>NC_033797.1:59764260-59818861 GCF_001876935.1 Asparagus officinalis
CCAATAGTTTTGTGACGAATTATTTAGCGAGATCTAAGTCTCGTCTCCAACCCTCATGGTAGTCTTTAGAGTTTCCCACATCTCGGCCTCCGAGGTAGCTATCTCTTGGATCACACGAACGACATCGACGTTTCATAATTAATTAATGACATCGTCGTTTCATATTTATTTAATGGCATCGTAGTTTCATATTTAATTAATGGCATCTCAGTTTCATATTCAATTAATGGTATCATCATTTCATGGCCGCCTTTCGGTCTCCAATTAAAGGCATCACCGTTTAAGCCGTCTCTCAGACTCAAATTAACAGCCTCGCCATTTTAAGACCGTCTATCGGTCTCATATTAACGATATCACCGTTTCAAGCAGCCTCTCGGCTCCAAATCAATTTAGAACATAGTGAGAATTGATGATGATAGGCTGGCCGAGCTTTGTGCTAAATGCAGCTTAGACGACAAAGATGACCCTGTTTTTCTGTCAACTAAGGACCAAGTAGATTCGCCTTCCCTTAACAACTGTCTCTTGGGGAAGGTTTTTGGTAGGAAGATTGCTAATAGAGGTGGTCTTGAGTGTGTCCTTAGAAAGGTATGGATTGTAGATGCCCTTTTCCAGGTGGAACATTACAGTGGAAGGAATACTTTCCTTTTCAGATTCGGTTCCGATGCAGATAGGGAGAAAGTGCTTAATGGTGGACCATGGTGTTTTGAAAGGGACTTGCTCAATTTGATTGTTTCTCGTAGGGTCGATGCCCCAACTTCTCTGGATTTCTCTTTAATTTTATTTTGGATAAACGTCAAAAATGTGCCATTAGCTACAATGAACGAGAGGTACTGTTTGTGGAAAATTTTGCAGTAAAAGAAATGAAGGAAAAGTAATTTGTATTCCTTTAATCTCAGTTACAGTTGGATTTACTGATTATAAAAGAGAGGAGAATGAATTTGATTCTCCCCTTTGTTTAATTCTGGGTTCTTCACGGTGGTGATAGAGTGCTTCCTTCGAATGCTCACGTCGAATTTGCTCTCCGTTGACGATCCGAATGTCTCAATTCACTAGAATAACTGACTTATGTGGTCGAACTGATCAAGAACTCTTAATGAACTTTGTAACTCAGGACCAGTAACAAACTCCGGTGGAGAAGAGTTATTTGAACCGAAATAATTCGGTTGAGAATCCAAGTTTCAAATATCTGATAATCTTCGGTTGTTGAAGATTGTTGCCTCCAGATTTTCTCCTCTCCAGAATTTGATCTCCAATATCCGATCCCCCCCTTCCAAATCGATTCTTAACTCTGTTGAGTTTGTTGATATTTATAGAGAGATTAAGGGTATGATTGCCCCTATAATCTGTGCCTAAATAGGGGTTTAGTTGCCCATTAATCGGGTGTAATAACCCACTCAAACCACCTCCCCAAATCGTGGGTGAAGAGCAGTTTCGGGATTGCCAGATCATGTTTGAACAAGTCAAACATAAGTTGTGCATTGCTGGGCCTGGACCTGCGTACACTTTTGGATGATGCATTTATGCTGCGTTCAGCGGCTATGAACGCAGTTCGTTTAGAGCTGCAGTTATGCTGTGTCTGTGTTGTGTTTGAGCTGCATTAGTGTAGTGATCGCATTGCTTTGACCTTTGGAACGTAGCCACTTGTTGACTGTAGGGATGAATTCTGCCTCTCGGTTTGAAGAAATCGTTGACTTGTGATCTCTTCTTGATCTATAGGAGAATCCTCCGATCGTAGCCTCCCTTTGTTAACAAGAAAGTCATTTGATTGTAACCTTCTTAGTTGAGACTTGACGGGGACTAGCTATCTATTGTGATTTTTAGACAGCCTACATAATCCTCTCCAAAGTTTTTGAAAGTTTGCGGTTGACTGGGACGAATTTTCGGAATACTTTGGATCCTAAAATTTTGTTGACTGATTGCTCACTTCGTCTGACTCGAAGACATCGTGAACCTGGTTGTTTGGATAGTAACTTTTGCGTCTTTATGATAATGAACTTAGTCAAATAAGCTAAAGCCCAAGTCATTACTGATGAACCAAACAGGAATGATGATGACAACAAATTTGTCTGGGTCCTTAAGATGCTCCGCTCAATCAGCAATGAGGTGTATTCATCGAATTTCGTCTGGGTCTTTGAGATACTCCACTCAATCTGTGATGAGGTGTATTCATCGGATTTCACTTGGATCCTTTAGATACTCCACTTGATCTGCAAGAGTTGGGTAAGAGAAAGCCAAGGGCATCGAAGCAACCATAGAAACACTAGCTGTAAACTCATCAACGAGGTCATCCTCAGTGAGGTTGAGCACCTTTGGGCTTAAGACAGATCCATTGTCATAGATAGAGAGAACCACAAGCCTGTATGGTAAGGACTTTATCCCAAGTTTAATCAGGAGGGCAGCCTCCGAGGAACCCACTTTATCTCCTTTCTTGATCAGCTCAACTGGGGTAAGGATTTTAACCATATGGTCATTACTTGGAATATTAAGCCCTTTGAAAGGGTTAGTTGCGTGATAGGCTGAGGTCGATCACTAAAACGCATGGCTAAATCATGCGTTCGACCATCTGAATGCGAGGATGCGTTTGGAGGTTGAGACCCCTTATTTGAAAACGCGAAATCGCGTTTTGGGTAGGATTTTCGCCTAAAATCCCACGCTATTTTGACAACTACAGCTGTATATAAATAAACCACTGAGGTCAAATCAAAAAGTCATTCGACTTTTCTCTTTCTTGCTTTTTTGTCGACCGCTTAACAAGGTTCCTGTTCATCTTCTCCGGCGCTTCAACGAAGAAAAAAAATTCGTTCTTAAATCTTCTTCGTTACTATTAGAATGGCTCCCAAGAAGAGACTGGCCTCCAAATCAAAGATCGCCCAAGCTCAGGGTGCTCCTTCGGCTAAAACCTCCGGGGAAATTCAAACCTCCGTGCCATCGTCTCCGATTTTCTCAATTAACGGTAAGTTTAGGCAATCATAAGTTGTTTTGACAGATTCTTTATCCTCAATCTTGGATTGGTGGTTTGCATTCCACCATTAAAACACAGAGATAATCCTTGGTGTTTATCGGTTTTAAAACGCATGGTTAGCTCCGTCGTTCATGATATTTCAATACAGGCTCAGACCATGCATTTTGAATTTTAAATGCAGGTAAAGACCCTGCGTTTAGGGATCTGGACATAGGTCTGGACCTTGCGTTTAAAATTTTGGGCACAGATCCGGACCTTGCCTTCTTGAGTTAGACTCCTTAGTTTAACTGACTGATTTTCTTTTCCATTTGCAGTGTGCTACTCCAACGAGCCTCTTTCTTTCAACCATTACTTCGGTCATGCGGGAGGTGCGGAGAAAAATACAATCTTCAGCTTTCATTTAGAGTACCCAATATTCCAGGACACCAACAAAGAGCGGGCGAAACTCATCACTCAAGCTTTCCCCGAGACTCTCAGGTCCTTGGTTACGGGTGCTAGATTTGAAACCGCAGAGCGTGAGATTTTAAAGAAACAATCCTTCCTCTTCGGGGATTCTGTTAAAATGGATCCCAATCGGATGTCGGAGGGAAACTACAAATGGTTGAGGGTTGTCAACAACCGTCGTCTTTTCCTTCCCAACTTAGAGCGAATGTGGCCGATTTCTTATTATCAGTGCGCTTCTATCCCACGGTCAATGAATTGGGAACTCGTTCAGGACCAAGGAGGTGTTGCTACTGGGCACATTACCCCTCGGGGTACTCATCCGGCTGATTTTAACCATTTTGTAGCCTTGAAGCCAGGTTTATTCAAAAAGGAACATCCCGTCGGTGAACCTGCTAAGCTGGCGGAAGTCTTCATTGTAGGCGTTAAAAAATGCTAATAGATATCCAAACATAGAGAAGATCATCAAAAATCACCCCATACTGTCTTAAGAGAAAAATCAAGACGGATATGAATTGTCTCACCAGCGAGACAGTATTTGCTGTCTCGCCAGCGAGACAGTATTTGCTGTCTCGCCAGCGAGACAGTATTTAGCGAGACAGTGTTGAAATGGTCAAAACCACCTTAAATAACTCCCATCCACGTGTCCATTAACTGCCAAGGGACGTGAAGAACATCGTGGGCGAGAATCACGTGAATAACTGCCAAAATAACGGAGTTTGAAACGTGGGAAGGTAGTTACAGCGAAAACTGCCTGGAATATTCATTTTCCGAGACAGTATTTACTGTATCGCGGGCCGAGACAGCAAACACTGTCTCCCCCCCCCAGACAGCAAAAGCTGTCTCGCGACTTAACTTGCTGTTTTGTCGTGTTTTTTGCAGTTATTGACCCCTGAGGCTATAAATACCCCCTAGGGTCACTTCTGATGAGGATCGAGCATATTTTCGAGCAATCCAGAGCAGAGAGAGCAGATTTGAGTTTTCGTGCAACTCCTTGAAATTAAGCTTTGACTTGATTTTAAGAAGAACGACTATCTTACTTTGATAAGATATCGTTTCAAGTTCTCACTTCGATAAACGAAGTCAGAATCAGTAAACCCCCTTCACGATCTGTGATTCGGCGGTCCACGAACCAAAGCGTTCCCGGCACAGGCAAAGTCCCACAAAAACAGGATTCGATAAACGACTTCTGTGTTAGTTTCTCAAGAGTTGTAATTTTCTAATTTTTTTACTGTAATTCGTTGTAAATGACCGAAGTTCAATAGAATTATCAATGGAAGCAACTTTTGATGCAAACAAACTGGCGACCACAGTGGGAGCCAGCGGCCTCGCTGCCGAGGCCGCGGTGTCACAACCGATCAAGATCGTTGTCAATGAAGAGATCGAATACGAGTTCGATCAGGCGAAGTTTGAGGAGTATTTGTCGTCCTCATCCGCAAAATCTTCCTCGTCTCACAAATATAGGAAGATTTCGTCTTCTAAGAAAACTTTCAAGTCTGCAGTTTCAACGGAGGCCGCAGGCAAAGATTCTTGCCCGATCGTCGCTAAGAAACCTGCCTGCAACATCCCTGCTCAAAATGACTCTACACCCATTACGGAGTCGTTGATCAATAGCTCACCGGTGCTGACGAAGAGAGCTCATCAGAGACAACGCCAGCGCCATGCTCGTCAATTGGCTAAGGCCATGCAACAAACCGACAGGGTCCATTACTATGCAGACCTAGAGTCGAGGAAACAGAAAATGACTCAGTTGCCTCAACGGCAAAATAATCACATTTCTGCACAACTTACGACGGAGGAGTGGACCCTTGTCAAAAGGGCTCGCTCAACCCTTAAGGAACGAATACATAGGCGTCAGGTGAAAGCCGCCCGGGCCCGCGCTCTTCGTCAACAAAAACAAGGAATCAAGAAGGAGTTGGTGTCTGAAAAGCCACCAAATAACCGTAAAGTTTGGGTTCCGAAGGCGCCGCAAACATCCGTTTCGGGCCCGTTTAATGTATCACCAGTGAAACCATGGGTTAGTCCAGATTTATCAAAGTTCAAGATCACGATGGCGGATCGCCTCGGTCCTTCGGCTGACGATCGAGGCAAAGCCCCAGTCAAAGAAAACCCAAGTCCAGTAAATAAACCCGTAGTGGTTTCATATACAGGGGGTCGTAAACACCCTCCTGTCAGAATTGCACAAGTCCAGAACGAGAGAATACCAGTTCATTCTCGTTTAGGACCTATGAAAACAGAGTCTCCGTATTTCAAAGATTGTCCAATGAAGCGTCAAGACCCAGAACAAGACGTTTCAACAAGAAGAAATCTGTAATCCGACAGGATGAGTTCCCTGAAGTCACTATCAACATGACCAACAAGGGAAAGCAAAAGTCAGTTAACCACGATCCTGATTTCTCTCCGGGAGGGAGAGTTGAGCGGGGTCTTTCTCAGAGAATGTCGCGGTTACAGAGAAGAGCCAACCTACGTAGAGACTACAAAAGGATGCACGAAGGAATATCTTCAGATGAAGAACTGTCAGACACTTGTTCTGCTGTAGCTTCAGACAGTACCGCGTCCAGCGTAGGGCGAGTCAGAGAATCATTCGCAATCACTCCAGATCAACTGGCACACATATTGCAGGAAGCGTTGGCTAAACAACACGAGGAAATTAGAGCTGAATTCAAAACCGAGATGGAGTTGACTATGCAGCAGATGCGAGATTTGCAGGTTCAACAACATCAACCGGAATCAAGCCAAAGAGCAGAATCCAGCCGGCGTAATGAAGAAGATGAGACTATCTTCGATGATCCTCCTCCAGATAAAGACAATACCGGAAGCGGTCCGACCAAGTCATCCACTCAACCTCCGCAAGTTTACTTGAAGAAAAGTGAGGAAGAGGATAAGAAGATGAATGATCTCGAGAGCAAAGTTAACGCTCTGATGACGGCCCAAGAAGTGAAGAAAACGGGCATTCCATACCCGTACCCGAGGGAGTGGGACTTGATTCCTTATCCCCCAAAATTTAATTTGATTAACTTTACTCCTTTTGATGGCAGGGGTTCACCCACTTAGCACTTGATCTATTTCAAGTCGCACCTCAGCGCAATATCCGGGAACGAAGCCCTGATGGTCCGGTCATTCGTAGGAACCCTTCGCGGGCCTGCCTTCGATTGGTATCGACACCTTAAACCTGGAAGTATCACTAGCTGGGAGGATATGGAAGAATTATTCCTCACCAATTTCTTCAACGACGACACAGTGGTCTCTATTGGCACGTTGTTGGACGAGAAGCAGAAGGATGGGGAGTCGGTTGATGTTTTTGTCAAACGATTCTGGGACAAAGCAGTGAATTGTCGAGATCCACTCACAGAAGAATTCGTCCTACAGACATGTCACAACAACTTGTCATTGGATGTGTTAGAGGTAATGGGGTTGTTCCCTCTAAAACTTGGAAGGAATTGAAGGTGAGAGGTGAGCAAGCTGAACGCTTTCTCAAGAGAAGGAATTTCGAGAGAGGTCAGTCACCGGCTAATAATTAGAAACAAAATTTTAACCCTCGAGGTAGAGGAAGAGGGTCCGGAGCCACTGTGGACGCACATCAAACGTCACAACAGCCGCCGCAACAACAACCGCAGCAATCGTCCTTCCAGTTGGCACCAAATCAGAATCAACAGCCTCTGAAGCAGTTTAAGCCTTCTGAGCCTAGATTCCCGAAGGAGTATTCATTTAAAGATGATGAAGTTCCAGTTATCTTCAAGTACCTACTGGATAACAATAAGATCAAGCTTCCACCGGTCACAAACCAAGAAGAAGCAACGAAGACCAATGACCCGAAGTATTGTGCATATCATAGAAGGGTTCACCATCCCACTAAGGCGTGTTATGTCTTGAAAGACAAAATATAAACCTTAATTGATGTTGGCATCGTGACACCGAAGCCGAAAGAGAAGAAAGTAGGTACAAATGCAGTGTCTATCAGCTTCGGATCAGTTCCTTTATCCTGGTTTCAAGCCGAACCAGTATCCAAAGTAAAAATGCAAACCATCAACGATGACCCTCATGGACAGCGCCAGAATGGGCTTGTATCTCACACAACCCCCAACGGCGAAATCCTTTGGGTTCATCCGGATTTGCTCGAAGATGAACAGTGGACAACATCCACATCAAAGAAGAAATCAAAGGGCAAGGGAAAAGAGAAATCTTGTTACGGAGCCTCGGCGATTCCCGAGAAGAACGATGAAGACATAGCAGCTTTATCGCTTTCTGATGGAGAACAGGAGGTTTTCGCTACAAGAAGTGGAAATGAGTACCATTATAAATATCCTGAAACCTCTAACCCAAATGCTACAACTTTAAAGGAGCTGGGGATAGTTGTAACTCCTCCAGTAGCTGCTGAAAAGCCGCAACAGCCGGCTAAGCAGAAAGAGAAAGAACCTCAACGCAAAGAGGTTCAAGTTCCGAAGCAGTCTCGTTTCAGCCGACCGATTGGACGAGATAGACCGGAAAGCTCGAACGCACCATACCGTTTCGATGTCATGGCTCAGTTGGCTAATATCCCAGCAAGGATCACGCTATACGAGTTGTTGCGCCTCTTGAAAGAAACCAGAGAAGCTTTACAAGAAGCTTTGGCTGATTCTGAAGTGTTCCTCACTCAGATCAAGCCAAAACCAGAGAAGCTTTACAAGAAGCTTTGGCTGATTCTGAAGTGTTCCTCACTCAGATCAAGCCAACTCTTGGAGGACCAGAGTCATCAGTACAGCATTGCAATCTGGCAGCCACCAAATTTCCTTGCATTGTTTTCACAAAAGAAGACATGCAAGTCAGGAATTCAAAGCATGATAGACCGTTATATTTTACTGGATATATCGGTTCGAGCGTTGTCAACCGGATCCAAGTTGATCCGGGTTCCGCTGTTAGCATCATGCCACTTCGGTTGATGTACCACCTCGGAATCCCCGCCAGCAAGTTAGCCTCCACAGGAACGGTTATCTATGGTTTCAACACAAGCGGATCACGACCGTTGGGAAAAATCCGGGTGAAGTGTCAACTCGGAGATTTGAAGTCTGAAGTCACCTGCTATGTGATCGATGCGGAGACTTCTTATAACTTACTGTTGGGTCGTCCATGGATCCACGGTAATCTTATAGTTCCCTCCACCCTCCATCAGTGTTTGAAGTATGTTGACACTAATGAGGAGGTCAAGACGGTGGTCGTGGATAAGCAACCATTCAAGGGGTTAGAAAATTTCTTTACTGACTCCCTTCTTTATGGTGCTGAGTCCGATACTGAACCATCGGCCCATGGCGCGGACAGCGGAGAAGAAGCTGATACCGAAGCCGGGCTCGATTATAGTGAAGGTCTTGTACTAAATGACATTGAACTTCTTGTAATCGATCTTGACGGTGATGAATCGTCGTACGAAAGTTGTAATTGGCAGCTTGCCGATGAAATAATAAATCATGATTTAGAGTACTCGCGTTGTCTAGATGATGTAATGCAGAAATTGTATGACGATCCTAGTCTACATATGCCACTTCGTTCGTCTTGTACGATGACGAAACACCTCCAAACTTCATTCGGAACAACTATGATACTACCCGCGAAGACAGGGGGTGAAAAAGAGATAGTCTTTGGAAAAGGAGAACCATACCCTACTCCAGATCATTTCTTGGACATTAATTCGGACGAAGAATAACCCGGGCGACATTTCTCTCGATATAGTTCACAAGCGAATGGTTATATGACAAAGAAAGGTTATGACCTCTCGCTTGGTGAAGGTCTTTATTTTGGTCAAGGCGTCAGGGTTCCACCCCGGGCCGCCTACGTACCAAAAGGAAGACCAGATAATTATTACAGTCATAAAAGGGGTCTAGGTTATGCTTCATACCAAAAGGAAGACCAGATAATTATTACAGTCATAAAAGGGGTCTAGGTTATGCTTCATCATCTGATGATGAATATGGTCAACAGATTATTAGCCAACTAATAAATAAAAGTGGGCATTCATCCGATGCTTCAACTTGGGATTCTGATGTGAGCATTGGAGAAAGATTTAAGACCCTAATGTCCAGTCTTCCACCAGATGAGAAAGAGGAACTAATCGCCCTCATCCGAGAGTATATCGACGTGTTCGCTTGGAATTACGAAGATATGCCTGGACTCGATCCAAACGTAGCAATGCACAGCCTTAACATTAAACCGGATGTTAAACCTGTCAAACAACAACAAAGGCGGTTTCGTCCGCAGATTATGGAGGCAATAGAAGCTGAAGTCAAGAAATTAATTGATTCGGGTTTTGTCAGAGAAGAACAACATCCTGAATGGTTGGCCAATATCGTTCCAGTTCTTAAAAAGAACGGAAAGATCAGAATTTGCATTGACTTTAGAGATCTAAACACCGCATGTCCTAAAGACGACTTCCCCTTACCGATCACGGACGTCATCATTGACAACACTTGTGGGTTCGAGAGAATGTCATTTATGGACGGATTTTCTGGGTATAATCAGATTAAGATGCATCCAAACGATGAAAAGCATACAGCATTCAGAACACCCCTTGGTGTCTTCTGTTATACTGTTATGCCTTTCGGTTGGAAGAACGCCGGTGCTACATACCAACGAGCAATGACGAAGATCTTTCAAGAGCACCTTCGGAAGATGGTTGAATGCTACGTTGATGATCTGGTTGTTAAGAGCCGTGATAAAAACGACCACATTAAAGATCTAAAGACGATGTTCGATCTCATGAGGACTCATCAGTTAAAAATGAATCCGACTAAATCATTCCTTGGAATGTCCAGCGGTAAATTTCTTGGATTCGTTGTCACCACAAAAGGTATTCATATCGATCCTGATAAAGTGAAGGTGATACATGAATTATAACCACCGAGGAATCTTAAAGAACTCAGGGGGTTGCAAGGTCGATTGGCATATATCCGTCGGTTTATATCAAATCTGTCTGGAAAATGTCAACCATTCTCTAAACTTGCAAAGAAAGATGTGTCGTTCGTTTGGGATGAAGCATGCCAAAAGGCATTCGAAGATATTAAGAAATATTTGGCGAATCCACCTATTCTCGTTGCACCGAAATCAGGCAGACCGTTTTTGATTTATGTCAAAGCGACGAGCCATTCGTTAAGTGCATTACTTGCACAAGACGACGATAACGGTCACGAGCAAGCTGTGTATTATCTGAGTCGTACATTGGTAGGAGCTGAGTCTCGTTATCCAATGATCGAGAAAGAATGGTGGCAATTATACTTCGACGGGGCTTCCCGAGCAACCAACGTGGCGAGCGCGCCCGGATGTTCTAAAATCTCCTCAGGAGTGGGGGTCGTTTTAGTTTCCTCGGGAAAGCATGTCTTACCTAGAGCATACTCGTTGACCGAACCATGCTCTAATAACGTAGCAATTATCAATGCATTGATAATTGGACTCAATTTTGCCAAAGAGCTGGGGGTCGAATACCTTGAAGCTTTTGGAGATTCTCAACTGGTAGTTAATCAGATTCGAGGAGAGTATGAAGTCAGAAATCAAGACCTGATTCCATACCACCAGGTGGCCATTGAAGTGGCAAGCTCGTTTGAAGAATTTTTCATCGAGTACGTTCCACATCTCCAAAACGTGTATGCAGACGCATTAGCGGCGTTGTCGGTATCCTTGGCTCAACCTCCCGAAACAGAACAATTGATTACAGTGAGGACTCACCAGCTTATTGTTCCAATCTACGATTCAAATGCTAAAGAAGCATACTCAACAGGAGTCGAACCCAAAGTTCAAGATTGGCGTTTTCCCATTATCGACTACGTCCTACATGGCATACTGCATGAAGATGTAAAAGAAAGGGAATCGATTCGGCGAAGAGCGCCGAGATTTTACTACAACGCCACAGCGCAAACGTTGTATCGACGATCATACGATGGTCTTTTACTCCATTGTCTATCCGACAAAGAAGCAGAACAAGCACTCAAAGAGGCGCATGAGGGGGCGTGCGGTGCACATCAACCCGGTCCGAAACTCTGTGACCGACTTAGGAGAATTGGATATTATTGGCCGACTATGGTAAAGGATGCAGTTGACTACGCCCGACGATGTCAAGCGTGTCAATTACATGCAAATTATATGCACATACCCCCTGAACAACTACATCCTTCGGCGACATCGTGGCCATTCGAAACTTGGGGAATGGATATAGTAGGTCCTATTTTCCCGCCGTCGGTTAAAGGGGACCGTTTTATTTTGGCAATCACCGATTATTTCTCGAAATGGGCAGAAGCAGTTCCACTTAGAGAAGTAAAGACGACTGATGTTATCAAATTTATCAAACACCATATCATATATCGGTATGGTGTGCCAAGGCGAATAGTGCATGATAATGGTCCTCAATTCGTTAGCAACGCATTTATCAAATTCTGTGGTAAATTCGGGATTAAAGACGTTTCATCGACTGCTTATAATCCTACAGCTAACGGATTGGCCGAAGCTTTTAACAAGACTATCATCAAAATTCTGGCAAAATTGGTGAAAACCAATAAACGAGATTGGGACGACAAACTTGGCGAAGCCCTGTGGGCTTATCGTACAACCGTCCGTACGCCAACCGGAACCACCCCATATGCTTTAACATATGGGTGTGAAGCCGTCCTTCCATTGAAAATATAGATTCCTTCCCTCCGTATCGCCCTTACAACGGGAATGACGACGGAACGTCATCAGAAATGTCTCGAGGAATTAGAGATGTTAGATGAGAAACGCTTGGAAGCTCAACAACAGATCAAGTTTTATCAAGCTAGAATTTCCCGGGCTTTTGATAAAAAGGTCCGACAACGAAGTTTTAAAGAAGGAGATTTGGTCCTCGCCGTCCGAAGACCTATGATTCTCACTTCTAAGAAGAAAGGTAAATTTGAACCTAAATGGGAAGGACCGTTCGTGATTGAAACAGTCTATTCAAACGGTGCTTACCGCCTGATTACCCAGGATAGTAGCAAGTTAATGATGCCAACAAATGGGAAGTTCCTGAAAAAATATTATCCGTAATATATTCAGGATAACCTATGTAAGACGGGAAGTTCCCGGAGAATCCTGTATAAGGATATTTCGGGATAACCCGAGATTAGTTCACTATTTTAAATGAGAAACTGATCATTCAAATAATTCATTGTCTGATTATCATGAAGTTCTTTTACAAATTTTGTTGAGATGAGATTTAAATCTGTGAACAGTTAATCTCCCCTCGCAAAATCCCTCACCGATCAAATCGATTGACGAGGGGTCCGTTGGAATCCGACATGGGTTAAAACCATTCAAACCCCCACTGTGTTTAAGCCTTTAACGACGAGGGGTCCGTTGGAATCCGACATGGGTTAAAACCATTCAAACCCCCACTGTGTTTAAGCCTTTAACACTCCTACTGTTGAAGTCCTGACACAATATCCAAAATTTCAATCAGCTGATCCACAGCAATTATCAAACCCCTTCGTGTTGTGTACAAGTTAACATTCCCCTCGTTATTTGTACCTCACTCTCACTACTCATTTGGTCAAATCTTTAAACAGTTAAGACCAAAGCCAAAATCCCCTCTCGATTCCTTCAAATGAACGAGAGGTCCACAAATCAAACGATCAAACCTTCCTACAATTAGGATCGTCTCAAAACCCCCACTTGGTCAAACCTTACTACAGTTAGGACCACAACCAAAATCTCCTTTCGATTCATTTTGCGAACGAAAGGTCCACTTTTGAATTGAGTAATCAAACCTTATGACAGTTAGGATTATTCAAACCAATCCAGATTCTTTAAGTGGAGATCCCACTTCGAGTTTCTTTACTCCAGGAGATAGAATATAAAATTTTTCCTCTCCGATTTCGGGTTTATCTCTACCAACAAACAAGAGACCAGGAGATAGAATATAAAATTCTTCCTCTCTGATTTTGGGTTTATCTCTACCAACAAACAAGAGACCAGGTGATAGAATATAAAATTCTTCCTCTCCGATTTCGGGTTTGTTATCCTATATAGGAAACGTAACCTATTCACACTTTAAAATCCATGTTGTTCACACATGGGGGATGTTATCTCTATCCCTTATTAGAGATAAGCCTACATCTAACACATGTAGCCTGCATATTCAACATTGTAGTTTAAAGTCTAAAAGAGTTTAATTCTTTTAGCACAACGTTATATGTGAAACGGACCTAGATAATTCACATACTAGCCCGACTCAAACGGTAGTCGGTAAATGCATATCAAATCCGTTGATGGCTGAGGATTTGCCAAAAATCCTATAAATATTATGGTTATTTATTCTAAACAAGAATGGGTAATCATAATAAAATCTTAATAAGCAAAAAGATTCAATATATTGACCAAGAGTGTTCAAACAAAGCTAAAAAAAATATATATGTTCTCAATTACAAAAGTTTATATTGACTAATTTCATCTTCAAGTTTTGAAAGCTCTAACGCATAAGCCTGTTCAAGCTCAGCCGCCAATTTAATCTTGAAAGCTTCTTCGTCAACACTTTGAAGTTCGGCGATCTCTTGTTCCTTTTCAGCAAGTATTTGATCTTGAAGATTCAGCTGCTGTAACAGGTTTTCTTCAACCTGAGTTTCCTGCGTCAACTCGGACTCCAAAGCCTCATGAGCATCCTTAGCCTTTGCAAGTTGCTCCTCTAAGCGAGCTATTTCCGCTTGACTCGATTCTAAGTCCCGGCGTAGGTTGACCTTGGCTTGTGTTCTTCTGCCAACACTCACCCTAAGTTGATCATTGCGGGCTCTTAGCTTTTGACGTTCGAGATTAGCTGATTTTTGGGAATCACGCCACGCCTGCAACTTGGATTCCATGTGGGAAGCGATATAAGAGGGTATGCCTTTGGTGCGAAGAGCTTGCAGAAGTTCAACATGTCGCCTCAAGTCAACCAAATAAGCGTTGATTGAATCGGCTAACTCATTATACCCTTCCTCTCTGAACCCTGATATAAAACGCTCAAGAGATTTGTTATAACTCTCAAAGTACGATCCTTTGAAGAGAATACGATCGACCATAGAGTTCAAAAAAGGAATGAAGCCTTGGAGATTGGAACAGATGACAGCCTTGTCCGGATCGTCGTCGACCAATAACGCTTGGATATGGTCTGATAATGATGAAGAAGGAGCTGTGATGAGGGCAAATAAGTCAGTACAGAACATATATATTCATATAAGACAATGAGCTGAAGCATACCAAGTTCGACAGAAGAGCCTTCAGTATGACTTGGTCCACCCAAGGATGGTAGTCCGGCCTCCTGAGCAACCAAAGTCGGTTCAGGAATAGCAGCTTTGGACACACTAGCTACGTCAGAAGATTTTTCAACCTCAACCTCAGAGAACTTCGGGTCTAAATTGAGAGGCTCCTTAGGAGAATATTCTACAAACAAGAGAATCTCAATGAGTATGATGAAATGATAATCAAAAATTTAAAACAAATGATGGGTAAAACTCACCAACTCTAGGCACAACATCAGCCGACGTACCAACGTCTTCAGTTGGTCTCGCTTTTGTTGCGACCGGACTAATCTGGGGAGTGACGGTGACTTCTATCATCATGGGGTCTATAGGAGTAGAAGGTTGAGGTTCAAGAACTGATGATTGCAAATCAACCTCAGTTCCTGCCCATGGCACGAGTTCACTACCCTCCGGTCGATCAGACATTCCAGTGATTACCAGCAACTGGTCCTATAATTCAAACACTTATATGATTAATCAAGTTAAAATATATATGTATGTATATACGGAGTTTACAGAATAGAGGTCTTACTTTCAGAAGGACCTGCTTCTGTTGAACCGACTCCAACGTTGGATTCTGTGGCTGCACCAGGAGTTTTCCCCGATAATAAATCAGAGATATACTGATGGTCGCCTTCAGAGAGATCAAAATCGAGGTGATGCTCATCGAATTCCTCGACCTCTGTTGCATGTGTGGCCTCTCCTCCAACAGATTCTTGCATTGTGACATCTACGGAACGTGTTGAGCCATAAATACCATATAAATTTAGACGAATTTGCTCAAAAAGATGATTAACGTTACCTTTGTTGACTGGGACGGATTCGAAAGCTCCACTACTTGTACCCGCTTCTTTTAGCTTGACTAAAAGGAGACAAAGCGCACAGGTCATTAGAGGAGGCACACGGTCCGACTCATATATTTCTCGGATTTCTCTTCCGAGAGGAGAAAGATCAGTACCTGTGTCTGTAGCCGATGGATCAATGTCAGGAGTTGGTGGAACACTAGCTGGTTCTTCTTTCAGAGCATCCTGCATTTGTTGGACAAAGCTGGTCTCCTCAGTCTCCATACCTCCGGGAGAAGCAGCATCAGCTGGCAATTCTCCTTCTTCTCGACTCCCTACAGAAGTTGAGCATGAAATAAGTTTGAGCGTTAAGAAATGTAAAAGCGATAAAAACAAATAGTTACCTTGTTCATCAGAAGAAGCACTACGACCAGACGTCTCTTCTAGAGCAGGAAGATGAACGCGTGGTTTAGAGACAGCTTTCTTTTGTCTCTTCAGTGGATGTGCTTCAGAACCTTCGTGACGACGTTTGGTGCGTAATTCAGTGCTGGGAGGGACCTGGGTTTGAACTTGAGTGGAAGATTGCGATCTTTGCCGGCGAGCAAGAGGCACTTCATCCTCTTCATCCTCTTCATCCCCACTATGAACATCTACCGTCATCCGGTTGGGATAAGTCATAACGACTCTCTCCCTTCTTCTTGGAGCATCCTGTGGTTGGGCAGGCGCAACAGATGGGCGCACAAGTCCCCTCTCAAAGAAGGAATCGGGGAGGCCAGCTGCTTCCTCAGAACTTGAATCAGCCTCACCCGTCCCCTCAGAAGTTTCAATTTCTTCACTATCAAACTCTTCTTCACTGTCGGTTGGGCAGGCCGGTTCCTTTCCTTTTCTCGAGGATTCAGCAGCTTCTTTTCCTCGAGTCGACACCATAGCCTCACGAGTCGCCTCTGTCGCTTGCCGCAGAGCTGCTTCTTCCTCTGAGTCCGATATTCTCCTACGTCGAGTGACGATATTAGCGGCAATCAACCACTTACAAAAGAGGAAGGTCATCCGTAGAGGCGGCGCCTCCAAAGGGAGATCGAATTCAACATTTGTGCAGCCGGCGATGCTCCAAAACCAAGCTCTTGCCCCGTTGATAAGTCCACCTCGAAAGCTAAGGTGACGATTTGGATTGCCGACGTATATTTGGTCATAGCCGAATTGACGAGCAAATCGACATGGAAGATAGGGTTCAATATGACAAACGTCTCTTACCCAGAATAATAAATAACCAGGTCGAATGTTCATCAACCATCTGAAGCACCCGACATCCAAGATGGTGCGATTCTGCCTTGGGTCTTCAGCATCCAATAAGGTCGTGTTGTAGGTACCGGAGAATCGAGGGAAGCAGGGGAAGAATTCCCAACACTTGTGAATTTTGAAGTGCTTTGTGATATCCGGCCATCGATGTTTGATCCACTTGCAACCCTCAAGGGTCTATAGAAGAGGAAGACTAGGATCCACCGTCTCAGGAGCCTCCATTAGATCTGGCCAGTGAAGAACCAACCATGTCATCAAATAGGTATAGGGTAATTCCAGCTTCGGAGCAGATATACTGGCGGAAGGCTTCTTTTTCTCTTGTGTGAATACGAAAACTAATTGATGTAATCCACTGTGAATAGCCGCCACCATAGCCGGAAGTAAGGATAATTTATGACCTGTAGCCAACTGGACGGCTGGATACAACACTTTCATTGGCATAGCATCAGAAGATTGATGGGGAACTACACATCTCTTCAGCCATAAAGCCAAATAACCAGCCAGTAGAGTAGTAGGGCGAATCGGAACACTAGCTTGCCACAGATAAGGGCAGAATTTAGTTCCGTGCGAAAACCCATATTCTGAATGAGAAGTGTAAGATTGTGCGTTTGTTTTCTCCAACAGCCGATTGATGTCACCCGGGCTCAAAGGAGATAATCCACGTACCTCTTCTGATCGATCCTCCAGGTTCTTGAACAGATAATCGGCGAATTGCTTTAAGCTGACCTGGGGAGATTTCTTCCT
Source organism: Asparagus officinalis (assembly GCF_001876935.1). Classification (NCBI taxonomy): domain Eukaryota; kingdom Viridiplantae; phylum Streptophyta; class Magnoliopsida; order Asparagales; family Asparagaceae; genus Asparagus; species Asparagus officinalis. Next base: position 59,781,729 of record NC_033797.1, read on the forward strand.
AGCTTTGGTTTCCATCTCAGCCATAGCTATATGATAATGACAAGTCAGCTCCCATAAAGTCTCGCTATATGATAATGACAAGTCAGCTCCCATAAAGTCTCGTGGGTCACAGATGACCGATCCTTCATCTTAGTAAGCTGACTGGTGGTCGGGAAGAACTCTTGATATGGAATATCGCCTATGGGCAAGCCAGACACCTTCATTATTTCGTGCAATGGTAACCTGAGCTCCCCATTCTTGGTGAAGAACGTATTAGTGTCAGGATTGTAGATCTCGAACAAATGGAGGAAATGACCTACACTAATTTACAGACCATGCATGCTGGCACGGATCGGGACTTCCAACCCTAGTTCTGCTAACTCTCGCCCCCAACGGTTCAACACATATCGAGTCATTCTGGTCCACCACCATTTGTCCCCAGAATAATGGACCCATCCATAACATCTGAAGCTCTCGTGGGGTAATTTCTTCCTTATTGCAGCTAAACGATTCTTCACGGTGTTTGCCTGTGCTGTCTTTTCATTCTGTGGAATATTATCTTGACCTAAGATGCCCGGATGAAGTCCCCGCACAAAAAGCTCTTTCACTGGAACCTGGGGTGGCTTCCTTCCCAATGAAACCACAATGAATATGTTCGTGGTTTTCGGTTAACCTCCAGAACATCTCACGTCCAACCGATAAGTTCCTGAACTTTAACAGCGAGTGCTCTTGAGGGATAAAAGGCAAGTACAGGAATAACGAACCATCCTCATGTAACCACTGCGCAGGCTTGCAGAAAGCAATCACCGGATCCTTTATAGAGTCACCAAATAAGAAGTCTGGTTTCCTTATACATTGGTTTGAGTCCTGCTCTGAAATTAAGGTTGCGTCCGTGATTAACTGTCGCAGAATACGGCAACTACCACGTTGAATCAACTCTCAGGCCCCTTCGCTATAATCTGACTTGAACTGAGGAGCAGACTCGATTAACGGTAGCCCCTCATAATAAGAATGAGTGACACTACTCTGGCCCGTAACTGCATCGACGGTGAAGATTGTGGAAGGAAAATGGACTGATACAACCGTAACTGCATCGACGGTGAAGATTGTGGAAGGAAAATGGACTGATACAGGAGATACACATAAGCTGTATAAGTATAGTCCTAAAATTTTAGAGAAAACGGTATATCTTACTCCATAAGATATAGTAGCTATCTCATAATAGGTGTGATGATTTTCCATCTACCACATGTATAAAGGAGATATGCGTTACTATGCACGGGCATTATAACGGCATACCAAAACCTTTCAATACATGTGGGATGATATGAAATCGCCCCTGTGTATTATGAAGTGTGTTTTGTCTAAGTAAAACAAACACTTGTAAGCGTCGATCCCCTCAAAGGAGGATACCGGCTCTTCTCGAAGGTATCTCAAAGGATACAAACGAGGATCTGCATGCAAATACAGGAACATATATATGAAATTGACGAAATACAATATTTGAATTGCGAAAGGATGAAAGAGATATACCCCCATGTGAAACTGCAGTAGGACCCTCCTCTTCAGGGCTTTGAACAGTCGGACGGCCTCGAGTTCCTCGAGCTCTACGCGGCGACATGACGAAAACACGAGCTACATTAAAACCCGAGAGGAAAGTTAGGGTTTTACACCAAGAATTATCGCTAAAACAGTGCATGCAAACTTGAAGTCAAAGAAGATCAAGATTTGAAAGAAAAGAGGGAAATCAAACCTATCAAATCCAAGTCGAATCTCCCTAAACGAAGCCTCCACACAAATCAGAAACAAAGAAGGCAAGGGGAAGTCGAAAACTGCAGGAAATCTCCTAGAAATCGCCGAAGAAATCGTCAGAAATCGCAAAAGAAGTCGACGTGAAAAACCCTAAAAATCCTAAGTCCGACTTATATAGTCGCTGTTTCGCTGAGCGAGACAGAAAACTCTGTCCCGCTGAGCGAGACAGAAAACTCTGTCTCACTGAGCAAGACAGAAAACTCTGTCTCGCTGAGCGAGACAACAAACTCTTCTGTTTTGCATTATGAGACAACAAACACTGCCTTGCAGCATGAGACAGTGGATATTCTCTCAGTCAAAAGCCAAGTGTGATACAGATGGATACTCCAATGGGTACACGAGTCTAAACTGTATTCCTACCTTCAACATGAAGTTTCTGGAGAATATTACTCTGAATATTCTTAAGGATAACCTGATGAGCTCTCAATGGATGTATCAATTCAGGGGTAAAAGCTGATCCCACAAGAACAAATACCAGCTTCGATTCAAGATCTCGACAACGGTCAAGCGATAAACACGACGCCGAGAAAACATTAGCTATTCTACAAAGAACTGAATAGACTAAAGGAAGAAGAGATCAAGGGTTGAAGCCATTTGCAAGTCCTTCTACACGATCTACTCAACCAAGCATTGAAGGGATCGTAAGTAAAATCTATCTTATCCAAAGTATCCCAGACTCTTCTATAAAAGAATACGTCTGGAATACTTTGGAGGGGGTATCTGTAGGCGTCAAAAAATGCTAATAGATATCCAAACATAGAGAAGATCATCAAAAATCACCTCATACTGTCTTAAGAGAAAAATCAAGACGGATATGAATTGTCTCACCAGCGAGACAGTATTTGCTGTCTCGCCAGCGAGACAGTGTTGAAATAGTCAAAACCACCTTAAATAACTCCTATCCACGTGTCCATTAACTGCCAAGGGACGTGGAGAACATCGTGGGCGAGAATCACGTGAATAACTGCCAAAATAACGGAGTTTGAAACGTGGGAAGACAGTTACAACGAAAACTGCCTGGAATATTCGTTTTCCGAGACAGTATTTACTGTTTCGCGGGCCGAGACAGCAAACACTGTCTCGCCCCCCGAGACAGTAAACATTGTCTCGCGGCCTTAACTTGCTGTTTTGTCGTGTTTTTTGCAGTTACAGACCCCTGAGGCTATAAATACCCCCCTAGGGTCACTTCTGATGAGGATCGAGCATATTTTCGAGCAATCCAGAGCAGAGAGAGCAGATTTGAGTTTTCGTGTGACTCCTTGAAATTAAGCTTTGACTTGATTTTAAGAAGAACGACTATCTTACTTTGATAAGATATCGTTTCAAGTTCTCACTTCGATAAACGAAGTCAGAATCAGTAAACCCCCTTCACGATCTGTGATTCGGCGGTCCACGAACCAAAGCGTTCCCGGCACAGGCAAAGTCCCACAAAAACAGGATTCGATAAACGACTTCTGTGTTAGTTTCTCAAGAGTTGTAATTTTCTAATTTTTTCATTGTAATTCGTTGTAAACGACCGAAGTTCAATAGAATTATCAATGGAAGCAACTTTTGACGCAAACATTCATTAGGAAATTTATTTCTGTCAAAGGAGAGTTTCCCGCTTAAGATTTCAGGGCTCCAACATGGGTACATTCAAGTGAGATAGACTGGTGGGTCCGGATGATAAATTTTGTCTTAGAGGAGCTAGAAGAACCCTTGAGAATTTCAGAGTTGAGAACTCCAATAATAGCCACTCGATATGGGATTTCTCCAAATTATAGTGGACTTTTTGCTATGCTAGAATTTTACAATCCTCACATTGGTACCTTTTTTACTCCTGCTGGTGAATTAGGCTTCGCTCTCCATGAGATGTTTGAAATCTTTGGATTGTCTTTTGGAGAGCTGCCTTATGAGGAATTTGTTCCCATAAATAGGGAATTGGAGATCCTGAAACATGGTGCCCCCGAAATCTATGACACTTATTGGGAATTGATGTGCTATTTCCAGATATGTGCATAAACTACTAGGAAAAGGGCCAGTGATGTGAAACAAGGACAATGGGCAGAGTATCTTTTCCGAAATCTGTGGGACAAGGACGCTGAGGTAACTCGCTTAGCCGCCAGTACTCTTGAGGAAATCAATGAGCGTATCAATGATGCGACCTCCCACTATACTTGCGAGGTAGAGGAGGACGTCTTCCCAGCTTTCACCACATTCGAAAGCTTCCATTATCAGGCAGAAGTCCCAATCCCCGACACGGCTTTGTTTGCTGGTTTTCTTACTCTTTGGTTGAAACGTTGTGTAGTACCCACTAGGCCGGTGGATGCTATTACAGTAGAAGTATTATACCCAGTTGTTCTCCTAGCTCACGGACGACCTCTAAATCTTCTTTCAGCCATGGTATGCTGCTTACAGAGTGGTCTGCGGGAATTAGCCTCTGAGTTTATTGCCGTCAAGAAATTGGACTCAGATGGGAAAACAACCATTCAGACCCTATCCCCTCGGGTGCCGATGCCATATATTTATTTGGTATCTTGGTTTGTTTTGCACTGTCCTTCGATAATGTCGACCCCTGAATCGAGCAATACTTCGGCTCCTCTCGTTCAGCAAATGGAATCTGCTCGATGGGTCGGTTGGTATCAGGTTAAATTCCATAAAATATTTAGGCATGATTATAATTACGAGATCGCTTGCAAATTTCCTGTTTTCGAGAGCGGTGCATATGGAGAGATCTATCAAGATACTCCGGGGCGGAATTCTTTTAATACACTTAGTAGAGGCGTCTTCTGGTGGCTCATAAATATTCGCCCGGACTATCTTTTCTTCCGACAAGGGAGAAGATACTTCATTGAACCATATCAGCCTTATCGCTTTTCTCGGCAATTCGGCTATGATCAGATTTATGTTAGAAATCCAAAAACTACTCTTGCGTACACAGGTAATGTGTATGAAGGAGCAAGAGCTTGGTATTACTCAGTGGCAGGCTGTACGGGAGCAAAATTCCAACTGCCGCATAAGATGCCCAACGTTCGTACTTCTTTAAGCTTTTGTACATGGTACCAGGATGCTTCTCAAATTTCAGCCTACAACATGAATACTTCCTGCTTGAAGGTCATTCGCAAATGGTATGCTTCAAAGAGGAGTGCTAAAAAGTTTCGTGCCCGGGGGGTTAACGAGTACTTATCATATGAAAAGGTGATTACTGAAGACGAACATCAACAATCGCCAGAGGGGGTTCAGGAAGAGATCAGGATGCCAGATACCCACGAGGTAGAATCCTCGAGAGTTAAAACCCGGAGCAAAAGTGCTACTGGAAAGAGGGCACTTGACCCAGCTGAGGAAGCCAAGTATGACAAACGAGCTCGTCGAAAGTTAGCGCTCGAACCCCATGCTTCTAAACTTATGTCAGATGCTCAGAAAGCATGGCATGCAGAAGAGGAAGAACGAGAGTCTACTGCTATGGGACTTTTGCCTCAGCCTGGTCTCCCTACAGTTGGTCCCGCTTTAGGAGGCCCTGTTTCTTCTGCTCGTTCATTGAATGAAGAAGAGCGTGGAGATGAATCATTTGCAGGGGGTGCATAATTTGCCCCTGAAGACACGCTTCACGATACTGCCTCTACTGCCCCTCATGTTGAAGAAGATAGACCTCCGGTCCAAGAACCTACAGTGACTGCCCAGCAAGACTTAGTAGCGGACAAGTCTTCCGTTTCTATGTTATTACCACCTGTAGGAGACACACAGCCCAGCCCTACTACTAGAGTCATATCAAAACCTACCATCACCGGGGATCCGCCAGCATTTCCTCCCATAGACGAAGAGGAGCCTATGGACCATAGCGATGGTGCGAATGACACAGATGATGGTGGCGACCAAAGTGGGAGTAATGAGAACAATGACAACTTGGGTGATGATAGCGATGATCCCGGTGAGTAGGATATTCCACCACCACCTTCTTCAGACAAGGCGTCAGCTTACATTCCCCTGCCTCTCACTGGTAAGCGTCGTTTGTTCTGACTCACGACTTATATTTGTTCTACATTTAAACAGTTTTCTCATACAGATCCTATGATACATAAGGCAAGCGTTGTCATCCCTCCTTCGACGCAACAGCTTATGCTACCACCAGCTCAGGTGTCAGAACCACCTTGCTTGGAGCTCTCAACGACAACTCTCCCACCGGCGACTTTATTGACAATTTCTTAAGCCCCTACAGAAGTTGTAGATGTGCTAAAATCATCTAGAATGGGGGAACTTATGGCTCTTCAATCGAGTCCATCTCAACTGGATGTCGACGTTCCCTCTCAGGCCACTACGCCAAAATCACCTGCTGGTCTCTTACTTGGCTCTGTATCTTCAGAAGTTTTTGTACCGTCTCCTATCGCTGCTTCGAGTCCCACGAACATGCCAGATTTTCTCAAGATTTCTCTTGACTATTTAGAAAGTCTAACCAAGAAAGTGATTGAGGTTGTGTTGGCCGGCCGAGATACTTTTAAAACCTTCAAGCCTATGCTCGTAAATAGTTTGAACAACCTTAAGTTCATGGGGGATGCTCCGGTGGTTGAGCATTGCTCAGAAGCCATTCGACGCTTAGAGGCACAATTGAGGTTCTTAGAGGCCTTAGGTCATGCTGACATCCAAGCACAGATCGCGTCGATGCTTGAGGACATCTGGGCTGAAGAGGCTAATAAGTATGAAGCAGCTCAATATCATATAGCTAAGAAAGAAGTTCAGGTGGAACATCTGCAGAAGCTGCATGCTCAAAAACAAGCTGAGCTAACACTCTCCAATACTTCTTTAGAGAATTTACGAGAGAAGATCATAGCCACTGAAATAGAGTTGGCTAGATTGAAGGCTCAATTTAAACGAGAAGAAGCTATTGTCACTGAGCTCAACATCAAAAGCGCAACCTCTCTAGTAGATTATCGCACAGAAGCTAGTGCTCTTGAAGAGGCTAAAAAGGAGATTGTTGCCGCGTTGTCTAGCGAGGATGAGCTTTGGAAACGGGCGGAGATGCTAGTGCGAGCTGATCATGAAGAGAAACTTTTTGACATTAAGTCTCAGCTTGCCTCATTCAGTTTGATGAATTGATGAGCCTGTTCTTTTATCGCTCCTTTGGTAGAAACAACACTTATCTTCTTGTTGCTTTGTTTTCCTTTGAATAAAGTAATGCTATTTCAGTTTTTTTGTTTCTTTTGCACATCATATTTTGACATGGAACGATGAGATACCGTTTTAATATCAAAGGATAGATTGTTTATATGCTTTTGTTTTAAGCACTGGAAGAAATTTGTAAATCTCAGAAGTGTCATATTAACATGGTGAGTTTGAGGACCTATCGCTCTATTGACGGGAGTCGATAAGTTAAAAGTGTTACGATCGGAGCAACTTTGAGGACCTATCGCTCTATTGACGAGAGTCGATAAGTTGAAAGTGTTGCGATCGGAGCAACTTTGAGGACCTATCGCTCTATTGACGAGAGTCAAAAAGTTAAAAGTGTTGCGATTGGAGCAACTTTGAGGACCTATCGCTCTATTGACGAGAGTCGATAAGTTGAAAGTATTGCGATCGGAGCAACTTTGAGGACCTATCGCTCTATTGACGAGAGTCGATAAGTTGAAAGTGTTGCGATCGGAGTAACTTTGAGGACCTATCGCTCTATTGATGAGAGTCGATAAGTTAAAAGTGTTGCGATCGGAGCAACTTTAAGGATCTATCGCTCTATTGACGAGAGTCGATAAGTTAATTTCGACAAAAGAATTATCATTATGTGACAGAGTGATGCAGGCGGAATTTAAACTCCGTGACAATGAAAGTCATTGTAAATATGATGCCACTTTGACAATTTTGTCGAGTGATTTGGTTTTAGAATTACTCACTACGTGGTTTGTAGAGATTCAGCACCATATTCTGAGAATGCGGGGACAGAGGTACCCCCTGCGTTTGGGTCTTTGAACTGAGCTGCGTAACAGCGTTATGTATTTAGACGCATCTCTAGATCGTCGCGTCTGGCTTTGCCTACATATCTTTTAAACGCAGGGTTTTATCCTGCGTCTCATCTGAAGCCCAAACAACTATAATGATGACAAAGAGACCATACTTAGCAGGAGTCTCGAAACTCTATATTACCGTCATTAATTGTTTATAAATAGGCCTGATTAGTCTTGTCAAGAGCCTCAAACGCTTAAGCTTCCTTCTTGAACTCAGAAACGAGTTTCTTCTCGTTAATTCTAAAAAGATCTTCAACTATTTCGCCTTGTCCCCCGGCCATGGCCTCCAAGAAACCTTGCTCGAGAGGAGATGAAAAGGCGGCACACACCATACCGTCGTCGGAGAATGCTTTCGGGTCCACCTCCGGACCGACGTTGACGCCTCCCTCACCGATGCCTGGATATCAAGGTAAGCCACGCTGTCTTTTCTGTTTAGTGTTCTTTTTGATAAGTTTTCTTTAAATCCCTTAGATGGATTCTGGTTGATGATGACGAATACAATTCGTCTCTTCAATCTTGAACGCAGAAAGCAACTTCTGCGTCTTTTGACGAAAACTGTTCGTCTCCTTAATTTCGAACGCCGAAAGAAATTCCTATGTTCATTGACGAAACGAGGGGTCAATCTCTTAATCTTGAGCGCAGGAAGAAATTTCTGTGTTCATTGATGAAATAAGGAGTTGACCCCTTAATCTTGAGCGCATGAAGACGAAACGAAGGGTTGATCCCTTCGTTTTGACATACTGGTTTAATCCTGCTACGTTTGATGTTGAATTAAGCTTTATTGTCCTGAAAATTCATAATGTAATTTTAATTCCCTGTGTTCATGATGATTCAACGCGGGTTTAGATCCTTTGCGTTCAAGTTGATATTAACGCATGTCTATAACACTGCGCTTGAATTCGTCTATTTTATTGACCTTGCTTTTATTTGTTTTGTTGCAAGGTGAGGCTTCTGCTTCTGAGCCCCTCATACCCCATAATTCAGGCAATGCCCCTCTCATTCCACCCATCTCCGCAATCCTTCCAAACGAGGGTTTCGAGCGGGTGACTGATGAGGTTTCTTATCTGGCGCCCAACTGCACTCTCTTTCTCCTTAGGCACCTGGAGAATCAGGTGAAGCAAGCCTTCTCCATTGTGATGCAAGGCTGGGGTTCTTTCTCTGAGTTTCAAGCTTCTATCGAGGAGAGCTTGAATGATCTGGCTGCAGTCAACCCCTATCATGCTCGGCGTTGCGTAGAAAAGATCTACCACGTCTCAGGTGCCGTTCGTTTCCTTGAGGAGCTGAAGCAGACAGATCTGAGGCCTAAGATACAGTGGGCCATCAGTAATGCCAGGCTGAGAGAGAGGGTTGCTGCCAGGGCCCGAGCTTTTGATATCTCGGAGAAGAAGGCTCTCATCTGGAGCTTGCAGAAGCAGCGTCGCCAAGCCAGGGCCAGACTCACTGCAGGGGAGCTAACCCAAGAAGAATTCAACCTTGGGGATGCTACCCTCGAGGCGAGGGTCTAAGCTGAAAAGGAGGCTATCCAAGTGCTGCAACAAGAAGCTTCTGCTGCCACCACGGCTTCTGATGTCCAGCTTTGTAAGAGGGTTGAAGAAGAGGTGCTGGCGAAGCACGAAAAAGATATATCTGAAACAGAAGCTTATCTTTTAAGCTTCACTTTATTTTAGCCCTAGCAACTCTTATTTTTGTTTTGGTTTTGTATTAACTTTACGTTATTTCTCCAAACACTTATTATCTGCATGAAATGAACTGCTACTGCTTGTCTCTTCTTTGCATTTTTTGTGCTTTTTTTTTCTAAAATGCTGTGGTTTCTTTGTGATGTTGGAATTTCTAAGAATCGCCCCTTTGCGTTTGAATGATTTGAATGCAGGCCTATCTCCTTTTAGCAATCAAAGACGTAAGGTTTGGGCTTGCGTCTAAACAGGCTTGAACGCCACTCTAAGACTTAGACTGTAGTTATAGAACTTTCGTCTGGGAAGACTTGACACATTCTATTTTGTTGGGGATCCTCTTTGCTATCGTTAAAGTAATCTCTGGCAGTTTCTTTATAGTTGAAATTCTGTATTTGAATGAACTCGAAGTGGGTCTGTCCCCAAAGACGCAGTGTCGTGCCTTGCGTCCAAAAGACTTGAAACGCAGTTATAGAACTTACGTTCAGGGAGGCTAGACGCTTTTTCTTCCAACCTTGAGAGTGTATCCTAAGTTGTTAAGACTTTTCCACTGAATCAAATCAATCTGACGATTTTCTGGTAAATTTTGGGAAATTTTTCTTTATTATAACAGTTCTCGACAACTTCAATCATCAGATATATAATGTTAACTTGACGACGTATACAGTAAGAGAAATAAATTACTACTCCTCCTCTAATCGAGTCTCTAGTAGGCAACCCCCAGCTTGGATTACTTGAGGGGGAGTTTGGTAAAAAGAAACTTTGTAATCTATGGGTAATATTTCTTAAGAAATTTCCCATTATTTGGCATCATGAGTCTATCACATTTTTTTATCGATGAGACGGTAGGCTCCATTGGAATAGACTGTCTCTATCACAAAAAGTCCTTCCCATTTAGGATTGAACTTCCCTTTAGTTTTGTGGGTCATTACCATAGGTTGTTGATTACTCAAAACTAAATCGCCTTTCTTGAAAATATGTTCTTTAACCTTTTTGTTGTAGGCTTTAGAAATACGGGCTTGATATAGCTCGATCTGATGCTGAGCTTAAAGTCGCTTGTCGTCTAAAGCTTCAAGTTCCTGAAGACGTCGTTGATGTTTCTCTTCCTCTGTCAGTCCGGTTGTGATAGCGACTCTTAAGGAAGGGATTTGGATTTCTAATAATAATACAGCTTCGTAGCCGTATACTAAAGAGAACGGCGTAGCTCTTGTAGGGGTCCTCACTGTTGTGCGGTAGGCCCACAAACATTCGCCGAGTCTTTCGTCCCAATCGCGTCGGCTCTTGGAAACAAACTTTTTGAGAAGCTTCACAATGGTTTTGTTAAAAGCGTCTGTAAGACCATTTGCTGGCGGATAATACACCGTAGATGCGATACTTTGGATTCTAAACTTATCACAAAATCTCTAAAATCCAAAGCTAACAAATTGTGTCCCGTTGTCGTGAACTATTCGTCTCGGGACTCCAAAACGGTAGATGACGTGATGTTTGATGAACTTGATCACATTCTTTGTCTTGACTTCTTTTAACGGGATTGGCTCCGCCCATTTGGAGAAATAATCGGTTACGGCCAAAATGAACCGGTGTCCTTTGGAAGTCGGAGGAGAAATTGGTCCCACGATATCCATGCCCCACATTTCGAATGGCTAAGAAGCAGATGTGGGATGTAAGTTTCCTAGCGCTTGATGGATAAAATCACCATAAATTTAGCATGCGTGACAACGTTTAGCGTAGTCCACTGCGTCTGAGAACATCCTTGGCCAATAATAACCGATTCGTCGGAGACGATCGCCTAACTTAGCTCCAAGCTGATGAGCTCCGCACATTCCGTCGTGAGCTTCCTTGAGGGCCTCTTTTGCTTCCTTCCGAGAGAGGTATCGAAGCAAAACTCCATTATATGATTTACAATACAGGATTTGAGAAACTGTATCGTAATAGAATTGGAGGGCCTTTCGTTTGATAGCGGCCGCTTCCTTAGGGTCATCGGGCAAAATTCCGTATATGGCATAGTCGATGTACGGGAATCGCCAATCTCTAGATTCAAGCTCCATCGAGGTTGTACAGACTTCTCCTGTCGGTGTCTTGTCTGAACTTTCCTCTATAAGAATCTTAGAACAGTATAACTCGCGTCCTGTAATAGGAATCGTAGTTTCGGCCCCCGGAGGCAATGCTAATGAGGTTGCCAATGAGGCTAAAGCATATGCGTAAGCATTCTGAGCTTGTGGAATGTATTCAATAAAGAAACCTTCGAACTTCTTAGCTTGCTTTAGCACTGCGAAGTAATACGGGATCAGATCCTCATGACGTACTTCGTATTCCCCTTGGACTTGATTTACGATTAGCTGAGAGTCACCGTAAGCTTCAAGATGTTGAATATTAAGTTCTTCAGCAAATTGCATTCCTAGTAGTAGAGCATTATACTCAGCTACATTGTTAGTGCAGGGTTCGATCAGGGAAAATCCTCTTGGGATCACGTGACCGTTCGGAGAGACGAACACCACTCCTACTCCTGCGGTAATTGCTCCATGAGGATTTGCTCTGGATGCATCGTCGAAGAATAATTTCCACACTTGCGTAGCTTCTTGAGTGACGCAAGCTTCAGTGACTTCGTCGGGCAATTCTTCATACAGCTTAGATGTCCCTGGCACCGGGTGATCGGCTAAGAAGTCTGCCAACGCTTGACCCTTGACTGCTTTTTGGGACATGAATTGCATGTCATATTATGATAAGAGGATAGCCCACTTTGCCAACCGACAATTCAGAGATGACAGCTTCGTCATTAGAACTCTCAAGGGATTCACCCTAGAGATGACATGAATTATTTGTCCTACCAAATAATATCGCATCTTCTGGACCGCGAATACTAAAGCGAGATATTCTTTTTCAACTAGATTATACCGGTGTTCGGCTTCCATCATAGTCCTGCTTAGATAATAGATGGCTTGCTCTTGACCTTGATTGTTGTTCTGAGCTAATAAAGCTAGATAATAGATGGCTTGCTCTTGACCTTGATTGTTGTTCTGAGCTAATAAAGCTCCCAGAGAATGGTCCATAGCTCTCACGTATAACAGGAATGGCTTGATTGTTGTTCTGAGCTAATAAAGCTCCCAGAGAATGGTCCATAGCTCTCACGTATAACAGGAATGATTTTCCCGATATTGGGGCTACAAGAACCAGCGGTTGGGTAAGATATTTCTTAATCTCCTCGAATGCTCTTTGGCAATCCCCATCCCAAACAAAGGATACTCCTTTCTTCATGAGCTTAGAGAAAGGTTGGCAGCGCCCTGAAAGATTTGATATGAATCTCTGAATATAGGCCAGACTCCCTTGCAAACCCCTGAGCTCTTTGAGGTTCTTTGGGGGTGGCATATCTTGGATAGCGCGGATTTTCTCTGGATCAAGAGAAATTCCCTTGGATGTGACAATAAATCCCAGGAATTTTCCGCTCGATACCCTAAGGAACGATTTTGTCGGGTTCATCTTCAGTTGATGTACTCGCATGATGTCGAACATTGTCTTCAAGTCTGTAAGATGATCGCCTTTATGCTAGATTTTTACTGCTATGTCGTCAACATAGCACTCTATCTTCTTATGCAAATGTTCGTGGAAGATGGCATTCATTGCTCGTTGATAAGTTGCACCTGTGTTTTTCAGGCCGAAGGGCATCACTGTGTAGCAATACACCCCCAGTGGAGTTCTGAACACAGTATGCTTTTCGTCTTCAGGATGCATCTTGATTTGATTGTACCCTGAGAATCCGTCCATAAAAGACATCCTTTTATATCCGCAGGTATTGTCGATCATGATATCAATGATAGGAAGAGAAAACTCGTCTTTTGGACAAGCTACGTTGAGGTCACGAAAGTCGATGCATATTCGGACCTTACCATTCTTTTTGGGAACTGGAACAATGTTGGCTACCCAGTCTGCGTGTTGTTCCTCTCTGACAAAACCCGAATCTATAAGCTTTTTTAACTTCGGACTCAATTGCTTCCATGATCTCTGGACGAAACCAGCGTTGTTGTTGTTTAACGGGTTTTGCATCCGGATCGACGTTAAGCCGATGCATGGCAACTTTTAGGTCAAGGCCAGGCATGTCTTCATAGTTCCAAGCAAAGACATCTATATATTCTTGGATAAGAGATATAAGGTCTTCTTTCTCAGATGACGATAAATTTTTAGCTATGAAGATGGGCTTAGGGTCATGTTCATCTCCCATGTTGACTTGGATCACTTTATGATAAATTTTTAGCTATGAAGATGGGCTTAGGGTCATGTTCATCTCCCATGTTGACTTGGATCACTTTATCTTCAGTGGGCGGTTCACGGTCATGTTCATCTCCCATGTTGACTTGGATCACTTTATCTTCAGTGGGCGGTTCACGTTGTTCGAAACACATATCCCATAAGATGTTAAGACGTTTAATCCAAGGGTCATCGGTTGATTCTATTAAATCTTCATCACCCTCTGCGTCTTCGTCTGTATGACTGGCTGAAACCATGCTCACGGTCAAACTTTCAAAGAAGGGTCCAGCACTGATGTCAGATTCCCATGAAGAAGTTCCAGACGAATGATCCTGACACAGACAGTCACCGGTTTCATCTTCTGAAAGTGAGGGAGTCGTGATATAACCTACACCTCTTCTGGTTTTTTGATAATAATCCGGAGGTTTTCCTTCAGGGGTTGAAGACATCTGAATTGGTGTTCGTCTTCCTTTCCCAAAGTTTAGACCTTATTTTTCATTAAAGTTGTATCACATTCGTTTCATCATATGTATAGAATTAGGTTCATGATAATGGAATTGCGGAACCCCATTATCCTCTTCTGAACTTCCTCGTTTGAGTGGTTCAGGTTTAACTTTACCGAAATGAATCGGCTTCTGCCCTTTCTTTTTGGATGAGACTTTAAAGAAAGCCTTCTAAGCATCTTCTACTTCTTCATCTGAAGCGAAGGATGACTTAATCGGCAATGTTAGTGATGCATCGGCGCATAATGTGTGCCATGAGTCGGTACCCGTTTTCGTATTATTCTGTGTTTGTTCAACTTTAAAAGATCCATCAGACAAGTACGCCAAAATAAAATCTTTATTAATGCACCACTCGCCCTCACTCGGTATATTATTATTATTCTCGACTGGACCCATTACATTGGAGTTCAACTCTCATGGACAATTTCCTTCTGGGTCTGGCTCGACGTCTGCCTCATTACCACTATCAATCTCTTCTTTCTCCTGTGATTCTTAGTAGAAGACTGAATCTGTGTGGAAGTTTTCCACTCCTCTTAAAGGGTATTTTTCCGTAATCAAGGTTCGAACTTCACCTTCATCATTGGCATACTTCATAACCTGATGTAGGGTGGACGGGACAATGCGATTTGCATGAATCCATGGTCATCCCAACAACAGATTGTAGGACGTGTCCGCATCTATGATGTAACAAGTCACTTCGGACTTGAGATCTCTGATCTAACATCTGAGTTTGATCTTTCCCAGGGGCCGAGTGCTGTTAGCATTGAATCTGAAGATGGTAGTCTGAGTAGCATTCAACCGATGCATAGGAATCCCTAAGACTTGCATGACTCAAGATGGTAGTCTGAGTAGCATTCAACCGATGCATAGGAATCCCTAAGACTTGCATGACTCTGTAAGGCATGATGCTGAGTGCCGAGCCTGACCGATGCATAGGAATCCCTAAGACTTGCATGACTCTGTAAGGCATGATGCTGAGTGCCGAGCCTGGGTTAACCTGAACACAACTGATTTTTGATGACCCGATGTATCCTGTATAGTACAAGGGTCTGTCATGTTTATGCTTCACTTGCATGTCCTCTTGAGTGAATGATATGCACGGTAGACTTCTTGCTGCTTGTGAGCATTGCAGGCAAGACTAATCTTCAGATGCTTCAGGAATCGGAGTGACTTGAGTGATAAAGCTCTCTGTATTTTTTAAGGCTTCGATTAGAGCTTCCTTGGTAGTTTTGGACAACCTCAGGAGTTCATATAGAGTAATCATGGCCGGTATGTTGGCCAGTTGTGCCATGACATTGAATTGGAAGGGAGCGCTCGACTCCCAAGATCCTGGTGAAGATTTTTGTTGAACCGGAGCTCCTTTTGTTTCCCTTTATCGACCAACTTCTTTGGTACAGAACCCCCATCGTCTTGGGGCTGTTCTTCAGCTTCTTGAGCATTCTGGTCGTAGTCTCTCAAGTAAGCCTTTCCTGACTGAGTGCTAGGGTTGCCTCCTGGGTATGCCGCCAGGGCAATCCTCTCTTCTTCTGAATCGGTAAGAGGTTTGAGGTGGTCATCACTCTCAGTAACAGAGGGGCTAATCATGTTGGATGACTTAGCTATGTATCCTTTCTTTTTGGACGTGATTTTTGTCCAATGTTGATCTTCAATTAGGTCAGGGTGGACCCACATGATCTCCCCTTTTTGGGGTAGTGAGGGGCACCAACCCCCTGTCCTTCTGACCGTGTAAGTCGGTGTTTTTCAAGTGCATTTCCTCTTTACGGATGGGAATGACGCCATCTGTAGCAGCTACAGGGAGGAAGTCACCGAACTGGACCGTAATCAAGTTAGTGGATACAGTCTTCTGCTCCGGCTTCAGGGTAAGTACGTTAGCGTTCACTAAGTTTTGTAAGATGTCTTTGAACATATAACATTTTCTGGTAGGATGTCCCAAGAACCTATGATAGCGACAGTAATTGGGGTCATCTACCTTCCCTGCTTCATCTGGTTTTCTGATCTCGGGGAGCTGCAATTTGTTGTTCTTCCGAAGTAGTTGGAACAGAGTGTCCACATGCTCTTCTTTGAACGAGTATTGCTTAGGCGCTCTTTGTTGATTTGGTGCTTTGCCTTGCTTCCCAGATTGCGTGCCTGCATCGGTATCGGCAGCTAACATCTCATTTCCCTTGGAACGCGGCGCATTGTTCTGGTTGCGCTGCTGTTATGGCTTGGGTTGAGTAACTTCTTTAGCCTTGACCCGAGCAACAATCTCTTCGGCTTGTTCTCCTTGCGAAACTAATTGTCTCCAGGAGCGAAATTCTGCCACTCTCATCTGAGCGGGGAGCTGGGTCTGCAAGTTGTGCCTGTAAGTTTCAACTAAGGTTGATTGGGTCATACCTGATGGGCATCGTAATGCCATGCTGTGGAATCTTTCCACATAAGTCTTGATGGACTCTCCTTTCTTTTGCTTGGTGGCGAGAAGAGCCAGGATCGAAACTTCCGTATCATCTTCGAAGAACCTGGCTAAGAAAAGCCTTTTCAAATCTACCCATTTCTGAATAGATCCAGGAGGCAGTTTCATAAACCATTCAAATGCAACTCCTTTAAGAGTACCTATAAACAAATGGGTCAGGATGGCGTCGTTCGCTACCACATCTCTAGTCTGTGACTTGAAATAGTAGATGTGTTAGTTTGGCGACCATGTACCATCAAAAGGTTGTAAAGTCGGAGCCTTAAACTTCGGCGGATAGGGAGCTATATCCCATTCTTATCACCCCTTCTTCGCGAAGCTCACTTCTGTTAGCTATTGCGTTAAGGTGGGCTTCTAGCTCATCCACTTCAGTTGACTGAGGATTCGGTTCTCTCTCCATCTCCTTCTCGTTTTCGGAAAAATATTCTATGTGTTGAACTTCGCGATCTGAATGCTCATGTGCTTTCTGTTTTCCCTTGGAGGTTGTCCTCCGGGATGATTCAAGTTTTTGACCTTTTTCAGCAAAGAGCTGGGCCAACATATCCTTCATTTGGGAGAAGGGTTTCATGTTGTGCCTGGAGCATGACATGATGTTCGTCCACTCTTTTAACTAAGTCTTCAGGATTTCCAGTCATATAAACGGAAGTCTCTCATGCCACGACAGAGCTTGAAGATTGAGATTCGGTAATTGCCGAATATTCGTCATCGGAAATAATCTCCTTGGCCAACTTTTGATAATCGACCGAGAGGATAGCTCCTGTTCGAGTCCGAGTATGCCGGTATACTCCTTCAAATTCATCACAAATTTCCCGAACAGTCGGGGAATGACTTCTTTGCGACTCGTCAGAATTAGGATGCGAGGCTGTCCCTCTGCCGACCACGTTGATAGTGACATGAGGATATTCAGCTTCAGAAACCTTCTTCTTCTGATGACGTCATCCCTTGGTAGGTCTTGCGATGTCAGCCAGTCTGTCGAACACAGACTTGTGAGGCTCAGGTGTACAACAGTGGCATTCGGAAAGGACTGCTGAAATAAGCCGCTCACAGTGGCATGAATGAGCTGCCTGTTACGTTGGTTTCCCTCTAGAGAGTAATTCTCGTAAATCAGAGACTTGAGAGTAATTCCTCGTCGAGCATGAGGTCGGGAATAAAACTCCCTGTCCTTGAGTGGGCGAGACTGGTTCTTGTTGAACATGAACCTTAAGCCCATGTCAACTCCCTTGAACTTGGCGGACTACATCGCGTTCTGAAGATGAAACGTGAGGGTCACGTTGTGATTTGTAAACGCCAGGCTTTAACCTGCGTTTAATTGATGAAACAGACCCCGTAGGGTCTTGTTTTATTTGGACGCACTCATGAGGCGCGTGTTTATCCTTAGTAGCAATGTGTTTTGGATGGACAACACACCACTGAGGATCACGTTTAAGCTGTATCACCCGAGGTTTATAGTTAGGCTCATTGCCGCGAAGTACGCGTTCTGGAGTAGGAACGTAATGTTTGGGCTGAGCTTCAAAAACGCAATCCTTGCGTTGAACCAGGGATTGGTTTTCTCGGAAATGCGCACGTCGGATGGATCTTCTCCATCTTCGAGCGACGTTCTTCTTGGCTTGTTTCAGAGCCTTTGCAGCAACATCATTGGCATTTATAGAGTTTGACTCTTCTATAGGCCGTTTGTAGCCTGTAGCACGTCGTGTTGATGTAGACGTGGACTATTCAACTTGTTGGACAAGTCCAGCAGAGGCTAAGTCCGCTCCTTCAGATGAGGAGTGATTTGATGAATATCGGCCAAAGGAGAAGGCTTTCTTTGACCTTTCAGCAACAGGTTGGATCACTTTGGAGATTTTTCGGATGTTGCGTCTGGCCTTGGGGATAAACGATCTAGAGGAAAGAGCTTCCTCGTACTTGGCTTGATCAAACTCTACAACGAGAGTTTCAACAGTTGTTCTAATGAGATGGACATCGGATTGCACCACCACTTCTTCGTCAGAGAAGCTAGTCCCCAGCAGAGTGCCATCTTTTGTTTGTGGTAAAATTTATAGTAAAAGAAATGAAGAAAAATTGATTTGTATTCCTTTAATCTCAGTTACAATTGGATTTCCTGATTACAAAAGAGAGGAGAATGAATTTGATTCTCCCCTTTGTTTAATTCTGAGTTCTTTAAGGTGGCGATAGAGTGCTTCCTTTGAATGCTCGCGTCGAATTCGCTCTCTGTTAACGATCCGAATGTCTCAATTCACTAGAATAACCGACTTATGTGGTCGAACTGATCAAGAACTCTTAATGAGCTTTGTAACTCAGGACCAGTAACAAACTCCGGTGGAGAAGAGTTATTTGAACCGAAATAATTCGGTTGAGAATCCAAGTTTCAAATATCTGATAATCTTCGGTTGTTGAAGATTGTTGCCTCCAGATTTTCTCCTCTCCAGAATTTGATCTCTAATATCCGATCCCCCCCTTCCAAATTGATCATTAACTCTGTTGAGTTTGTTGATATTTATAGAGAGATTAGGGGTGTGATTGCCCCCATAATCCGCGCCTAAATAGGGGTTTAGTTGCCCTATTAATCGGGTGTAACAACCCACTCAAACCACCTCCCCAAATCGTGGGTGAAGAGCAGTTTCGGGATTGCCAGATCAGGTTTGAACAAGTCAAACGCAAGTCGTGCGTTGCTGGGCCTGGACCTGCGTACACTTTTGGATGATGCGTTTATGTTGCGTTCAGCGGCTGTGAACGCAGTTCGTTTAGAGCTGCAGTTGTGTTGCGTTTGTGTTGTGTTTGTGCTGCGTTAATGTAGTGATCACTTTGCTTTGACCTTTGGAACGTAGCTACTTGTGTTTTGACTATAGGGATATCTACCTCTTGGTTTGAAGAAATCATTGACTTGTGATCTCTTCTTGATCTATAGGAGAATCCTCTGATCGTAGCCTCCCTTTGTTAACAAGAAAGTTATTTGATTGTAACCTTCTTAGTTGAGACTTGACGGGGACTAGCTATCTATTGTGATTTTTAGACAGCCTACATGTACGCCAGAGACTATGGCTCGCTTATAAGAGAACTTAAAGGGATTGATTTACGGGATAACAAGATGTGACTGAAAATTCTCATGGATATTACCAAGCCTCTATAAAGAGGCATACGTGTTTGCTTTGAAGAGACCGGGGAGATTGAGAAGCTCTTCCTTACCTATGAGAGACTTCTTGACTTTTGCTTTTCATGTGACATTATTGGCCACAAAGCTGCTGAGTGTGACAAACAAAGTGTACAACTCGATGGTATTTTTATCACATCCAAAAGCAGATATGGTTCTTGGCTCAGAGAACCCCCTCCATCTTTCAAGGCCTTTAAGACTCAGTCTTCTGGAGCAACTGAAGTAGATCGTGAGGGGACAGAAACAACCATCATCTCGGGTGGTCAGATGATATTCAGGATGATGATTCACATGGTAGTGCTCCACTACAGATCATTCTAGTTACGGTGAGGTGTAAAACCTTCCTGTACCCTTGCCCATGGATACCTGTGTTGGCTCTGATTTGCATGACGTTATAGTTTTCACATCCACCTCTGAAAGCGGGCTATATTGACTTGGAAAAGGCTTGATAGAGGGTCTGGGCAGTAGGGCTCCAAACAGAAAGAGAAAGGAGACAAACTTAGGAAAGATTCTCTGAAGGATCCTCCGGATGTACATGAAAAGAGGGCACGATTAGTGATTTTTAGTCCAGATTCTACTCTTGTTGAGGCACACCCTGATGGCTAGCGGCGCTAAGAGCCATGAGTTGCTTTTGTTGGAATGTCCAGGGACCGAGGAACCCTAAAATGTTGACTATTTTTTATAGATTGATGCGTACTGATTCCCCAAGTCTAGTCTTTCTTTCGGAGACTAGACTTTCTGATAGGTGGCGCAGATAATGAGATCTCAGTTGGGTTTATAGAATTACTTTGTGGTGGATAATAGAGGTAGAAGTGGTGAACTCATGTTACTATAGGGCGATGAAATAGATGTGACTATTCGTTCTTTTCTCTGGGGCACATTGACGCATCAGTTGTTGAATGAGCGGGAAGGAACTGGCGATTCACCAGATTTTATGGCCATCCTTAGAAACACTTACGGTACAAGTCCTGGGATCTATTGAGACGGTTGAGGGGTCTTTCCTCTGAGTCATGGTTATGTAGAGGTGACTTTAATGCCATCACGAGCCTTAGAGAGAAGTTGGGTGGTAGATAGGCGCATGTTTCGAGAATGCTAGATTTTCAGAATGTATTGCAGTATTGTGAGCTACTTGATTTAGGGTATTGCGGGCACACCTTCACTTGGAATAATCGTCAGACTAGTACATCTCATATCCAGGAGCGCTTGGACATGATAGTAGTTGACTCTGGCTGGCCTGATATATTTCCCACTGTTGAGGTACACCACTTGGATCTCTCTGTTTCTGATCATCGTCCTATTATGTTATAATTTTCTTGCCCCTTCCAGTTAGGCATGGACATCCCTTCCGCTTTGAAGCCTTCTGGCTCAAAGAGGATGATTTGAGTGATGTTATTAGCAGGGTATGGCCTGGGATCTCCACACAACAGGGTCTATGTGAATCAGCTTGTCAGAAGCTAGGGTCTTGTGCTACAAATCTCAATAGTTAGAGCAAAGAGTGTTTTGATAGATGGAGGCACAAATTATCAGTTATTTAGTGAAAGCTCCAGTCTCTCTACTCTTCTCCTGATGTGAGAGATCATATGGCTAAGATCCGAAGACTTAAGAAAGAGAGGGAGGTTCTTGAGTATAGGGAAGAGAGCTTCTGGCGACAACAAGCTAGGGTTGATTGGCTCCGAGATGGGGACCGTAACACCAAATTATTCCATATTAGAGTTCCACTAGGAGGAAGAAGAACTTTATTAGCTGTCTACATCGTCCTAATGGCACTTGGGTGGAGGATCAGGTGGGAATTACAACACTCATTGAGGAGTATTTGTCAGAACTATTTTCTTCTTCCACTCCTTCAGAGGAGGTTTTGGCTGAGGTGGGTGGTGCTATCTCTTCTAATCTTTTAGTGGATGACCTCCGAATTATTTCTGAGCCTTTACAGGTGATAAGGTATGGGGTGCTCTTCGATCTATGGTCCCTTCTAAGATACCCAGCCCAGATGGCTTTCATGCATCCTTTTTTTAGTCCCATTGGTCTATTATTGGCCTAGATATTTCAGCTGCATGTTTAAAGATTCTAAATAGGGGCTCATCTATCAGGTCTTAGAATAAAACCAATGTGGTTTTCATCCCCAAAAAGGATTCACCTGAGACTGTGTCAGATTTTAGACCCATTGGTCTATGTAATATGGTCTACAATATTATCACAGAAACCATTGCTAATAGGTTGAAGCGAGTTCTTAGTGGATTGATCGGATGCTTGCAAAGTACCTTTGTCCTAGGGAGATCAATTCAGGACAATATCATTATTGCTTTTGAACTTCTCCACACATTGCAAAAAAGGAGTCAGAGTCAGTCTGGCCATATGGCACTGAAATTGGATATGAGTAAGGCATATGATAGAGTGAAATAGGGGTTTATTGACAAGGCCCTTCAGGTCATGGGATTTTCAGATCATTGGAGGCATCTCATCTTGGATTATATATCTACTTCCTCACTCTCTTTCTGCCTCAATGGGCAGATTGTGGGTCAAGTCACTCCTACTCGTGGTCTGCGACAATGATGTCCACTATCTCCATATTTGTTTCTTCTTTGCACGGAAGCTCTCTCGGCACTGATCATCAAACATGAGGAGAACAGGTGCATCAGAAGGTTATCTTGTTCCTAATCGGGGCCAATGATTTCTCACTTGTTCTTTGCAGATGACTCTTTGGTTTTTATTCAGGCTTCCCAGACTGCTACAAAGACTGTCCAGAGTACTCTGCTACTATATAAGGCTACAACCGGTCAGAAAGTTAACTTTTAGAAGTCTGCCATCACCTTTAGCCCATGATCGGTACTTAGGACCTCTATTTTCTCTGTCTTGGGGCTTGATAGAACCCAATCATATGATCAGTACTTAGACCTCCCTTCGGTGGTTGGAAGAAGCCGTCGTTAGACTTTTGCTTCAATCAGAGACTTGGTTTGGAAAAGAGTCCAAACTTGGAGGAGGGCTCTTTTCTTAGCTGGGGGGCGAGAGGTTATGATGAAAGTTGTTTTGCAGGCGATCCCATGCTATTTGATGAGTATCTTTCACATTCTAATTTCTTTATGCAGGGAGATTGAGTCTATCATTAAGATACTGATGGAGATCAACTTCTGGTGAGAGAAAGATTCATTGGGTTAGATGGCCGAAGGTGTGTCGTGCAAAGTCAGAGGGTGATCTAGGCTTTAGAGATCTACAGATGTTTAATCAGGCATTGGTGGCTAAGAAGGCATGGAGAATCATTCAGGACCCTTCTTCTCTGGTTAGTAGGTTTTGAAGGGGAAGTATTTCAGGGGCTCAGACTTCCTTTTAGCTGGTCTCGGCCCTGACTACTCTTATTTATGGCGGGGCGTTAACTAGGAGAGAGAGCTCCTGGCTCGAGGTCTAAGATAGAGGATAGGTGATGGCCAGAGTGTCTTTATCAGTGGTGACCCATGAATCCCAAGGCCCTTTTCTTTCAGACTAATCACTTCTCCGATCGACCCTTCCAAAAGGGTGGCTGAGCTGATCTCTATTTAGGGTACTTGGAATCATGAGCTGATTGCTACCTCCTTTTGGCAGGTAGATCGGAAGGACATTTCATTTATCCCACTACCGCCTTCTCTTGTCTCGGACAGACTCATTTGGTATTATGAGGAAAATGGGTGCTACATAGTCAAGAGTGGATACCGACTTCTTCGTCACACTATGCCTGATATTGCTTCCACCTCAAATTCTAGGGTAACAAAGTGGTAGTCCTTGATCTGGCATACGGAGATCCCACTGAAGATTAGAGTGTTCCTTTGGCATCTGTTTTATGATGCTCTCCCCACCTCAGCTGGTTATCTCGTAGGGAGGTCTCTATGCCCCCTAGTTGTCGTCTTTGCTCTGCTGCCTTTGAGACCGTCCTTCATATCTTTCCCATCTGCTCCTTTGCTTGTTTAGTGTGAGAGTCCTTAGATCTTTGGGAAGTGATTAATGGTTTTCAAGGCACGTCTTGTGGTGATTTCCTTTTCCATCTCACCTCTGTTTGCCCTAGGGACTCTCTGGCTTTGGCTTTCACAACCATGTGGTTTATATGGGGGGAAAGGAATATGCGCTCTTATAGTGGTGGTGTTAGAGAGGCCTCGATCTTGGTGACTCGGATTCTCTATTTTGTGGAGGAAGGGGATAGAGTTAGAGGTCTTTCCCGTGACATTGTCACCCCTTCCAAATGGCCTTCTTCTTGGTATCCCATTGCTCCTGGTTTGCTGAAGGTCAACACAGATGTTGTTATTCTTCTAGAAGGAGATATTATTGGTTTGGGAGATGTTATTCGGGATCATCATAGACATGTGATTGGTTTCTACTCTATGGAAGTCAGGGATCCTATGTCTGTGGATCATGCGGAGCTGTTGGCTGTCCTGAAAGGCATTCACTTTGTTCGGCGTATGAACTGGAGGATTTCAGTGGTGGAAATTGACTCTCTAAAGGTTGTCTCCTTAGTGGACTCTCCTTCTCCTTTTGCTTGCTTGGCTCCTATTGCAGATGAAGTTCGCGTTGTTCTGACTATTACTGACTAATCTAAAGTTTCTTATGTAAGGCGCACTGGTAATGGTGTTGCTCATTCCCTAGCTAAGTTGGTTGATCATTTGTCCTCTTATTTTTGGTCTGTTTCTGTCCCTTTATTTTTGAGATTGAGTGTTGTTGAGGACTTGGTTGGTTAGGTTACCATACCTGCCTTTTCAAAAAGAAAATTAAACCATGCATCGGTTTCAAGGTACTAATACATGAATAAACAGAAGCTTAAGAGAAAAAAAAATATACATAATTATATTAGGATGCTTCTATAAACTGGTGTGGAGATGATGAATTGTTAAAGTGAACCAGAATAAATCTAAACTATATTATGAAAAAAAAATTCAGCAACGAATAAGCTTCCACATTTTGCACTTGAAGATGTTTGACTCTTGAACGCAATAATATAAACCAAGCATATGATATATGAGACTTATTTAAGCACATCGATTCAAGTTTTGCAAGTGTCTCTCAGAAAAGCATCTGTGATCAAAGATAACGAGCATAAAAAAATGTGTGTTTAATCAATGTCTCTCATGGTCAAAAAAAATTCTATCTATCAAATGAAGTCACAACTCATGACTGACAATAAATTCATAAACCACATTTTATTTGAACTAGAATAACTTAATTTAAGCATATCAGAACATCATGATAAAAGAAATCATGACCAACAAAAATATTCAAATGATAAATAGTTACTAACTCACAACTATGGAGTTTCATTGTTCATAAACTAGCAGAGACATAAGCGCTTGTTATTGTAAGTAATCTCAATGAAATTCCATATAACTGAATTAGTAATTCATAAATTACATACCTTCGTGACGAACTTGATTAACGTTCTCCAAATTATCACCGATTTTCATAGTATCATTCGTAGATTGATTTTCCATTATAGAAAGAGTTTTCTACAAGCAATTAGTTTTTGCACCTTTCGGTTAGACAGGTTGAATTGCAGCCTCACTCGTAGGACCTTGGAGGAATATATGTATGAAAAAAACTTTTACCATCCCTTGAGATAAAACTTTTCACCTCCCCATGTGGAGTTAACACTAGCCATGATTCTCCTCATTAACATGCCAATAAATCCATAATAAAAACATACATATGACCTTTGGGTTTTCCAATAAGTTACAAAGGTTTAACATAATTAGGAAATTAAATATATTAGTAATATTTTGAAATCATTAAAAAAATCTTACACATGTTGCTTATAAAAGCAACCCCTTAAAATCAAAAGTAGCTTAAATAAGCACGCCAAAATTTTTTTTAAACCAAACACCATTATTAGTTACTTCTTAAAAAAACAAGAAAGAAAAAACACACTAAAAAAGCAATACCAAAATGGCCCTTATATGACATTTTATAGATTTTAAGTTATTAGGAAAAATGTCATCTTAAGAGTGCGTTTTGTGAAATTTATCCTCAACTTTCCCACGTTTGCATATCCTATTTTAAGGTTCTTTCGGTCTCAAAAGAAATAAACACTGTTCAGAGATCTAAGAGAGGGAGAACGAGGAAAGATTAAAAACATTTTCAACTGAACAACCTCACAACGCTGATGTTTACATTAATTTATATCTAAACTTGTGAAGCTGCTTTTACCCGAGCTCAAAGCTGGCCTCCTCTACGTCTCCAACTTGCCCTCGCTCAAATTAACATGAGTCTTCGTAAAAGTATTTGTACTATAAAGAGAGTGTGATAGTTTTAACTGGTTTCACCTATCCTTTACAGCTTAATTATTATAGCGTCAAAAGAAGAGTTACCGATTAACTCATCATTGATAATTTTATTTGATGGACAAGACAAATCGGATGTACAAAAGGATGGTAGATATTGACATCAGTGAAAGGAACTGTGACACGTTGCTGTTGTGCGTGTATAGACTGCTTGTAGCCAATCATCAATTTCCCATAGTCTGTACAGTAATTCCCCCCTATAGGATCGTATTTTGTGTGGAGGAATTTTCAAAACAATCCCGTTTACACTTGTAATTCCAAAAAAGACCCGTTTTTAACTTATTTTCAGAAATCGATCTGGTTTCAACCTTTTTTTTGAACTATGAAACTTCACGGGAGTTGAACTCCCGTGAAGTTTAGTAACTCCCGTGAAGTTTAGTAAAGCTTACTAAACTTCACCGGAGTTCAACTCCTGTAAAGTTTCGGAATTTTTTTTTCCAGAAACCGACTTGGTTTCATCGCTGAAACCAGACCGGTTTCTGAAAATAAGTTAAAAACGGGTCTTTTTTTGGGGATTAAAAGTCCAAAGAGGACTGTTTTGAAATTTACTTGCGGCACGCAGATGAGGCTCTGAACTTCACATTTTTTGCTCACAAATTAAGTGCAAGCCTTTTGTTTGACTTTTGGTAACATCGCGCGCTAAATCTCATCGTTTTTTCCTCTCTCCCCCATCAACTTAGGGCTTGTTTGGTTAGTTTCCTTTATTTTTCAAAACCCATTTTTCTTCACTTTTATCATTTTCCATCCTTACAAATCTCCCACATCAACCAATAATATGGTGACAACTCATCTCATCTCATCTCGTTTTTTATTTTTAAAAATAAACTAAACACAAGAAATGTGTCACATCAATCAACTCATCCAACTCACCTCACCCCATTTCCCTTCACTTTCTACCATCTTTAAAAATTACTCACATCATCCAATAATATAGTGACTTGTATAGATGATACAAATATGCAACGTAGCACACCATCTCAAAGTTCAGCCCTTAGGTCCTAAAAGTTCAGCTGTAATGCTTAGAATCGCTAACAACTTGAAGGCAAAGATCTTTTTTGGATATTGTTTCGACTATCTTTGTGTAGCTAGGTTGGTGGAGGCACTCGGTTGTGTAAGGGAGTTCTTTCTATTATTTAGCCACCTCTGAACGTAACTTCCTTTAGTTGTCCTAGCCTCACTACTTATTGGATCTAGTACCCGCTCTGTTGTTGCTCTGAGGATCATGTTTTTATCCCAACCTAGCTGGTATGTCATAGGATCTCTTTGCATGCTTTATCAGATCTTTCCAAGTATCTGATTCATGGCTTCCATGTTTGCTAGAAGGTATCAGGTTAGGCATCTTGACATGGTTCAATAGCCACCTCTGTAGACATCCTAACTGTGAGCTCTAAATTTTGTTTATGGAACCTCTTGATGAAAGTTTGCACCTTTTCTCCTGGTCAAATAAGGGGAACCTGATAGCTTCTTTAAGATACCAAAAAGAAGCTCTAAGTTTTAAGATACCAAAACCCAGCCTAAGGAATATGTGTATGTACAAATATCTATCCATCCTTGATGGAAATCGGTAGACGGTAGTAAAGGACTGACAAATGAAATCACAGATAACATATCGAGAAATTATACATTTACAGTTTTTCATGCAGTGGAAACAAGTCAAAAATCCTGCACTCTGTCTGATGTGAAAATGGTTGTATAATTTTGATTTCAGACACCCATATGTTATCAGTAGAATAGAGTGAGATATACAACAGCACTATGCTTGTAGGAGAATTTATACGTGGAAAAGTAACTAGGTTCATATATAAGAAAACATCAGACAGCCGCCAAGATAAAAGCTTTGGTTTTAAACAATTAATAATTGTCTCATATGCATGCAATTACACACTACTTAATGTAGCATTACACGTTTCAAACACAAGATTTTCCTGACTTCATATATAAGTTCCAAGATCACCTATTAAACATGTTGAGAGCCAAAAGAGCTGAAAACTGTTTTGTCATTCTTGAATCGTTGTCATTGTTCTGTAATTTTTTTGCTGCCTGTTATCATTAGTAAATATGAAGGGCCATAATCCACACAAATAAAGCAAACAACATGAACGCTCACAACCACAAACGAGACAAGGATTTTACATGGATCAGCTAAGGGCAATTTGGTAGCCTAGAATTGGAGGCTTGCATGGGCCACTTTATCAATTGCACGCTTGATTCTTTGTAATATACTCTTGAAGAAGTTTTTTTTATGGTCTAATATGTTTAGAAAGCATTATTGGATATCAGGACCTCGTGCACAATAACTTGTAATAGGTTCACATGAAAAAGCCAATGCCACTGTGATGATCAAGTTTATGTTGTAGTTTGTGCAACTTCAAGCTCACTATGTCCATATGTATTTTAATAGGATTATTATTATTATTATTATTATTATTATTATTATTATTATTATATACGTGCTTGTTCTTTTTATATCAGATGCATTTATATTTTAATCCAATTCCATATTTGAGATTTTGAAAAGTTATTTTTGAATTTGTTATAGGATGGACATAAGATCACAGAGTCAGGATCAAGAAGAAATATTTTGAGGTCTAGAAAGTGAGGGATAGAAAAGAGCAAGGATGGATTATATGACATGGACTGAAGCAGAGGCTAACGAATTTCTTAGACTGTTAGTAGAGGAAGTTAAGAATGGAAATAAGCAAGCAAATGGCAGTTTTAAAAAGTATGTGATTCTAAAGAATGTGATACCCCCTCTAGTTGAAAATTTTGGAAAAGATTTTAGATATAATCATGTAATGAACAAGATAAAACAATGGAAGAGAAAGATTGCACCTGTGGAGATCCTGATGAAAAATAACTCTGGTTTTGGTTGGGACCCTACCACACAGAAATTTACATGTCCCGACGAAGTGTGGAATGGCATTTTAGAGGTTGGTTTATGTCATGTTTCATATATATTAATTTGTACATAATATTAATTACTTTCATATGTCATGTTTTAGGCACGTCCAAATACTCCAAATCTCAAGGATAAACTTTTCGAGAATTTTGAGGATATATTGATGGTATGCGGAGATCATGGCGCTTCTGGCAAAGGAGCTATAGGTTTAGGTCCTGATGGCTTGGATGAAGCACGCTTAGAGGAAGTGGTTGGGGAGGGCATACTTGGTGCTGATGCTAAGATGGAATCTCCGGATGGAGGAGATGATGCTGTAGATATGCAACATGCTACCACCGTTCCCAGTGATAATGTGCCATTTTCTGGTCCTGGACCATCCAATCTGAATAATGGTAAACGAAGGCGTAGGTCAATTGGTACTGCAGCCACATCCTCTGCATCTTCCCAGTTATCGTTGCAAGAGGTAGGAGAGGGAGTTGTCATTGTAGGTAAAGCTTTTCATGAGTTAGTTGATGAGTTGAGGAAGATAAGAAAAGGTCGGAATAAAGAATGGGTTGATGCTGTTATGTCTACTTCTGAATTGACTAAGCCACAAAAATGGAATATACTCAGTGACAATATCTCACAGGACATGAAGGATGCCTTTATTGACATGGATGCAAAAGACCGCTATGAGTTTCTACATTTTAGGTTGACTGGTGAGATAATGAATGATGGTAAGGATGTGACTCAAGCTAATTCTGATCCAAATGGTGAAGATTATGATTCTGATTTCTTTGGAGATGTTTAGAGGTAGTAATTTAGAAGTTTAGGATATTTATATGTTTTTTAAGATTTGTTATGGTGTTAGGATTGTGTGGAATTTCATATTGTCAAACTATTTTTCATTGAGTAGGTGGAACTTGGGATAATGTCATGTTTGTTTTAAAGATTTGGAAAGTATTTTTAGGATCAATTTCATTTCAATTTGTCAAAACTATTTATTTTTAGGATATTGCTATGCTTTTATTTATTTGTTTATATTATGTTCTTATGTTATTTGACTTGTCAGCTATCTTAGTTTGGTGCATTTAATGGATGAAGTTTCTATTATATGTATCATCCCAACAAATGATTCTTGTATGTGTAGATAAGAGTAGTGCAATATTATGTTTTCTTCTATTTTTCAGTAGTTTGGTGATTAACGATTAGCATACATATCAACATTTTTTAATTGATTGCTACTTTGTTATCAGTCTCATTGTGTGCTAATAATAGAGTGCTTTATTTATTTCCTATGCACATAAGTTTCATGTAAATTGGTTATATTTCATTGGTTATATTATTTAATAGGATGGAGGAAGATCAAAATTTTCCCATTTTATATTTTCATCATGAAGACTTCGATGATAATCTTTTCATTCACATAATCGAATTAGCTGCTGAGGCTGCAGATCTGATCACAAAGGTATCAGGATGTCTATCACAGGAGTTCATAGCAAATACGCTTAATTTTCGAAGTCATCGACGTTGCATTACAGATCTTGGTCTCACATACTTACAATCCAAGATGGATAATCATCCTCAAGATTTTCGTAGAATTTACCGCATGTACCCAGATTGCTTCATGAAGTTATGCAATATCTTGAGAGAGCGGGGCCATATACAAGACACATAACACATTAGTGTTGAGGAGATGATTGCTATTTTTCTTCTCACAGTTAGTCAACTGATCGATTTGATCGTTCAAAATGGACCATCAGTGTATGTTTCAATAAAGCATTACATGTCTTGGTATCTTTAGCATCATGCTTGATGGCATCACCCCCTACTGATCCACCTGATAAGGTTAAATCAGAATCTCGCTTTTGGCCTTATTTCAAGGTAATTATTATTGCTTTAGAATTTACACACACGCAGACACACACACGTGCACACATGCGTGCGCGCCCCCACACACATCACTTGAGATGGTCTGACACATTGATTATTCAGGACTGTATTGGTGCAATAGATGTGACTCATATACCGTGCATGGTGTATAACATAGATCAGACGCCCTATCGAAATAGACATGGTTTTCTCTCTCAGAACATCTTGGCAGCTTGCACATTTGATCTCAAATTCATTTATGTCTTAGCTGGGTGGGAGGGTTCTGCTAATGATGCAAGAGTCTTGAAGGATGCAATGAGTAGACCTTATGGACTTCCACTTCCACAGAGTAATAATCTTTACATAGTATTCTATCAATTAAATCATATTTTTTAGTTTTACAATATTTTTCTCATTCATATTTATATTCTTGTTTGCAGTTAAATTTTATCTAGTTGACTGCGGCTATCCAAATAGGTTACAATTTCTTGCTCCATACCGAGGTCAAAGGTACCATCTTTCAGAGTTCGGTCCTGCTAATAATCGACAACGACCACGAAATTCAAAAGAAGTTTTCAATCATCGGCATGCGTCTCTTAGAAATTATGTCGAGCGCATCTTTGGAGTTTTTAAGTCTAGATTCACTATTTTCATGAGCCAACCTCCAGGTTTTCCGTATGCCACACAAATAAAGATGTTCGTTGCATGTGTAGGATTACATAACTTTTTAAGATTGGAGAATACAAATAATGACTTCAACATTTATGATCTTCCACTAGAAGCTCCACGAAATGTTGCTGATGCAGATGATGACTCCGATGAAGAAGATGAGTTACAGACTCAACAGACTCAACGAGCAGCTGCGGGAGCTTGGAAAAATTCTATGGCAGAGGCCATGTGGGATGATGGAAGTCGAGTCACTCTAGGAATTTAGATTTTTATTTAGTTGTAAAATATTTTATTATTTAAGATGAATAGTGATACTTTATTGCATTATATTTTATAGTTGTAACTAGACTAATCAATTGCTTATCAATCTTATATTATTTTTAATATACAATTATTAACAATAATAATTTACACTCATTGTTACCCCCATCAAATTATCCCCTTCATAATATTATCCACCATTATCCCACCAAATTACCCTACCAAATTATCCAACCTCAAGAATTATCTATCATTGTTCCATTAAATTATCTCAGTGTTAAAAAATTATCCTATTTTACCAATTATCCCAGTTCTAATTAAAAAGTTCTAGGTGACTAACCCTCCCAGCGTGCACTTACGACTGACTTCTTCATTCCCCTACTCCCAAAAACATTTCCTACACGGAAATCAATTGACAAGGGCTTTTTCCGTATTTCGCTCTTACGTACTTAATTTGCTAAAATAGAATCCCCTCCGAGCCTCCGACAACTACTGACTTTTTGTAACGGCTCCCAGAGCGGTGACATGTGCCACTTAAATCTCTACCCTCTGCCAGTATCCGAGGGCAAGCTGGAAATTACTAGTGTGCCCTGCTCTCTTTAACCCCAGACGCCTCTGAGGTCTGAGCTACGACTTTTAAGGGTACAACCGTCAATTGGTAGGATTTCATGTGTACCGTTGCGAGGACTCGCCCGTCGTTTCCTTGAAGTGTGAGGGCATTTTAGGTATTTAAAGCATCAGCCTCCGACGGCTCGCCAAATCCCAGATTTGAGAGATTTAATTTAGGGTTTTCGCACGAATCCGAGATCCTTTCGCCAACTTCACAGCGGAAGTTCTAGGGTTTCGTCGAATTCACCTTTAAAAGAATCGACTTTTGGAGTTCCGGGCCTCGAACTGGGAGCGATTCCATCGGTTACTCCCCCGGCGGCCTCTCTTCCTGCTGTCGGTCTCTCTTGATTCTCAAGCGGTTTGATCTCAATTCCTGTGGCTTGTCTAAGATTTTGCCGTAATTTCTCTATGTCGGTTAGGGCTTTGAATTTCTATCCTTTTGAAGTTGATAATTTGTTGAGATGAATGTGGAAGGTGGTAGCTTTACGAGGTGCGTGAGGCATCCATCTCAGTTCTTCACTGGTTTCTGCTCATCTTGTTTAGTTGAGAGGTTATCGAATGTCGATTCAGTAGAAAAAATCCCCGAGCCCGAGCCTTCATCGGGTCATCAGGGTGAAATAGTGGAGATCCCTTCTTCTTCTTCTTCCTCTGTTCACGATTCTCGGAGCAAGGGGAACGAGGTTAGGGTTAGAAGGACACTGCTTTCTTTGTTCCAATTAGATGATTGTAATGATGCCCATGATCGTATCGAGTCTGAAGCAAAGGCTTCTACATCAGATGCCCATGTCGATGAGAGGGTTGAATCTGTAGAAGATAAGCATTTGAGGGATAAAAAGTGGAGATGGAGATCCAAGGGGGCTTCGCAAAGTGGGAGGTTTGAGGATAAACGTTTAGAGAGGAATCGTGATCTCAGGCATTCTTGTGATTGGAGAGTATGTCGAGAATCTCATGATTCCGGCAAGGATACATGGGAAAAACCCAGGCATTCGTGGGATGGGTCGATGGTGAGCAAGGCATTTACTTGCTCATTTGCCTGTCTCGAAGAGCCACACGATGGTTCTAGCAGGATTAAGAGGCGGCTGCCAGGGGAAACTGTAGTTACTGATTCTGATAGATGTAGTGGAACCATTGATGTTAGCAAAGCCGACAATATGGTTGATGAAAAGTCATCTTCGCCTGATGGTATTAGAGAGAGGTACCATGAAGAATTTCATCAAGACATAAATGGTATGGATGGTAGCAGAAAGAAATCACATAGGTGGAGTAGGGTGTGGGATTGGAGTATTACTAGCCCTTTTAGGGATTTCACGAAGAAAAGAGAACACTGTTTGCAGAGGTCTTTGTCAGTAACTTGTCAGGAGGGACAAAGGGATAAGAGTGAATCACACGGTAGAGTACGTCACTTTGGGAATGGCCTCAATACTCCTCGAGCTAATCAGTGCGTAAACAGAAATTTATGTGGCGGTATGGAGCTTCAGAAGTTTAGGCCGGATTTGCAAAGGAAAAGGGAATACAGGTTTGGTCGAAGCCGGAGTGTCCATTATCCCTCTCCTGGAAATGTAGATAATGGACTCCTACGCTTCTATCTGACTCCTATGAGAACCAGCAGAAGGAGTTCAAACAACAGGAGGATGCCGAGTTCACGATTTTTCCCCATGGGCATCCTTGGTCATTAGCTATGTGTTCTTTGGGACTTTGAAGTTCCTGTGTTTGTACTTGTAAAATGCGAGCAATGGTAGAGATTGACACATTCAGAGTCCGGCTAGCTGTGCTTCAAGCTTCCATGTGTAAGTGTATCTTCTTTGTCTAATATAGTTTTTGAACTGTCATGTCAGAATAATTGAATCCTTCTTCTAGATAAACCTACTTTTGAATATGTAGTCCATTTGCTAATCAGAAGTGCATGGGAATATTACTTTGACTTTAAGCTATTCTATTTCTTCCTAACGAGTACTCAATGTTTAATACCAAATTAGTTTTGCAATAATAACTATTATACTCTTTTCAGAAAGAGCTCTTTTAGTAGAGCTCATATTTTACAAGTTTCTCAATTTTTCTTGCAGTGAATCTGCTCATAATAGCTATTTATATTTAAGATAAATTTGCACAAAGACTACCATAATTTTTTATTAGAGAAAACTGTCATGAAGCAAGGTTTTAAATATCGGCCGACATGTCCGACATGTCGGCCGACATATCGGTTTGAGGGCTTGACCGATACGACATGGACGTTTTCAACTCGTATATCGGTTTTCAGGGCCAAATCGGAAATATCAGGGTCATATCGGGCATATCAGCCTATTTTTAGCTTTGAAAAATCGGTCGATATGGTACTTTTTTTAAGATCTGTTTTTTGTTATCGGGTTTGTGTTTAGTGATAAATACCCAAACCCGTTTGACCCATTCTCATGTTTAAGGGTTTCTTATGAACCCGATAGAAAGAATTTATGAATCCAAATCCATATATTATTTACTTTTTTATATGTTTAGTCTATAGAATTTATAAAATATGCTTATATTGAATTTATGAATGCTTAGATTACATTTAGGACATGATATTATATATATACGCACTACCCGATATAGCA
This sequence comes from Asparagus officinalis, assembly GCF_001876935.1. Taxonomy (NCBI): domain Eukaryota; kingdom Viridiplantae; phylum Streptophyta; class Magnoliopsida; order Asparagales; family Asparagaceae; genus Asparagus; species Asparagus officinalis. The sequence goes on from NC_033797.1 coordinate 59,816,665, forward strand.
ATCCGATATTTAGTCAATGTCCCCCGATATATCCCCGATTTTCGCTATCCGACATGGATTTCAACCATCCGACATGAACCCGACATCCGACATTTAAAACATTGTCATGAAGTTTAAGAGCAACAGAAAAATACTATGATGATTGAAAATTGTTGCTAGCGGCATTAACGGCTTAGCTAAATGGTCTAAATTACCCTTGAAAATAGGAGTGGAAAAAGCTAATATAGAAGATATATCACTTATGTCAGCAAAATTATCCAAAACATGTTCCCTAGACTAACCTTAGCCTCACTGTTACAACTTACAAGGTATGGTAGTTTACTTGAAAAAATTCATGAATCTTTCTGATAAGAAAACTTGTGTTGTTTTTTGGCAAACCCCCAAATTCATGGTAGTTTTGTGAAATTTACCCTTGTATGTAAAAAGGAAGATGTTTTGTTTACTTTGCCCATGAACTAAATTTGTTGCAGCTGATATTTTCTTTAATTTTGCAGACATTGGGGGAAATCATGGGCCATGTTTTACTCGGACCATGAGGAAGCTTATGCATATAGCCCAAGGTGTCGTCTTCTCCTTTGCAAGTGGATAAAGAAAGTGTTCTGAGTATGTTGGAATAACAATTGCCCCTTTACTGTATTTTTATTTCACAAGAAAGCCTCCTCTTTCCTTTCATTAAGCCACATTCTCCAGGTGGCTAAAAACCTTATGGTGATTCTCTTATACTTTACTAATTAAGTCCTATACAACCTTTAAAATTATAATCCTAAGAATAACTGTAAGCATCTAATGAATTGTATTTATCCATTATTAATAATTTGTTGCATTCTTCAGACATTTAACTTTTGCTATGACACTTCTGAGCATATGTCCTTTTAAGATTTTCTTCAGTTTACTTGGAAGGCATGTTGCTTATTAAGTTCCATCTTCATGGTGCAAGTGTTCCTTTTCTCATTGTTATACTGTGGAGTACAATAGGTAGGCTCAGGAGGTGAACACTTTGCTGTAAGTTCTTTCGGTATTTTCTTTGTTCATCTTGCTTCAACATTCAAACACTGACCTTTTTTTCTGCTGTAAGTTGGTTTGCTGATTTTATAAGGTTCAATTTTACTTAATTACCTCATTTTTAAATTCACTGTTGTGAAGTTTGAATTGTGTATTGCATTTTCTGGTTATATAGATGTTGTTTGCCAGACAGTTTGGACATGTAGTTGATGCTCCAAATGTTCATTGTGGTTGCCATGACTTGGAATCTATGGATTTTTTGACGTGATGGGTATAATTAGATTTATTACGTAGGGACCTACTAGGTGCTCATTTATTGTTTCAATGCCTTCTGTGCGTGGAGGTAGTACATCTAGGTCTTGGAGTTGTAAGGAAAGGCGCAATTGTTGCAAACACTAACCAGGCCAGTATTATTTGATTATTGCTGTAGGAAAGTGTAAAGGGAATTTTCATCCACTAGTAGATCCTCTTGTGTTTGTTTTTATTGTTCTCTAGATATTGTTATTATCTTTTGAAATTTATGTCCTTATATTCACATAAGGAGGTCAGGATTAAACACTATATGTAAGTATTCTTTTGGTAGTGCTGTAATATCAAAGTATTTCAGAAGATATCAATATTAGACTATATTGCTGGCAATTTTTCACTTAAGAGGATCATATAGCTCTACACTGATACTACAGCGGGGAGATCTGGACATTTGGTTGTTGGCTGATAACCACAATAAAACACACGGCGCCTTTTGTCACTAAGTAAAAAATTGTATCATTGCAGAGTTTAGAAAACATTGGACATAAATCTAGGAAAGCTCTTAATTGATGATTCCAGTGAGGCTTTACTCTCTCTCTCTCTCTCTCTATATATATATATATATATATATATATATATATATATATGGTTCACTGTGTTGATATTACACTGTTTTACTAGGTTGTGAGTTTTCTCTTCCATGACCCACTCCCCAAACAAGAAGGAACAGGCAGCAGTCAGGTTATGTCTAGTTGAGTTAGGTGGATGACAATTCTAGGCTTCCTCACTCTAGTGTGTTCACAGTAAGGGCTTCACATGTCATCATCCTCCTGCAGAGAAAATGCAGTTGCTTGTGCCTGGACGTATAGTTGCCTCACTTGCCTGTACATGCCATGTCTGCAGCTGCTCAATGTATTGTGCATGCAAGTGTTTACTGTTATGTTGT
>NC_033797.1:59818928-59820831 GCF_001876935.1 Asparagus officinalis
ATTCATGAGGATCAAAACTATCTTTAGAATATGGATAAATTGCATAAGCCATCATATTGCCAATAAATCCCAATATAGTCTGAAAATTGCTGATCCAGCACTTGCAGTTCCTGTGTGCATTTCTTTTTTGTGTAACTAGTCAGGTGCAAATTGTTGAGGTATACTTGGTTTAAACTCAAGATAAGTGATGCATCTCTGGAAATGTATGTCAATGAGCGAATGGACTCAGCTTTAAGTGATATAACACAAACAGTGTTCCGTAGTTATTGCAGAATTATGACTTTCTTTGGTGACCCGTAACTTTTAAGGTTATGGATGTTATAGACAAGAAAAAAGGTTTAAGATTATTGCAGCATTTGTGTCTTGTGTTAAACAGATACTTTGATGAAGGAAATGTACTTGTAGCAGATGCTTACAGGGAAGCTATCGGAGGCCTTTTTGACACTATAGATAGTAAATAAGCTTTGGTAATAATGACCTTGAACAGCGATAACTTGATTCATATTTCGCTTAAAGCTGTCGCGATCTATAAAGGTATGTTTATTGGGCCGCATGAGAAACTATCTGGAATGACTAGATTAAATGCAGAAAGGTGTATTTATAGGAAGTTTGGATCAGATTTTTTTCAAACTAACTCATAAACATTTATTTGGATCCTTGAAAGAAATTGATTTCAATGAAGCCTAGGCACAATGCCAAAAGCTGATGCTGTTTTTTCGGTCAGTTAACGAAGCTCAGTTGAAATTATTTTTGTGTGCATGCATTGTATTTTCTATAATGTCTGACTCCAATAATTGAATGATCAAAGACTACACAGTTCTGGCTTGATAGGCTTTCTAACCATATATGAAAGGTTTAGGTGAGAGACGATATTGAATGATTTGAAACCTTCAGATGTGCTTCATGGAATGATTGGACAAAAAGCTGAGATTATGACCTTTAATGAAAATGGAACTTAATCAAACATTAAATTCTTTACTTGAGTAATATTCTCTGTTAAACAATAAATACTTCAGGGTATATGAGTACTCAACTGGTTCTAGTTCAAACTCAGTATCACTTGTAATCCTTAATAGTAACTTGCAACAAATGGTGAGAAGTTTGAAGTTGTATGACACTATCATTTGAAAATAGATGAATTCATCGCATTTGGCCTTCTCAAAATAATTGCATTGTCTCCAAGCATGCTCTGTTATTTTTTCAACTCCTATTTTTTTTTTGACTGAAAAAACAGGGTGAAAACCCTGTTCATTTGAAAATCTTATTGCAAACCAAAACATAGTACATCGCAGCTAGTTGTAGACTCGCAAGGGGTAAAGCAGACCCTCTGCGACAACTCCTATTTTTGTTTGTCATATGATTCAATATTTTTTTATTCTTCTTAAATCATACTTGAAGTTTCCAATCCTTTTCTTTTGTTGCTTCATTGGGTGTGGTGTTGTTGTCATCTATTTGCTCATAGCAATTATTTGCTCTGACCTTATTGCTATAATCATAGTTTAGATTCTTCATGTTTTGGCTTAACAAAAGTAAGTAGCAGTTGTGCTGGAATGAGAAAATTAGTGATGTAAAACGAAACAGGGGGTCCATCGGAATCAGCGATTTAATTTGAATAACGCACCATCTTGCCAAAATACATGATATTCGGTAGGAAATTAAATTAAAACAGTTAACGCGACAGATGGGTTTAACAAGATTTATAACAATAGTCATAAACAGTTCCAATCTCAAATATTTTAATCGCAATATTAATTATTATTTCGCAAGTTCTATATTCAATATCACAATTAATCAGTCACATGTTCAGTTCTCTCAACTCACAAAATAAATTAAACAGTGAATATATGATAATAGTTTAGAGATTGAATACGCATGCAATTAACTGATAATTATGAGATTAACA
>NC_033797.1:59821831-59827863 GCF_001876935.1 Asparagus officinalis
TTTTGACAGTGGAGTGACCTAAGGAACTGAAATGGAGATTATATCCTATATGTGATATATCATAACCTTGAGATCATAATTAAATATCACTTTTAGATTATAAACAATCATATTCCATATCAAATCGTCTTTGTTTTAGTGGGTGAATAGAGCAATTGCCTGTTATTATTGCATTACTACATGTGTAGCGTGCTTGAGTTGCTGAAGAGAACCGCAAGAGTTGCTTATTAACATTAAATTTTAGCAACCTGGTGATTTTTGAAATGTTGCTTATTATCAACATGGATATACAGTTATAATTTGAGGAGTATTTCTTCAACCTGAAGTTACTTAAGGGATTTTGCATATAAGCTGAGGAACACATGACAGTGTACGTTTCAATTTGTGATTGTAGCTGAAAGGAATTGTAGAGTTTGCATCTCAGGCATCTCGCTCAAGTAAATAGAACTCCCCAATATGCCTCTTAACAATTCATCCATCTTATCTCCTTCCACTATGGTGACAGTTCCGCATACTGTAGTAGGTCACTATCTCAATCTGTCATTGACTATCCTATATTTAGTTTGGATCTCTAATGAATCCTAAACTATGATGAAGGATGTGTATAATGGAGCAGCAATTCCCATAAGGATTGATATAAGTCTTTATATCTTTGTACTGGTTATGGATGAATTTACGACTCATATTTAGGATAAAGTCTCTTGATCCATGATGTTTGCTCTAATATTAAATGATGAGCCTAGAAAATGGATAATTCTCAAATAAAAAAAGTGAGCATATTGAATGGTGAACGTGAAGTTTTGAAAACTAAGAGATTCAGAATAGCATACATGAAATGTAATTTCAACATAAATGTGAGAGGTTATGGGATCATAGTGCATATTGATGGTGAAGCAGTACTTTGGAGCTACTGTTCTCTCTATCTGGGATTAACCATTGATCAAGTTTGTGAGAGTGAGGAAATGTGGTGTATAGGAAATGCTTTTTGACTTCTATGTGATTGTAAAAATATCCATGGTGTTAAATAGAAAATTTAATTGCCCTACTGCAGAACCACTGGTCTCTTGTATCCCACAATGTTGCGGGGTTTAGAAAAATTCCCATACATGAGTGTAGCAAAAAAAGCAGAAATACGCTAAGAGAAACACTGCAGCCAGTGGTAGCTCGGACAAGGATAAAAACAAAGAGAGAAGAGAACCAATTATTTCTGTGGACATCTGGTGAGGCCTGTGTATACATGTCCAGATTGGTCTGTACTTGCATGTATAAGATACTTCATGAAGATGTGTGTCCAAAGAACTGTCTAGTCTTGACCGGTTTAGAGTTGATTGTAGGTAGAGTATTGTTTAGTTTTCATTACTCATGTGATTGTGGATGTGGAAGCTATATGAAATAACTTCATATGATTTGTTGTCCTGACCCTTATTAATATATCATGTTTTCTAATTTCTATGATTGTGGACGTGGAAGGTTCCATGTGTAAACTACTTGATGAATATGTGTACGACACGTCAAAAAACTGTCCAGTCCCCTGTTTGGAGATGGTTGATTTCAGGTATAGAGTATTGTTTGGTTTTCATTATTTATATAACTGTGGATGTGGAAATTATATGAAATAACTTCATACGGTTTGCTGTCATGACCCTTAAGAATACATCATGCCTCCTTCTAGTTTTCACATATATGATATTCTTCATGCTATGTATACAATGTTTCTACATTCTATTTTTTGTATATCTAAGTATGTGCGTCTCATCGTGTTCCACGATTGCGTGCCATGTCCATGTATGTTCGAAATGCAACCAGTTGATAGTTTGGACATCTGCTCCGGGGCTAGTAAGTCCTTCGGTTAGAAGTAGTAGGATAAGAATAATTAATGGAATAGTGTGGAGTAGAGGTTGGCATAAATTAACACGGATGAAGGCAATAAAAATAGGCTTAAATCCCTTCTTGCCCCTTGAACTATTACATTTGTCTCCGCTTACCTCTTATCTGTTTTTGGTTTCACCTTGCCTCCTTGAACTATCAAATTCATCCGTGCATCCCCCTGAACTAACCTCACCCTGTGAACTAAACACTTCCCTCTTATAAATACATTTAAAACACTCAGAAAGTAACAAACAAGAAGTGGTAATTAGTACAGAAAGTGATAGTTTATGGGTTAGCAGGGACAAATTTAATGGTTTAGGGTCAATGTGGGAACAAAAACGGTTTAGAGGTGAGCAGTGATGAATTCAAATAATTTTACGGATATTTTCATATGCCAAGCTTGATCTTGGGGCTAATCCAACCAACGCTTTGGCAATCCGATTTCATTATTGGTTTATTCTATTTGTTTACATGTCTCTTGGCCCCTCTTCGCGTTAATGTTGGCTTTTGTCTTCCTCCGTGGATCTTACTTGCGTTATACATGGAGGTTTTCGCATCATTATTGTGCAGTTGAAGAGAGATGAGTCCATATATTGAACTAGATGTCCAGTAAATAGAGACCTTTTTTTTAAAACTTCCAGTGAGCTTCAATGTTTTTCCATGTCGAAACCACCGTATTACTTCTGTGATGCAAATTCCTTCCTGATAGTTAAATAAAGACTAGCCATATTACATATGAAGTTTTTCCTCGATGAAGCTCATATTTCTTGCATGGATACCTGCAATGCCTGCTTTCTTATCACCACTTGGATTCTCGTATCAGCATGCTTAAAGCTTATTCCGTTGATTTTTGTTGTCTTCCTTCAATTAGACCTGGCAGTAATTCTTCAAGGGAGCTCATACTTCTTGTATATCGGTACGTGTGAAGGTTGCTTTCTTACCTCTACGTGGATTCTTGCATCAGTATGCTTAAAGCTTACTCCGCGTATTTTGTTCTCCTTCAGTTAGGCCTGTCAGCAATTCCAGCAAAATCACACTTAGTATTCATCTTTCATTTGCTTCTTTAGTTCTTTTGACATTTGCCTTGCTTTAAACTGCGGACTTGGTTTTCTTATTAACCGCTCGTATGATGAATCTGAAAGCACTCTTGACTTGTCGTATGACGCCTTGTCCTCGAATGTATTAGAAACTTTGCATCATTAATACGGTGGCATTACTTTCTTTCATCGTTTTCTCTACCTTATTCTTTCTGCTACATGCATCGAGTTCGTTCAGTAATCAAATAACGTTTCAATCCTGAATTTTAAGTTTATTCTTTGTAGAAGATTTCACGGATGTTTCATTCCTTTTCCTCTCGTCTTCCTCGTGCATCATCTTTCGGGCATTAATTTCCTATTGTGTTTTCTTACAACATTGACTGATGCCTAGCAACCTCTCATTTTACTAACTCGTTAGTTAACGAGGAATGTTCGAGCAGGATACTTGGTGTAGTTTCAAATGTCAGGGATGCTTTTTTCGTCGTTTGTTATCACCAAAAAGTGTCGTCGTGCTGAATCCTCATCTGAAGATGAATAAGGATCTCTCATTCATTTATTTGTAAGGCTATACATAACGGTTCTATGTAAAATCGTTGAATCCTGTTTATAATTGCTCTAGCTACTATTTTGATTTGAAAAAAGATTGCTAATGTACAGTGGCGTAGACATGATTATTTTTTGCCCTGGGCGAAAAATAAAGAAGGGGAAGTGGAGCCTGTGGGGGGCTGGGGATTGTTGAGATGGAGGTCCTGGAAGAGGAGGGTGAGGAGGTTGGATCTGCGAGAAAGGGAGGTGAAGTGGTGGGAGAGGAGGGAAAGCGAGGGGAAGAGGGAGAGGCGGAGTTTGGCCCTGGGCCGGGCGCTGCCCGGGGCTAGAAGGCTGTGGCTACGCCACTGCGTAATGCATATTATGTAAGAGGGTATCATAGCCGCTGGTGATGTTTGTTGAGCAAGTACCTGCTTAAGTTTTACATTTCCAAACATGGTACTGGGTAGAATCGTTATTGAATCCGAACGTTGATCAAACTTCAAAAGGCTGGAGGACAAATTTCCAAGGTTTTGCTTTAACCAGTTGGCCCTCTTATTTACTTTTTCGAAAGAAAAAGCAAGAGGTGCCGTGCGCGTATAAATTTGTATTAAAAGACGGGGAAAAAGACTATACGAAGGCAGGAGACGCTGAGTGAACATCGAATCTTGTCAAATTTAAGCAAGCGGTAGGAGATGCCGAATAAAGAATTAAATCAAATGTTTTGTAAAAAGTCCCAAAACGTTTTCGCTTTTTTGTGCGTAACCCTAATGACAGCGTTACCTGACAACTTTACATGGATGAAAACACCTTCAGCGCCAATAGCAGTAAGGAAAAACAGGAGTTTCTGCATATATATCCCTCAAATCATCCCTGTTTAAAAATTATAAATAACCCAGACAAACTATGAAAATTATAAATAATCATTAGAAAATTATAAACTACCCCCCTAAATATGAAAATTACAAGCAATACTTTGAAAATCCAAAAATTACAATTAACACATGAAAAATCTAAATTTGCAAAAAACCTCCAGAAGATTTTGCATATAAATGACCCCTAAAAATAAAAAACCCCAATAAGATACAAAAATCACAAATACCCCAGAAATGTGAGAATTACATGAGAGCCTTAACATATGAAAAATTATAAATAACCCCTTGAAAACTTGAAATGCAAATAAATCCTCAAATTTGATAATTATTAACAACACCCTAAAGAATAAAAAATTACAAATTACTCCCTTTAAAATTAAAAAAATATAAGTATCATCGTAAAAAATCTGAAAATTATAAAGAGCCCCTGAAAAATAAAAAAATTACAAACTATTATGGGGTTATTCACAACTTTCATATTTTAAGGGCATGTTTGCAATTTTAACATTTTTAGGGTTTTGTTTGTAATTTTTTAATTTTTAGAGTGGTTTTTGTAATTTTCTATTAGGGGTTTTTCGTCAAAATTTGTTGAGGACTTTTGGTCATTGACTACACATGAACTGATGGTATACGGTTTAGAGGTTTTCTGTCAAAAGTTGTTGAAGATTTAATATTTTATGTTATTGATGGTTTATTGGAAAATGCTGAAAGTTGATGGAGTTTTAGTGTAATTTATCCTCTTTTTTTTTCCAGGATGTGCTTAGTTTTATCATTTGCATGTCTAGAGAAAGGAATCAAAATTGAAACTTGGATAAATAAGCAGCACCACTTTAAAGTATTGATGAATTCTTTATTTTCCCTAGGAGTTTCAATTTACCTATGTTTAAGTTCCCAATATGGCAATTTTGTGAGGTCATAGTCAAGTATCAAGAGAGTGACTTTTTTTTTTTCTTCATGGATTTTTATCAGTATATATTCTTTCCCTCAAATCAAAAAATTTTCTAGCAACTTCCCCCCAAACCTTTGTGCCCTTTATATTCTTTTTCTTGGAATTGCAGCTTTTATTATTTTGAATTACAAAAAAGTACAAGAAATATTTTAAAAATTATTGTCATGTCATCAATCTATTAAATATTTGATTGTGAGCTAAGAAATTGACAATGTTGAATCTATACACATAGTTGAAGGGGAAAAAAAAAAGCTAACTTGATGCTTTAAAAAAAAGTTTAGAGTTCACCAATACATTAAGAGAGATTTGATTATTTTATCCTTGAAACTTCATAGTACCTTTAATCGGCTTGAGTATAAGAAAAGCACATAATTCACATGAAGATCTTGGAAAGACTAATGATAATGAGAAAAACATTTTGTTAAGAAATAATGCTAAGAAATGACAAGGACAAGACATGTTCCTAGATAAGTCCTAACGTAATAGGTGTCTACTACCAAATAAAAATGGTAAGCCTAGAAGACTAGTGAGTATTTGAGTGGAAAATTATGATCATAATAGGTGTCTACTACCAAATAAAAATGGTAAGCCTAGAAGACTAGTGAGTATTTGAGTGGAAAATTATGATTAATAGGTGTCTACTACCAAATAAAAATGGTAAGCCTAGAAGACTAGTGAGTATTTGAGTGGAAAATTATGATCATAATAGGTGTCTACTACCAAATAAAAATGGTAAGCCTAGAAGACTAGTGAGTATTTGAGTGGAAAATTATGATC
>NC_033797.1:59834259-59846901 GCF_001876935.1 Asparagus officinalis
GAGATGCACCTTACAGTCGACGGTGGCTTTGTCTACGACGGAGGCAGATTATATGGAAGTTACGGAGGCTGTGAAGGAGGCTATTTGGCTTCGAGGACTCTTGGAGGAGCTTGGTATATCGCAGAGGTCCGTCACTATTCATTGTGATAGCATGAGTGCTATCTATTTGGCGAAGAATCGGGTTTTTCATGCGCGGACGAAGCTGTTTTCTAGGATTAAATTTCCAAATAATTGTGAATATGTGGGGACCAGTGGCCCACGTGAACGTGTTTCTTCCCACACGTTTCTTAACGCGGTTTGGTTTTAACCGCTGGCCCACATATGTCTTTATCAGGCTATAAATAGCCACGTTATTTTGTTCCTAGGGTTTGGTGCCAAGGAGTTGTTTTTGGTTTGGGCGGCTGCAGACCTGTGCAATTGAAGGGTGCGGCTTTGGCTTGCGTGCAAGGTGCCTTTTGTGATTTGTGCGGCTACTGTGCAAGGATTAGTTTGGTTGATTGCAGCTGCGGAACAGAAGCAAGAGCACGAAGTTTTGTGCAGCCTTTTGTAGAGAGATATTGTGAGGGATTTGAGAGTTTGTTTGAGGGTTTAGTTTGAGAGTAATTGTAAATCCTAGTTACGTGAGGGTTTTGTAGGTTTTTTTAAGCAGCAGCAATTGAGGGTGCAAGAGGGCTTGGCTGCGGAACAAAAGCAAAAGCAGAGGAAAAAGTTTGCAGCAGCGGCTGCAGAAGAAAAACACAGAATTCAAGAGGAGATTTTGTGTGTAGGCTTTTGTGCTTTTGTAGAGAGATATTGTGAGGGATCTGAGAGTTTGTTTGAGGGTTTTAGTTGTTAGTGATTGTAAACCCTAGTTGTATTCTCTCCCTCTATTAGTGGATCTCCCCCCTCCTTGCCCCGTGGACGTAGGCAATTTGCCGAACCACGTAAAAATTGATTGTACTGCTTTTGTGTGATTTGTAATAGCTTTTAGGATCCCTCGACAGGTCAGTCCTAGAACTGATGAGAGGAAGAGCCGATATCTCACTTGGTTGAGATATCCGCTTCAGATTCTTGTCTCCTTGGTGAGACCGGAATTCTTATTGCGATCTGACTCTCTTGTTGTGCTGCCGAAGTGCTATCGAAATTTCCGCTGCGTTTTTGTGTGAAGCTTGGTTCTTGGAGTTCTAGGCTTCGGTGGAGATAGCATTAGGAGTTGCCGTTGGAGATTTCGCTTTCCTCGTGTGGATAGGAGATCTATTTGGAATCCGATCTAGGGTTCAGTTGGGTGGTTCCTAATTCTATCAAATTTGTTCTTTCTCTATAATTTGGAGTTAGTTCGCAATCGGAGAAGAAGGTGAAAGCAGCAAGTCGATGGCAAGTACAATACAAGTTGGTTTTCAAAACACTAAGATTAGTGTGGTGAAGTATGACGGCAAAATCAACTTTGGTTTGTGGATGAGCGACGTACAGGATGCGCTCAATGCTCAGAATTTGGAAGAGACCATTATGGTCCACGAGAGGCCTGCGTAGGTTATTCAGATTCCAGATGTCCAGAGGCACCTCGCTTGCGGCTCATGTGAACAACTATACGAAGTTGTTGTCGGACTTGGCGAATGTTGATGAGAAGATATCGGATGAGTACAAGGCGATTATTTTGTTGGGCTCCTTACCGGATGAGGAGTATGATACCTTCGTGCTCACTTTGTTGAACGGGAGATCTTCTATCAGCTATAGTGAAGTGACTAACGCTTTGACGAACTACGATTTGAGGAGGAAGGATAAGGAGACTTCCCGCGCTAGTACTTCAGGAGAGGCCTTGTCGACAAGAGGTAGAAGCCCATATCCGAAAGGTGGTAACAGAGGGAGGTCAAAGTCTAGAGGCCGCCACCAATTAACAAAGAACCAATGTGCATTCTGCAAGGAGCAGGGACATTGGAAGAGAGACTGCCCGAAGCTCAAGGAGAAGGAGAATGGCAAGAAAAAGGGCCCGAAGGCCAATGAGGTGAACATTGCGAAAGGCGATGATTCCGATGATTCGTGCTTTTCTCTACTGATTACTCCGGAGGTGAACCATGTGGATGCATCAGATTGGATGCTTGATTCCGGCGCTACCTTTCATGTGACCCCTAGGCGAGACTGGTTTGCATCTTTTGAGAAAGTCGACGGGGGCGTTGTTGTCATGGGAAATGATCAATCCTGTGGCGTTTGTGGGATAGGTACCGTACGGATTAGGATGCACGATGGAGTAGTCCGTGAGTTGAAGGAGGTGAGATTTGTTCCTCAACTGAAGAAAAATCTTATCTCAGTTGGAGCTTTGGAGGCGAAGGGATTCAAGGTGACTTTCGAAAACGCTGTAGCGAAGGTTACTAAGGGATCATTGGTGGTGATGAGGGGAGTCCGCAATCGGAATTTGTATTATCTGAAGGGAAGCACCGAGATTGGCCAGGTTGCTTCGGCTATTTCAGAAGCGGACATGAGCAGACTTTGGCACTATAGATTGGGGCACACAGGTGAAAAGTCACTGCAGGCATTGTGCAAGCATGGGCTATTGAAGGGAGCCAAGAGTGGGAAGATTGAGTTCTGTGAGCACTGTGTTCTTGACAAGAAGACGAAGGTGAAGTTCGGGACTGCCATTCATCAGACGAGGGGCATCCTGGATTACGTACACACAGACATTTGGGGTCCCACCAACACTGCATCACTTGGTGGTCGACATTGGTTCGTCACTTTTGTAGATGAATATTCTAGGCGATGTTGGATGTATACCATGACGAAGAAGAGTGAAGTCCTAGATTTGTTTGTGGAGTGGAAAAAGAGATTGGAACTGCAGACTGAGAGAAAGATCAAGACGTTGCGATCCGACAACGGTGGTGAGTATACTTCTGACCCCTTTCAGCAGCTATGTCGAGACGAGGGCATAGAGAGACACTTCACGGTTAGTCATACACCGTAGCAAAATGGGGTGGCAGAGAGATTGAATCGGTCTTTACTGGAGAAGATCCGATGCTTATTGTCGCAGAGTGGTTTGGAGAAGATCTTTTGGGCTGAGGCACTTACATATGCGAGCCACCTCATTAATAGGCTGCCTTCATCTGCGATTGAGGGGAAGACCCCTATGGAGATGTGGTCGGGAAAGCCAGCACATGACTATGACCAGCTCAAGATATTTGGGTGCCCTGCATATTATCATGTTAGAACTGATAAATTAGAACCTCGAGCTAGGAAGACCATATTTGTAGGATTCAAGCGTGGTGTCAAGGGATACAAGCTTTGGGATCCAGTTGATAAGAAGATTGTTCTGAGTAGGGACGTCACATTCGATGAGGCTTCTATCTTGAAGCTTCTAAGCTCTCATCAGGTGGAGAGCGACCCGACGGAGGAGATATAGCAGGTGGTGGAGATCGATACAGCTCTACATTGTCCAGATGGTACAATATCCATGCAGGTGCCGACTGAGGTGACGTCAGGCGAGCACGACGGTGAAACGGAGGATACGAGTACAAATGTGCAGGATCAGGGACCATCGGCTCAGGTTCAGGATTCTATTGCGGCACGGAGACAGAGGAGAGACATACGGGTACCAGCACGGTATGCCGACACAGTTGCGTATGCACTTCCGGTGGAGAGTATCGATGAGTTAGTGCCTACTACATTCAGAGAGGCCGAACAGAGTTCGGAGGCTGATTGGTGGCAAGTGGCTATGCAGGAGGAGATGGAATCTCTTCATAAGAACGATACATGGGAGCTTGTTGAGCTTCCAAAGGGGCGGAAGGCAATTGGTTGCAAGTGGGTATACACGAAGAAGGAGGGCATCGAGGGTACTCCATTGAGGTTCAAAGCTAGGTTGGTTGCGAAGGGCTATGCACAGGAGGAAGGTATTGACTATAATGAGGTTTTCTCTCCGGTGGTGAAGCATTCTTCGATTCGGATTTTGCTAGCTTGATTTGATGGTTTTATGCTTGGTCATTCGTACACTCGGAGCCAGTTTGATCCTTGCATGTATTTTCATAAGTTGAGAGGAGGTGCGTACATTTATTTGTTATTTTATGTCGATGACATGTTGGTTGCTTCTACTTCTAGGTCGGCTATAGATGAGTTGAAAGTTCAGCTTTCAAATGAGTTTGAGATGAAGGACTTGGGTGAGGCGAAGCGCATTCTAGGGATGGAGATCGGCAGAGACAAGAAGAAGGGAAGAATTTGTTTGACACAAGTGGCTTATTTAAAGAAGGTTCTACAGCGATTCCATGTTAGCATGGATACGAAGCCAGTTTGTGTACCTTTGGGAGCCCATTTGAAGCTTTCAGCTGGTCTTTCACCAAAGTCAGTTGAAGATCGTGAGTTGATGTCGAAGACTCCATATGCGAGTGCGGTTGGGAGCTTGTTGTACGCGATGGTATGTACGAGGCCAGATTTGTCACAGGCGGTAAGCATGGTATCGAGATACATGCACGATCCAGGAGTGGGTCATTGGGACGCCGTGAAATGGATTTTGAGGTACATTCGAGGTACGCTCAATGTTGGTTTGGTTTATGAGCGGGACACTAAAGGTGGGCAGCTATGCATTGGCTATGTGGATTCGGATTATGCCGGGGATTTGGATAAGCGCCGGTCTACTACGGGGTATGTGTTTACTTTGACCAGTGCGCCGGTGTGTTGGAGATGCACCTTACAGTCGACGGTGGCTTTGTCTACGACGGAGGCAGAGTATATGGCAGTTACGGAGGCTGTGAAGGAGGCTATTTGGCTTCGAGGACTTTTGGAGGAACTTGGTATATCGTAGAGGTCCGTCACTATTCATTATGATAGCATGAGTGCTATCTATTTGGCGAAGAATCAGGTTTTTCATGCGCGGACGAAGCATATTGACGTTCGTTATCACTTTGTTCGGGATGTTCTTGAAGATGGCAATGTGGAGATTGTGAAAGTCCACACGAAAGATAATCCGGCTGATATGCTCACTAAGGTGGTTCCGAGCAACAAGTTTGATCATTGTCGAAACTTGTTGCACATTCGTGATTGTTGAGGCCGTTGGCGGCCATTTGGATGAACTACGTTCGGCTTGATTCCTTGGGTAAGAGGATACGTAGGCAGTCTTTCAGATACAGCCGGTTTGGATTAGTTGATGGGGGTGAGATTGTTTGGACTCTCGTTCGGGTTCTCGATTTGTTGTAGTACTGAACACAACAAGTGGGACATTTGGTTGCTTTGGTATCGGCTCAGTTTTGAGAAAACTTCACCGAAGTGGAGAATTGTGAACGTGAATGTGTGGGGACCACACGTGAGCAAATTGTGTGAGGTGTTTTTCGTGAACACCCAAAGACACGAATTAAGTTACCAGGCCCACCCGAAAAACAAAAGCCTATATATAGGCTTTTGTTTCCTAGGGCAGAGAGTGCAGGAGATTGATTTGTGCCAGGGAGTTGTTTTTGGTTTGGGCGGCTGCAGACTTGGTGCAATTGAAGGGTGAGGCTTTGGCTTGAGTGCAAGGTGCCTTTTGTGATTTGTGCGGCTACTGTGCAAGGATTAGTTTGGTTGATTGCAGCTGCGGAACAGAAGCAAGAGCACGGAGTTTTGTGCAGCCTTTTGTAGAGAGATATTGTGAGGGATTTGAGAGTTTGTTTGAGGATTTAGTTTGAGAGTAATTGTAAACCCTAGTTGTAATCTCTCCCTCTATTAGTAGATCTCCCCCCTCCTTGCCCCGTGGACGTAGGCAATTTGCCGAACCACGTAAAAATTGATTGTACTGCTTTTGTGTGATTTGTAATAGCTTTTAGGATCCTTCGACGGGTCAGTCCTAGAACTGATGAGAGGAAGAGCCGATATCTCACTTGGTTGAGCTATCCGCTTCAGATTCTCGTCTCCTTGGTTAGACGGGAATTCTTATTGCGATCTGACTCTCTTGTTGTGCTGCCGAAGTGCTGCCGAAGTGCTGCCGAAATTTCCGCTGCGCGCAACATTATAATCATATAATTAGCAACAATATGAAACATGTTTTATTAATATATTTTTCTCATTCAATTATTTGTAAGGCTATACATATTGGTTCTATGTAAAACCGTTGATATATGTTTATAATTGCTCTGGCTATTATTTTGATTTGGCAAAAGATTGCTAATGCACATTGTGTAGTGTTTTCACCTAGAAACCGCATATACGAGAATCATCTTTTATTTTCAATTTATACATAAACCACATCTAAAGTGGTATTTGTTGCAATCAACAATTTCCAAGTTAAGTTTTCACTTAAAAAAACAAAAGTAGCTTAAAATTTTCAAGTTAAAGGTACGTGAGTTGTGTCCTAGCAAACTTAAACACTAAAAGAATGAGTCACATACCTTAAATATGAGTTTTTAAGGGTAATTTTTTAGATTTTTAGTAAAACTTTTAACTGAAAGATTGTTGATTATAACAAAAATTAATTTTAAAGGTGATTTATATATAAATTGAAGACAAAGGTGATTTTCGTATAACTACTCTATTTTTAAAATAGTTTTAGGAACTGTTGATGACTAAAATCACACAGTCAGTTGTCTGGATCCGGGGCGAGATCAGTTCCTCTCGGGCCCTTGCCAGGGTGAGGTAGAAGAGATTGATGAAATGAGGGCCACCTCCTTCTCCGACTTTATGCCTGGTTCTTGAACTGAGGTTGTCGATCACGCTACACAAGAAAAGAAATCATGAGAGGACGGGGACCGGTTCCCCCGTGGTTCCTCCGATGATCAATGCAGCTGGTGAGCTTGAGTGGGGAAGGGGAAGGTCAGGAATCGATGTGGTTCTCGAGGGAGTTGTGTGCATGTGTGAGGGAGATTCAGTGATCTACCGCTCTTGATCAGGCTAGTATAGTGTAAATTGTAGAGAGAGAGAGAGAGAGGTCTCCTCTGTTAGCCAAAAAGGAATCCCCTTCTGTTAGCCAAAAAGGAATCCAGCCCCTAAGTTAGGGTAGTACCTTTATATATTTAGTGTGTGAAGGGCAGTGTCGTCATTTTGATCGAGCACAGAGAGGCAGGGACAAAGTGCAAGTTGGCAGCTGAGTCATCCCCATTTTGACAGGTGTCGGCTAGCGACTGGGAGGTTATTTTGGTATGGGAGAGGGTGTCTTCGCATTATCTGGTAAGTGATAGCGTAGCAGGGCACGTTGGTAGCTGAGATGACCTTTGATTTACAGATGTCGGCTAGCGACTGGAGGGAGAGTCACTTTGGCATGAGAGAGGGTGTCTAGGAAGTGATTGATGGGGTTGTTTGGTGGAAAATTTGTGAAATGAAGATGAAAGAACTATGTTTGATTTTTATTCTCTCAATCTTGATTACAATTTGATTTGCCGATTACAAAAGAGAAGGGAATTGATGCAAATCCTCTCCTTTATTTAATTCTAGGTTCTTCACGATGTCGATGGAGTGCCTCCCTCGAATGCTCGCGTCGAGTTTGCTCTCCGTTGACGATCCGACGTTTTGCTTCACTGGAACGATATCTTCTCCTCACGATTTGACTATGTGGAGAACTTGTGTGGCAAGTTTTAAAGAACTCTTGATAAGTTGATAACTCTGAACGAGTTTGAAACTCTATGAAAGAGTTGATTTAACCGAAATCGGTTTGTAAGCCAAGGATGAAGAAAGATCCTATTGTTGATCTCCAAAGCTCTAGCAATTCTCCTTAAAAGCCAGCCAAAGATCTCTTCTTCTCTGCCAAGTCAAAGGACCCGAACTCAGTTGAGTTTACTCCTATTTATAGGGGATTAAGTGTGTAACCGCTCCCCTTAATTCTCTTCATAATGGGGTTGAACGGGGTATAACCGCCCCTTAATCTGCTCCTAACTGGGGCATAAATCCCTCCAAATATAGGGGGGAAACGGTTCCTAAAACCGTTCAGCTCGTGTTTGAACGAGTCAAACGTCGAAAATGGCGTTCTGGACCCGAACTCTACGTTTTAGACTTGAAACACAGAGTTGGACTTGTTTTAGGCTGAAAACACAGTGTTCGCATAATGTTGTAAATCTGAAACGCAGAGTTAGGACGCAGAGATGAACTCTGCGTTTTGAGTCCACGAACTCTGTGTTTTTAATTAGAGCGCTGGGGATGACCTCTGCGTTTTGACTCTGAAACGTGGTTATGACCTCTGCGTTTTGATGTTGTAACACATGGATGACCTTTGCGTTTTGATGTGAAGAGAGCATCAATTTATGGTCTCTTTTGCTGGAACGTTGCAAAGATCGTCATCTTGTAATCTTCATCTTGGATCCTTGAAAATATGAGAGTCGTCAGATTGTAACTCCCGATGTTGATTGTGAAGGCTGTTGAACTAGATCTTTCATTGATTGTTGTAAAGGTCGTCAGATTATAACCTTTATCGATCTACGTGAAAGTCTTCAAATTATAACCTTCTAAAAGTCGTCAGATTGTAACTTCCATCATCAGTGTTTGATGGGGGATCAACTATCTATAGTGATTATTAGACAACCTACAGACCCCCCTTCAAAGTTTTTGAAAGTTCACAGTTGACTGAGATGAATTTTCGAAATACTTTGGATCTCAACTCTGATCTTGGAGCTGTTGATTCCTTGTCGTAAAGGAGTTGTTCTCTGCACTCGCTTCGAATGCATCTTGGTTGAAGGGATTTTCCATGTAGGACTTGTATGAAAGTATGCGTCATAATCTTGCTTCTAGAATGCGGGGGTGGACCCCTACATTTTGAACTTGAGGCGCGGGTCTCACCCTTGCGTTTTAAATTTGGAACCCGAGTGTGACCTCAGTGTTGTGATTTTTGCATCGCGGATCTAACCTTGGCATTTTGACTTGAGACACGAAAGTGGCTTTCATGCATTTTTGACTAAGTCTTTGAGACTTGTCTTTAGCTCATCTGTTTTAAGTCTCGGCTCACATCCATTAAGCCGATGGGCCTACAAACATGCATAGGATTTTTGGCAAACCCTCAGCCATCAACAGATTTGATAAGCCTTTTTCGACTACCGTTTGAGTTGGGCTAGCATGTGGATTATCTAAGTTCATTCCATATATAACGTTGTGCTAAGGGAATGAACCCTCTTAGACTTGATGTTATGATTTTGAATACATAGACTTTGTTATTTTTACAGAAAAAGACTAACCGGTAACGCGTGTTAGGTGTAGACTTATCTCTAATTAGGCATCGAGATAATGTCCCCCATGCATGTGAGGCATAGATTTTGGTGTCTTTTTTGCGGCAAAAGACTAATCGGTAACACGTGTTAGGCGTAGGCTTATCCCTACTTAGGATTTGGGATAAAGTTCCCCGTGTGTATAAGACACGGATTTTGATGTTATTAATAATGACATGCCACAATGTTGAATACATGGGCTTTTGTCCTTTTTACTGGCAAAGACTACACGGCAATGCGTAGTAGGTGTTGACTTATCCCTACTTAAGATTCGGGATAAAATTCCCCATACATGCGAGGTATGGATTTAGAGATTATTAATTTAATGATAATCACTGGCTACGATATTGAATTTATAGACTTTGTAACTGTTTCTTCTTATGTTATATTTTCACTTAAAACACTGAAAGAAAGTTGGAAGTGTCAGATGTGTAGTATTAACTTGGCATGAATTTTCACTTAGAGTGAAATTCAAAAATTTTCTTCATTATCACTAGGATAATTCCAGAAAATCTTTAATGCGCTGGGGATTTTATAATGAAAACTTGCTATTCTTGTTGAAAAAGGATTAACAAGTTCATTGGGGGTTTGACTGTTAGAGGTGTGATGTTATCCTAACAGTATTTTATGGGCCTATCGCCCTATTGAAGAGAGTCAATAAGTTGATTTGGTCGCCAGAGGTGTGTTATTAACTTGACGGGTATGTGTACCTATCGCTCTATTGAAGAGAGTCGATAAGTTGATTGTCAGAGATGTTTTGTTAATGTGATAAGATTGTGGACCTATCGCTCTATTGAAGAGAGTCGATAAGTTGATTGGATCATCAGAGGTGTTTTGTTAACGTGACAAGATTGTGGACCTATCGCTCTATTGAAAAGAGATGATAAGTTAATTGTCAGAGGTTTGGTGTTAACATGTTAGGAATTTTTTGCGATCGGAGCAACTTTGTGGACTTATCATCATATTGAAGATGATTGATAAGTTGATTTGTCAGAGGTGTGATATTAACGTGATAGGAATTTGTTGCGATCAAAGCAACTTTATGGACTTATCATCCTATTAAAGAGGATTGATAAGTGGATTTTGTCAAAGGTTTGGTGTTAACATGATAGGAATTTGTTATGATCGGAGCAACTTTGTGGACTTATCATCCTATTGAAGAGGATTGATAAGTTAATTTGTCAGATGTGTAATATTAACGTGACGGGAATTTATTACGATTGAAGCAACTTTGTGGACTTATCATCCTATTAAAGAGGATTGATAAGTTGATTTTGTCAGAGGTTTGGTGTTAACATGACGGAATTTATTACGATCGGAGCAACTTTGTGGACTTATCATCCTATTGAAGAGGATTGATAAGTTAATTTTGTACTTGTGATTTGAATAAGATTTTGAAGACTTAGTGTCTTGCTAGAGAAGATTGCGATTTGAGCAATTTTGAGGACATATCATCCTATTGAAAAGGATTGATAAGTTGATTATCAGAGGTGTATTGTTAATGTGGAAAATTGAGAGTGATGCAAACTGAATTCATACTCCGTGGGGGTGATGATCGTCAGAAGTGTAATGTTATCCTGACAAGGTGAAAGATTCGTTACTCTTAATCCAGTGGATTCTAAGTAACCAACCTCCAGTCTTGGTTAAGACTTAGCAGGGGAATAAAAAAGGGTAGACATGGCATATTATCTTATGGGCCACTATCCATCAAGTCGGAATAGAGGCCCATCACCTGGGAGGCCACTATCTGACGAGTTTGACTATCAGAGTTAACTGTTAACGTAATAGTTTTGGTAGACCCGTCATCCTACCGAAGAGGATTGGTGGGGGATTTTGGAGAAAATGGACTATCAGAGGTGATCATTAACGTGATAGTTTTGATGGACCCGCCATCCTACTTGAGAAGAATTGGTAGAGGAATTTGGAGAAAACGAACTATCAGAGGTGATCATTAACGTGATAGTTTTGACGAACCCATCATCCTACTTGAGGAGGATTGGTGAGGGAATTTGGGAGAAAATGGACTATCAGAGGAAATCATTAATGTGATAGTTTTGGTGGACCCACCATCCTACTTGAGAAGGATTAGTGGGGGAATTTAGGAGAAAACGAACTATCAGAGGTGATCATTAACGTGATAGTTTTAGCGGACCCGTCATCCTACTTGAGGAGGATTGGTGGGGGAATTTAGGGGAAATAGACTATCAGAAGTGTATTATTAACTTGATAGTTTTGGCAGATTTCATGGTAGACAGAGGTATTCTATTAAACATGACAACTCAGAAAATTTATTACTCCCGCAGGCAGTTTCATGAACCATTCAAAGGCAACTCCCTTCAGGGTGCCAATGAATAATCAGCCCATTATGGCATCGTTTGATATTACATTTCCAGTCTATGACTTGAAATGATAAATATGTTGATTCGGTGATCCTGTACCATTAAAAGTTTGTAGCGTCAGGACCTTAAATTTTGGAGGATAAGGGGCTGCATTCCATTCAGTAGGGTAGGGCCTGGCAACTCCATCGTCTTGGAGCTCACTCCTGTAGGCTATAGCATTGAGGCGGGCTTCTAATTCCTTAATTTTAGTCGATTGAGGATTTTGCTCATTCTCAGCTTCTTCTTTGGAGGATGATTCTACGTGATGAGTTTCTTGCTCGGCAGTCTCATTCACTCTTTGTTTCCCCTTTGATATGGATGATCTTCCTTTCCGGGAGGATTCTGGCCAAGGTTGTGACTCAGCTTTTTGGAAATTGGCTCTACTTACAATGATTTGAGCCATCATATCCTGAATTTGATTGATGGTTTCCTACTAAGCTTGGAGCATGGCGTCCTGCTCAGCAACCCTCTTTACAAGATCTTCAGAAATTTTCTGCCATGTGGGCGAAGCCCTCATGTTCAATGAAAGAACTTGATGATTTAGACTCCACAATGGCTGAATGTTCATCATTGGAATTGGTTCCTCTGGCTAACCTCCGATAGTTGACAGGGGGAATGGCTCCTGTTCGCGTCCGAGTGTGTTGGTAGATTCCTTCAAACTCGTTAGCAATTTCTCTAACGGTCGGTGAACGACTTGTCTCAGAGTCATCGGAACTAGGACCTGAGGCTTTTCCTCTGCCGATCATATTGATAGTGACTCTAAGATACTCAGTCTCTGGGGACTTCTTCTTGTGCGAACGTCGTCATTGGTTAGGCAAAGTAACGTACGTTCGTTAATTTGTCGAATACTAATAGTTTGGTCGTATATGAGCAGCATTGACATCCCGAGAGGACCGTAGGAATCAGTCGTTCACATTAGAATGAACGAATGACTTGTTGCATCGGTCTTTCTCTCGATATGAACATTCTCAAGTCTGTTGTAAAGACTCGAGAAGAATTACTCACTGATCGTGAGATTTGAATTGGAACCCCCAGTCCATGATTGGACATGACTGGCTCTTGGTGAACATGAATCTGGTTTAGATGCATTGAATCCATAAACTTCTTATATCCGCCCCTTAATCTAGTCACGCTATATAGAGTATTCGGGGGTC
>NC_033797.1:59846911-59852555 GCF_001876935.1 Asparagus officinalis
CGGGGGTCCAGGGGGCGGCGCGCCCCTGGCTGGGGGGGTCCGAGGGGTAGACTACCCCTCAACGGGGTTCGGGGTTGCGCCCCAAAGCTCCATGGTATACACCAGGTTCTGTATTAGATTTCGTTACCCGAACGCATGTCTGAGCTTCAGGTGTTGCTGGTGAAACACAGTCCTAAGGTCTACGTTTTGCTGATAAAATGTAGTATTAAAATCTACGTTTTAGTCCTGGAATGCACTCCTGAGAGTTGCATTTTGGTTCTGGAACACACTTCTGAGAGTTACGTTCAGTTTGTGGAACGCGCCCCTGAAGACTGTATTTTGATTGTACAACGCGCCACTGAAGGCTGCGTTTGGCATAAGCTGAGCCCACTCCTTCGGAGGAGGGGTTGTTCGAGCAATCTTGGCTAAAGGAGAGAGTTTCCTTCGGCATAGGAGCAACAATTGGAGCTTTGATCTCTTTAGAGATCTTGCGGACATTGCGTCTAGCCTTGGGGCTAAACGATCTAGAGGAGAGTGCTTCCTCGTACTTGGCTTGATCAAACTCTACAACGAGAGTTTCGACGGTTGTTCTAGTAAAATGAACATCAGATTGCGCCACCACTTCTTCATCAGAGAAGCTTGTGCATAGCGGAGTCGCCATCTTTTGTTTGATGGAAAATTTGTGAAATAAAGATGAAAGAACTATGTTTGATTTTTATTCTCTCAATCTTGATTACAATTTGATTTCTCCATTACAAAAGAGAAGAGAATTAATGCAAATCCTCCCCTTTGTTTAATCCTGGGTTCTTCATGATGGTGATGGAGTGCCTCCCTCGAATGCTCGTGTCGAGTTTGCTCTCCGTTGACGATCTGACATTTCGCTTTACTGGAATGATATCTTCTCCTCACGATTTGACTCTGTGGAGAACTTGCGTGGCAAGTTTTAAAGAACTCTTGATGAGTTGATAACTCTGAATGAGTTTGAAACTCTATGAAAGAGTTGATTTAACCGAAATCGGTTTGTAAGCCAAGGATGAAGAAAGCTCTTGTTATTGATCTCCAAAGCTCTAGCAATTCCCCTTAAAAGCCAGCCAAAGATCTCTTCTTCGCTGCCAAGTTGAAGGACCCAAACTCAGTTGAGTTTACTCCTATTTATAGGGGATTAAGGGTGTAACAGTCCCCCTTAATTCTCTCCATAATGGGGTTGAATGGGGTATAACTGCCCCCTTAATCTGCTCCTAAGTGGGACAAAAATCCCTCTGAATGTGGGGAGAAAACGGTTCCTAAAACTGTTCAGCTCATGTTTGAACGAGTCAAACGCCGAAAATGACATTCTGGGCCCAAAATCTGTGTTTTAGACTTAAAATACAGAGTTGGGCCTATTTTAGGCTGAAAACACAGTGTTCGCACAACGTTGTAAATCTGAAATGTGTAGTTGGGACGCGGAGATGAACTTTGCGTTTTGAGTCCACGAACTCTGCGTTTTTAATTAGAGCGCTGGGGATGATCTCTGCATTTTGACTCTGAAATGTAGGTATGACCTCTGCGTTTTGATGTTGTAACACATGGATGACCTCTGCATTTTGATGGTAAAATGTAGGGATGACCTTAGCATTTTGATATGAAGAGACCATCAACTTGTGGTCTCTTTTGCTGGAGCATTGTAAAGACCGTCATCCTTTAATCTTCATCTTGGCTCTTTGAAAATATAAGAGTCGTCAGATTGTAACTCCCGATATTGATTGTGAAGGCTGTTGAACTAGACCTTTTATCGGTTGTTATAAAGGTCGTCAGATTATAACATTCATCAATCTACGTGAAAGTCTTTAAATTATAGCTTTCTAGAAGTCGTTAGATTATAACTCCCATCATTAGTGTTTGATGGGGGATCAGCTATTTGTAGTGATCTTTAGACAACCTACAGGGGTGCAGAGCACAGGTGGCGTGACAAGTCATAGAGACTATCGAGCTAAGGTCATGATAAGACCTGACCAGTGTGGGCTGCGGTGTTGACACATGGTCAGAAGAAGAGACCCGAGGCGGGTATTCGCCCTTCAAGTCGTCCATGCAAAGTGTCAGATTGACGGTCGAGTGGGCTCTTGGTGAGTCGTATTTGAGAGAAGGTTGACTGATCCCACCTTTCGAGTCAACATGGATAGCATAGATTCGACGAGTCGGTGGAAGAGGTACCTCTGCTGGACTTAGGCTACTAAGTTAATTAGAGTTGTGTCCTTAGTAAATGAGAACACCATAATAGTTGGTCCTTTTCACTTGGAGTCATCTTAAGCCGGGTCTGAGTGAAATAAGATAAGCTTCATGTCCTTGTAAATCCACTTAAGATGAAAAACTGAATAGCTTCTGCTATCTGACGTGGCTGACGTTATCGGGCACCCCTCTATTTTCCACGGCTTCGATCTTATTGGCTGATGTCATTATGGATTTGAACCGCCAATTCAGGAAGCGTCATGGAGTTAATGGGAGGCGTTCTGACTTTCGAACATCAAGGCAGAGGGGGCAGTAAAGAGGTCGTGCTTCGTGTTTTGAGTAAAAAACAGTTGAGATTCCCAGGTGAATCTCATCCGTTGGCTTCGAGAACACCATGTCTCTTCAGATTAGCCCATGTGGCCTTTTAGAAATCTATAAATAGCTTTATTAGGGCTGAGAAGATTTCTTTACGAACTCTTGCTCTGAAAAATATCCTTCTAATCTTTTTGAGAGAGAAACTTTTAATGGCTTCTCAAGCTTCCACCACCGGCCATAATGAGAAGAAGCTCGTTGCTCTTTATCTCATCCACTCGAGGGTTGATATGAGTCACCATTCAAGCATCTTTGATCGCGGAATTATGAAAGGTGACTTTGAGAAGAAAACATCAAAACACAAGAACAATTTAATTTGGCGAAAAAAATACATTCTCTAGATTATGAAAAATAAAAGATTACAAAATCTCTCTCTCTCTCTCTCTCTCTCTCTCTCTCTCTCTCTCTCTCTCTCAATCTCTCTAGAATAAAGAACAACCTCTTTATTCTCTCTAAACTCTAATCTAATATTTAGAAATCCTAAACAATCCCTATTTATATGTTAAACAACATGGGTGACAAAGTGGTAAATACCCAAATCAAACCCAACTAGGATTCGCCTCAAAATAGAATCCAGATCGGCCCAGGAAAACCCCGTCGATCAACCGACATACCTCTATCGGTCGATCGGTCAGAACATGATTTTCTGACCCTGTAATCGTACCCATTTTTGGTCGACCGATAATGGTTATTCGGTCGATCAATGCCAACCTATCGGTCGATCAGCCAGAGCTGCTTCACCAGCTTCCCGATTTTCGTCGTTTTCCTGATTTTGACCTGTTTCACCGCTATCAACGACTACGCCCACACTTTTATTCTTAAGATATCATGAGAATCATCTATCCTCAAGCTCCCATGAGGATCGCTATGTTTCCAAAGCAGAGAAGATACACCCGTATCATGACTTCCTCCTTTAGGAACTTGAAGTCCCTTTCAAGCTAGAACTTCAGCTGAGGAAACTCTTGAGCTCCTCCTTCTTTGTAGCACCACTTGGCATTGCTAGGAACCTAACATTAACGTCCAACCAGAAATAACTTCTTCATCCCATGTCTTGTCGTAGTCACCTTCCGCTCCAAAATACAATCCTCTTTCAGTTGTTCTTCTCTATCAAACCACAAGTCTTCAACATACGGTAAGATCACTTTGTTGTCACCCTCATCGTCCAGTAATGGAGGTTTGAACAACTTTAAGTATTCGATATTGATCACTGAATACATACCTAAGTAAGGTGACAAATCCAGCTTGAAGGCGGTGTCGCTGATCTGATCGAGAATCCGAAACGGACCATATCATATATGCTTCAACTTCTTTCCTTCTCACTTTAGCCGCTTCTTACCTATCTTTAGCCACACCATGTCATATTTGCCGAAGTTATAAGGAAACCGATGTTGATCATGTTTCGTCTTGTATTTCGCTTGTGATTTCTTCAACCGTGCTTCAACCGTGGCGTGAATTTGCACAATCTTCTCCAGAAAACAATGAGCCCTTTGTCTTTCACTCCCTTCTTTATCGTCTGTCATAGCTTCACTAGAGAATACTAAGTTGAACGGACTTGGAGGTAAGAACCCGTAACAAGTCTCAAACGGTGACTTTTTCGAATATCCATGAATAGCCCGATTGAAAGCAAACTAAAGATATGGTAAGCTATCATCCTAAGTCTTGGGATGCCTAGAATTATATCCTCGTAACATGTGCACCATAGTCCGGTTGACTACTTCTGACTGTCCGTCTATTTGTGGATGAAAGGTCATGCTTTTCTTAATCTGGTATCCATCAAACTCCATAAAGAATCCCAAAAATGACCAAGGAACCTGCTATCCCAATCCAAAATAATCGAACTTGGCAAACCATAGTGCTTCCACACATGCTCGAAGAATAATTATGCTGCACCCGCTCCAGTCACGGTCTTCTTGCAAGGAATCAAGATCACCATCTTACTGAACCGGTCCACCATAACGAATAAGTAAGCATGCCCGCGCTTGGTCGTTGGTAACTCTCCTAAGAAATCCATAGAAATACTTTCTCACGGTCTCAAAGGTACCGGTAATGGTAGATACAATCCCTTTTTCTGTTAGAAGGCTTCGATATGCAACGTAGTTTACACCCTCTAACATACTTGGTAACGTCCTCTAACATCTTTAGCAAAAGACATGGCATTGTAGATTGAGAAGCGTCTTCTGAATCCCATAATAACCTTGCACACGTGATGTATGTGCCTCTCTAATCCACTGTAATCGATCTCCATCCTCTGGAATGCAAAGTGATGTCCCACGATACAATAAACCATCTGCTCCAAGCTCATACTCCCCTCGCCGACTAGCCTTCGCCTTCTTGAACACACTACTGAAGTCTTTACTGGATGCATACATATGCAAATACTCCAAAGGAACCAAGGGTTGAATACGCATCGCCACCAACAAAGCTCTCATTGGCGGTCAAGATAGCATATCGACCAACTTGTTAGTTGCCCCCTTTTTGTACCTAATGATGATGTTGAACGTTGTCAAATAGGACATCCACTTCATGTGCCGTGCTTGTTGTAGCTTTGTCTGAACATGTAGAAACTCCAATGGCTTGTGATCCGAGTGCACAACCACCTCCTTACCCAACAAGTACACCCTCTAATGTTTGATCACCTGATAGAATGCATAAAACTCCTTATCATAAGTATGGTAGTTCACAATAGCACCCGTAAACATCTTAGAATAGTACTCCACCGGCTTCCCATCCTACGTCAACACAGCGCCCATAGCATAGCTAGAAGCATCAGTCTCTATCTTGAAGGTCCTTTGCAAATTAGGCAATACCAACACTGATGCCTCCGAGATCTTCCTATTCAATAACTGAAAGGCCTCCTCATGCATCCTACCCCACTCGAACTGAACCTTCGCCTTAGTAAGGCCATGTAAGGGTACCACATAAGTAGAGAAGTGTCGAATAAACTTGTGCAAATATTGGCAAGCTCCCATAAAGCTTCGCTCTTCTGTTACTGTCCTAGGTGTCGACTATTTAGTAATAACCTCAACCTTGCTTTGATCTATCCTCCGTTGGCCTTTCCCCATGATAAAGTTGAGATACACCAGTTCTT
>NC_033797.1:59852565-59880579 GCF_001876935.1 Asparagus officinalis
ACAAATACGCTATGCTATGTATGTCATTAACACACAGCCTAAGGGTGCTGATGCGAAGCTTGCTCGACCCTTCCCAAATTCACACTTCTTCTCGTTGAGCTTCAACTGTCAACCTTGCAACACTTCAAACACCTTCTCGACATGAACAAGATACTCCTCCCATGTTCTGCTATATACCAAGATGTCATTGAGGCAAACTATCACAAAATCCTCTATAAAAGGTCGTAACAAATAATTCATCAGCCTCATAAAAGTTGTCGGAGCATTGCACAACCCGAACAGTATCACCAACCACTTGAACAGGCCCTGCTTGGTCTTGAATGCCGTCTTCTAGGTGTCATCCTCTCGAATCCTCACATGATGCTAACCAGACTTGAGATCTAGCTTCGTGAAGAACCTTGTTCCCTCCAACTGATCCATAAGATCATCGATCCTTGGTAGTGGGTAACGATTCTTGATCGTTATCTTGTTGAGCGCCCAATAATCCATACACATACGCCGGCCTCCATCCTTCTTGGGCACCAACAACATTGGCGACCCGCAAGGTGAACAACTCGGCACTATCACTCCTTTCTCTAGAAGCTCTTGAACTTGCCTCTTGATCTCCTCAGACTCCAGTACGGATGTGTGGTAAAGCCCTATATTCGACAAAGAACTCTCTCCCGTCAACATAATCTCATGCTCTACACTCTGTTGTGGTGGTAATCCAGTGATCTCCGAAAATAAGTCTGCATACTTGGCCTTTAACCTGTCAAGATCTTCCTCCTGAAGCTTGCTCAAGGTAGTCAAGCACAACCTACTCAGTTGCTCCTCATAAGGCCTAATGAACAATAAGACGAACTTCTTGCTTGCATTCACTAGCTTCTTCGCCTGCGCCACCATCACCGTTACCAAGCTCGTCTCCTATAGAAGAGATGCCAAATGAAATTTGAACTGCTCGCCGTTCTTGGTGAACGTATACTACTGGGCCCACCTGTCATAGACTGCATATCTATCTCACAAATAAGGATTGCCTAATATAACCTGACAAACATCCAAGGGAACGACATCGCACGTGACCTCGTCAATATACGACTCGTGGAGCGCAAATCTGAAAGTGCATTGATCTTAGCCCCCCTCCTTTTGAATCAACCCTAATGGATAGGGTTTTGGAGTTTGACCATCTTCAGACCCAGCTTCTGAACCAAAGCCTCGGATATCAAATTCTTCTGGTTGCCTGGATCAACTATAGCATCTATCAAACTGGTCTTCACTTGGAACTTGAGAACAAAGAGCTGCTCTCTGGTGTCGTCGTCCTCCTTCGTGACCTGCTTCCCTACCATAAGGTTGAGACTACGATTGGCCTCCATCATCCCCGAGACTTCCTTCAGACCTTGTGCTATCATGTATGTATTTTTCTCCTCCTTCTTCTTCAACCCCTTCGGCTTGATATGAGGATACTTCTCTCAGCACCGATCAGCGACGTGCCCTATCTACTTGCAATGATTACAAGTCAGTTCTGCTTTCCTTGGGTCACCCTTCTTCTTCTCCTTCTTAGGTTCGGAGCCACTAGATTTGCCTCGAGCTTGCTTGGCATCCCCATTTGTCTCGTTGTTTTCTTCTGCTTGCCTTCAATGGCAATGACCTTCACGCTCGCCTTTACAATCGACTCAACCGTGAATAGCTTCATCTCCTTTTGGATGTATTCGTTCAAACCCGTCATATACTTAATAAAAATAGAGTACTCCTCCATCGTAATGTGAAGGACCATCGCTTGCTGTTGAAACTCTGTAGTATATTCTTGAATGGTTTGATTAAACCTTTGGCACAAGTTGCACCACTTATACCAACGCTCTTCAAGGAATCCCACCAGGTAGAACTGTTTCCTCAATAGTTCCTTAAACTTGTTCCATGACACAGATTCCCTCTCCTGTTTGCAGTAGGACTTCCACTATGTCAATGCGTGGCCGGAAAGCTTCAGTGTCGCGAAAACGATCTTCTCCTTAGATGAGTAGCCATAAAGAGTAAAATAGGTCTCTATATGCTCGATCCAATCGTCGAGCCTCTCAACGTCGACACTCTCATCATAAACGGGAATCTCTACTCTGAAATCAATCTTCAGTATCTGATAAGAACACTTACCCCCTTGATGTGGAACAGTCTCGACGGCTTCGACCTCCTCATCAGAATCTGACTTCCCACTATCCCTATCGGATTCTACAGGTCGGTTTTTTGACCTTGACGATGATTCGACCTTCTTGTCATCTCCTTGGATGAGATCAACGAGTTTTGTGAGTGTCGAACTGATTGTCTCGATTTGTTTCTCCGCCACATCAAGTCTAGATGAATTATCGTTTTCAGCCATCTTCTTCTTCTTACGTGATTTGTGGACTTCTTCTAAAGAAATAAGAATCTCGCCTAGCTTCTTGTATTGCGATCGAGTAAGGACCATGCATAGGTTATCCCTTCACAAGATCCGATTACTCTGATACCAACTTGATACGAGTCGTCGTGCGAGCACCTTTGATCGCAGATTTATTAAAGATGGTTTTAAGAAGAAAACAACAAAACACAAGAATAATTCAATTTGGCGAAGGAAAATATCTTCTCTAGATTATGAAGAATAAAAGATTACAAAATCTCTCTCTCACACAATCTCTCTAGAATAAAAAAACAACCTCTCTATTCTCTATAAACTCTAGTATGATATTTAGAAATCCTAAACAATCCCTATTTATATGTTAAATAACGTGGGTGGCAAAATGGTAAATACCCAAATCAAACCCAACTAGGATTCGCCTCAAAACAGAATCTAGTTCGGCCAGGAAAACCCCGTCGGTCCACCGACATACCTTTGTCGGTCGACCGGCCAGAACATGGTTTTCTGACCCTGTAATCGTATTCGTTTTCAGTAGACCGACAATGGTTGTTCGGTCGACCGATAATGCCTCATCGGTCGACCATGCAACCATATCATTTCGACCGCATGCCCAACCGTCAGTCGACCGGCTAGAGCTGTTTCACCAGCTTCCTGATTTTTGTCGTTTTCCTGATTTTGACTTGTTTCGCCGCTATCAACGACTCCACCCACGCTTCTATTCTCAAGATACCATGAGAATTATATATCCTCAAGCTCTCATGAGGATCACTAAGTTCATGAAGCAGAGAAGATACACTTGTATCAAGAGTCCATATGGACAATCTGGTGGGGCTCTATGATCAGTACGAAATCCCCAGGACTTTCACACTAGCGGCGCCGGAGATGAGTGAGCCAGTGTATAACCATGATGAGAATTGGATGCGGTTATACCTGGTTCATCTGGAGTATGTTTACAGCTGCCCCTCTACCCTTTTATCAGGGATGTGCACATTGCTCTGGGAGTTTCTCCTTCCCAGTATTATCCCAATGCGGTGTGGATTTTGGTGGCCTTCATAGTCATATGTCATAGTGTTGGAGTTCAACCAAGCTTGAGGCTACTTGGACAACTAGTCAATGTAAGCCTATTATGTGTGAGGGTGTTCTAGCCACTGGTGATGTTAAGAGCAAGTATCTGCTTAAGTTTTTCATTTCCAGACATGATGCTGGATAGAATTGTTATGGAAACCTAATGTTGATCAAACTTCTGAAGGCTCCAGTATATATTTACTAGCATTTGCTTTAACCAGTTGTGCCTTCTTATTTTAGATTGCTTCAGCAACTACTTTTTCGAAAGAAAAAGCAAGGTTAGGTGCCTGCTCATATAAATTTCTATTAAAAAAATCGGGGGAAAAAGACTATACAAAGGCAGGAGACCATGAGTAAACATCAAATCTTGTCAAATTTAAGCAGTAGGAGATGCTGAAGAAAAAATCAAATCAAATGTTTTCAAAAAAAAGTCCCAAAATGTTTTAACTTCTTTGTACATAACCCTCATAACGGCATTACCCCCACAATTTTGCATGGATGAAAACACCCTTAAGGCCAATAACAATAAGAAAAAAAGGAGTTTCTGAATATATATCCCTCAAATCATCCCTATTTTTATATTAAACCCCGAATTTGACAGCCGTGAATTTTTTGCCTTAAAAATTGTGAGATCACATAACAGCCAAAAGATCAAAAATTACTAAGTGCCTCGTGAAAAATTTAAAAGTTATAAATAACCCAGCCAAAATCTAAAAATTACAACTAATCATTAAAAAAAAAAAATTACAAACTCCGCCCTAAAAATATGAAAATTACAAGCAATACTTTGAAAATCCAAAAATTACAATTAATACATGAAGAATCTAAAATTGTAAAAAATCCACTGAAGATTTTGAAAACAAATGACCCCTAAAAATCTAAAAGTTTCAAATACCATCGATAAAACATAAAAATTATAAATACCCCAAAAATACGAGGATTACAATAAAGCCCTGGCATATGAAAAATTATAAATAACCTCTTGAAAACTTGAAACTTACACACGACCTCTCAGAAAATATAGAATTGCAAAAATCTTGCTATAAAATTTAAAAATTATAAACAACTCCTTAAGATTTGAAAATTACAACAACCATTGTGAAAAATCTAAAAATTACAAGCAATCTCCTAAAAAATTACAAACTACATCCTGAAAAGTCTAAAGATAGACATAGTCTCCTTTTAAATATATAAAATCACAAAGAATTCACCAAAAAATATGATATTATAAACTGACTCCTAAATTATGAAAAGTTCTCATCAACCCATTGAAAAAATTAAGATTACAAGCAACGCCTAAAAAAAAATCTAAAATAGCATAAATCCCTTGTACAATTTAAATCCCAAAATAAAATTTGATAATTATTATCAACCCCCTGAGGAAATTTTTTTATAGATAATCCCCTTTAAAATTAATAATTACAAATATCACCCTAAAAATCTAAAAATTATGAAGAGCACCTAAAAAATGCAAAACTTACAAACTACTACTATGGGGTTATCACAACATTCAGATTTAAGGGCATGTTTGTAATTTTTAGATTGTTAGGGGTTTGTTTATAATTTTTAAGATTCTTGCACTATTTATTTTTAGATAGATTGTTAGCGGTTATTCACAACATTCAAATTTTAGGTTTTTTTTTTTTATAATAACAAATACAAACTACTACTATGGGGTTTGAGCTCCAATTCTGGTGTTTTAAATTTGAATCTGAATTTGAGTAACCTATAATTAAGGAACTTACAATCATCCGAATAAAAAGAAATCATAGCTATTATCTTTTAAGATTCTCGCACTACTTATTTTCTCTTCTCATAAAAAAAATCTCTCCAATTTTGGTTCACTATTCTGTTAATAATTATTTGTTCTTGGTCTTTTTTTAGGATTGAAGTGTTGGAGAGCGTGAATGGCTGAGAGATTATAAGATCCAGTGGATCTTTTGAGGGGCTATGACCTTGAGCTGGACAAAGCAAAAAGAAAAACCATGTGAAAAGATCAAGTTCTCAAGGAATAATGTGTGAAGTGATAAGAGCCGGTGGACAAAAACCAGCAAACCGCGTGGGAGGCTATTGCCCAACGGATGTTTGCAAAGGCTAGCGGATATTTGGGTTCTCCACATTGAATTCTGCGTGAAGAAATGGTTTATACAGAGATTTATAAATATCCTAGCCTATGGTTTCGTGAGGCTTTGGTGCAAGATTGAGAAGGGGAGAAAAGCGGCTACAGCGGTACAAGGAACAGTGCAAAGGCAGGGCGCAGGCAGAGGAAAGAATTTCGGCGACTATGCAAAGGCAGGGTGTTCTTGGACAGCGTGCAGACTTCGTGAGGAGAGAAAAAGTCTTTTGGAGGTTAACCTTTTCTTGAGAAGAAAAGCAATGAGCCTATTTGAGGGTTTAAATTGTGAGAGTTGTAAACCCAATTGTATTCTTTTTCTTTCTAATAGTAGATTCCCCCTTCTTACCGCGTGGACGTAGGCAGTTTGCCGAACCACGTAAAAATTAGTTTGTTTGAGTTTGTGATCATTATAGTAGTTTTTAGGATCCCTCGACAAGTCAGTCCTAGAACTGATGAGAGGAAGAGTCGATATCTCACTTTGTTGAGATATTCGCTTCAGATTCTTGTTTCCTTGGTGAAACGGGAATTCTTATTGGGATCTTTCTCTCTTATTATGCACCAAAAACTCTGCCGAAATTTCCGCTGCGCACAACAAGTGGTATCAGAGCCCGGGCTACGTTTGGGCTATTTGGAGGAGTAGATCAATTTGGAGGTTCGTCTAGGGCTTCGTTTGGTGATAAATATGAGATCTTTTGGTAAAAGACTCTATCTTTTCAGTTTTGGATCTATTCTTCGTTTGTTGGTGCGTTGAGAAAGATGTCAGGGAAAGAAGGTGCTTCGGGTGTCGAGGGTGGTGCTTCTGGCTCGAAGACCATTCAGAGTTTGAATATCCACTCTATGAAGATAGATGTGGAGAAGTTTAATGGCACAAACAACTTTGGATTATGGAGATGCGAGGTTTTGAATGAGCTGAACGCGCAGAATTTGGAGGATACCTTGGAGTTAGATGGCAAGTCAGATGACATTGAAGAAAAGGTTTGGAAGAAGATGAATCGAACGGCGTGTGGTGTGATTGGGTTTTGTTTGACTCAAGATCTAAAATATGATGTGATGAATGAGACTTCTGCAAAGAATATTTGGGAGATTCTCGAAAGCAAGTATCTGACAAAGAGTGTTGAGTACCGTTTGCATTTGAAGATGAGACTTTATCGTTTCCAGTTGAAGAAGGGAACCTCAATTAGAGATTACATGAACACCTACACAAAGCTTCTTACAGATTTGGCGAATGTGTATGTCATGATTGAAGATGAGGACAAGGCGTTGCTGTTGTTGAGTTCCTTGCCCGACGAGAAATATGAGACCTTCGTCCTTACTCTGATTAATGAGAAGGCATCTCTTTCGTATAGTGAGGTCACTGCTACACTGGTGAATTATCAGCTTCGAAAGAAGGATAAGGAGATTTCGATTGAGCCGATAGCAGAGGCGTTGGCCGCAAGAGGGAAGAATCCAAACCGAAAGAATTGGAAGTCACAGTCTAGAGTAGGAAAAGATCAGTGTGCTTGGTGCAAGGAGACTGGTCATTAGAAGAAAGACTGTTCAAAGCTCGACGAATGGATGAAGAATAAGCAGAAGGGAAAAAGGAAGCAACCATCATCAGAAGCAAACATCGTATTGGATGATAATATTTCTGACTCTTCTATTTATTCGCTTTCTATCAGTCCTACATGAAGCTATTCGGAGGAATCCGAGTGGATGTTGGATAGTGGTGCGACCTATCATGTGTGCCCTAGAAGGGAATGGTTCTCTAGTTTTGAGAAGATGGATAGTGATGGGTGTACATGGCTGATAACCGTGCATGCTAGATCCTTGGGATAGGAAGAATTCACATCAAGATGTTTGACGGGACTGTTAGGGAGTTAAATGATGTGAGATATGTTCCTTCTTTGAGGAAGAACTTGATCTCGATTGGAGCTTTGCTTGGAGAGGGTCTGAATGTTCGATTTGAGGACATGGTTCTCAAGATTATGAAAGACTCTCGGATTATGATGAAGGGTGTCAGGAGGAATAACCTGTATTACTTGACTAAAAGTTTAATGGCAGGTGGAGAACTGGCGAATTCTATTGATTCGACTAGACTGCGGCATTTGGGGCTTGGCCATTCCAATATTGATTCCTCGCATAGATTAAAAGAGGGTGTGAAGACCTATAGTTTGAAGTCCAGTGAACATGTTGATGTGAGCAAGAAGACCGAGGTGAAGTTTGACACCTCTATTTACCACGCTAAGGGTCGTTCTAGAGGAGTTCACGTGGATGTTTGGGGGCCTTCCAAGGGAGCATCATTAGGAGGTAATAGAAATTTGGTTTCCTTTGTTGGTGGCTGTTCTAGGCGTGTTTAGGTTACAACCAAATCCCCTATGGATAAAGTCCTAGTAGTCTCTAACAGTTTGAAGAAGTGTAAGATGGACAGAAAGGTGAAGGTACTTTATTCTGATTTTGATGGGAGGTACAAAATGGACCTGTTTCTGTATTGGAGCTGAGCTCACGGTATTTCGAGACACTTCGTTGGAAAGAAAATCTTGGGACAACCAGATAGGGTGGCAAATTTGGAGAACCATGCCTTGCTGGAGGAGGATCAGTGTTTGTGGTCGAGTAATGGTTTGCAGAAGAGGTTCTGGACTGAGGCTTCGACATATTTGAGTCATCCTATTAAAGAGTTGTCAACTGCTGTGATTGGAGGTAAAACTCTATTGGAAGATAGGTCTGATTGTGTCACTTTGGATGAGGCTTCGATGAGGAAGCCAATTGACTCTCAGCAGGTAGAGAGTTTTGGACAGACCGTAGATGTATCGTAGCAGGTGGAGTGTGATGCTACTCCATATTTGGTGAATATTACTCCAGATCATACTGCATTGTTTGGGATTCCAGCTGAGGTGACACAGTTTGGAGATCATTTTGTTTTGGATGCAGATGATGAGTTGGATTTTGATTCGAGTGCAGCTGATAGATGTAGTTTGGATATGGCCATTGGTTCACCTCAGATAAAGGTGTTTGAGGCCCTTGGAGGTGCTATCAGCCGCAGAATTGATAATATTGGAGAAGGGTTGCGAACTCTTATATTAGATTGAGGTCGTTCGCGGCCATTTGGGTGAACTACGTTTGGCTTGATTCCTTGGGCAAGAGGATACGTAGGCAGTTTTTATGATGCAGCCGAGTTTTGATTACTTAATGGGGGTGAGATCGATTTGATGGGTTGATATTGACATTTGGAGAGTGTTCCCATTCTCATTTGGGTTCTCGACTTGTTGTGGATTGAGTCCGTTGTCGTGAATCGTTTCACTTTGTACTGGACGCAACAAGTGAGGTATTTGTTTTGGTTGGTGTCGGCTCAGTTTTGGAAAAACTTCCCCGAGGTGGAGAATTGTTGGAGAGCGTGAATGGCTGAGAGATTATAAGATCTAGCGGATCTTTTGAGGGGCTATGACTTTGAGCTGGACAAAGCAAAAAGAAAAACCATGTGAAAAGATCAAGTTCTCAAGGAATAATGTGTGAAGTGATAAGAGCCAGTGGACAAAAGCCAGCAAACCGCGTGGGAGGCTATTGCCCAGCGGATGTTTGCAAAGGCCAGCGAATATTTGGGTTCTCCACATTGAATTCCGCGTTAAGAGATGGTTTATACAGAGCTTTATAAATATCCTAGCCTATGGTTTCGTGAGGCTTTAGTGCAAGATTGAGAAGGGGAGAAAAGCGTCTGCAGCGGTACAAGGAACAGTGCACAGGCAGGGCATAGGCAGAGGAAAGAATTTCGGCGACTGTGCAAAGGTAGGGTGTTCTTGGACAGCGTGCAGACTTCGTGAGGAGAGAAAAAGTCTTTTGGAGGTTGACCTTTTCTTGAGAAAAAAAGCAATGAGCCTATTTAAGGGTTTAGATTGTGAGAGTTGTAAACCCATTTGTATTCTTTTTCTTGCTAATAGTAGATTCCCCCTCCTTGCCCCGTGGACGTAGGCAGTTTGTCGAACCACGTAAAAATTGGTTTGTTTGAGTTTGTGATCATTATAATAGTTTTTAGGATCCCTCGACAAGTCGGTCCTAGAACTGATGAGAGGAAGAGTCGATATCTATCTTTGTTGAGATATTCGCTTCAGATTCTTGTTTCCTTGGTGAGACGGGAATCGTTATTGGGATATTTCTCTCTTATTATGCACCAGAAACTCTGCCGAAATTTTCGCTACGCACAACATGAAGGTGCTTTCAACTTGGATTTTGGGTGCTCTTCTCTTTTCTTAATGAATGTTGTATGTATCAATTTTAATTTTTTGTTTTATATTTGTTATTATTTACATTAATTATTACTTCGATCATAGTTCTACCATTTTAATTATTATAACATTTATATTTTTTTAAATATCAAATTATTTATAGTCCAAAAGTTGTGATCTCAAGAAGATAATAATTAATCTTCCATCTCAGTTGTTCTTATTTTTTTTATTATTTTTATATAAGTGTATCAGTTTCAATTTATTCACCAATTCAATTATTCTTAGTATGTATTAATTTTTTATTTGTTATTATTTAAGTTAAGCTTTTATTTGATCATAATTTTAATTGCAGTTTAATTGTAACATCTATATTGTTTTTTTATTAAATATCAGATTATGTACAGTCCAAAATTCTAATCTTGAGAATGTAGCAATTGATTTTTCATCTTGATTGTTCTTAGTTCTTTTTTATTTTCAGATCTCAAATTTATTTATTAGAATTTTCTCGACAATTTGATTGATCTCAATAGAAATAGTTTTATTTTTTTATTTGTTATTATCTCCATCAATTTCTATTTTGATTATAATTCTTGCATTTTGTATTAGAATATTTATTTTTTTATTAGATAGCAGATTATTTATAGCCCAAAGTTGTGATCTTGTGAAGTTAATAATTTATATTCCATCTCAATTCTTAGTTTTTTTTGTTATTTAGATCTCAATTGGTCTAAATTTTTAAAACAAAATGAAAAATTCTTTTTTAGGAATGAGGATCTTTTTCTATTATGCTTTGTCTAATTCTTTATTTTATTACAAATGACAGAATAATGAAGAAAGTATAGAAAAGTAATTAAGACTATCAAAGAATAGAGGAAGAAATATTTCAGATCCATTCTTCTAATAACAATAACTTAATTTTATTAATTACCAATGATTTTTTTAGGATTAAGAATCTCTCTCATTTACTCTTTTTTTTGTTATTGGTAAAGATAATAAGAAATTTTTTAGATAATGATGATTGAGGCTGTCAAAATGTAAGAAATTTTTCACGGTTCATCATCCTAGCATTCCAATTTGTTTTCTTCATTAACTATAGATTCTTTTTGTTATTTATTTTAATTTGTTCTAAATATTTGTGTTTATTAGAATTGGAAAAATAATTCTAAATTACATGTCTCTTCTTAAATAGAAATATAAAAGAAAGAATTACAAAGAAATCGAAAGTGTCAAATCTTACCTTAAAAAGACTTCATATAATAGAGCAAATAAATTAGCCTAACATAAATCAAAATTTAATATGATCATAATCTGTCAGAATCCGCCTTCCAAATTAGGAGATATAATTGTTTCTTTGTACGCACGTCAACAAAACGCTATATTTATATTTGACTCATGACGCTTCCAATTTTTGTTGAATTTGTTAGTTATGTGTTCTACATCAGTCTTCTCTTGTTGAAAGAAGCTCAACCCTGAGCTTATACTTGCTCAAATAATAGCTTTCTAGATACACTTTCCTTCTCGTGCATCGATCAGTATATGTCCCGTACTTAGCATTGATTTTATCTATTTATTCTTTTACCTCCTTGGTTAGGACATCTTTTGAATTAAACTTTTGAATGAATCTTTTTCACACCATGTGTATATGGTTAGCAGCATATGGATCTGCAATTGACTTGAAAAACTCCTTCAAATATATTTCATGTTGCTTCTCATACTCTAGTTCGGAAGTATTATCTCAATCTTTTTAAAATTATTCACAATCTTTGGTTTCAAAGAAGAAAATTTTCCCTCATATTCCATACACAATTCTTTAATCTCTTTTATCTTGGATCCTCTATCAAGTAAGTCACATATATCATCAATTGTCTCACTCGCTATTATATCATTCTCCTCCACTGGGACAACATCAATATATATAATATCACTCACAATCTCTTTTGAAACATCCTATACAATAGTCATCTTCACTAACATATCACGGTCAGCATCGGGAGTCTCATGTACCTCAAGAGGAATCTCGATGGTGGCGGAATCTTCCATTTCGATGGTGAGTATCTCATAGTTTGTCACTAGAAAAACTTTCTCCTTATTAATCTCTATCTTATATGCCTCTGGTTCTATGATCGACATAACTAGGCATGTCCATACGGGCCGGGCCGACCCGACCCGAAAAATTGGGCCCGTGCTCGGGCCTGAGCGGGCCGGGCCGGATTTTTAAATTTTTAAAAAATCTCTTTAAATTTTAAAATATACATAAAAATTACAAAATTGCTAATAAAAAAACAATAATATTATTAAGAGTAGAACTTGTGTCAACTTAGGTGGATAGTGAATAGTGTGTCCACCAAACTTTATATCCACTTATTTAACATATAAAAAGTCACTTCATATCATGCAAGGATCCCTAGGAAACATCTAAGGGTTAAAAAGTTTAGTGGATGTCCACTTAAGTGGACACAAGTTTTGCTCATATTATTAATAACTTGAAATAACATAAATTATAAATACAAAAAATTATAAAAATAAAAGATGATAAAAATAACTTTTTTATTAATAATCAGTAAATCCTTTACAAGTATAAATTTATTTTGGAATTCGTCGCATCACAATAGACGAGTACATCCTAACTAGGTTAACACCTACTCACCTATATCACTATCATTTGTAACTGTTTTCAAAATAATTCATTACAAATTTAAAGGTAAGAAATAAAAATTACAATTTGATGACTATTGTTTAATCTTTATATTTATCTGCTAGTCCCAACTCTTTAAATTTATCTTCAATTACAGCCATTTGATTGATGCCTTGCGTTCGTTTTTCGTACCTCCACCAATCTTGTAAACATATCACCGCTTGTACAGTATACGGATCTAAGCATGTCCTGTGGTCATTGATCAAATGTCCTGTTGTGCTGAAGGCGGATTCCGAAGCTATCGTTGAAATCTGTACTATTAGTAAGTCACGAACCATGATGGAAAGTATAGGATATGAAACTGATCAATATACTCTCCACCATTGTAAAATATCTAAAACATTTCCTTGACATTTAACTAAAGAAGAGATAAATATTCATCTATTTCAGAAACCTCTAATGATGATCCAAGTTCAGATCCACCAGTTAGCTCAGCTACCATTGCATACCTATCAAAACTTACACTTTTACTTCGGCCTGAGCTCGAAGGCGCCGAAGCTGTAGACTGTTGTGTAGCTACACCATGTCTAGCTACATACTTATCATATAAGGTTTGAAAATAATTTCTAATAGCTAAATAATAAGAAGTAACAGTAAGGGTGAATCCATCATCTAACTCTATAATCTATCAATCATACAATGATTGTAACAAACTTCGAAAGCTAAATTCCTTCAAACATGGATCAATAAGAACCCCTAACCAAAAATATGAGGAATATGCCTAAAATACTTATTAAATTTACTCTCCATTTGAAAAATTATAGCTCCAAAAGTATTATTCATACGATATTTGTTAATTTTTTTTTGAATATTTAAAATTTGTAAAGCAGCTAAAGTAATAGTTGGATAATAACAGCTAGATAATAACATTGTAGCATCATAAAAACTTGTAACATCTCATTTAAATTACATATAATTATCCATTCATCTTCAGTTATTCCATAAGTGCTACCAGAGCTAAAACTAGAAGCATAATAATTTATAAAATCATTTATAATTTCTTTATATTCTATTGCCATACTTAACATTACATAGGTGGAATTCTACTATGGTTAACATCTTTTGGAATTAGTCTGGGCTTATTATTTTTTCTTTTACAAAATTATTTTTATTTTTTAATTCTTTATTCAGAAGCATTATGCATATTAGTAACTGTTCTAACATTTTCTATCATGAGTTTAATTTTAGTAAATACACTTTAAAAAATTAAATTTAAAATATGACAGATACATCTAATATAAAAAAGACCACCATGACATGGCAATGACGGAGTTGTTTTGATAAAATCAACAGCTACAATATTATTACTTGCATTATTTTGTGAAAGAAAAAATATTCTTTGATCAATTTCTAGTTTCATAAGTTCTTTAATTATTAAATTTACAATATTAATACTAGTATACGACTCTTCAATTGTAATAAATAAAACAACTCTTTTAAACATTTGCCAATTTTTATTAATCCAGTATGCTATGATACATAAATAACCAGTTTGTGCTCTAGATGTACAAATATCAGAAGTTAAAAAATCTACAGTTTAAAATTTTAAAATAAGAAATTATTTTTCCTTGTTCCTCTTGATAATGTTTTAAAATATCACGTTAACATGTTTGATGAGAAAATTTTGTAAATGCAGGATAAAAACCATCTCTAAACATATCTTCAAATTCATCATCTTCTACAAATTTAAAAGGAAGGGTTTTAAGAATGATAAATATGATTACGCATTTCCTAGCTCGGGCAGCATCA
This sequence comes from Asparagus officinalis, assembly GCF_001876935.1. Taxonomy (NCBI): domain Eukaryota; kingdom Viridiplantae; phylum Streptophyta; class Magnoliopsida; order Asparagales; family Asparagaceae; genus Asparagus; species Asparagus officinalis. Next base: position 59,866,746 of record NC_033797.1, read on the forward strand.
TAATTCCAACTACTGAGACTACTAGAAGAGGAGGATTGAGAAATCATAGATTGTCTGATATCACCTTAAGGATTCTGATTCATCATCTTGTACTAATTTAAAAGGAAGGGTTTTAAGAATGATAAATATGATTACGCATTTCCTAGCTCGTGCAGCATCATAATTCCAACTACTGAGACTACCAGAAGAGGAGGATTGAGAAATCATAGATTGTCTGATATCACCTTAAGGATTCTGACCTTTGTTGTGTTTTTCTATATAGCATTTGAGGTGGTTGGTGCTACTCTTATGATGAGCTTGGAAAGTCTGACCGCACAACGCATATTTAGCCTTCTGGGTGAGGATCCTACCGTGTTCATCATTGGTAACATCTATCTTCTCAAAAAAATTTCACACATCGGATCTCGGCCTTTTAGGAGATCTTGGTGCAGATTCATCACCACCGGATTCGGGATTAACACCGGTAGGATCGATAGGAGTAGCTGTTGTAGGAGGACTCATTTCAAGATCGGTAGGAGATAGATTTTGCTCTTCATAATCAGATTCGAAAGCCATTTGATGGAAGGATTAGAAAGTATAAGATATTATTAGAGAGTATAAGATTATATAAAAGAGTATTAGAGAGAAGTAGATGAGTTTTGGTGTGAGGAGAAGAAGTGAAAACCCCCCTCTATTTATAGAGGCAGCCTCCTAGACAAATGACCAAAAAACCTCACAAAATAACTATTTTTAACCATTTTTAGGGGCAAAATGGTCAAAATAACCAATTTGGCTATTATGCCCAGCTCGAATTTTGCCCGCAACGATCACCTCCCAGGGTGACCGTTGCGGTCGGGCTGGGCTCCGGGTCACCGGGATGGTCACCGTCGAGCGGACCCGGACCCGAGTCTGGCCCGGGTTTCCGGGCCAACCCCAAGTCGGGCCGGCAGGCTTTTTGGATAGCCCTAGACATAACTAATTAAGTCTTCTTTCTTGCTTCTTCAGTGCTCTCCACAAAGCTAGACTCTTTCTTAGAGATGAATTGCGCTTTCTTAGTTTTTCCATAATCATAATTAGTGTGAGAATTCTCTAAAAATATCCATAACGAAGGTCGTTTGTTATTCTAGTCAAGTTCTCGCTCCATCTTCTTTGCTAAATGGACCATATCAACTAAGATAAAAGAACCTTACAAAGACACCTGATATTATTTGTAGTTAGAAGGTAGAAAATGGTCATTCCATAATTTCTTCATCTCAACCAATATTCGAACCGGATATCTCCCTTGATGGTATTGATTTATTAATATGTGTCCCACCATTAAGCTATTTTCCCTTTATGTCACCACTAATTTAACTTTTTAATCTTCTAGGACTATTTCATACTCAAAATATTTATCCACTTCATCAATCCAATCAAGAAAATTGTCAGTGTGAAGCTTTATATTGAAGGATGGTATCTTTAATCCTCTAACATCATAGTTCTCCTTTCTTTGATAGCCTTTACAATCATTGCTGTAGGATTTTTCTTACAGAGCCGGATCTCATATTTGGTTACCATCAACGTAATCCCAAACTTGTCCCAAATTCAAATGCTCCACCACTATCGCAAGTCACACTATAAAAGTCTTCATCTGAGTAATTCTTATTTTCAAGTCATCAAACTCAGTTTAGAGTGTAGCAAACTCAGTTTAGATAACACAAACTTCATCAAATGTCATCGGATTGGAGAAATAGGGTTCTGATTGTTGAAAACGACGAAGAAAACAAGACGTACAGAGAAGGAGGCTCATCGATCGATTGATCGGGTCTGACCGGTCGACCGATTCGATCGCTAGAAGATTACAGGAGTTTCGGGATGGTCGACTGATGCATTTTATCAGTCGATCGATAAACATGCACAAGCATGTATTAAAGCTGACCGGTCAACCGATGCACCCCTATCAGTCGACAAATAGAGGGTAAAATGGGTAAACATGTTCCTAGCCTGTTTTGGATTTGGTTAGTTTTGTTAGAGTGGTTATTAGAGAATTTGGATTGTTTTGAGCACTTTGTAAGAGAGATATTGTGAGGGAGTTGAGATCTTTGGTTAGAGTTATATTTGTGAGATTGTGTGAGTCGTAACCTGTCATATTTCTCCTCCATATAGTGAAATCTCCCCATCCTCTCCTCGTGAATGTAAGCAATTTCCGAACCACGTATATCTCTGTGTTTGGTTTGTTTTGTGCTGTATTTTGGTGAATTACACTCGTGTTTGGTTTTGGTTTTCTTCTCTCATCGCACGTTGACTCATTTGGTTGTCGAGTACGCTTTCGCACAGTGCGCAATAATTGGTATCAGAGCTCTTAGGTTTCAACTTTAGGGTTTTGCATTGGGTGGAGGAAGATTTATTATTGGAAATTTGGATATTGAAGATCTAGGCTTCATTGGAGATAGCGTTGTGGAGTTATCGTTGGAGATCTTATTTTCCTTGTGTGGTTAGGAGATCGTGTTGGAATCCTATCTAGGGTTCACTTGGATAATTTCTCAATTCTATCAAAATTTAAATCTTTTTTTACAATTGGAGTTAGTTTGCAATGGTAGAATAAGTTGGTGAAAGCAGCAAGAAAATGAGGAGTACAGTTCAGGTTGCACTTTAAAATACTAAGATTAGTATTGTGAAGTATGACGACAAGATTAATTTTGGTTTGTGGATGAGCGACGTACATGATGCTCTTAATACTCAAAATTTGGATGAGACCATCATGGTCCATGAGAGGCCACTAAAATACGATGAGGTTGTGACGCCCCTGGGTTCACACAAGGCTGCAGTCCAAGGTGAAACCAAGAATGTCAAACCTACCATGCACCACAGCGTATAATAATATATTTCACCATCACAATTACTATCTCTCTAGTAGAATCAATAACAGGTGTAGGTACAAAAGCAAGTAAAAGATAATACAAGAGTCAACTGATAAAATAATAGAGATCAAATTAATATTTCATCATATAACAAACTGAAACACAAATCAATATCTAAAATAAATGAACTGGAGTCCTCAACAAGTCTCGAATATAAAAATGTCTGAATAATAAAGGAAATAAGGCACACAGCCTTTACAACTTCTAGAATGAAACTATCACGTGGCTAAACAAAAGTCTACAGTGGATCTCAAAAAATATAACTAAAGTAAACGGTCAAAGCTAAAGTGCATCGCCATCAACCTGCGACTCTCCGGGCACCTGGCTCGTTACCTAAAATAAGAGGGGACAACGAGCGTCAAAACGCTATAGCGAGCAACATCACAACCAACCCCAAGGGATAGGGCTCGTTGTATACAGAAAATACAGTTAATATATATATATATATATAAAGTATTATATATATATATATATATAATAATATAATACTATATATATATCAATATCATATAAATCTTACTTAGGTAATTACAACGTGAGCATAAGTACGTCGAGGGAAATAATCTAAACAAGGAAACCTCATGTATATACATGTAGCTCAGATTGTAAATACCTATGTATAAGAGGGATTTTAGTATTTAGGAAGTTACAACACGAGCATAGGTACTGCGAGCGAAATAATCCAACAAGGAAACCCTCTGTATATACCTTGTATCTCAAAATTGTACATCCCTAAATACTAAACCCAAAATCTAAGACAAGAACATTAATAGAAAAAGGCAAACTCATCCCAGACTAAATTACGGTGTCAACTCAATATAATGTCGTGTCCAGCTATGCAAGTATAGGTGTTAACTCTCAAGTCTAAACTGGGGAAAAAAAAAATGGTTTTAGTTTGGATCGTCCAACACATGGACTACATATGTAAACTGTCCAACACATGGACTGAAAATGATAAGTGTCCAACACATGGACTACACATCATAATTGCCCAATACATGGACTAGATGAGTTATATGAACAGGTGCACATACCCTAATTTCTCACGTGTCTCGGTGCGCAAACCTAAACTCATGTTCGCATGACATCTCACATGTAAAGATACAGGTTATACATTAATTTCTAATACCCGTCATTCGAGGTGACTCCTTATTCATATTTAAGCACGCAGCAACAATAAAGAAACATAAACAATTTCAATTAAACTGAAATAATTCAAACAGATTCAAAACTGAAGAAATACAAAAGGAGAAAACTCCTCATTAGTCGACTCATTGGTCGACTCATCAGTCGACTCATAAGTCGACCAGACAAAACACAAAACTGAAGTTTTCCCCCATCAGTCGACTCATTAGTCGACTCATCGGTCGACTCATAAATCGACTCATGAGTCGACTCATGAGTCGACTCATTGGTCGACTGAGCAGAAAATCTCCAGTTTTCTACTTTCGATGATTATCTGCAAAAACGTTAACTAAAGTTCTCTTTAATCATGTCCAACAATATATTTCCGATTCTAAATCATATGTATCAATTGAAACTAAAGGGATTTACATGTGATCACTTACTTTAAAACCTTAATCATATAAACATGTTCAAAAACGTATTGAAAACAGTAAATCACATTGAAACTCATGTTTAAACAAATTTTTAGATCTGGATCTTAATTTACAAATTCGTTTGTGAGCTTTTTATAACTAAAAAATATAGATCTTGCATCTCATAATGTAAAGTATCTATTTTTATGCACAAAAATATGTTTTAGACTCAAAAATCCGAAATAAAAACTCAAGAAAACTATACAAACAGTGGGTGTAGGATTGGACGAGATGTTACTCGCCTCTGATGTGCTGCAAACTCCTGAATCCGATAAGAGAATGATCCCCCCTTCGACAGCACCACAAAATCTCGCTGAAAACTCCTCTGAAACTCCTCCAAAATCACCAAGAACGAATCTATGGTTTGAGGGGAGAGGGAGGCTAGGGTTTTCTCTGGGGTCTGATGAGTCTTGGGGCTGGTTTCGGGTAGGAGAGTTTTATATGAAAATGGTTAAACCCGAAACAAACCAAACCAAACCCGCAAAAGAAAAGAAAAACTTGAAATCAGCCCGTCAGTCGACTCATTGGTCGACTCATCAGTCGACTCATTAATCGACTCATGAGTCGACTCATAAGTCGACTGAGCAGACACTATTTCCAGATTCGTGCATGTTTTGTTATTCAGCCAAAACCAATATACTAAACTCTATGAAACCACACTCATACATGTCTAATGACTTGTTATCAAGTTTATCCATGACCTCAAGTCATTTTCCACAAATAGAAATATTTATCACTAATAGTTCATATATACTTCTAACAAAATACAGGGTTTTACATTCTTCCCCCTTTAAAAGAATTTCGTCCTCGAAATTCAGAAATCATAATCAAATCAATACATTACTCTAGATAGGCAAATAGTGATATTTATATTTAACAATCCAAAATGACCATATTCACACTCAACCCTTAATCAAATGGAACTAGTACGTCGGGCAAAAAATCTAAACAAGAAACCCCCCATATATATCCTATGTGTTCCATGAGATTAGGAATTAAGCGGAAATATCCTCATTCTGGCATTAAATCTAAATATAACTACACATATAATCACATACATAAATCAATCCACTTCCTCAATAGGTGCAGGAAGTCGCGCGTCATAAATATTCGCGCTCCCGAAAATTATCTCTGATGTCTACACTTAACCACCTAAAACGTAAATACTCCCACTTAACCCCTAACTAAAAGGAACAAGTACCTCGAACGAAAAATCCAAACAAGGAACCCCTCATATATATACCATATGTTCCAAGTACTTAGGAGATAAGTGATAATACTCTCATTTTAGTGTTAAGTATAAACATCGTCATACATGCAATCATAAATCATATATAAGTCATACACAAATTTATTTTACCTGCTCAAACATGTGTGGGTAGTCGCGACGTATGTCCTCCTCGCGCTCCTAAGAAATCTCCTCAACGCCTCTTCGGTTCCACTGGACTTTCACCAAAGGAATTACCTTGTTTCTAAGCCTCTTGTCCTCTCTGGAAAGTATAGCAACTTGAACCTCAATAGTAGATAAATCATCCTGAAGCTTAATCTCAGGTGCATCCAATACTCTCCGCTGCTCCTTATCATGCAAGTGCTTCTTGAGCATAGAAACATGAAATATATTGTGTATACTAGACATCGATGCTGAAAGATCTAGTCTGTACGACACAACTCCAAAGCGCTCCAAAATCCAAAAAGGTCCAATATATCTCGGTGCAAGCTTTCTCCGCCTCCCGAATTGCTGAACGCCTTTCATAGGCGATACCTTCAGCATAACTGCATCTCTAACTTGAAACTCCAAGGGTCTTCGTCTCTTATCTGTATAGCTCTTCTGCCGACTCTGGGCAGCTAGAATCCTCTCTCTGATCAAGGCTACCTTCTCAGTAGTCTGTCTCACTAGCTCTGGTCCAAGCATTAAGCTATCCTCCGGCTCTGCCCAACATATCGGTGATCTACAAGGTCTCCCGTACAATGCCTCATAAGGGGCCATACCGATCGTTACTTGATAACTATTATTATAAGCGAACTCTATCAGTGGAATATGCTCCTCCCAGCTGTCCTGAAAGTCAATGACACAAGCTCGCAACATGTCTTCTAACACCTGGTTCACCCTCTCCGTCTGACCATCTGTCTGTGGGTGGAATACACTACTGTAAGATAAGCGGCTGCCGAAAGAATCTTGGAAACTTCTCTAAAAATGTGAAGTGAACACTGAACCTCGATCCGACACAATCGTATCAGGAACTCCATGAAGTCAGACTATCTCCTGAAGAAATATCCTCGCATACGCCTCAGTTGTATATGTAGTCCTCACTGGAATAAAATGTGCTGACTTCGTTAACCGGTCCATGATCACCCAAACAGAATCATTCCCCTTCTTTGACTTCGGCAACCCTATAATGAAGTCCATAGAAATATCCGTCCATTTTCACTCTGGGATGGGTAGAGGCTGAAGTGTTCCTATTGGTCTCTGATGCTCTGCCTTCACTTGCTGACAGGTAAAACACTTAGCCACATACTCTAAAATCTCTCTATGCATACTACTCCACCAGAAGTGTCTCTTCAAGTCCTTATACATCTTAGTGGTCACTGGATGTACTGTGTACCTAGTACGATGTGCCTTATCAAATAACTCTCTCTTTAGCTTGGTACTGGATGGCATAACCAGCGTACCCTTCATCCGTAGACCTTCATCTGCTCCAATGGTCCAATCAGCCTTAGGCTCTTTGTAAATCTCCTCCTTTCGGATTTGAATCCAATAGTCTTCCAGCTGAGCTCTGACTACTCTGGTACTCCATGATGGCTAAACTGACACAGCTCCCAAAAATGCACTGGCTCCACCAATCTCAGGTCTGAAATCAAACTGGCTAAGAGTAAGAAGATCTCTATACAATGAACACCTCAAAGCCGTAACCCGATGTCGACGCTTCCTGCTTAAAGCATCTGCCACGACATTCGTCTTCCCCGGATGATACTGAATCACGAACTCGTAATCCTTGATAAACTCAATCCATCTCCTCTGTCTCTGGTTGAGTTCCTTCTGAGAGAAAAGATACTTTAGACTCTGGTGGTCTGTGAACAACTCAAATTGCACTCCATACAAGTAGTGCCTCCATGACTTCAATGCAAATATCACTGCTGCTAACTCCAAATCATGAGTGAGATAGTTCTGCTCATGCACCCTCAACTGTTGTGATATATACGCTACTACTCTCTGAGCCTGCATCAATACACCTCCTAAGCCTACCAACGATGCATATGTGTAGACGACGAACGTCCTATCGCTACTCAGAATAGTCAAAACTGGTGCTGAAGTCAACATAGTCTTCAAGATATCAAAGGTCTTATGGCACTCCATACTCCAAATGAACTGTACACCCTTCTTCGTAAGGCGTGTAAGTGGCGTCAAAATCTTCGAGAAGTCCTGAATGAACTTTTTATAATAGCCGGCTAAGCCTAAGAAGCTACGAATCTCTATCACCGTCTTCGGCGGTTCCTAGTCAAGAAGTATTGTCACCTTAGCCGGGTCTACTGCTACGCCCTCTCTACTGATGATGTGGTCGAAAAATCTGACTTCTGAAAGCCAAACTCACACTTCTGAACTTGGCATATAACTGATGCTCCTGTAGAGCCCTCAAAGCTAATCGTAGGTGCTCCTCGTGGTCTGCCTCCGATCTCGAATAAATGAGGATGTCGTCGATAAAAACAATCACGAACTGATCTAAGAAGGGACAGAAAACCCAGTTCATCAAGTCCATGAATACCGTGGGTGCATTGGTCAGTCCGAATGGCATGACCATGAACTCGAAAGATCCATATCGAGTAAGAAAGACGGTCTTGGGAATATCCATCTCCCGAACCCGCAACTGATGATAACCAGAATGAAGATCAATCTTCGAGAAGAACTACGCTCCCTACAACTAGTCGAACAAGTCATCAATCCTAGGCAATGGGTACCTATTCCAGATAGTGACATTGTTCAACTCTCTATAATCAATGCACAATCTCATACTACCGTCCTTCTTCTTCACGAAGAGGACCGGTGCGCCCTACAGAGAATTGACTCTGACGAATAAAACCCTGAGCTAACAACTCGTCCAACTAGGTCTGAAGCTCCCTCATCTCAGCTGGTGCTATGCGATAGGATGCGCGAGATATCGGGGTTGTGCCTGGCTGCAACTCAATACAAAACTCAACCTCTCTCACAGGAGGTAGTCCAGGTATATCCTGAAAGACATCCTGATACTCTGAGACAACTCTAGTCTCTAATAAATCAACACCATGATCCCATCACATCACCTCCTTGATGTACGCCAGAATGACTCCGCAAAACGGTTGCCCTGAGAGGTTGCCACAATCATCTCGGACCTATCGGACACCCGTAAATTAACTGTCTTCGCAAAGCAGTCAATACTAACATGGTAGGAAGACAACCAATCCATACCAAGGATGACATCGAACTCGGATATATGCAACACTATCAAATCAACCACGAACTCCGACTCATCTAGACTGATAGTACACCTCCTACAAATGCTCTCCAGAAGCGATATCTCACCTAAAGGGGTGGAAACTGATAAAGGGGTATCTAATGGCTGAGCTACGAGCTGGAGTCTAGACATAAAATCATACGAAATGAAGGAATGTGAAGCTCCTGAATCGAAGAGAATACGGGCGGGAAAAGAATTCACAAAAAACGTACCCTCCACCACTGCTCCGCTAGCTTCATAATCACGCGGCACTACCGCATATACTCTGCCTGTGGCTGGAGACTGCTCTGCTACTAGTGCTGGGGAATATGGTACTATCTGCCCCTAAGGAACCTCCTGAACTGCACGAATCTACCCCTCAGTCCTCTGTGCTACTGGCGGTGCCTCAAGTCTCGTCTGCTGGCCCTAAACTCTGCTCTGCTATCGCTGCTGCTGCTGGTTTAGGCCCTTACCCTGCTGAGCTCTTGCTGGTACGCTACGACACTCCAACGCCTTATGCCCGACCTTGCAGCAGTTATAGCAAACTCCCTGGAACTTGCGCTGCTGATGCGCTCTCTGATCATGCTGGGGTCCCTTCTTATGAGGACCTTGCTACTGCTGTTGGGATCCAGAAAAAGGTCTCTTGTTCTTCCCCTTATCCCCGATCTATCCTGCCTTGGTCTTCCCTTCCTTATCCTTCTGAAACATGACAGTCTCAATCTCCTGAGAAGTGGCGGCCTCAGCTACCTCCCGAACTGAATAAAACTTCCTCGAGACAAGGTATCGATGGAGATTAGGGCGGAGCCCTGCTAGGAACATCTGAGCATGTCGCTCTCCTGTCTGCCACATGCCCGTGAAGTACAGCAACTCCATAAATCTGCTCTCAAAATCTGCCACTGATATATCCCCCTGAGTCAACCGGGACAACTCAAGCTCCTTCCCAGTTTGTGCGGCAGAAGAAATATACTGTTGTAGGCTGTCTAAAAATCACAATAGATAGCTGATCCCCATCAAAACACCGATGATGGAAGTTACACGTGGTCAGATAGCGTGTCATCAACCCTTTTTCCTTTTCCTTTGCCTTGTAGGTCGGGACGAAGACGTTCTTTCCCTTAAATGTCTTGCCCTGAGCTGACGAATCTGTCTTCTGCAGATGTTTTGCCTTAGTCTGCGACTGATGTTGAGTCAACAGGGCCTAGGAGTTCATTGATGGCCTCTTGCTGAGATTTGAGCATGGCCTCTGCTCATCAAGTCTCTTCACGAGATCTTCATGGTTGTCCGTCATATAAAGCGTAGAACTTCAGGTTTCAACAAAAGAGCTTGATGATGGGATTCTGCAACTGGCTGAGTGCTCATCATTGATTGCGTTCCCCTGGGTAAACTCGATTAGTTGACAGGGGAATTGGCTCTGTTCGGTCCGAGTTATGTGATAAACTCATCAGACTTATTCAGGAAGTTCTTTCAAGCCAGGAGACTGATTCGTCTCTGACTCATGGAACTAGCGAACTGATGATCTCCTCTTGCGATCTGTTCAGAAGTGACTCTAGGTATTCATCTCAGAAGTCTTCTTTTTATGTGACGCCGTCGTTGGTTGGGTAAAGCAACGTTCGTAATTGGTTGACACCAGCCAGTTGGGCCGCATATGAGCAGCATTGGCGTTCTGAGTAGACCGTAGGAATCAGTCGTTCAATTGAATGAACGAAATGACTTGTTGCATCATTCGTTTTCTCTCGATGTGAACTCTCTCGATCTGTTATAAAGATGTCGAGGAGAATTACTCACTTTATTGTGAGCGTGTTTGACCTGGAACCCCCAAGTCCATGATTAGAGGCTGGATCTGGTGAACATGGATCTGTTGCAGATGCCTTGAATCATGCTCTTATATCTGCCCTCAACCTAGTCGCTGCCTACGCGAGGTATTCTTTGGGGGGTTCGTGCACGGTCAGCGAGCCGAGGGGCGTCCAGGGGGGCGGCGCGCCCCTGGCCAGGGGGGTCGGGGGGGATGCGAATAACCCCCCGGCTTGGGGTCGGGGCTTAGGCTGGCCCCGAGCCTCTCCAACGGAGGAGGCCAGGTTTCGCTGATTGAATTTTCGGTTCCAATAAAAAAAAAAAAAACGCCCGGGGGTGAAACGCATGCCTGAGCTCAGGTGTTGCTTTGGTTGAACGCAGTTTTTGAGGGGCTGCGGTTTATTTTGTGGAACGCACCCTTTGATGGGTTGCGGTTCATTTTGCTGGAATGCGCCCCTGACGGTTGCGTTCGGGTCTTTCACCATGAGCCTATGTCTGGGCTCACTAGAGCCGAGACTTGCATTCTGAAACAGAAACGCCAGGCATGGTTGCGGTGTAGGCTTACGATACGCGATGGCTCGCGTTGGTTGGAGGATCGATTTCTCGAAGTTTGTACTTGTCGTCGAGATCTTCTTTCTTCGTCGATCGGCGTTCTTGTTGCCTGTTTAAAGAATAAAAAACATAATATAAAAAAAAAAAAAAATATAAAAAAAATAATAAAAAATAAAAAACAAAAAAAAATAGATGAAATAAAAAATATAAAAAATAAAAAATGATAATGAAAAATTAAAATTAAAAAAAAATAATATAAAAAATAAAGTCAATAAAAAAATAAAAAAAAAAAAAAAATAAAATAAATCCTAAAAAATAATAAAAATATAAATAAAAAAAAAAAATCTAATTAATAATTATATATAAAAAAACAACAAAAAAAAAAAAAATAAAAAAATAAATTAAAAAATTAAATAAATAAAAAAAATAAAAAATAAAAATAATAATATAAATTAAAATAAATAAAAAAATAATATATAAAAAAATAAAAAAAAAATAAAATAAAATAAAATAAAAAAAAATAATAAAAAAATAAAAATAATAATAAATAATAATAAAAAAAATAAAAAATAAAAATACAAATTAAAAAAATAAATAAATATTAAATAATAAACTTCTCTAAAAAAAATAAAAAATAAAAAAAAATAAAATAAAAAAAAGAAAAAAAATATAAAGAAATAAAAAAAAAAGAAAATAAAAAATAAAAAAAAAATAAAAAAAAAATAAAAATACAAATAAAACAAAAATATAAAATAAAATAAAAAAATATAATAAATAATCAAATGATATAATAAATAATAAAAAGATAAAAAAAAAATAAAAAAAAAAAAAATAAAAAAAAAAATAAGAAAAAAATAAACAATTAAAAAAAAATCAAATAAACTGGTCTCTGCAGTTTGATGTCGTCGACAGTGAGTTGGTCGCTGTTATGCGGCCTTTCGTGACCGAGAAATCGTCGCTTTTGGCATGAACGCAGAGCCGTTCACTCGGTGGACCTAGTTTTGGCGAGCTGAGCCCACTCCTTCGGAGGAGCGGCGCGGGTGTTCTGGCATTCTTGGTGAAGGAGAAGGCTTCCTTCGGCCATATGGCTCAGCCATACAATTGGATGCTTTAGTCTCCTTGGAGACTTTTGGGGATCTTGCGCATAGCCTTGGGGTTAATTTGGGATCCGGATGAGAGAGCCTCCTCAAAACTGGCTGATCAAACTCACATGAGAGTTTCGACGGTTTGTTCCAGTAAGATGAACGTCGGATTTGCGGCCCCACTTTTCGTCAGAGAGCTTATCCCCAGCGAGCCTCACTTTGTTTGTAGGAAAATTGCCATAAAAGACAATAAAGGAAATTTGATTTGTATTCCTTTAATCTATGTACAATTTGGATTTCCTTGATTACAAAAGAGAGCCAGAGATGATCTTAGATTCTCCCCTTTGTTTAATTTGGGTTCTGTCCGGTGGCCGATGAGATGCTCCTCGAATGCTCGCCGTCGAGTTTGCTTCTCGTTTGACGATCCGATTGTCTTGTTTCACTGTAATGTGGTCTTTCTCTCACGCGATTTGATGTTGTGGAGAACTTGCGTGTGCCAAGTTTTAGACTCTGAATGAGTTTGTTTGATCTTAACCGTAATTTAGTTAGACAGCCAAGCATCTCTACTCTTCTGTTAAGTGAGAAGGATCAAAAGCCCAGCCGAGATCTCTTCTTTGCTGCCCAAAAAGAAGCGATCTCAACTAGTGATTTCTTAGTTATTTATAGGGGATTAAGGGGTGTAACCGCCCCCTTAATTCGTCCTAAGTGGGCTAATGGCATTGTAACCACACCTTAATCACTCCTGAGTGGAGTGTGATCCCCTCAGATCGTGGGAAACGCGTTTTAAACTGTTCAGCTCGTGTTTTGAACGAGTCAACTGGGCAATCCGCCGTTCTTTGGCGTGAATTCATGCATTCAAACGCTAGTGTCTGGAAGCTCTTGACGCAGCGATTGGAAAGCTCGGACGCAGCGTCTTGTTGGAAGCTGCGTTTGGCGGCCTTGAAGCCCTGCCGTTGGCCAGCAGATGGCAGCCTTGCGTTTCAAGCGCTTGGGCTTGTGTTGAGAGCAGGATGGCAGCTGGTTGGCCAGCGCTTGTCGAGCCCTGCGTTGAGCTGGTTTGGGTAGCTTGGGAATGCTGCGTTTCACGGCGGCAGCATGATGGCAGCTGCTGTTTGAGCTGCGGTTTGCAGCTTTGTTGGAGCTATGTTTGTGCTGCGTTCGCTGGCTATGAACACGGTGGTTTGTATGCTGGTGTGCGGGAGTGACTTCCGCAGTTTGATTTTGAAGAGACCGTTCGATTTGTAGTCTTTTCTTGTTGCAGCGGTTGCAAGATCGTCATTTTTGCCTAATCTTTGCTTATAGCTCTCTGTATGTGAGAGTCGTCAGATTGTAAGTCCGATGCTTGATTATGAAAGGCTGTTTGATTAGGCCTCTCCATCATGTTGCTGAAGGTCGCTCAGATTGTAACCTTTAGCGATCTACTGAAAGTCTCTCAATGTAGCCATCCCTGGAAGTCGTCAGGATGTGTA
>NC_033797.1:59881579-60008720 GCF_001876935.1 Asparagus officinalis
GATCTTTGTAATCCAAGATGACAATTATCTCATTAATGAAGAAAGCTACAGTTTTCCACGCGAACAAACCCGTACGTGTTGTCAATAATAATATCTGTGATCAGAAGGGGGAAATCATCTTTCGGATATACCGTATTCAGGTCTCTAAAGTCAATGCAGATCCTGATTTTTCCATTCTTTTTAAGGACCGGTACGATGTTTGTGAAAGCACCCTAATGCCACTAGGAAAGAACCCTAGAGGGGGTGAATAGGGTTTATGTTAATCTAATCCAATTTAAATGCCAATTAAAAACTTACTAACAAATATCCTAGCAATATTGATATGCAACAAGAAATATATGCAAGGATATACAAATATCACAATGGTAAACAAACTATACTAGATAGTGGGCAAAATAAACAATGAGCAATTGACAAAGGCAATATGAATAATAAGCCCGAATGTAAAAGTGTGCTAATGTAATCACAAACAAACGATATGTTCACGGAGTTCGGTCCCCACGACCTATGTCTCCGCTCCTCACCTCGAGGAGATCTCCACTATCGCACCAAGATTTCTACGCTTATCCGAAAAACGTTAATACCTTACAATGTCGGTTTTTAATGCTCACCAATCAACGTTCACAATCACTCACAATGTAACTATACTAACTACCACCTTAAGTATTGATCTCTAGCCCGTGTCTACCTCAAGTGCTAGGAATTACAACCTCTCTCTAGGTATTACCACCTACCCATTTGATGCGACATAAATATGTGCCAAAATTATAAGTGCACAATTGATCAAGTTATAGTATAAAGAGTTATTTATCCCACGAGGAAGGTGATTTTAAGAGATTATTAGAATTGGTTCTTATGTTGTGTGCATGACAAAATGGAATTAAAGAATAAGTGTGAGAGTTATGACGAGTGAGAGTGATTGTTTTGAATATATGCAAGTAACAATAAATTGAATTTGAGCGAAGAGAAGTAAGAATCAAAGAATAGAATAAAAAGAAAGAAAGAGAAAAAATCTAGAAAATATATGAGAAATCTAGAATTGAATCCACTAGCTAATCTCAATTATTAAATACAAACTATTCTCTTTTTGTCATATTTCAATTTAGATTTATTAAGTATAGACTATCAAACCATTTAAGGAAAGTATAACCTATCAAATTATCATCTAAGTTAAAATTAAAAATCATGATAAGAACAACAACAAGATAGTAATCCTAGAATTCATAAGTATAACCTATCAAACCATTTAAGATAAGCATAGATTGTCAAATTCTTCTTCTATCAATTAGTTCTCTAGTTGATTATCCTAAACATAATCATTTTAAGTGTAAGAGAATAATTCATACAATATAAAGGAAATTAAACTAGTTTCATATAATTTTAATATTACTACAAGAATTAATTTCACATCTTAAGAAATAAAAGCAAGAAGAAAAAGAACTAATTACAAAAATATTTCACATCTTAAGAAATAAAAGCAAGAAGAAAAAGAACTAATTACAAAAATAAAAAGAAAAGAAAAATATAAACTATGAACAAGAAATAAATCTAAGAACTAATTACAAAAATAAAAAGAAAAGAAAAATATAAACTATGAACAAGAAATAAATCTAACTACAAATAATTAAAATCTAAATTACAAAATAAATTACAAAAATTAAATGCAAGATACTCTACAAATTAAGGTGAAAAAAAAATAAAAAAAGACAAGAAAATAAATCTACACTACAAACATGAATGTAAATCTAACTAATAAGCAATAATAAAGAAATTACTAAAAAGAAATAAAAGAGAAAAATAAAAGAAAAGCAAACCTTCAAACTTTTCTTCATCTCCATCATCATCATCCAACAAAGAGAAGAAGATTTGAAGTGGATAAATTTTTTTTATTAATTATAACAAAAGTTATAAATTTGGAAGGTCTTCTCAATTAAGAGTAACCCTCCTCTTCAAATAGAGTTATAAAATTTTTTACACCTCTAACCCCTTACTCTCTACCCCTATTTATAGTAAACATTAAAGAATGTGAGCCCTTGGATTGAAATCTTATCCAAAACAAGCAAATTTCAGTCCTTAATTCGTAACTAACTTTACGACGGTATCGATACCAGCATCGATAGGGGTATCGATACCAGTATCGATAAGGATATCGATGCTGGCATCGATATGGGTATTGATACTGGCATCGATATGGGTATCGATGCTAGCATCGATGCCCAGTTCACTCCTGTTGCTATCCGAGCTTTTCTCTTGTTCTTGGACTTGGGCTTTTGGGCTTTGTCATTTCTTCTTCTTTTTAGCTTTGGGCTTTTGGATAAATTGGCAATTGGAATTTCTAATGGGCTTCTTGATTTCTCTTGTGCTTCATTTCTTCATTTACTCAAGGGCCTTTGTTGAGAGATGAGATTTTTGGGATTTATTCTTCATTAACCTGCATTTAAAGATAAAAACAATTATTAGTGGTATATTTATTAATATAAAATAGATAATAAGGGTATAAAATTATAATAAAAATATAATTATCAAATACCCTCACTCCTAAACTTTTGCTAGTCCTCTAGCAAAGAAAGAAAAAAGAAAATCTAACTCATTTTCGCAGGAATCGCGATTGTATTTAGCTCATACATCAAGACTTTAAACCCCTAGGTTATCCTAGTGGACGAGTTATAGTCTCGTGAAGGTTTGCAGTGAATATACCCATAAAATTCGGTCAACCTGCCAAGTTAAAGAAGTCAGTAAATAACTAATTTTCTTTGATATATTTAGACATTCTAATTGAAGCAAGTTAATAATCAAGAAAACGTTTTTATATATAACTCCAATGTAAATCTCTTAGAAAATCTTTTTCATTATAGCAATACAAAACCAAGTCAAATCTTAGAGATTTAATTTAAAAGTTTTGAAAAGAACATGCTAACTCTTTGTTTTAAATAACTTTCAAGTCTCTTGATCAAAAATTATTTTTCAAGACCATATATACAAAATAACTATATATATAAAAAATGGTTAGTGTTATATATAAATATATATTTTTTCCTTCACTCTCTAATTCGTGGTGATCATTTTTCTACTTTAACGGCTTTCTAAGTGACCATTTAACGAGTTTTGGGCCAATGAATCCCAACCCAATTGGGCTTAGATCATTAAGTATAGAGATACTCCTTAGGCTTAATTACTCAGTCAACTTAGGCTTTATAAAATAGAATCACCTTGAATTCAAGAGTTTTTTTTTCTTTTTGGTGCCTATTTTCCGCACTCTTCTTTTATAAGGTTAGTTTTTTTTAATATATATATATATGTGTATGTATATATAAAGTTTGAAAAAATGTGTAAATCAAGATAACCTGAAAAAAATATTTTTAACTCTAAGTTAAGCATGTAAAAATTTTATTATTTTTAATTAAAAGTCTAAGTTAAGGCTTAAGTAAAGTATACTACTTGAAAAATCATTTCTTAAGAAATTTATTTGGAGTTATCATAAAAGATGAACTTGAGTATATCACTAACTAGGAATTAGAATATTTAAAATCTATCAATTAGATCAATTATTACTTGACTCCATTAATTGGCAAGTGACAATATTTTTATAATTTTTTAAAGAAAAAGGAAAAAATGATAAAAATACAACTAAAAAGGTAAAATAAAGGGGAAAAATAACTAATTCACACCCCCACATCTAAATTTTGCATTGTCCTCAATGCAAATTCGCTAATGCACAAAGCAAAACAGATAAGAATTGAAAAACTTATATTTGTTCAGTCGACCAAGAACAATGATGATAAAGATCTGTAATTACTATTAGTATGAGGATGAAGAATCAAATAAGAGGGAATAATTGTAATTATATTTTTTTCATTTATTTATTATTATTATTATTTTAAATTTTATTTTATTAATTTTATTATTTTTATTAGTATTTTTTTACAGATAATGTGGTTCATGAAGAACCAACACCTCCTCCTCTCCGAGCGTAGAAAATTCTAAAAATGGTTTTAGACGTTGACCATTTATTTTAAAAATATCACCATTTTTATGATTTTCTATCTCGACAGCCCCATGCGAGAAAACTTACTTGACAATAAATGGACCTTTCCATCTTGATCTTAATTTTTCAGGAAAAAGATGCAATTTTGAATTGTAGAGTAAAACTTTTTGTCCTCGAGAGAAATTTTTTCGTAAAATTGATTTGTCATGAAAAATCTTGGTTTTCTCTTTGTAAATTTTTGAGTGTATGCATCATTTTGAATTTCTTCCAACTCATTTATTTGGAGCAATCTGTTCTTACTTGCCAAGTCTGAGTCAAAATTCAACTGTATTATCGCCCACATTGCTCGATGCTCCAACTCTACTAGTAGGTGACAAGCTTTTCCAAACACCAGTCTGTATGGTGACATCCCCAAATTGGTCTTGAAAGCTGTTCTATATGCCTACAGAGCATCACATAATTTTACAGATTAATCTTTTCTGTTATAATTAACTATTTTTTTCTAAGATTTGTTTGATCTGCCTGTTTGTGACCTCTACTTGACCACTGGTTTTGGGGTGATAAGGAGTCGACAATTTGTGTGTGGTTGAATATTTTTTCATCAAAGCTTCGAAAGAACAGTTACAGAAATATGTACCGTTGTCACTGATGATCGCTCGAGGTACTCCAAACTGTGCAAAAATGTTTTCTTTCAAAAACTTGACAATGACATTGTTGTCATTAGTTTTGAAAGCTACCGCCTCAACCCATTTTGACATGTATTCAACGGCTACTAGAATGTAAACATTTCCAAAGGAATTTGGAAATGGACCCATGAAATTGATACCCCACAAATCAAAAAGTTCAACAGATAAGATGGGTTGTAAGAGCATCATATTTCTTCTAGTGACTTTCCCGAAAAGCTGATAGCGCTTACAGGTTTTGCAAAACTCGTATGAATCCTTAAAAATAGTGGGCCAGTATAGCCCACATTAGAGAATTTTTTCGACTATTTTTCTTGGGCCAAAGTGGCCCCCACATGCTTGCTCATGACAAAAGGAAAGAACACTGCTAGTTTTTTCAGTGGGAACACACCTTCTAAATATCTGATCAGAATAGTATTTGAACAGATATGGATCATCCTAGTAAAAGTACTTTACTTGGGAGAGAAAACGGGATCTATCATGTTTAGATCAATGAGAAGGGATCCGGTTCATGACTATATAGTTCATAATGTCGGCGAACCATGGAACAAATTGGATTTGTAGGAGTTGTTCATCAAGGAAATGCTCATTGATCGGAACGGTTGATGTTGGTGCATTTGGGAGTCGAGAGAGTTAATCTGCTATGGGGTTCTCTGTTCCTCTTCTGTCAAGAAATTTGAATGTCAAACTCTTGAAGTAGGAGAATCCATCTAATGAGCCGTGCTTTAGCATCCTTTTTGGTCAAAAGATACTTTAGTGCGACATGATCTGTGAAAACTTTGATTAAGGAACCGATGAGGTAGGACCTGAATTTTTCTAAGGCAAAGACTACAGCGAAAAACTCTTTTTCTATAACAGAGTAATTTTGCTGGGCATCATTTAGAGTCCTACTGGTATAGTAGATCACATGTGGTTTTCCATCAAACCGTTATCCTAAAACAACACTAATCGCAGAATCAGATGCATCACACATCAGTTCGAAGGGTAAGGTCCAGTCTGGTGCATGAATGATAGGAGCTGTGGTTAGCTCCTTTTTCAGATATTTAAAAGCTTTGAGGCAGTCGGGAGAGAAGACAAATGATGTATCCTTGGCTAAGAGATTGGTCAAGGGTCTAGCAATTTTACTAAAATCCTTGATGAAACGTCGATAAAAACCAACATGACCAAGAAACGATCTGACATCTTTGATAGTTTTGGGAGGAGGGAGATTGGAAATGAGATCTGCCTTAGCTTTGTCCACTTTGATTCCCCTATTGGAAACTACATGTCCTAAGACAATGCCTTATTTGACCGTGAAATAATATTTCTCTAAATTGAGAGTCAGATTTTTCTCCCTACACCGTTCTAGGACAACTTTAAGATGATGCAAACATTGGAAAAATGTGTCACCAAAAATGGAAAAGTCGTCCATAAAAATTTCGAGGAATCTTTCTACCATGTCAGAAAAAATATTGATCATGTAGTGTTAGAATGTGGCTGGTGCATTACACAGGCCAAAAGGCATGCATCGGTATGCGAATGTTCCATACGGGCAAGTGAAGGTGGTTTTCTCCTGATCTTCGGGAGCGATAGGGATTTGATTGTAAACTGAATATCCATCCAAGAAACAATAGAACTCATGTCCTGTTAAACGCTCTAACATTTGGTCAATGAATGGAAGAGGGAAGTGATCTTTTCGAGTGGCTAAGTTGAGTTTTCGGTAGTCAATGCAAACTTGCCATCCAGTTTGGATCCGAGTAGGAATCAGCTCATTGGCCTCATTTTGGATCACGGTGATCCTAGATTTCTTTAGAACAACTTAGACCGGACTCACCCATGAACTATCAGAAATAGGATAAATGATTCTATGATCGAGACATTTCAGAATGTCTTTCCTAACAGCTTCTTTCATCACTGGGTTTAACTGACGTTGAGGATCTCTAGTAGGTTTGGCATCATCTATCAAATGGATTCGGTGTTGAACAATGGTTGGACTAATCCCTTTGATATAAGCCATGGTCCATCCAATGGCTTCCCTATTCTCTCTTAAAATATCTAAGAGAGCTTTCTTTTGACCGGCAGTCAAGTCAGAAGAAATGATAATTGGTAAAGACTCGTTCTCCCCTAAGTAGGCATACTCTAGATTTTTAGATAGAGGTTTGAGCTCTAACTTAGGGGGTTCCTCTTTAGATGGGCGAAGCTGGATTCGTGGTTCTATCTCCAAAGGTTCTCATTGCCAGCCAACAGTAGAAACATGATTGACCAGCGGATCTAACTCTAGTTCGTCATCAGAAGGCTCCACAAATATTAAGTTAGATGCACTTGAATCTGACTCACACTCTCCCTCTTGTTGCTCACTAGATATTCCCTGAATGAAATTCACTTCCATGGGTTGATCAGATGGATCACTAGGCTACCTTCCTAGGTTGAAGATATTAAGGTCAACAGACATATTCCCAAAAGATAGTTTCATCTGACCCGTTCTAGAATTGATCAAAGCATTTCAGGTGGTTAAAAACGGTCTTCCTAGAATAACTGGAATTTGACTTTTGAGATTGGAAATGGGTTGCGTTTCCAAGACTATAAAATCAACAGGAAAAATAAACTCTCCAACATTGATCAAAACATCCTCTACCTCTCCTTTGGGAATTTTTACGGATCTATCAGCTAATTGTAGAGTGCATAGATCTATCAGCTAATTGTAGAGTGCATCTTGTCGGTTTAAGTTCTCCTACACCTAGCTATTGATAGACTGAATAAGGAAGGAGGTTTAAGTTCTCCTACACCTAGCTATTGATAGACTGAATAAGGAAGGAGGTTGACACTAGCTCCCAAGTCTTGAAGTGCCTTATCAATGTGAGTGTTACCTATGATGCATGGAATTGTAGGACAACCAGGGTCCTTATATTTTAACGGCATGGGTTTCAAAAAAATTTTACTGAGGTTGGCAGCTAAGAAGACTTTCTTGGAGACATTGGTGGTTCTTTTCTTAGTGCATAAGTCTTTCAAGAACTTTGCATAAGAGGGGATTTGTTCGATTGCATCTAGGAGAGGGATGTTGATCTTGACCTGTTTAAAAGTTTCTAGGATTTTCTCAACCTGTAGGGAGTTTTTCCTAGGTTTGAGTCTATCTGGAAAGGGGGCAACGAGCCTATACCTATCTAGATCAGGTTCAATCTCATGTTCAGCATTTTGGTCATCGGAAGGAATGTGTTGGATGGAAGAAGGGGTTTGATCCGGTAGCATTCTAACTTGGTTGTCTATCTGTTTTCCTGATCTCAAAGTGTGAACTGCATTCACATGGTCTGGTTGGGATGAACTAGATTCATTATCTTTAGGGTTTGCAACAGGTTGACTTGGGAATTTTCCTTTCTCTCTTTCGCTCACGGCAGTGGCTAGTTGCCCAAGTTGGATTTCTAACCGGGCTATGGCTTGAGTGTTCGAGTTGAGCACTTGGCCGGTTGTTTGCATAAAGGAATTTAGAGTGGTGGATGACTGGGTCAACATGTTAGTAGTCTGTGTAGAAGCTTTGATCATAGCTTCTAAACCCTTTTCTAAGACACTCAGACGTTTGTCATGATCAGAATTTGAAGGATTTGTCGGCTGGTGAGGATGAGGATGTTGGGTTGGAAAAGTTGGGTTAGCTTGTTGGAAATTGTTTGGTGCGTTGAACGGAAGTGTATTTCCCCTAGGGAATTGTGGGTTCGACGCGGGAATGAAGTTTTGATTTCCGGGAGAATTTTCTTGATTCCATGTAAAGTTGGGATGATTTCTCCAACCTGGATTGTAGGTTAGAGAAAATGGATCATTTCTAGGATACTGGAATGCAGCATTCATCTGTTCTAATGTATTGTTGTTTCCTAGAAGAGGGCATTCCTCTGAAACGTGGGTAGGAAACTGATAATTATGACATCCCGGGGTAGAAACATGATTGATTTGAGCTGGAGCTCGTTCCTTAATTTCTAAGGCTTCTAACCTCCGTAGAATCGTCGCCATCTTCGCTTCAGAAGCAATGTTTGACTCCAGGAAAAGACCACTAGACTTAGATTGGAGAACTAATGAAACCCTATCATCACAGTGTTCCCACTGCATTGTTTTCTCAGATAGACTCTCTAGGAATTCCCAAGCTTCGTCGGCATTTTTCCTCATAAAATCTCCCTGACACATCGAATCTAAAGATATTTTTGAAGAATAGTCCAATCCTTCATATATGACTTGGCATAATCGACATTTCTCGAGACCATGATGAGGACATTAGATCAGAAGATCTTTAAATCGGTCAAAATATTTCCAGAATGGCTCCCCTGGGATAATTTTGAAGTTTTGAATACTGTTCCTAAGCTATACCATTTTATGAATAGGGAAAATTTTCTTGAGAAAAACAGTGACAAATTTATCCCAAGTTGAGATGGAATTTGTCGGTAAGCTGTACAGCTATTTTTTAGCTTTGTCCTTAAGAGCAAATGGAGTAAATCTGAGCTTGATCGCGTCTTCGGTTAATTCTCTTATTTTGATCATAATACATACTTCCTCAAATTCCAAGATAAAAATACAAGCATCCTCAGTTGTTTCCAAGGAATTTAGGAAGCATGTTTATGTATTACGGTCTAAGCTCGAAATTTATTCCATTTGCTTCGGGGAGCCTTATGCAAGAAGGAATTGCATTTCTGGTGGGGTAACACATATCCTGGAGAACGGGTTGATTTACCATTTCTTGGATTGGTTCAACACGGACTAAACAATGAGAATTATCCCTAACCCACGTTTGCATACACCAAAACAACTTCTTTTTATAATAATTTTTTTTAAAGGAAAGAAAAAATTTAGTTTTTTTATGAGAAGAAAAGGATAAAGAAAAATCCTAACTAAAACAAATCAAAACAATCACTTTTTAATCACTCTAATTCTAGGGTGTAGCCTAACTTAACTAGACCAGCTCCTAACAAAAAACTCCTAAAGTGAAAAGATTAAAGTTTTACCTGGATAGTTAGCCAGGTAAGGATAGTACTAGAGGGTGATCAAAGATCAATTAAGTGCCTTGTTTCTTGTGAAGCGCTTTACGCAACCCCTAAACCTTGCCTTAGACACCAACTAATCTAAAAAAACTTGAACCGGTTCACTTAGGGAGCTCGAGTCCTTAGGGGCCAACATCTAATGAGTTTTAGGAGGTTTGGGTTTGTGAAGTGAGGAATTAGTGATTTGTGGGCTAAGGAAAGGGTGATGAAATCCCTTACCTTATCTTGATTTGGGGGTTTTGCCCTTAAGAATGTTTTAAGTATGTGCCAAATCAAGTGCTACAACTACTTTGGTGAATTCCTACTAACTATATGAAATGTAACCCTATAAATTAAAAGCGACTAAAAAGGATGGGAAAAAAATCTTTTTTTTTTAAATTATGGTCAACAACAATCAAATGTGAGAAGAGAGCTTTTGTTTGAATTTATTATCTTGTTAGTTAATGTCCAAGTGAAAGTTAAATTTTATTATGGTCAACAAAAATAAAATCTTTTTTAAATCATAATTGTCTCTAATTGTGAAGCTAACTAAAAAGGGTGGAATTGAAAACGCTAGAAAGAAGAGTTACCTAAAAGCAATTCTCCAAGTTCTTGATCTTCAATCCAAGATTTTTAAGCTTCAAGCGGTTCCTTCACAAGAAAACAAACAAGCTAAAGAACCAAAATAATAAAATCCTATTTTAGCACATTCCCCGGCAACGACACCAAAAACTTGATGCGGCATAAATATGTACCAAAATTGCAAGTGCACAATTGATCAAGTTATAGTATAAAGAGTTATCGATCCCACGAGGAAGGTGATTTTAAGAGATTATTAGAATTGGTTCTTATGTTGTGTGCGTGACAAAATAGAATTAAAGAATAAGTGTGAGAGTTATGATGAGTGAGAGTGATTGTTTTGAATATATGCAAGTAACAATAAATTGAATTTGAGCGAAGAGAAGTAAGAATCAAAGAATAGAATAAAAAGCAAGAAAGAGAAAAAAATTAAGAAAATAAAAGGTGGAGGGTTCAATTAAATATATGAGAAATATAGAATTGAATCCACTAGCTAATCTCAATTATTAAATACAAACTATTCTCTTTTTGTCATATTTCAATTTAGATTTATTAAATATAGATTATCAAACTATTTAAGAAAAGTATAACCTATCAAATTATCATCTAAGTCAAAATAAAAATCATGATAAGAACAACAACAAGATAGTAATCCTAGAATTCATAAGTATAACCTATCAAACCATTTAAGATAAGCATAGATTATCAAATTCTTTTTCTATTAATTAGTTCTCTAGTTGATTATCCTAAACATGATCATTTTAAGTGTAAGAGAATAATTCATACAATATAAAGGAAATTCGACTAGTTTTATACAATTCTAAGATTACTACAAGAATTAATTTCACATCTTAAAAAATAAAAGCAAGAAGAAAAAGAACTAATTACAAAAATTAAAAAAGAAAAATCTTAACTATGAACAAGAAATAAATCTAACTACAAAGAATTAAAATCTAAACTATAAAATAAATTATAAAAATTAAATGCAAGAAAATAAATCTACTCTACAAATTAAGGTGTAAAAAGAAATAAAAAAAGATAAGAAAATAAATCTACACTACAAGCATGAATGTAAATCTAACTAATAAGCAATAATAAAGAAATTACTAAAAAGAAATAAAAGAGAAAAATAAAAGAAAAACAAACCTTCAAACTTTTCTTCATCTCCATCATCATCATCCAACAAAGAGAAGAAGATTTGAAGTGGAGAAATTTTTTTTATTAATTGTAACAAAAGTTACAAATTTGGAAGGTTTTCTCAATTAAGAGTAACCCTCCTCTCCAAATGGAGTTACAAAATTTTTTACACTTCTAACCTTTCACTCTCTACCCCTATTTATAGTAAACATCAATGAATGTGAGCCTTTGGATTGAAATCTTATCCAAAACACTCTCTACCCCTATTTATAGTAAACATCAATGAATGTGAGCCTTTGGATTGAAATCTTATCCAAAACAAGCAAATTTCATACCTTAATTCGTAACTGACTGTACGACGCTATCGATGCCAGCATTGATAGGGGTATCGATACCAGTATCGATAGGGGTATTGATGCTGGAATCGATATGTGTATCGATACTGACATCGATCGATGCTAGCATCGATGCCCAGTTCACTCCTGTTGCTATCCGAGTTTTTCTCTTGTTCATGGACTTGGGCTTTTGGACTTTTGGACTTTGCCATTTCTTCTTCTTTTTAGCTTTGGGCTTTTGGATAAATTGGCAATTGAATTTTCCAATGGGCTTCTTGATTTCTATTTTGCTTTATTTCTTCATTTACTCAAGGGCCTTTGTTGAGAGAGGGGATTTTTGGGATTTATTCTTCATTAACCTGTATTTAAAGATAAAAACAATTATTAGTGGTATATTTATTCATATAAAATAGATAATGATGGTATAAAATTATAATAAAAATGTGATTATCAAATACACCCACACCTAAGCTTTTGCTAGTCCTCTAGCAAAGAAAGAGAAAAGAAAATCTAACTCACTTTCGCAGAAATTACGGTTGTATTTAGCTCATACAACAAGCCTTTAAACCCCTAGGTTACCCTAGTGGGCGAGTTATAGTCTCGTGAAGGTTTGCAGTGAATATACCCATAAAATTCGGTCAACCTGCCAAGTTAAAGAAGTCAGTAAATAACTAATTCTCTTTGATATATTTAGACATTCTAATTGAAGCTAGTTAATAATCAAGAAAACGTTTTTATGTATAACTCCAATGTAAATCTCTTAGAAAATCTTTTTCATTATAGCAATACAAAACCAAGTCAAATATTACAAAATAACAATATATATAAAAAAATGGTTAGTGTTATATATATATTCTTCACTCTCTAATTCTTGGTGATCGTTTTTCTACTTTAACAGCTTTCTAAGTGACCATTTAACGAGTTTTATGCCAATGAATCCCAACCCAATTGGGCTTAGGTCATTAAGTATAGAGATACTCCTTGGGTTTAATTACTCAGTCAACTTAAGCTTTATAAGATAGAATCACCTTGAATTCAAGAGTTTTTTTTTTTTTCGTGCATATTTTCTGCACTCTTCTTTTATAAGGTTAGTTTTTTTAATATATATATGTTTTTTTAATATATATATGTGTGTGTATGTATATATAAAGTCTGAAAAATGTGTAAATCAAGATAACCTGAAAAAAATATTTTCAACTCTAAGTTAAGCATGTAAAAATTTCATTATTTTTAATATTTTCAACTCTAAGTTAAGCATGTAAAAATTTCATTATTTTTAATTAAAAGTCTAAGTTAAGGCTTAAGTAAAGTATACTACTTGAAAAATCATTTCTTTCATTATTTTTAATTAAAAGTCTAAGTTAAGGCTTAAGTAAAGTATACTACTTGAAAAATCATTTCTTAATAAATTTATTTGGAGTTATCATAAAAGGTGAACTTGAGTATATCACTAATTAGGAATTAGAATATTTAAAATCTATCAATTAGATCAATTATTACTTGACTCTATTAATTGGCAAGTGATAATATTTTTATAATTTTTTTTAAAGAAAAAGAAAAAAATGATAAAAATGCAACTAAAAAGGTAAAATAAAGGGGACAAAATAACTAATTCACACCCTCACACCTAAATTTTGCATTGTCCTCAATGCAAATTCGCTGATGCACAAAGCAAATCAGATAAGAATTGAAAACATATATTTGTTCAGTCGACTAAGAACAATGATGATAAAGATCTGCAATTACTATTAGTATGAGGATGAAGAATCAAATAAGAGGGAAAAATTATAACTATATATATTTTTTTTCATTTATTTATTATTATTATTATTTTAAATTTTATTATTATTATTATTATTATTATTATTATTATTATTATTACTTTTTTTTATAGATAACTTATCAAATTATCATCTAAGTCAAAATAAAAATCATGATAAGAACAACAATAAGATAGTAATCCTAGAATTCAGAAGTATAACCTATCAAACCATTTAAGATAATCATAGATTATCAAATTCTTCTTCAATCAATTAGTTCTCTAGTTGATTATCCTAAACATGATCATTTTAAGTGTAAGAGAATAATTCATACAATATAAAAAAATTAGACTAGTTTCATACAATTCTAAGATTACTACAAGAATTAATTTCACATCTTAAGAAATAAAAGCAAGAAGAAAAAGAACTAATTACAAAAATAAAAAGAAAAGAAAATTCTAAACTATGAACAAGAAATAAATCTAGCTACAAAGAATTAAAATCTAAACTATAAAATAAATTACAAAAATTAAATGTAAGAATATAAATCTACTCTACAAATTAAGGTGCAAAAATAAATAAAAAAAGATAAAAAAATAAATCTACACTACAAGCATGAATATAAATCTAACTAATAAGCAATAATAAAGAAATTACTAAAAAGAAATAAAACAGAAAAATAAAAGAAAAGCAAACCTTCAAACTTTTCTTCATCTCCATCATCATCATCCAACAAAGAGAAGAAGATTTGAAGTGGAGAATTTTTTTTTTTTAATTGTAACAAAAATTACAAATGTGGAAGGTCTTCTCAATTAAGAGTAACACTCCTCTCCAAATAAAGTTACATAATTTTTCACACCTCTAACCCCTTACTCTTTACCCCTATTTATAGTAAACATCAATAAATGTGAGCCCTTAGATTGAAATCTTATCCAAAACAAGCAAATTCCAGCCCTTAATTCGTAACTGACTGTACGACGGTATCAATACCAACATCGATAGGAGTATCGATGCTGGCATCGATACGGGTATCGATGCTGGCATCGATACGGGTATCGATGCTAGTATCGATGCCTAGTTCTCTCCTGTTATTGTCCGAGCTTTTCTCTTGTTCTTAGACTTGGGCTTTTGGGCTTTGCCATTTCTTCTTGTTTTTAGCTTTGGGCTTTTGGATAAACTGTCAATTGGATTTTCCAATGGGCTTCTTGCTTTCTCTTTTCCTTCATTTCTTCATTTACTCAAGGGCCTTTGTTGAGAGATAGGATTTTTGAGATTTATTCTTTATTAACCTATATTTAAAGATAAAAATAATTATTAGTGCTATATTTATTCATATAAAATAGATAATAAGGGTATAAAATTGTAATAAAAATGTGATTATCACAACTCCTCTTGGGATGACCCCGTCTCTCACCACACACTCCTCTTGGTATACTAGTGTAATACAAAGTGAACCTCATAATAATAGCTCTCAATGCAAATTAATTGTTCTCTACAATGGATAAGAACACAATGTAAGCTCACTCTCAATGTCACAAACCCTACAACCCAATTTATACTATGTATGCAAATACAATAAGCTCAATAGGTTGTGTGTGAACAAAGAGTATAAATGAAATCTAACTCAAGAATAAACTAGCAATAATATAGATATGAAATTCAAGAATAAAAATGCTAGATAATTGAGTTAGGAAAACTTCTCTATAGATTAAGAGAGAGAGAGAGAGAGAGAGAGAAGAGTTGAATGCTCAAACACCAATGGATGATCTTCCTCAAGCTCTTGTGAAATTGTCTTCACAAACTCAAACTTGAAATTGCTTAAAAGCTTCTTAATCAAACTTAAACAAAAACTTAAACCCTTGTTAAAACACTCTTAAACTTCTTTAAAACATTCTCTTGAATGATTTTTGGTCTGAGGTATGAGGGGTATTTATAGAGACCCCAAGACACAAGAAAATCACTGCAAAAAAGACTCTAAACCCAAATCAGGATAAAGGCTAAAAAAACTAGCTATTACAGTATCAGTCGACTGACGGCTTTCATCAGTCGACTAATGACCTGACCGTTAGAGGTATTTTTCAGCTCATCAATCGACTGACGACCTTATCGGTCGACTTATGACCTTATCAGTCGACTGATAACCTCATCAGTCGACTGGTCAGTCGAATAAAATAAAACAGAAACTTTTGGTTATTCCAGGTGATTTCTTTAGTCGACTGAACACATTCATCAGTCGACTGATAACACTGTATCAGGCTGATTGAAACAGAAAATCTAATTTTTAAACTACCTTTAAAAATAGCAAACAAATTCCAAAAATTATAAAACTTTGAGAAATGATTATAAACATGATAATATACATGTTACAAAAACTGGCTTTCAAAAATCATCTCCCATTTGTAAAATATCATCAGTTTGCAAATATGTCCAAAACATGAAAACATGAGATACTTGAATTTTGATGTTTTAACATAAACCAAGTTTTGAAACTTTGTAAAATAATTTTATAGATTTGATAAAAAGTATAAACTATAGTTGTTAAGTC
Organism: Asparagus officinalis; assembly: GCF_001876935.1. Classification (NCBI taxonomy): domain Eukaryota; kingdom Viridiplantae; phylum Streptophyta; class Magnoliopsida; order Asparagales; family Asparagaceae; genus Asparagus; species Asparagus officinalis. The sequence goes on from NC_033797.1 coordinate 59,897,577, forward strand.
TATAAACCATATAAACCAAAAAACATAATATTTTTCCAAATACAATAGAATATGCAACATATAAAAGTGTATATGAAGATATATATTGTTTCATACCTATATACCTAAACCAAAACATATATGTATATATATAACTATATATATACAAAACCAAAAATGTGTATGTGTGAATATAATTGAGCTTAAAGTACTAACACAAATAATATAAAACCTAAAGTATTTACCCAAGCAATAATCTTGATCTTCAATAAGCTTTTCTTGGTAAATTTGCAGATGAAGCTTGAATTTGAATCTTCAACTTGAATTGCATAGCTTCACTCTACTATTCCACCAACCTCCATTGGATATTATCGTTATGGTGCAATTCCATCCATCCTCTAATGTATTATTTGTCTACAATAAATAAGAAAACACAAACACTAGACAATAATATTAGAAGTAAATTATTTGTAAATCATCATCAAAACAAAAGGACCCAACAGCTTGCTAGCCAGTCGGGATGTTGATCTTCCCAGATAAAACCCGAGTTGATTAGCTTTTTAACTTCAGACTCGATCACTTCCATAAATTACAGACGAAACCATCTTTGCTGTTACTTGACAGGTTTTACATCCGATTTGATGTTAAGACGATGCATTGCCACGTTTGGATCAAGTCCTGGCATATCTTCATAATTCCAGGTGAAAACGTTTATATATTCCCTGATGAGGGCAATCAACTCTTCCTTCTTGTCTGGTGGAAGACTATCACTGACGAATAAGGGCTTCGGATTCTCTTCGTCACCCATGTTCACCTGGACCTCATCTTCGGTAGGAGGTTCTCTTTGTTCGAATCTATCGCTATATTGGATATTTAGGTGATGGATCTAAGGATCTTCCTGTTGGNNTCCTGTTGGGGCGGGGGGGGGGGGGGGGGGAGGGGGGTGATTAGGGTCTTATGCTAATCTAATACGATTTTATGCCAATAAAAATTAATTAACAAATTATTCTTGCAAGATGATATCCAAATACTTATGAGCAAGAATATGCAATATACACAAGGTGATATATCCTAACAAAGAGATATACTATATGATATATGCAAGGATATGCAAACACAAGGGTAACATAAACAAATGTAAACAATGTAGTGGACAAGCTAGATAATGAGACAAAGGCGATATGAGCAATGAGCACAAATATAAATGAACGCCAAAGCACACTCAAACACAATCAAATGATCACGGAATTCGGACCTTCCATCCTACGTCTCCGCTCCCCACTCCCGGGGAGAAATCCACTATCACAACCGGGTTTTCTACGTTCACCCGAATAACGTTTACACCACACAATACGGTTTTCTATTTTACCGAAAACTCTACAACTAACGCACTCTTGTAATCTCACTCTATACCCTCTCAAGTGTTGAACTAGACGTGCCTCCCTCAAGTGCTCGGATACAACCTCTCCCTAGGTTCGTTAACCGACGCCACTCCTCTTGGGACGATCCCCGACTCTCGCCACATACTTCTCTCGGTGTACAAGTGTATTACAAAGTGTATCCTCATAATTAGGTACAATACAAAGTGTTTGTTCTCTATAATGGATGAGAACAAATTATAAGCTCACTCTCTAAGTTACACAATCCCACAACCTAATTATACTATGAATGTAAATACAATAAGCTCAATGGTTGTGTGTGTATAAAACAAAGAGAAAATAAAATCTAACTCAAATAGCAAACTATCAATAATAATAATATGAAAATCAATAATAAAATTGCTAGAGAAAAGAGTTAGAAAACTTCTCTATAAAATCAGAGGAGAGGATGAATAAGGTTAAGAATGAATCCCTCAATTTGCAATGTAAGCTTCCTCCTTTGTAAACAAAAACCAACTTTGAAACAAACTGTAAAACCCTCTTAAACTTGTTTAAAACTTTCTCCAAATTCATGTATGTAGAAGAGGGGTTCAGGGTTTTTTATAGGAAGAGAAACCAACAGCCAAAACCCCAAACAAAACAACAAAAATCCCAAAAAATTAGGAATACGATTTTGTACAAAAAGAGCCGTTGGAGTGAACGGCGGTCGATCGTGGAAAACTCGTAGTCGACCGCGAGCCAGCTTTGAAACTCATTCCAAGCTGACGGTCGACCGTGGCGGTCGACCATGAAAGTTTCTGTTTGCTTCGCAGGCTAAAAACAAAGGCGCGGTCGACCGTGGCGGTCAACCGTGAACTGATATATGAAATTTTTAGGTTTAAAAACAATTTGCTAATTTTTAAAATACTGTTTAAAAATATCAAATAAATTCAGAAAAATGTAAAACTTTGGGAAATGATTGTAGACATGATAATAAACATGCTACAAAGACTAGTTTACAAATAGGACTTCCCAAATGTAAAATATCATTATTTTGTAAGGAGGTCCAAAACATAGAAATGTAAACATATGAATTTTGACATTTTGCCTAAACCATATTTTGAAACTTTACAAAATAATTTTATAGACTTGAAGAAAGATGTAAACTATTGTTATAAGGTCTATAAACAATGAATATATTTATATATATATATATATATATATATATATATATATATATATATATATATATATATATATATATATATATATACACAAAACCAAAACGTGTATGTGTGTATATGATTGAGCTTAAAGTACTAACACACATAATATAAACTCCTAAACTAAATTACCCAAGCTTGATCTTGATCTTCATTGTAGCTCAACTTGGTACACTTACAGATGAAGCTTAAACTTGGATCTTCAACTTGAATTGTACATAGCTTCACCTACTATTCCGCCAACCTCCATTGGATATTATCGTTGAAGCGCAATCCATCCAACCTCCAACTTGTTGTTTGCCTAGAATAAATACTAAACACAAATACTAGACAAACAACATTAGATGTAAATTGTTTGTAAATCATCATCAAAACAAGAAGGCCATCACTTTCCAAGTTGGTAGTTGGTCATCTTCCTCTATTATGGCAGGATCGACTGTGACCATATTCGACATCAAGCCTTTGAATATTTCTCCAAGATTGACGTCGAAGTCCCAATTGGAAGAATTAGATTAGTATCCATACTTATTTTCTAATTGATCAATGACTTGCCAGCAACATTCGTCATCGGATGAAGAGACATAGCCCAGACCCTTTTTATAGCTATAATAATTGTTAGGTTTTCCTTTCGGTACATAGGCCGGACAAGGTGGAACCCGTGGACCTCAACCAAAAGAAAGACCTTCTTTGAGTATAAAGTTGTATCCCTTATTTTTTTTATGAAGTTACATGATTGTTGATTATATCTGGATAAATAAGGACCAAGTCTCTCATCATCACTATTTTCCTTTGAGAAGGGATCTGATAGTGGAGATATTTCCACCTTGCCCAAAATTAACTCCTTTTCACCCCCTGCCTTAGCATAGGAATGACAAGGGTTGTTCCAAATGAGTCCTGGACATGCTTCGTCATCATGCAAGATAACCGAAGTGACATATGTATATCGGGGTTATTGTACAGCCCTTGCATTATATTATCAAGACAATGTGAGTACTCTAAATCATTATTATTACATCATTTGCAAGTTATCAATTACAACTACCATCTGATAATTCTCTATCGTCAAGATTGATTACAAAGGGTACAATGTTATTTAATATAAAACCGCCATCGTAATCAAGCCTATCTTTAGTATCAGCTTCTTCTTTACTGTTCGTACCTTGGGCCGATAGTTCAGTATCGGATTCAGCACCATAAAGAAGGGAGTCGGTAAAGTAGTTTTCCAACCCCTTAAACTGTTGCTATCCGTGACCATCGTCTTGACCTTATTATTAGTGTCTATATTATTTGAGACACTGATGGAGGATGGAGGAAACTATAATATTACAATAGATCCAAGATCGACCCAATAGTACGTTATAGGAAGTCTCTGCGTCGATCATATAGCACGTGACTTCAGATTTCAAATCTCTAAGCTGGCACTTCACTCGGATCTTACCCAATGGCCTCGACCTACTGGTGTTGAATCCGTAGATCACAATACTTATAGAAGCCAACTTGCTAGCGAGGATTCTGAGATTGTACATTAATCATAGTGGCATGATGCTGATAGCGAAACCCGGATTGACTTGGATCCAGTTAACAATGCTTGAGCCGATGTATCCGGTGAAATACAAAGGCCTATCATGCTTCAAGCTCCTCACTTGCATGTTGTCTTTGGTGAAGGTGATACATGGAAACTGCTTGGCTGCTAAATTATAATGTTGGGCTGGTGGCTTCGGCTCTTCGAGGAGTGGCTTGATTTGAGTGAGGAATACATCAGAATCAGCCAAGGATTCTTGTAGGACCTCCCTAGTGTCCTTAGAAAGATGCAATAACTCGTATAGAGTTATCCTCACTGGGATGTTAGCTAGCTGAGTCATAACATCAAAGCGGTATGGTGTGTTTGAACTTCCTGGTTTATCTCTTCCAATCAGACGATTGAATCGAGATTGCTTCAGGTTCTGAACCTCTTGGCGTTGGGGCTCTTTCTCCTTTTGCTTATTAGTTGTTTGTTGTCGGGGCTTCCCAATAGGTGCAGGGGGAGTTGTAATCACCCTCAGCTCAGCCAATGTTTTATTATTTAGATTAGAGACTTCATGATATTTGTATTGGTATTTGTTCTTACTCCTGGTAGCAAAGACTTCATGTTCGTCTTCAGAAAGTGATAAGGTAGGGATGCATTCATCATCCTTCTCAGGGATTGCTATAGCGGGATAGCAGGTTTTGCCCTTACTCTTAGACTTCTTCTTGGACAAGGACCCCGCCCATTGTTCATCTTTGAGAAAATCTGGATGGACCCAAAGAATTTCACCGTTAGGGGCCGTGTGTTGCACAAGCCCCTTCTGGCGTTGTCCATGGGGATCGTCATTAATGGTCTTCATTCTACCTTCGATACAGGCTCTACTTGGAACCACGACACGGGGACACAACCGAAGCTGATAGATATTATATTTGTGCCCACTTTCTTCTCCTCGGGCTACTTTGCAGTGATTATACTGGCGTCAATTAAAGCTTGGATCTTATCCTTAAGGGTGTAGCACATCTTAGTGGGATGATGGACCCGCCTATGAAATGCATAATATTTTGGATCCGTTGTCCTCTTGGCTTCCTTGTCATCAATGATTGAAGGCAATTTGATTTTGTTGTTATCCAGGAGGTATTTAAAGATAGCAGGAACTTCATCATCCTTAAAGGAGTATTCCTTCGGGAATTTTGGTTCAGAAGTCTTTTACTGTCTCTGAGGTCGTTGTTGCCACTGAAAGGGCGATTTCTGTGACGCTTGCTATTACGACTACAGTTGGAATGTCTGATTCGCATCTGCTGCATTCGTCGACGACTTCCCTTTATCACGAGGGACAAAGTTTTTCTTCGGAGCACTAGTCGCCAGTTGACCTCTTTCAACCTTCTTCCTTTTAAGGAAGTGTTCGGCTTCCTCTCCGCGCACCTTTAATTCTTTCCAGGTTTTGGATGGTAGCACAACCATAGCTTCCAGCACATCCAAAGAAAGGTTATTATGACATGTTTGAATAAACTCCTCTGTGACCGGATTTTGGTAATTCATTGCCTTATTCCAAAAGCAATTGATAAAGTTATCGACCGACTCTCTGTATTTTTTGCTTTTCATCGAACAGTGTCCTGATTGACACTTCAGTGTCATCATCGAAGAAGTTTGTGAGGAACATGCTTTCCATGTCGTCCCAACTATTGATGTTCCCTGGCTTAAGACAGTGATACCACTCGAAGGTGGCTCCGTGAAGTGTACCGACAAATGATCGGACCATCAAAGGTTTATTGCCACTGCAGAGCAAGTTTCTAACACTTCATCATCTGAGGATAACCCTCTGTTCATCCGTTGGTAGTCCCTTGGTCTGATAGTTTCGGATCGTAGCCGAGTTCAGGATCGTAGCCGATATATACACTGGGACACCACTTGAAAAGGATCGGGACTGAAACTTCACGTTGACTTCCCTTTCTCGGCCAAGTTGATGGTGACTTCTGGGAGTTTATCTTCTTGAATGGCTGGTCTTATCCTGCGGAAATGCCTTGGCCTGGGCTTCAACGTTTCGGTGGAAAACCTTTCAAATATCGAGACCCTTCGTGGAGCGGTCTTGGAGTAGCTACACTCTGATGATACTGTCCTGATAAGCTTGACATACAGACAATGAGAATTCGTTTCCTGGGTACTTCTCTTCTAAGTCTTGTTCGTACCCTCAGCCCGATAGTATAACTTATCGACATAATTATCAGAGCAATCTATCGTGTGCTGGCATGATTTCCAAGGTATAACGTTGTCGTCTTCTGATGAACACGCTTCCTTTTAGGGACATAATGTCTCGTTGGCGTTCTCAAGAGTCACTCATTTGGAACCACACCTTTGTGAGCGTGGGGCCTCAATGGGCTCTTGGACTTCAACTCGCAATCCGAGGCGAGCGGTTACAGGTACTTTCTTAGTATGGGATGTCATTGACTTGTTGGGAGGATGCACACGACCCCTAGTCTTGCAAATTTCTCGGGTTTCATTCACCAGACCCAAACGCTCTTTAACCGGAACCTTACCTCGATCCTCATGCAAAGGACCAAGACGATCTGCCATTGTCATTTTGAATCGGGACAGATCCACATTGCTATAGGACTTCACTAAAGGTACAGGATCAACTAGGGCAGGAGCGAAACTTGACAGAGATGAAGAAATGGTTGCGAGGACTCAACTGGCTCGGCTCCGGCGCGGGTCACTTTGATGTGACCCGCGGATGGCCGGGTCACATTGATGTAACCTACCGCTGGCCAGGTCACATTGATGTGACCCGGAGATGGTCGGGTCACATTAATGTGACCCAGAGCTGGCCTGGTCAGCGTGATGTGACCCGCATTCCTTGATCTTTTTGACCATCATTCTGGACTTTGGCCTCCAAATTTGTCATGGTTTTGATGATTTTTTGGCCACCTCTTCCTACTGCAACTTTTTTGCTCCTACACAAGAATCCATGTATGCGCAAGTAGTGCGCGGCGCTTCTGAATGCGCTCCTCAAGGGTTGAATGGATCATTTTGACGCGGACCCACTCATTTGTTGATGGTTTGGAGGAAGAGTCATTTGCTCTTTGTTGAGGTGGTTGATGCCTCCTAAATTTGAGATCCGCCTCATAACGGATTCCGTCGATCGGCTCCAAAGCCTTGGCGTGCTGACACGTGAGGCATTACCGTTGCCTCTGATGAGCCCTATTTAATAGAGTAGGTGTGACTCCAGTGACTATCTCCTTGATTGAGCAGTTCAGATCTAAAGATCCGGCTTTCGCGGATGCCGGAGGAGCATTGTGAGATGCAACTGTAGCAGCAACGGGGGAGATCATCATCTTGGGTCTTCAGAACTAAAGACCAGCGGACCTTCCTTGAGGAGGAGATCTTCCTGTTCTTGCGAGGAGAGGAGGATCTGGAGGAGGAAGACATGAACTCCTCATACTTTAGCTAGTTGAACTCGTACTCGACTTCTTATTTAACCAGGATCTTGATCAATGGTTGCGACACGACAGCCTTGGCATCAAGGTTATTGGCTCCCACTATGGTCGCTAGCATGTTTGGGGTAAAAGTTGATTTATTTGTAAAATCAATTATAATTGTTTATCGATTACAACTCTCTTCAAACACATACAACAGATATTTATCGTCTGCTGCTTGCGTGTGATCTTTACCTATGTCGGTGTTTATCCATGGACTATCACAGATTAGATCCGGTTGATAGAATGGAAGTTTGAGGCTCTTGTTTCACAAAGAAAACAATAGAAAAAGTGATAATATTGACCAAGCGAGATTACGACTCTTCTCGAGACCAAAACCAAGTTTGATCTCAAGATATGCTGACACAGACCTCAGATCTTTCGAACAACTCCTTCTTTATGCTGGAATTCACTAAGATCTTTTAGCTCTCCTCTAAAATTCATAGATTTCACTCTCTAAACCGACAGCACTTTGCCCTCTTTTATAGAATTTCAGATGTCGTGAATAGGGGCCCTAGGCTTGTATTTACAGGATTCGGTTGTAGCGATTTTAGATAAGAACAAAGGATTTAGCATTATCTTCTGTTAACAACGGCCTAATCACATTTAAGGATAATATCCAAGCAGTTAGGAGGATCTGGAATAAACAAATCCTGAGAAAACAGTTGAAAACACGTTTTGGAGGTTTCAGGTGTGAGTCAGTACAACGTGACTCGTTGGCTTGCGCGTCACATTAAGGTGACGCGGCCATGTGCGGGTCACCTTAAGGTGACCCGCACTTGAACGGGTCACCTTAGGGTGACCCGCGCATACACGGATCACATACGCGGGTCACCTTAGGGTGATCCGCGCATGCGAGACATTCCAAAGCGTTTTGCACCTTCCGACTTCTCTGGACTTGTCTTGTTCCGCTGTTTAACGTATTTTATCGTTCCGTTGACTCGTACGTTTCATGGACTCACTTCATGCACATGTCGGTATCCGATAATCCTCTTTGACTCGGATAACGACGTTCATCGTCTTCTCTCTGTCTCGAGCTGTGTGCGAGAACCTATAAGCAATTTTTGATGCCTACATGAAGCTTGAGGCGAACAATTCCAACACCTTCAACCTTCATCTTCTCGTTGTTTCCAACAATCATGTTGTCAAATTCTTTATCTGTCTTCAATGTGTTAAAATATTTTTTTGTTGTTGCAAACGTGCATAGAGGCTGCAGAATCTAACACCCAAGTGTTACTCGCATCAGTATCTGTACTCTACATCAATAACACCACATCTTCATCACTCACAACCACCGAGGAGTCCTAATTCTTCCCATTTTCTTGAAGCTTCATCTGTCTAATACTTTTCAAATCATCACGCATTTGGGAACATCTGAACTGAATGTGAGCCTTCTCTCCGTAATAATAGTACTCCCTTTCGCTGTCGTCTCAGGCCCGAGATTTTGACCTTCCTCGATAACTGTCACATCTCTCATTACTCCTCCCTTGATTAGAACCTTCAAAAGCTAGTGCACTCTCACCATCATTAGATGCGCTCTCCTTTCCCATCATTCTTTCATTCTCACATAGGAGTGCTTGTTGGCCTTCTTATTTTGATGATGATTTACAAACAATTTACATCTAATATTGTTTGTCTAGTGTTTGTGTTTTATATTGATTCTAGGCAAACAATATGTTGGAGGATGGATGGAATTGTGCATTCACGATCATATCAAATGGAGGTTGGCGGAGTAGTGGTTGAAGCCTTGCAATTCATGTTAAAGATCCAAGTCAAGCTTCATCCGCAAATGTACCAAGATAGAGCTTCGTTGAAGATCACAAGCTTGGGTAATCTAGTTTAGGTTTTATATTATGTGTGTTAGATACTCTAAGCTCAATATCATATATACACACGTATTTGGTTTCTATGCATATATATAGTTATATATATATATACATACGAGTGTTTTAGATTTTGATGTTTATATATACATACACGTATTTGGTTTCTAAACTCAAATATTGTATTCTCTGTTTATAGACTTAACAATCATCATATACATATTTTATCAAGTCTATATAATCATTGTGCAAAGTTTCAAAACATTGTTTATGTCAAAACATCAAACTTCATGTATATCACTTTTTCATGTTTTGAACACTTTTGCAAAATAATGAGATTTCAAAATTGGAAAATGCAAATTGGAAAATTCTTTTTGTAACATGTTCAAAATATCATTTGCAAACATTTCTCAAAGTTTCATCAAGTTTGGAATTGATTTGTTATGTTTAAAGGAATTTACAAATTCACGTTTTCGTTCGTGCACATGTTCGTGCATGTTTTACAAAACTGATGAGTTTTCACAAATGAAAAGTGATATTTGAAATATTCTTTGTCTGACATGTTTATCTACATGTTTAGAAAATTTCCTCCAGTTTTTACTATTTTTGGAGTTGATTTACTGTACCTAATTGATTTTACAAAATCGTATATCACAGCAGATTTTCAGAAACTGTATTTCTGTGTTCAAATATTTATTTCTCTCAACTGGGAAATGATTTTTCATAAATTCTTTCTTTAACATGTTTTTATACATGTCTAGAACCTTCCCTCAAACTTTCATAATTTTTGGAGCTGTCTTACTATTTTTAACCGATTTTATAAAATCAGATGTATCTGCTACAGTACCTCCGGTCGACCGATTTTGCCACCGGTCGACCGACGGACTGTCTGGAAATTTTCTCCGTTCCTGACCTTGTTTGCGGTCGACCGCGATTTTCTTCGGTCGACCGCGATTTCTGTCGGCTCGACGCTGGGTCAACGGGCTCTTTATAGACCGTTGCAGCTGTTTTTGGCGTCATTTTGTTGGTTTTTGGCTGAGTTTTGGAGGCTATAAAACCTCTTTGATCTCAGTTTTCAGATGATCTAAAGGAAGTTTTAAACAAGTTTTTTAAACAGGGTTTATTAAGTGTGTTTAAGGGTTGGTTTTGTTTGTGAAAAGAAGAGTTTCAAAGTGGAGAAGCATCATCTTTTGTTGCGGCTCCAATCTCGATCTCTTCATTTCGTCTTTCCACTGAGAGTTTTCTAAACTCTACTCTAGCTTTATTTGTTATTTATTAATATCAATTCTATTCCACCACCCAACGGCACAAAGCTCTTTTATATTGAGTTTAGATTTGATTTCACTCATTGTTCACACACTCACTTTGAGCTATGTACTTGAGCATTCTGTAGGCTGTTCTAAAAATATCAATAGATAGTGATCCCTATCAAACACGATTGATGGAATTCAATTCTGAACGAATTCAGAGGTACATATTGAGACTTTCACGTGAGGCTCGAGTTGAGACTTCAGGACAACTATGAAAGCCCCATTCCAAACAGGCCTTCACAAATTCAAGCATCGGAGTTACATCTGACGATTTCTGCATATTTTCAAGAGCCAAGACAAAGATTACAATGAGGATGATCTGATGCAAAACTCTGGCAAAAGAGACTATCAAATTGATCGGTCTCTTATATTTAGAATGCATTATCTCTCAAACCGTAAGGATTGTCAAACGGAGGAGCAACCGAAGCTCGGCTTTGGTTTCGGATGCCCCGTTGCGAGATAGACGATTTTATTTAATTCGTTCCAATTCCAGATATGTTTGAAAGTTATGACCTGATCTTCTAAGCAAGTTGGTTTTGAAGTCTCGCAAGATGACTTCTGTCAGAACATTGGACTTGCTGAACGCTCGCCAAGCCCGCTTAAGGTTGCACTGCTTGCATTACAGAAGTCAAAACGCCATGCTCAAACTCTGCGTTTTCAACTCAAACGCAGGTGAATCTTAAACAGGCACATTTGTGCCGTTTATCAGCCCTCAAACAGGCTTTAAACTCTGCGTTTTCCAGTCAGTACTCTACTCAGTGGACGCAGAAGAGTTAGAAGACAAACGCACCCTAATGTGCGTTCTTCAACAACTATCATTGCGTCCCAAACTCTTGACGCAGAGTTGAGATTCCAACGAGCGACCAGCAGGCCTGGCGTTCAGCACTAATCCCCCCCCCCCCCCCCCCCCCAACCCTCTTATGGGCTCGGGTTCATCATGCTGACGGCTGGCGTTCATGCCTAAAACACGCCTTAACTCGCGTTCAGAGTTCACTTACGTACCGGCTGTACAGTCAGATATAAAATAGTGCCACACTCAGCTTTGTAGTTTATAAAAGCAGAGTTCGGGCCATGAACCTATCGTCTAGGTTGACTATTCAAACAAGAATGAACACGTTCTAGAATTTTTCCCCACATTTGAGGATTTCGCCCCACTTAGGAGAGGAAATTAAGCGGGAGTTACATCAGTACCCCTATAAATATCAGAAACTCAATTGGAGTTAAAAGATCGGATTTTTCTTCATTCGATAAGGGGAATTCGTCATATCTTTCGAAGGGCTTTGTGCAGACTGGCTGGGCAGCAAAGTGGAAGAAGATTCGGAGCTTGGAAAGCCAGCACAGGAGCTTCTTCCTTTGGCTTATTTAAGTCCGAATTCTCGTTCAAATCAACTTCTTTTTCAAGAGTTAAAACTCGTTCAGAGTTATAACTCGGATCAGGTTCAAGAAACCTTACTCTGCAGTTCCTTCTAAACTCGTTCAGATTATCATAACTCGCGATCACGAGTCGTCAATAACTTGATTCTGCAATGTTCTCTAAACTCGTTCAGTATTCAACTCCATTAAGAAGTTATTTTCAAATTGACGCAACGTCTTCTCCACAGCGGTCAAATTCGTTGACGATGGCACGATGACATCTTCCACGTGAATCATAACAGGTTGGATCTCAACGAAGAAGCAACTCGACCAGACATTCGGACGGGAGGCATCTCATCGGCACCTTAAGAACCCAGAATTAAACAAAGCGGGAGATCGAATTCATTCTCTCTTTTTGTAATCGGAATCAAATTGTAATCTAGTGTTAGAGGAATACAAGTCAATTGTTCTTTATTGTCTTTATACTACAAATTCCAAAAACCATTCATGAATATATTAGGGTTGTGAGTAGTTGTAGCATCTTGATGTGAGTTTTATTGTTTTATATAATTAGAGAACAATTATTTTGTTACATTGTAGATATGTTAGGTTTCGCGTCGAGCTAGAAACCGAGTTGGTGTGAAAGTTTTCGGTGAACTAGAAACAACCGTTGTGAGGAGTTGACGTGATCGGTGAGCATTGATAAACCTTATACTGTGAGGTGTAAACGTTTGCGTGAACGTAGAAAAACCCGGTTGTTATGTGGAATTCTCCCCGGCAGGGGGGGCGCGAGACGGAGGACGAAAGCCGTCGAACTCCTGTGATCATATAGTGGTTTTGTGATTGCAATTGGCGTCTTATATTTTTTCATATTTTATTCCTTTGGTATTGCTTCATCTATTACCTATACTTGTGATAGATTGTTTATTTTACCTTGTGTTGTTTATATATCCTTGCTATATCATATTCTATCATATAGATATTATCTCTTTGTTTCATATTTATTATCCAGCTTCATCTAACATTGTGTATTCTAATTGTAGGTATAACTTGTTTAATAAGTTTAATGGCATGTTAATCGGATTAATTAGCTAGACAACTAATCACCCCCTCTAGGGGTAACATTGGTATCGAGCTTGGGCTCTTTGATTTAAGGTCTATCGCTTGATTAAAGATCAAGTTATCTTTGTGCTAATTTGTTTTAATTTTCATTTGTCTTGTTGACACAGTATATTTATCATGAACATGAATTGTGCACCTTTGTTAGGCTATGAATCCAATGTTGCTCCTAAATTCATTAACTTTCCCTATGCACAATGGGCTTCTAGATTTAAACTTTTTGTGCAATCTAAAAATATTGATCTATGGGGAATTATTGATAATGCTTATATTGTACCCACTATGGAGAAATCCAAGTGGAGTAAAAATGACAAAAGATTGTTTACCATGAACAAGATTGTGTTAGAATATATGCATAATGCACTTGATTCTTCTATTTCTAACAAGCTTGTTTCTTTTGATAGTGCTTACAAATTGTGGACATTCATAGAAGCACATCATGGTAACTTGGAGGAGATCCAAAGGATTCCGGCGGACTCTTCCTCAAGTAATATTGGAGCTTCATCATGCACACGGCCACTAGGCGATAGCCCTAGTGAGGTTTGCAAGTTCGAACCCGATAATGAATTATCTAGTGATGAACTTGTTTGTGCATCTAAGAAATTATTGCATGCCTACAACAAATTACATAAAGATTTTAATGATTTAAAATGCAAGCATGATAATTTAGAATCCGATCATGAGAAGCTAGTATCCAAGTTTGATATCATTGCTAAAGAAAATGAAAATCTTAAAGAAAACAATGATATGTTAAACTTGGAAAATGAAAAATTAACATCATCCATTTCTAGCTTAACTCATGAAAGAGATAATGCCATGTTAGAAGTAAAGAACATACAAAATGATACGGCTTCTTTTATAGATAACTATTTATGTTCTACTTCTAAAGGTGCATATGTGCCAAAAAATGAAGACTTGAATCTTATGAAAAAATACATTTCATACTTAGATTCAACTTTGAAAACATGCATCAATAATCATAAGAAGCTTATGGATATGTGTGCCAAGTCTAAATCATCATCTACTCATCATGCACACATATATAGCAAAGTTTATAAGTGTTCAATTTGCGGCCGTAAAGGCCATCTAGCTAAATTTTGCTATGATGCACAAAAACATAAGAATATTAATCTTTCTTGTGCATCTCATGTAGCTTCCTCATCACATACACATGCATATGCTTATCATGCACATCATAAACATGCAAATGTGTTTAAATGTGATATTTGTGGACGTTTTGGCCATTTGGCAAAATTTTGCTATGATTTGAAAAAGACTTCACCTTTGCCAAATGATTTTATTAAGCCACAAAAGTTTAAATGTGATGCTTGTGGTAGATTTGGCCATTTGGCGAAGTTTTGTTATGATTTGAATAAATATTCAAACTTGCCAAATTTCTCAAGTAAACCACCTTTGTTTAATAATGTTTCTCATTTGCAAAATAATTTTAAAAGAAAATCTTTATTTGCAAATGATTCCCGTGCACGAGCTAATGGTCCACAAAAACAAATGGATCTCTTTCATTGCACAAATTACAATCGGAAGGGTCATTTGAATGAATATTGTTTTGACCATGTTAGTGCACCATATGTGCCCAAGAGGGCTCAAAACCACGGGATCAAAATCAATTCACTATCATCTCCAAATTACAATCCTTTACACGGACAAAGACTGCTAAACTCTCTCTCTCTCACGATACCCTTGAACCATGTTACACGCTCTAAAACCTTGATTACAAGATTGTTGTCTCTCTCCTTCTCTCTATTTTAAACCCTAGAATATGAGGCCTTATTTAAAGACACCCCTGACTTGCCCGCCAAGTTAACTTGGCCTCTACGAAAACTACTATGATTGGGCCTAACCTTCAAATCCGCATCCGATTTGGAGTTTGAGTTAATACCCAACATATTAGATCTTAGTGGATTAGACTGGTCCTCCTTAATGGGCCTTACCTGCCCTAAGAAATTGGTATCAAAGCCAATGATATGATGCGTCTTTATTAAATGCCCAGTTTGTTTTGAGCTTTCTTCTACATTGATGTTTAGAGCTCCAGATGGAGCAAATATGACATTATACATTTTTCCTGTCCTTGGTTGTGCATTCATATTTGCGGAAGGTGTGGCTCTGTTCGATCATCTGTAACTGGTTGAGACTCTCTCTCTATTATCAACCTATTTTGAGCTCCAGCATGACGTGATTGTATCTGAGGCATCAATATGAGATTTGTACGGTGTCTCATAACCATTTGGTTCTAAGTGTGGATTTGGTTAGCAAAAGGAATAAATAGGATTTATTCCACAATGAAAAAAGAGCAAGTTGGATAGACAATTAAGTAACGCTTAGACACTTGAGTTATATATGATTAATTCTTTGGAGTTACTCGGGCTTAGGTAAATTAGCTTGATCCGTTTTCTTAATGGGCTTTTCCAATTCTAATGGAGAACCTGATCTGGCAAAAGAGAAGATAAAGAAAGGATAAGAAAAATAGTAAAAGAAAGAGGTAATTTGAAATTAGATGAGTTTTTCTTAGAGTAGAAAAGAACAGAAACAAATTAGGCCTAACCTTCAATATATTTATATTTCCAATATAGTCTACTAGCTAATGATCTAAGTACAATTACACTTAGAATTCAATCACATAAAAAATGAAGGGGAAAAAAAAGCATGGACAAATACTTACCTTGCCACATATCATCTTACAGAACAGTTATATAACTTTTGTGTCTTACTTTTTACTAGCATTATCACACATGCAAGAGGCACGAAACTTTTTTGATAAATTCCTATATCTTAAAATGCCTCAAATTTTGATTATTATTTTAATGTGATGATAGCTTAAATCTAAGGAAAGTATTTTTTAATCTTATATTAAAAGATAAGATTTTTAACATCTATTAATATTGTTTGTAAATGTTTTATTTCTTTTGTTGCAGAATAAAATGCATGTCCCTATTGCCAAAAAAATTATAATTTCAAAAAAAAAGTTATGCTTTTATATCCTTTAGCTTTTTTTAACTAAAAAGAAACTTATAATTTTAATTCGTATTCCTTTTAGAATCTAAAATATAATGGGTATGTAACAATACAGGCTTATATCTTATTTTCATGGAATATGGTATAGAACATTCTAGAAAACTAAAAAGAGAGAAAGAAAAGAAAGAAAAAATGTTTACATATATGATATATGGAACATTCTAGAAAATAAAAGAGAAAGGGGAAAAAAAAGAAATATGCATCTTGTTAAATGACATTTTTGCCATTCTAGGTATAGTAGAAAATGAGAGTATGTCATCACTCATCTAAATTTTGGTTTACCCTCACTTTGTTTTTTATACAGTAGTATAGATTCCCCGGCGTGTCCTAATTCCATTGGCTGATGCAATTAAATTTGTATTATTACGCATTCTTTGCTTGCAATAATAACAATTTTTAGGATGCAATTAACAAACAGCTAGCAACATCAATGTGTCCAAAACAGAATGCTTGAGAGCATCCACAAACCCCTTCATCAATACAAAACAAAATACACACCACAATCATAAGAGAAAACCAATGCATGTCCGCCTAAGAATCCTAACCTTGATCCTCTAAAATTCCTCCTCCTCATCCCTCCGAAACAAAACAAAACAAAAAAATATATATATACAAAAAACAAAAAACGAAAGAAAAAAGAGATCGAAAAAGGAATGTCTCCTCCCCTCCTCCCCTCCAATCTCGACCTCTCCAACTCGAAGCCCGACTGGCTCAACACCGGTGACAACGCCTGGCAACTGACCGCCGCGGCCCTGGTTGGCCTCCAAAGCGTACCGGGCCTCATCGTGCTATACGGATGCATGGTCAAAAAGAAATGGGCCGTGAACTCGGCCTTCATGGCCCTATACGCCTTCGCAGCCGTTCTCATCTGTTGGGTCCTCTGGGGCCACCAGATGTCCTTCGGGTCCACCAACATCCACGTGGTCTCCAGGCCGGGGGTCGCCCTCGGCCAGGATTTCCTACTGTCGGAGAGCGGCGAGGGGATGTTTGGTAATGCGACGTACGTATTTTTCCAGTTTGTGTTTGCGGCGATAACGGTGATACTGTTGGCCGGGTCCGTGCTGGGCAGGATGAACTTCTACGCGTGGATGGTGTTCGTGCCGGCGTGGGTGACCGCGTCGTACACCGTGGGGGCGTACGCGATATGGGGGGAGGATGGGTTCTTGAAGAGGCTGTGGGGTTGCTTGATTTTGCCGGGGGGTACGTCATTCATTTGTCGTCCGGGGTGGCGGGGTTTACCGCGGCGTACTGGGTAAGATTTTGGACGTGAATTTGGTATTTTTTTACACTCATCTCACCAATTTGGTATCTTTTCTAGCTTTGGCCATATGGTTTTTTTTTCAAGCCAAAGGTGCAGTTAGGCCCAAACTTTAATTTGTTGAAAAAAAAAAGTTGTGAAACATCATGATGCCATTAGTGCTATCTTATATTCATGAGAAAAGTGTTAGAACATTATTTGGGACATTGGTATAAGCATTATTTATGTAAGAATGTTGAGCCTACTACAAGGAAGCAAAAGTTGGGACAATAAAAGGAAAGGGCATGATATTACCCGGAAGTATAGTGAAGAAAAAGTTTGGGAGGGCAAAAATTGCTAGGAAAAAAAGATGTTATGCAACTTCGTTTTATAACATCGATGGCAAATTGTTGGTTCTGATGAACATTTGGCTTAGAAAAATACCAAAATGTCGCCGGGACTAGAAATAAAATATCAAACCGATAATAAGGGAGTACAAAAAATAGCAATATTGTAATTTAGCCTCATCATATCCAACTAGCTAGGCAGTGAAAACAACTAATTTGTAAATTTATATCGTGTAATTGAGCATCTTAATTCTTAACCTTCACCACATATATAGCATCTTAATGTAGATTTCAAATTCTTAATTTCCACATTTTTTTAATCTTAGGTGGGTCCCAGAATGGCGCAAGACCGGCAAAAATTCCCCCCGAACAACATAATCCACATGTTAGGCGGAGCGGGGTTCCTGTGGCTGGGCTGGTCGGGGTTCAACGGCGGCGCTGCTTGCTCAGCCAACCTGACGTCATCGCTGGCGGTGCTCAACACGCACCTCTGCACGGCGACGAGCTTGTTCGTGTGGCAATCGTTAGACATGATTGTTTATAAGAAGAGTTCAGTTATTGGTGCCGTTCAGGGGATGATCACTGGTTTGGTTTGCATTACCCCGGCGGCAGGTACTACTTACTAGAGCCCAAACTTATGTTAATTATGTATTAATTAAACCCTCAGATCTTCATATTTCTAAACTAGACCCCAAGAGATTTAGGGGTACTCTTATTTAAAATTAAGACTGCTTAATTGATTTAAGGTCCTATTTAAAATTACTTAACAGATTTGAGGGTCTAATTTAGAAATATGAAGATTTGGGTGGTCTAAATCAAATTAATAAATATTAGGTTCTCACATGACGGGAAAAAAAACCTCTTCTAAGTAGCTTTTTTGCATGTATGCCCTCCAAATTGACCACATTTACAATTGTACCCCAACTCTAGATATTTTATACTTGATGAGTTTCCCTCCTAATACTCCACATTCGTTTTGTCTACCCCTCAATTTTAAAATCACCAATATATTCCAGCTGGTTATGTTAATTAGTTTATACTTACATCCTAAGTTCTATTTTAAAAACAAGATACCAACCCCTGGGTAAAGACAAGGAAACGTCTAACTAGCTAGATAAGTTCTAACCCCCTATAACCTCATACCATAGGAGCCCTAAGTCTTAATATATATATCTAATTAAATTAATTAAGTTAACTAATTTACAATTGTAACCTAAGTTCTACACAAATTAATCCATTATTGTTACTAATTTGTTCAGTATAAACCTATAATCATATCTACACGAATCACCCAAAACCCTTGATCAATGCCAATCATGCATGTTAGCTGCAAAGTTCATCATTTCCTGGATCATTCGAATCCCCAGTCGTAAAACAAAAATATCAAACTAAAAAAGCCACATACAGCCCTAGAATCTCTAACTTTCTGATCCTATAAGCACAGGGATAGTAGAGCCATGGGCAGCAATGCTAATGGGCCTTGCATCCGGCTCCATGCCCTGGTACACGATGATGGTCCTCCACAAACGCCTCCCCTTCTTCCAACAAGTCGACGACACCCTCGGCGTCTTCCACACCCACGCCGTAGCAGGAACCATAGGTGGCCTCCTCGTCGGCCTCCTTGCCCACCCTTCCCTCGTCCGCCTCCTCTACCCCTATGACTCCCACCACCACCAGCACGGCCTAATTTACAGTCTTGGCGATCACCGTGACAGGTATTTCTTCTTATCCTCCACATCTAGGTGTTAGAAGTAATTTGTAATTCTCTAGAACACTCTACAATAATCTTGTAATATGCAAAGATTCTAGAAATAAGTAGGCCTAGAAATATGATGCAAATAAGATATATCTAGAAGAGTGGTGTATTATACAATACTCTAGAATGTTTCATATAAAATATCTATGCTCTAGATAGTTCTATATGTGCCTATAAATAGGCAATGGATGTAAGCATTGTAAACAAGCTTTGAAGCAATTCATACAAAGTTTCTTCAAGTTTTAGCCTCTTCTCATTTTCCCTCCTATTTCCTCCATTCTCAATCCATCCCACTTCCTCAACTCTAACAGGATTTTGAGCAGAATTGTTTCCAGATTCATTCTATTTTTACTGTTTGTTTTGCTAGTTTCTACGTTTTCAAAAAGTGGCTTGGAAAAGATTTGCTACGTAGCCAAAATGGGGAAGTTAATTTAGCTTAGAAGTAGGCTAGAAAGCTAAAACTTCAATAAAATAATGGGAGCGGGATTTCTCGATGTAATTTTTTTGGTTATATCGTACTAAAACCCAGTAAAATAATGGCCCCGTTAACTTTTTTTACTTTTACTTTTGGCTAAATGCACTTAAATATCCTAATGTATCATTATTTTTATACCTAAATATCCTAAGTTGTAAAAAGTAGCATAAAAATATTCCTACCTTTCGGTAAATAGATAATAAAATATTCCTAGGAATCTTCCCATGTGCATAGTACATAGAAATTTTATTATTGTATTGCCTCTTTTTTGGCTTTAATAACAATTTTAACTACCCCTTTAATTTATTACTAATATTTTAATGGAGGGTATTTTTGTCAAAACTAACGATGTTAGCTTAATTCTAACAGTGGACAAGTTGTGATATTTTTATGCTACATTTTACAACTCAGGATATTTAAGTGTAAAGATAGTAAAACATTAGGGTATTTAAGTGTCATTTAGCCTTTACTTTTCCATATTTTGAGCCAAATTATAGAAAGAGAGGAAAGGCATTTTCACCCCCATGTTTCCATGCGTAACAAACACACATAATACTTTTTCAAGAAACACCCCATATTTTCTATGTGTTTCAGTTTCACTTTTCATTTCCTATTTTTTCAGTAAACAAACTTTATATTCTTTATCTTTTTGCTCTAGTTAAGGAATGGCTAAATTTTTGGAAAACCCCTTAAGTTTTGAAGATAATCAAATAACCCCCAATAACTTTCAAAATATCAAAAAAGATAAAAAAAAACCTTTAAGTTTATGATTTATTAGAAAACTCTTTGACTTAGATTTTGTCAGACCCCTTACAATACTAATCACAATTTTCACAGTAGATATTTTTGCCAATGAAAGCTATGGTTCAGGCTTTTAGGAGACTTTTCTAAGGGGGAAAATTTTAAAGCTAAAGGGGATTTTTTTTTATAACCTCTAAACTTAAGGGGAGTTTTCTGATATATCGAAAGTTAAATGTTATCTCACAATCATCCAAAGTTAAGGGGTATTTTTAACATTTAGCCTTAATAAATTTCCTAGACATCTTGCCCTAATAACTAAAAAAAGTTACATTACATGTATTTTCACAGGGGGCTACGCCAGCTCGGCGTGCAGGTTCTTGGGGTGCTTTTTGTGGCTGTATGGAACGTGATAGTGACGAGTGTTATTTGCATTGGGATAGGGAGATTTATTAGGTTGAGGATGGAGGAGGAGAAACTGGAGATTGGGGATGATGCTGTTCATGGAGAGGAGGCGTATGCGATATGGGGGGATGGAGGGAATAGTAGTAAGTTTGTTAGGCGAAATATGACGCCAAGGCTACCAGCTTTTTTTGAGCGGTATAAGGGGTAATTTGTGATGTGTGAGAATGTTTTGGAGAGAATTTTTGGAATGACTTTTGTGTGCATTTGCAAATGTTTTTATGTGGATAAGTGATATTTGTTGGTATGTTAACAATAATTTTATGTGAATGAGCAATGTGGGTTGTTGTGTTGTATTTAGGCTGGGTTATTGGTTGAGAATTGTTGATTTGAACTCCAATTTTTTCTTGGATTTTAATTTAGGATCTTATTCATTTCAGACTAGAATTTGAATTTAAATTGTTATTGGTTTAGGACTAGGATTTGGATTTAAATTTTATATGTTAGGATTTAGATTTGAATTTAAGGTGTTATTGGTTGTCTAATATTGTTATTAGAACTAGGATTTTAAAAACCACACTCCATTACAAATATATAGTTTTTAATGAGAAATCTTTGAGAGATAGTACAAGTTAAAATAGGTGGATTGTGATCTTACTCTACAGATTTTCTCTCTCTCTCCTCTTCTCTTTAATTACTTAAATCTCAATATATTTCAAACTAAATATATTTAATTTTAAAATATTCCATATTTTTAATAAACTTATATATTAACATTGAATGTATTTAATTTTAAAATATTTGTAATCAACATCTACAAATTTATTTAATTCATTTAAAATAAAATATTTTAAATACTATTTAATCAGTTAATATATTTAATGTTAAATTAGATATGTTTATTGTTTAACATTTCTTAAATTATAAGTATTTTAAATAGTTAATATTATATTACATGCATTCCATATTTATTTAATGTCAAATACGAAATATATTAAATATGTAAATACTAAATACATTTAATATTTAAAATTTTAATATATAAAAAATAAAAAATTTCTAACGTGAAATCATGAAAATATTTGATGTCAAGTGTATGATATAAAAATTTTCTAACATATTTAATATTTGCATATTTAAATATATAAATTAGTTTATATATGATTGAACACTAGTTATTTTCTTTTATATACTTGACCACTATTTATTTTCACTTAGGTGCTTGAGCACTAGTTATTTTGTTGTAT
This sequence comes from Asparagus officinalis, assembly GCF_001876935.1. Lineage (NCBI taxonomy): Eukaryota > Viridiplantae > Streptophyta > Magnoliopsida > Asparagales > Asparagaceae > Asparagus > Asparagus officinalis. The sequence continues at coordinate 59,919,951 of NC_033797.1, forward strand.
GTGCCATTATTTGAATTTTTAAATAGATTACAATGTATTTAGTTTTGTTGTTGCCAGTCGTTACTCAAAATGATGGTGGTTTTTTAAATTAATGTTCATTTTTTTAATAATTATTATTTAACAAAATAATTTGATTTGACACTTCTAATGCAAATAATCCATGAATCTAAAATTTATCTAAGAATCTGACCCTCAGTCTACGAATCCAAAGCAAAACTTCTAGAATCCAAACGAAAAGTTCAGTCATTTTCCTCAAAAAATTATAACCCAATCCAAGAGTCCAAGGCTCTAACCATAAAATCCAAGTCCATATCCCAATCCACAAATATCAGATTCATAGACAATTGTCCGAGTCTAACTTAATAATCCAGAACGAATAATTATCGTAATTCAATTTTTTATCACTAGAATGAATTCATGATAAAATGACTAACTTCTCTTGAAGTGTTGATGAACTCCTAATCTCGAGTAAGTATCCACTACACTAAATATACCATGTCATTCGTACATCCTTTCCATTCAATTTTGTCATTTAGAAATCCACGTGACTTTCTTCCTCTTCAGTTCTCTTCTCCGTTTTCCTTCAACTTGCGGCAAAACCTCTCCGCCGGCTGTCCATCCTCCAACATTCATCCCGACTTGCTGCGAGTCTTCGTTGATTATTGAGATTTCATGAGCGTGTAAGCTTGTCAATTTTCACTTATTTTCTCTCTCTCCTCTCGATCTTCTTTGGTCCAAACATGAAACCAAAAATAAAATGGAAACCCAACACCAGTATCTTTGCAATGGCCGACAATTTAGCAATATTCAAATGTCTGCAGTTAAAGCCCTCATCAACATGAGGTCAAGGGAGTTCTTCTGGGGATGTTTTACATAAACTAGAAAAAAAGATTAAGACATCGCCTAATTAGGTTTCTCTTTTAAAAACAAACGAACGAATTGCCTCTTTAGCTTTCATGGACCATTAGTATTTTCCCCAGTAGTAGAAAAACGAGCAATCTAGACGGACTTTTCTGTCTAGGTTGCTCCATTTCCCGTTTAGATAAATTCATCTTGACGGATTTTCGTCTAGGTTGCTCCGTCTAGTCTGATTCCGTCTATATTGCGGCAAACTAGACGAAAATCCGTCTAGGTTGACCAACCTAGACGGAGGGTAACCTAGATGGAATCAAAATAACCGTCTAGGTTGCAAACTAGACGGAACTCTGTCTATGTTGACAACCTAGACGGAGTTCTGTCTAGGTTGCAACCTAGACAGAATTCTGTCTAGGTTACTAACTAGACGGAACTCCGTCTAGTTTGTGAACATAGACGGAGTTTCGTCTAGGTTGGTATTATAGCAACCTAGACGGAATTTCGTATAGGTTGAGATATTCTAGACAAAATTTCCGTCTAGGTTGCTATTTTTTCAGTAAAAAAAAATTTACAATTATCAAATCCCTGTACATTCAATTACTATACACATGAATACATACAGCCAAATATAATCAAAATTCATAATAATTTCATCCATAACCAAATATAATCAGATCCAACCATCCAACCCATGCTCAGATCCAACCATCCAATGCAAAATATATATCCAACAATTCTGTCTAATATATACATCCAACAACATATATACTAGCAATACACATGAATAAGATAGAGTACATGACATGAATAAAAGTAGAGTGCTATAACAAATAAAACTGTTTAATACATTAAAAAAAATAAAAAAACCTCGAATATCATCGTCATCGGCAGCATCTCTATCCCTCGTACAAGCACGGGTACTGCTCTCTCCAATATCTCCAGTCTGATGGTCCAATTGAATAATAATTATGTGGTGTTTGATAACATATTAAAAAATGAATTTATAAATAAAAAGAAAAATAAGATACTTGAGCGCTGCTCTACCCAACACTGGAATTATCAATACCCGAGCTTATGAGCCGTATGATACCATCATACATGCTATAGGGAATCACACCGCTTAACATATCATACAACGTATGCTATGACATCGTCCATCGAGGTTACATTCAACGCAACTCTACTCATCTCATTAATGATTTGAATATGCAGCTCTGAGTCAATCTTGTCAAGCAAATACACAGAGATACGTAGGACAAATGACATAGCCTGAAAACTGCTTGGGGATGATCTCATTGTTGTAGATGGCGTGGAGGATGCTGTGGATGATCTCATGCTTATTCCAGGTGAAGCTCCAACACCATGCAAGGATATCTTTCTCTCCTATTATTAGGAAGAAATAAATATTAGATTTTGATCTCGAATTCAACAATATTAAACAAATATTAAATAGGAACGTAGTATTCCTTGTTCATTCGATTTTTTACCATCCTTACCTATTATGTCCCATCAGGTTCTGAGTGAGGGTGATGTTATCCTCTGCAGAAAGTATGTGAGGGTCCGGCTCGTCTTGTTCTTCCTCTTATGATATGTACACGGTTGCAGCCTCCTTGGTTGCAGTCTCAAAACTCTCCTAAAGTACAAATATATAGTTAATTCAAGGTAAAGATCATAATATTCGTGTTCTCATTTTCTCATAATATTAACAACGAAATAGAGTTAATAATACTAATCAAGTTATATATATAAGTCTTATCACCAACTCGAGATTTACCTTGATCTTATCCCGATTATTATCCTCACCCCTATATCGATCACGAAAACTACCATATGCCACTTTTGCCTTTAAGTGTATCAGTATTCTTGATTTTTCCTGTCATATTATAAATTTATGAGATTTTATAATTATACTAAGAATTAAGATCATTTAAAGATTTAAATGATATATACCATATCCCGACAATAAACATCCTCTAGGTTGGCATAGGAGTGTGCGCCCAAGTGGTTGTCATGCAGCTTCTTCCTTCTATTCTCTAACCCCTTCGTTGATTTATTGTTTTAAAATATATATTTCAGTAAATATACAATAAAATAATATCTTAAAAATATAAAGTAGTTTTCATGAAACTAACCTTAGCAGCAGCGCTGTCTTAATACACGAGGAGAGCCGTAAAATGAAGCTCGTCAACTCGGTCATCGAGGTTTAAAAACCTCTATCAGTCCTCCTTATACCTGTCATAGGTTTCGTGTTTGATCTCATGCCTCCATTATTTGAGGATTGTTTCAACCTTGGCATTAAACACATAATGCCAAGCCCCCTCAAAGTCCTCAAGGTAGTAGCTTTCCTATAGATTTGCATACACATTCAGTTAGGATAATTTAATACCAATTACTAATTATTAATAAATAAAAAGCTAAAGTAATATAAAGTTACCATAAGCTCATTCCATATCACCTCGTAGGCGGTCCATGGTAGTTCTCGGAAATGAAAATAAGGATTGATGATGTTCGCTCTATGCACAAGAACCCCAATATATGCATTCAATCTGGACGACCAAGAGCAAACGGGTAATGCATCACTATTCCACCGAATAATGACCCTTATGCCTCGTGGTAGTTGTTTAAACTCAGGCTTACCTCCGCCACATCATTCCTCTATGCGATCTGGCTTAGTACCTATAATAATAACAATATGATAATATATCATATAATATATAAATGTCAAAATTAAAAGTTTTTATAAAATTTACCATTCGCTATCTCCCTTTCTTTTGCTACTAGTGCAACAGCTTTCCTAGTCTCTAACATAGGTATTATTTCCTCCAATTTCCTCACAACATGTTGGTGGTACCTCCTTGATTTGGCCATGGACATATAAGAGTTCGGAGAGAAGGGTAAACTATGATAATCTTGTGTCTTCGGACGCAAGTCAGTCTGGAATGTATACGAAGGAAATGATGGTGTCCAAGTAGCACCTACATAAGAAAAGAGAATCATTAATGTAAATTTTAAATTGACCATAATCAAATATTAAATACTGAATACCGATGTTGGGGGATGGTTCTGGTGCTGCATGAGAGGGGCCGGGTGATGAATAACCCGCATCTGCAACAAATTAACACTATGAACTAGATAACTAATAATTTACAAAAGATATTAAAATATTAACTAATTTATACCTACATCCGAAGATGGAGATGTATCCTCAGTATCAGTACCGGGGATGATACTCCGTGATCGATCACCCTCCCTGCTAAAGAGCCTCCTCACCCTCCTCATCTGCAAATTCAATTTTTAACATAGTTAATAAAAAAATATATACATGCTCATGAGATATATTATTATGAAATGCATTATAGATTTTATTATGAAATATTGACAATCGGTAATGCAGTGTAACATAGTTCATACCTACATCAAGCACCACATTCTGTGTGTAAGAGAATTCTTACCAAACGTCATCAGATGACCCAATTGGTTCACAATAATTATCTTCACTTTCTTTAATATTTTTTATTGTTATTAGAAAGAACAATAGATCTTGGCTCCTTGTACAAAACCACCAATCAGACATGACATTCAGATTTTTCATAAAGAAACACTAATCAGCTTGTTCTGCGAAAATGAATTTCTCATCCGTATATACTTCTCGATGGAGATTGACAAGTATAAATCCATAATGATCCTTTTGTTTTTTTGTAGGACACCACCGAACCTTGAACATCGTGTAACTATATTGTTTTGGCTTACCAAACCCGTAAATTACCCCAAAAATATCTTCTAATTAGCCATAATATAGTATGTTAGCTAGAATTGGGTTCTGATCTCTTGTACTTGAAAAATATTCTTGAACAAACAAACCCATGAGCCCACAATTCTTGGTTACCCTCCTATCATCAGTCTCTAGCGTTTAAAATTTATATCCATTAACCAAATACTCATTATAACGTCTCACTTCGTGATAAGGGCGTTGTGCATGAATAATAATTTTATCTTGTAATGTAGTGCCATCAAGAAGTGATTTTTTAACCTAACCCAAGCAATTTGAGAATATTTACGTGATGTTATATTATAAATGTTTAATAATTAATTATAAAATACTAACATCAATTCTGAACCAATCAGAAAATTCTTTCTTGTGTCTTTTCTTAATATTATGTGCTGCATTCCACTGGTTATTTCATTCTTAAGATTTTCCAGATATCACCTATATAAACAATATATAAGTTTATATTGATAAACTATATGTAAAATAAACATTTCTCATATATATTACTGATTTTATTTGTTACCTTTGATAGTTTTTGAACATATCAAGATTTTCCAACACGTATGCATGAATTTGATCTAAGAGAGATCTTGGATATTTTTCACGCTTCCTCTCTTAAGATGTGGTTTTCTTCTTATGCATGTAACGTGATGCAAAACACAAAGTATTCGTTAGTCACATATCCTTCAGCTATCGAGCCCTCGGGATGAGCTCAATTACCAACATTGTGTTTCATGGAGCAAAAGTATCTAAATTATAAAAAGAGGTAATTTTTAGCAAGATAATATTAGAAATGCATATATAATTAATGAATGTAATGAAAACCCTAACCTTTTAATCGGATATATCCAATGATAAGTAACAAGACCGGCGATTCTAACCTCTATTACAAAATGTTGGGTAAGATGAACCATAATTGTAAAAAAGAAAGGAGGAAATATTACTTCCATATTGCATAGAGTAACTCAGACCTCCGCTTCAAGTTTTTTAAATTCATCTACTTCTATGACTTTAGAGCATAATTTTCTAAAGAATCCACAATACTCAATAATAATCTTTGATGCTTCTTTCTCTATATTGTTACGGATTGCAACTAGGCGAAATTGATGAAGAAGGACATGATAATTATGGGTCTTCAGACCTAAGAGTTTTCTCTCTTGCACCTGAACATTATTTGATATGTTAACAGAGTAACCATCCGACGACTTTACCGATTTGAGAATTTTACAAAATCGATGCATCTGCTCATTTGACATTATAACACGAGACAGAGGTAACTTTAATTTTTTAAGACCAACATCTTGAGCTTGCAAATCATTTTGATATAAAAAGCAGACAGGTCTTAGCGCGCCCGTAGGTCATCCTTCAACTTGTTTGTATCTTGTAGGAGAGTTGACACTATGTTATCACACATATTTTTGCTCAATATGTATGTCATCTAAGTTGTGTCGGGTTTTAAAATGTTGTCACTAAGGTAGCTGGAAGAATATACTAAATTTAGTCCATCCTCTAGGTAAATTTTTGGCTTCTTTCTCAACTTGCATTTTTCGGACCGTTTGCTTTCGCTTCAATGACTTTTTTGACTTTAAGGATTCTTTTACTCCGAGCGGGTTGAATTTATAATAACGATTTTTTCCAAACATAACTTTTGGAAACCCCTTAAGTAATTTTACGGTCTTAACTCCTGTTAGCTGACGTGGCTTCATTCTCTTCTCAATTGTGCCATCAAACATAGTTGATAATTTTCTGTACTTATTAGTTAAGGTGATACGTGTGTATCTTCTTTTCGTAACTTAGCGATCTTCATGAGAGCTTGAGGATAGATGATTCTTATGGTAACTTGAGAATAGAGGGGTAAAATAACACAGTGGAATGTAGGTTGAAGCGTGGAACAAGACGGCGAATCAAAGAATCGAAGCATCCAGTTTTCAGCCCGTGAGTCGACTCATACATGCACATAAGTCGACTCATCAGGTTGAGTCGACTCATGCCTGTCATAAGTCGACTCACGAAACCCAGTCGTTTTGTCGAAAGTTTCTAATGAGTTAACTCACCTCATCATGAGTCGACTCACTTGGCATGAGTCGACTCATGCATGTTTATGAGTCGACTCATCGACAGTTTCCTTGTTCCTTTGGGTTTCTGTTTGCACGAATTTCTGTAGAGTTTGGGCTTGGTTATTTACCACTTTACTATCCACGTTGTTACACCTATATAAGAGATTATTTTAGGGTTTTAAAAAAAAGAAGGAGAAAGCAATCAAGAGAGATTAGATTGTATTTAAGAATCGAGAGAGATTGTTCTTCAATTCTAGTAAGATTGTGAGAGATTGTAAACTATTTTATTCTTATAATCTGGAGAAGGTATTTTTCTTCGTCACCACTGAATTGTTCTTGTGTTCTTATTATTTTCTTCTCAACCCACCTTTGATAATTCTGCGACCAAAGGTGCTCACACGGCGACTTGTATCAAGTTAGTATCAGAGCGATAGATCATGTGAAGGGGGCATCCTGTGTATGGTCCTGACTCGATCGCAATACAAGAAGCTAGGAGAGATCCTTATTTTATTAGAAGGAGTCTCAAAATTAAAGAAGAAGATGATGACTAAAGGAGAAAGTTCAGTGAGGCTAGATGCATTGGAGAAACAGATGGAGACAATAAGGTCGACTCTCACACAGCTCGTCAATATCTTCCAAGAAAAGGACAAAAAGGAGGAATCTTCTTCGAAAAGAAAGAAGAAATTTATGGAGTCCGATGGAGAAAGTGAGGAATCTGATTCTGATAGGGAGACTGAGATTGTCAAAACTGTTCCGCATCAAAGGGGTAAGGGTTCTTACCAGAATTTGAAGATAGACTTCAAGGTAGAGATTCCTGTTTATGATGGGAGTGTTAACATCGAGAGGCTTGATGATTGGATCGAGCGGATGGAGATTTATTTTACCCTCTATGGATATTCATCCAAGGAGAAGCCTGTGTTCACGACTTTGAAGCTTTTGGGGCATGCATTAACATGGTGGAAATCATATTGCAAGAAGGAATAGAAGGTAGTATCGTGGAACAAATTTAAGGAGCTACTGAGGAAGCAGTTATACCCAGTAGGGTTCCTTAAGGAGCATTGGTATAAGTGGTACAGATTGCGCCAAAGGTTCAACCAGACCGTTCAAGAATATACGACGGAGTTCTAGCAACAGGTGATGGTTCTCAACATCACGATGGAGGAATATTCTATCTTTATGAAGTATATGGCAGGTCTGAATGAATATATCTGAAAGGAGATGAAGTTGTTCACAGTCGAGTCCATGGCAGAAGCGAGTGTGAGGTCTGAATGAATATATCTGAAAGGAGATGAAGTTGTTCACAGTCGAGTCCATGGCAGAAGCGAGTGTGAAGGTCATTGCCATTGAGGTGAAGTTGTTCACAGTCGAGTCCATGGCAGAAGCGAGTGTGAAGGTCATTGCCATTGAGGGCAGGCAAAAGAAGGGCAAAGAAACGAAGGGATACTCCAAACAGACGGGAGATAAGTCTAGTGGCTCTCAGCCTAAGAAAGAGAAGAAGAAGGGTGATTCGGGGAAGGCAGGATTGACATGCAATCACTACAAACAGACATGGCACATAGCTGATCGTTGCTGGGAGAAGTATCCTCATCTGAAGGCAAAAGGATTAAAGAAAAAGGAGGAGAAGAAGGCATATGTAGTAGCTTAGGGTCCGAAGGAAGTTCTCGGGATAAGAGAACTCAATAGCAGTCTCAACCTTATGGCGGGAAGTAGACCACGACTGAGGACAAAGACCCGAGGGAGCAGCTCTTTGTTTTGAAATTGTAGGTCAATACCAGCTTAGTTGATGACATAGTGGATCCAGAGAGCCAGAAGAATTTGATATCTGAGGCCTTAGTTCAGAAGCTAGGATTGAAGATGGTTAAACATCTGAAACCCTATCCTTTAGGGTGGATTCAAAAGGAGGAGGGATTGAGTGTGGTCAACCAATGCACTTTCAGATTTGCACTCCACGAGTCGTATATTGACAAGGTCATATGCGACGTCGTTCCATTGGATATTTGCCAAGTAATATTAGGCAACCTTATTTATGGGATAGGTTTGCGGTCTACAATAGGTGAGCCCAGAAGTATACGTTCACTAAAGATGGCGAGCAATTCATCTTTCGTTTGGCATCTCTTCCACATGAGACGAGCTTGGTGATAGTAACTCAGATGAAGAGGCTAGTGAATGCGAACAAGAGGTTTGTATTGTTAGTCATTAGGCCTTATAAGGAGCAGCTGAGTAGGGTGTGCTTGACTACCTTGAGCAAGTTTCATGAGGGAGATATTGACAGGTTGAAGGCCAAGTACGTGGACTTGTTTTCGGAGATCACGGGACTACCACCATCACGGGGTGTGGAGCATGAGATTATGTTGACCGACGAGGGTTCTTTGCCAAATATAGGTCTATACTGCACATCTGTAGAGGAGTCTGAGGAGATCAAGAGGCAGGTTCAGGGGCTTTTGGAGACAGGAGTGATTGTGCCAAGTTGTTCCCCTTGCGGGTCACCAGTGTTGTTGGTGCCCAAAAAGGATGGAGGCTGGTGCATGTGCATGGATTACCGGGCTCTCAACAAGATAACCATCAAGAATTGATACCTATTACCTCGGATTGATGATCTTATGGACCAGTTAGAAGGAGTGAGGTTTTTCATGAAGCTAGATTTGAAGTCTGGTTACCATCAGGTGAGGATTTATGAGACTTATGAATGATTTGTTGCGATCCTTTATAGAGGAATTTGTGATAGTTTACCTCGATGATATATTGGTGTACAGTAGGACCTGGGAGGAGCATATTGTTCATGTCGAAAAGGTGTTTGAAATGCTGCAGAACGGACAGCTGAAGCTTAACGGGAAAAAGTGCGAATTCGGGAAGGACGAGTTGGTGTATCTCGGGTTCATCATGGGGAAAGGCCAGCGGAGGATAGATCCAGGCATGTATTCAGTGATTAATGCCGAGTATTTGAAGTTGTTCGAGCCTCCATTGCTAGATGATGAAGGTGACGATAAGGTGATCTTGCCGCATGTTGAAGACTTATGGTTTGATAGAGAGAAGCCGCTGAAGGAAGATTGAATTTTGGAGCTGAAGACGATCATGACGAGGCGGGGACGAATGAGTTGTTTCTCATTAGACATCAAGGTCAGGTTCATAGTAAGGCTAAGTGGTTCAACAGGGAAGGAGGAGCTTACGAGTTTCCTCAGCTAAAGTTCTAACTTGAACGAGACTTCAAGTTCCTAAAGGGGGGAGCCATGATATGGGTGTATCTTCTCTTTGGAACTTAGCGATCCTCATGGGAGCTTGAGGATATATGATTCTCATGGTAACTTGAGAATAGAGGGGTAAAACAACATAGTGGAACGCAGGTTGAAGCATGGAACGAGACGGCAAATCGAAGAATCAAAGCATCCAATTTTCAGCCCGTGAGTCGACTCATAAATATACATGAGTCGACTCATCAGGTTGATTCGACTCATGCCTGTCATAAGTTAACTCACGAAACCCAGCCGTTTTTTCGAAAGTTTATGACAAGTCTACTCACCTCATCATGAGTCGACTCACATGGCATGAGTCGACTCATGCATGTTTATGAGTCAACTCATCGACGGTTTCCTTGTTCCTTTGGGTTTCTGTTTGCACGAATTCATGTGGGGTTTAGGCTTGGTTATTTACTATTTTTCCATCCACGTTATTACACCTATATAAGGGATTGTTTTAGGCTTTTAAAAAAGAAGGAGAAATTAATCAAAAGAGATTAGATTGTAATTAAGAATTGAGAGAGATTGTTCTTTAATTCTAGTGAGATTGTGAGAGATTGTAAACTATTTTATTCTCATAATCTAGAAAAGGTATTTTCCTTCGCCACCACTGAATTGTTGTGTTCTTATTATTTTCTTCTCAATCCACCTTTGATAATTTCGCGATCAAAGGTGCTCGCACGGTGACTCGTATCACAAGGGCAACTACTTGCGATTAAACAAATAACAACTCTTTCAGCTATGCGGTAATTGAAGAGCTTCAAGTTCTGGACCACATACAGGACAAGCACACTTCCCCTTCATTGAACAACTAGACAGATTAGCATAAGCTGGAAAGTCATTAATCGTCTATAATAGAATAGTACGTAATCTAAACGACTCCTTAAGATGGGCATCATATGCTAAAATACCCTCAGGCCATAATTGTTTCAGCTTATCAATCAGATGCTCTAAGTAGACATCAATATCATTACCCGGCGCGTGCTTACTGGGTATCAGTAATGAAAGTATCATAAACGACTGTTTTATATAAAGCAATGGAAGTAAATTATATGTCATTAATACAACTGGACACGTAGACCAGCCAGAGCTCATTACCCCAAATGGATTGAATCCGTCTCTAGATAGACTCAGTCTTACATTTTTGCAATCTTTGGCAAAACGAGGATAACTTTTATCAATATGCTTCCAAGCTAAAGTATCAGTAGGATATCTCAATTTACCATCATCTATTCGATCTTTCTTGTACCACCTCATGTTCTTTGTCGTGTCCTTGTTCATGTACAATCATCACAATTTAGGAGCCAATGGAAAATATCGAAGCACCTTCGCTGGAATTTTTTTCGGTGTTATCCCTATCTCCGTTGTAATCCTTGTTGAAGAATTTGTGCATTGCTTCCACCTAGAAACTCCACATGTCAGACACTCTTGAAGGTCTTTGTTAGCTTTGTGGTACAAAATACAATCATTCAGACATGCATCAATCTTATTATAATCAAGACCCAAAGCGGATATAATCTTCTCAGCTAGATAAGTTTTTTGGGATATGCTATTCTCTCCTCCAAGAATTACCATCCGAAGCAAATTAAGAAGCATTTCAACATAATTATTTAACATTCCGCTAAGTGTCTTAATATGTAGGAGTTTCAGCATAAATGAAAATCTAGAGTACTCGGTACATCCCTCATATAAGTCATTTTCACTATCTTCTAGTAGCTTTATTATTCGCTTTATTTCTGTGAAGGAATGCATATCATCAGTATTTTCGGCACTTTCGACATCTCCCACCTCTTCAGGTTCAACTTTGATATCATCTATACTTTTATCTCTGATATCATCCTCGACATTATCATCGACATCATATTCTGTAGGTCGAGGGAAAATATCATTCAATATTATTTCTGTGTCATCTATCCGTAGGTCACCTGACGTACCACAACACACATTTGGATCCTCATCTTCAATGATATCTTCCCTATGGTAGTTCTAATATTTATATTTCTCATCAAAACCTGATTTCATTAGGCGGATCCGTATATCATTTCTATTCAGCAGCTTCATGCTCCTACACCTACAACAAGGACAATACATAGCACCGCTTCTTAAATTTTTTGAATTCATTTCAGCATTACGCATGAAGGCGTCACATCCCTACTTGTATCGCGTGTCATGAAATCTATGAAGCCATGGGATATCTATCCATGATTTATCAGTAACTATCCTCATCTATAGATTATATATAATTATTAATTACGATTAATCTCATAACTACTAATACATTCATGACTCTTATACATACAACACACATCAAACATATGTTCATATATCATTTAACAATATGAATATTTTAAAATTACCCTAGAGGGGGTGAATAGGGTAATGTGCTGATCTAATCCGATTTTAATATCAATTTAAAACTTATTAACAATTTATTCTTGCAAGTATGATATACAACTAATTATGAGCAAGAATATGCAATATAAACAAAGGGCAATTTATTCTTGCAAGTATGATATACAACTAATTATGAGCAAGAATATGCAATATAAACAAAGGGCGATATAAACATAAACTGATATACAACTAATTATGAGCAAGAATATGCAATATAAACAAAGGGCGATATAAACATAAACTAAAATATAAATGAGATAGTGAGCAAATAAACAAGACAAACACACAAAGATGATCATGGAGTTCGGTCCTTCTGACCTACGTCTCCGCTCCCCACTTCTGGGGAGAATCCACTATCACAACAGGTTTTCAACGTTCACCCAAAACGTTTGCACCTCACAATCGGTTTTCTAGCTCACCGAAAGTTTTCACAATCTCACATACTTGTAATCACACTCTACACCCTCTAAGTGTTAGCTTAGCCCATATCACATTTCTCAAGTGCTCGGATTTACAACCTCTCCCTAGGTTTTACTACCGACACCACTCCTCTTGGAATCGACCCCATCTCTGACCACATACTCCTCTCGATATACAAGTGTATTACAAAGTGTATCTCACAAATAAGCATAATAACAAATGTTTGTTCTCTAAATAAGGTGAGAACTCAATTAAGCTTATACTCAATGTTACACTCTCAACCCAATATACTATGTATGAAATACTTAAGCTCAAGTGGGTGTGTGTAAACAATGAGCAATAACAAAACCAAACTCAGTTGTAAATCTAGCTTAGTGAAAAGATAAATAATAAATATAAATATGTAAAGCTAGAATTGAGTTTAGTGAAACTTCTCTAAGATGACAAGAGTAAGAGAGATGAGAGATTAAAGCTCAAACATCAAAGATGATCTCTTCTTCTTCTTGTGAAAATCTCTTCACAAACAAAACTTGTAAACACACTAAAAAAACTTTAAAATCCCTTATAAACTTGTTTAAAACTTTTCTTAGTATTTGGAATGATTAAGGCAATGGGGTATATATAGGGTAGAAGAAAACAACCCAAAAAACCCACAAAAACACCTCAAAAACCCCAAAAAACAAAAAATAACCTTTACAGACTGAAAAGACCCTATGGGTTGACTCATGAGAGTCATGGGTTGACTCATGACAGGCATGGGTCGACTCATGATTATCATGGGTTGACTCATGGACTTTTTAGTCGACTCGGCAGTCTAAATCGGCCGTTTGAACAGTGTTGGCATATTCTGGAAATATACGTATCTAGCTTTGTAAAATAAATTAAAAATAGTAAACCAATTCCAAAAATTATGAAAGTTTTATAGATGTTTCTAAACATGTATGTAAACATGTTAAAGAAATAATTTTTGAAATATCACTTCCCATTTGTAAGAAATAAATATTTGAACATAGATATTTTAGATTCTTAAAACTGCTAAAACACCCGATTTTGTAAAATCAATTTGACATATTAAATCAACTCAAAAAATGATAAAAGTTTTGAAAATGGTTATAGACAATAATGGAACATGTTAGAAAAAGAATTTTTTAAATTTCACTTTCCAATTGTAAAAACTTATCATTTTGCAAAATAGTCCAAAACATGAAAACTCAATACACTTGAAATTTACCAAACAAACTTCTATATTCATTTTGAATGGATTAATGGACTTAGGAAAATATATAAAATGGTGTAAACAAGTTTTTAATCCATAAATACATAATTTTGTAAATAAACATGATTTCATAAATTTGTTAAAGTTTGATTTTAATAAAATCATTTGAAGCACATATAAACATAAAACAACATATAAACATAAAACAAATATGTGTATATATAGCTATATCCATTAGTTTTATATTTATGTGGCTAAACATGAAAAAAATAAATCAAAAACAATGTGTGTGAATAATTTGAGCTTTAAGTATCAACACACAAGTATAAACACATAAACTAATATACAAAGTTATAGGTCTTCAATAAGCTTGTCTTAGTTTGCAGATGAAGCTTGATCTTAAAATTTTGACTTGAATTGTATAGGCTTCATTCCAATTCCGTCAACCATCTTTGAATATCATCGTTAAGCTTAATCCAACTAACCTCCAACATCGATGTTTTTCTAGAATACCTAATAAACAAATACAAACACTAGACAAATGATGCTAGGGATTGTTTGTAAATCATCATCAAAACAAAGGTACTAACATATTTATCTACATTGAATATATTTAAAACGTACATAGAAACTAATTACACCAATCTAGCGGCTATCATAGGAAGGCTTCTATCCATTAAGAATATAGTAGTGCTTACATCCAACTTCGTATACTTTGTATATTTTTATTTCTTAAAAATTTTGGCAGCACCTACCCGCTATTCTCCCTGTACACTGTGTGGATATTATTATGTGTATCAACAATAGCTCAAAACGCAGAACAACATACGCTTATTGTACACGAAGAACAACGAATATGTGTTGCCGAAACTTTTAAAAATATATACAAAGTATACAAAGTTGGATGTATGCACTACTATATTCCTAACCCGTCCGAGAAGGACAGATCCAATAATTATGAATTTCAATACCAAATCTTTATTCATATAATATAAAATAAACGATCATTTCTGGGAGAAAACTTCGTCTCCTACCTAAATATGAGTTGTTTATCTTATATTATAAGTCCAAAAAATTAGATGTAATTATTGGACGGAAGTCTAGAGATAACGTTATTTTTTATTCACCTAAATTGGATTATAACACATTATTAGAAATTATAATGTGCTATATATCACTCTATTTTTTGAATTTTTTTATTTCAACTATTTTCACATCACAAACTTAAATATCCATACCTACTTATAGCACGAACGAAACTTAGTGTGATAGACTATCATGAATCGGGTGTGCAATTAGGGTTAATAGTTCACAAGTGCAATAATTATATTTACGATTACTTGTGTTGTTCAAATGGGTTAAAATGTAGTTGAGTTAGGGTTTATACATAACTGAAATTATTTCAATTTGGGTTAAAGAATCGATTTTGTTTATTTTTGGATCATAAATTAGGGTTTTTAAACTAAATTCAGCCATAAATAATATAATATTTAAAAATTCTAAATTTTTTATAATAATCATACCTTTTTAAGGAGATAAAAAACAACGGGTGTGCCGGTGATCTGGGAGAATGCAAATATCTGTGAGATCGCACGTGGAGGGGAAGCCTAGGTTGTTAACTGAATGGGGGGGCAAGGGGGTGTCAAGAGAGGAAGAGAAGAGCTTGTGCAGTGGCGACGATGAGATGAGAGGGTGGGCCGACGGGCGAGGGAACGAAGAGGGCGGCGAGAGAGCGGGAGGCGGTACTAATCAGAGAGCGGAGAGCAGGCGAGGGCTGGTGGGGGCCGGCGCACGATGATCAGAGGGAGAGAGAGGGAGGTCAGGTGGGGGGGGACGAGATGAGATCAGAGGAGTGGCAACCGAATATGGTGGAGAGAGGAGAAGAGAGAGAGAGGGAGAAGCAGAGGAGAGAGAGAGAGAAGTTTGGGCGGACGACCAAGAGAAGAGAGAGGAGAGGGGGGGTTTGGGGGGGAGGATTTGGAACGGGGCGGATCGAGCCACGGTGAGGGGATTAGCGCTTAGGGTATTTCGTTTGTTTATTTTTTTTGTTTTTTAATATCAACCTAGACGGAATTTACGTCTAGGTTGCAACATAGACGGAACTTCCGTCTAGGTTGAAATTTATTTTTTTTTAAATTTTTTCGTATTTAAAAAAACCTAGACAAAATTTCCGTCTAGGTTAAATTCCGTTTAGATTGCTTTTTTATTTAAAAAAACAAAAAATATAAACGTCTAGTTTGGCAGTCTAGACGGAATTTTCTGTTTAGACTGACCCCAACCTAGATTGAACAAACAAGACGAAAACTTTCCATCTAGTTTGAACCAACCTAGACGGAAATTTTTTCCGTCTAGATTGTTCCGTCTAGTTTGGCTTTTTTTTCTAATAGTGGGGCCCTCAAGGACCCAAAATAACAATTCTTGAAATCCCTCGTGACCACAATTTCCAATGAATAGTAGCAAGCACTAACAGTAGAATCCTTTTCAACTCAGTTAACGCTCATCACACAAATAATCAATAACCAGAAAATATAATCTACAACCTGTCCAGATTCGATTGGTGCACCCCCAAATCCCAAAATAATGATGAGAGGCTTAATCCCATCGGCGTCGCTTACACACCAAGTTGCATTGCGAGGCTTTGAACGGCGACAGTACTAGTTAACAATCAATGGAGTCTCGCCGGACTGCGGGATGATCGCCGACGAAGAAATAGTTGCTGCTTGCTGGTTTTGAATCTAGAATTGGAAGGACGCGGTAGAAGGAAGAGAGAGGGAGAGCCGGTGACATGGTGTTATAGTTGACACATGTCTGACGTGTCAATTGAAATTACTACAGTACGGTAAGTGGATGAATGTATGATGGCTGATGTGGTATAGTTAATGTGTTGTGCGCAGCGGAAATTTCGGCAGCACTTCGACAGCATAACAAGAGAGTCAGATCGCAATAAGAATTCCCGTCTCACCAAGGAGACAAGAATCTGAAGCGGATATCTCAACAAAGTGAGATATCGGCTCTTCCTCTCATCAGTTCTAGGACTGACCTGTCGAGGGATCCTAAAAGCTATTACAAATCACACAAAAGCAGTACAACCAATTTTTACGTGGTTCGGCAAATTGCCTACGTCCACGGGGCAAGGAGGGGAGATCTACTATTAGAGGGAGAGAATACAACTAGGGTTTACAATCACTCAATCTAAACCCTCACACAAACTCTCAAATCCCTCCCACAAATATCTCTCAAAGGGGATGCACAAACTCTAAACAAAAGGCTTCACAAAATCTCCTCTTTTATATCTGCATCCGCACTATAGCCTCTGCCTTTTGCACGCCGAAAAGAAATCCCCAGCTGCGCACTTCTGTTCCGCAGCCGCACACAAAGGCTCCGTGCCCTCAATTGCTTTTCCCAGCCACAAAAAGGAACTCCTTGCACACCTTTTCACGAAAACCTAGGTATATATATATAGGGGATGAATTCGGGTGAATGTTGAATCGGGTGGGCTGGCCAGGCTGTCTCACGAGCTCACATGCTCATTCTCATGCGGAAGGGAGGTGGAAAACGTCACATGCTCACATGCTGTGGCCCCCACTCATAATTCTCCACCTCGGTGAAGTTTTCCTAAAACTGAGCCGACACCAAAGCAATCAAATGTCCCACTTGTTATGTCCAGTACGAACTTAATCCACAACAAGTCAAGAACTCGAACGAGAGTCCAAACACAATCTCACCCCCATCAACAAATCCAAACCGGCTGCATCATGAAAGACTGCCTACGTATCCTCTTGCCCAAGGAATCAAGCCGAACGTAGTTCACCCAAATGGCCGCCAACGGCCTCAACAATCACGAATATGCAACAAGCTTCGACAATGAGCAAACTTGTTGCTCGGAACCACCTTAGTGAGCATATCCGCCGGATTATCCTTCGTGTGGACTTTCATAATTTCTACATCGCCATCTTCAAGAACATCCCGAACGAAGTGATAACGAACGTCAATGTGCTTCGTCCTCGCATGAAAAACTTGATTCTTTACCAAATAGATAGCACTCATACTATCACAATAAATAGTGACGGACCTCTGCGATATACCAAGTTCCTCTAAAAGTCCTCGAAGCCAAATAGCCTCCTTTACAGCCTCCGTAACTGTCATATACTCTGCCTCCGTCGTAGACAAAGCCACCGTCGACTGTAAGGTGCATCTCCAACATACCGGCACACGGGTCAAAGTGAACACATATCCTGTCGTAGACCGGCGCTTATCCAAATCCCCGACATAATCTGAATCAACATATCCAATGCATAGCTGCTCACCTGAAGTGTCCCACTCATAAACTAAACCAACATTGAGCGTACCTCGAATGTACCTCAAAATCCATTTCACAGCGTCCCAATGACCCACTCCTGGATCGTGCATGTATCTCGACACCATGCTCACCGCCTGTGACAAATCCGGCCTCGTACATACCATTGCGTTTCGACATCAACTCTTGATCTTCAACTGACTTTGGTGAAAGACCAGCTGAAAGCTTCAAATGGGCTCCCAATGGTACACTAACTGGCTTCGTATCCATGCTAACATGGAATCGCTGTAGAACCTTCTTCAAATAAGCCACCTGTGTCAAACAAATTCTACCCTTCTTTTTGTCTCTGCCGATCTCCATCCCTAGAATACGTTTCGCCTCGCCCAAGTCCTTCATCTCAAACTCATTTGAAAGATGAATTTTCAACTCATCTATAGTCGACCTGGAAGTAGAGGCAACCAACATGTCATCGACATAAAGTAACAAATAGATGTATGCACATCCTTTCAACTTGCGAAAATATACGCAAGGATCAAACTGGCTCTGAGTGTACGAATGACCAAGCATAAAACCATCAAATCGCCTATACCACTGTCGAGGAGACTGTTTTAAACCGTATAGCGATTTCTTCAATCTGCAAACCAACTTATCTTTCCCTGCAGCTCGGAATCCCAATGGCTGAGTCATATATATTTCTTCATCAAGATCACCATGAAGAAATATTGTCTTCACATCCAACTGATCTAACTCAAAACCATACTGTGCCACCAAAGCTAGCAAAATCCGAATCGAAGAGTGCTTCACCACCGGAGAGAAAACCTCATTATAGTCAATACCTTCCTCCTGTGCATAGCCCTTCGCAACCAACCTAGCTTTGAACCTCAATGGAGTGCCCTCAATGCCCTCCTTCTTCGTGTATACCCACTTACAACTAATTGCCTTCCGCCACTTTGGAAGCTCAACAAGCTCCCATGTATCGTTCTTATGAAGAGATTCCATCTCCTCCTGCATAGCCACCTGCCACGAATCAGCCTTCGAACTCTGCTCGGCCTCTCTGAATGTAGTAGGCACCAACTCATCGATACTCTCCACCGGAAGTGCATACGCAACTGTGTCGGCATACCGTGCTGGCATCTGTATGTTTCTCCTCTATCTCCGAGCCGCAATTGAATCTTGAACCTGAGCCGTCTGTTCCTGATCCTACATATCTGTACTCGTATCCTCCGTGTCACCGTCGTGCTCGCCTGGCGTCACCTCAGTCGGCACTCTAATGGATACTGTACCATCTGGATAATGTGGAGCTACATCGATCTCCACCACCTGCGATATCTCCTCCGTCGGGTCGCTCTCCACCTGATGAGAGCTGGGAAGCTTCAAGATAGAAGCCTCATCGAATGTGACATCCCTACTCAGCACAATCTTCTTATCCACTGGATCCCAAAGCTTGTATCCCTTGACACCACGCTTGAATCCTACAAATATGGCCTTCCTAGCTCGAGGTTCCAATTTATCAGTTCTAACATGATAATATGCAGGGCACCCGAATACCTTGAGCTGGTCATAGTCATGTGCTGGCTTTCCCGACCACATCTCCATAGGGGTTTTCCCCTCAATCGCAGATGAAGACAGCCTATTAATGAGGTGGCTCGCATATGTAAGTGCCTCAGCCCAAAAGATCTTCTCCAAACTACTCTGTGACAATAAGCATCGGATCTTCTCCAGTAAAGACCAATTCAATCTCTCTGCCACCCCATTTTACTGCGGTGTATGACTAACTGTGAAGTGTCTCTCTATGCCCTCGTCTCGACATAACTGCTGAAAGGGGTCAGAAGTATACTCACCACCGTTGTCGGATCGTAACGTCTTGATCTTTCTCCCAGTCTGCAGTTCCAATCTCTTCTTCCACTCCACAAACAAATCTAGGACTTCACTCTTCTTCGTCATGGTGTACACCCAACAACGCCTAGAATAGTCATCTACAAAAGTGACGAACCAATGTCTACCACCAAGTGATGCAGTCTTGGTGGGACCCCAAACGTCTGTGTGCACGTAGTCCAGGATGCCCCTCGTCTGATGAATGGCAGTCCCGAACTTCACCTTCGTCTTCTTGCCAAGAACACAGTGCTCACAGAACTCAATCTTCCCACTCTTGGCTCCCTTCAATAGCCCCTGCTTGCACAATGCCTGCAGTGACTTTTCACCTGTGTGCCCCAATCTATAGTGCCAAAGTCTGCTCATGTCCGCCACAAATGCCACAGGATTGATCATTTCCCATGACAACAACGCCCCCGTCGACTTTCTCAAAAGATGCAAATCAGTCTCGCCTAGGGGTCACATGAAAAGTAGCGCCGGAATCAAGAATCCAATCTGATGCATCCACATGGTTCACCTCTGGAGTAATCAGTAGAGAAAAGCACGAATCATCGGAATCATCGCCTTTCGCAGTATTCACCTCATTAGCCTTCGGGCCCTTTTTCTTGCCATTCTTTTTCTCCTTGAGCTTCGGGCAGTCTCTCTTCCAATGTCCCTGCTCCTTGCAGAATGCACATTGGTTCTTTGTTAATTGGTGGTGGTCTCTAGACTTTGACCTCCCTCTGTTACCACCTTTTGGATATGGGCTTCTACCTCTCGTCGACAAGGCCTCGCCTGAAGTACTAGCGCGGGAAGTCTCCTTATCATTCCTCCTCAAATCGTAGTTCGTCAATGCGTTAGTCACTTCACTATAGCTGATAGAAGATCTCTTGTTCAACAAAGTGAGCATGAATGTATCATACTCCTCATCCGGTAAGGAGCCCAACAAAATAATTGCCTTGTACTCATCCGATATCTTCTCATCAACATTCGCCAAGTCCGACAACAACTTCGTATAGTTGTTCACATGAGCCGCTAGTGAGGTGCCTCTGGACATCTGAAATCTGAAGAGTCTTCGCAGCAAGTGCAACCTGTTCTCAACACTCTTTGTGAGATACTTATTGTTGAGAATTTCCCACATCTTCATTGCAGACGTCACCCCAATCACATCATATTTCAGCTCCTGTTCCAAACAGGACCTGATCACCCCACAAGCGTTCCTCGCCTCATCATATTTAGGTGGCCTCTCATGGACCATGATGGTCTCTTCCAAATTCTGAGCATTGAGCGCATCCTGTACGTCGCTCATCCACAAACCAAAGTTGATTTTGCCATCATACTTCACCACACTAATTTTAGTGTTCTGAAAACCAACTTGTATTGTACTCGCCATCGATTTGCTGCTTTCATCTTCTTCTCCCATTGCAAACTAACTCCAAATTGTAGAGAAAGAACAAATTTGACAGAATAAGGAACCACCCAACTGAATCCTAGATCGGATTCTAAATAGATCTCCTATCCACACGAGGAAAGCGAAATCTCCAACGGCAACTCCTAATGCTATCTCCACCGAAGCCGAGAACTCCAAGAACTAAGCTTCACACAAGAATCTTCCTCCACCAAACTCCAAAACCCTAGATCTGAAATCTGGGCTCTCATACCACTTGTTGCGCGCAGCGGAAATTTCGGCAGCACTTCGACAACACAACAAGAGAGTCAGATCGCAATAAGAATTCCCGTCTCACCAAGGAGACAAGAATCTGAAGCGGATATCTCAACAAAGTGAGATATCGGCTCTTCCTCTCATCAGTTCTAGGACTGACCTGTCGAGGGATCCTAAAAGCTATTACAAATCACACAAAAGCAGTACAACCAATTTTTACGTGGTTCGGCAAATTGCCTACGTCCACGGGGCAAGGAGGGGAGATCTACTATTAGAGGGAGAGAATACAACTAGGGTTTACAATCACTCAATCTAAACCCTCACACAAACTCTCAAATCCCTCACACAAATATCTCTCAAAGGGGATGCACAAACTCTAAACAAAAGGCTTCACAAAATCTCCTCTTTTATATCTGCATCCGCACTGTAGCCTCTGCCTTTTGCACGCCGAAAAGAAATCCCCAGCTGCGCACTTCTGTTCCGCAGCCGCACACAAAGGCTCCGTGCCCTCAATTGCTTTTCCCAGCCGCAAAAAGGAACTCCTTGCACACCTTTTCACGAAAACCTAGGTATATATATATAGGGGATGAATTCCGGTGAATGTTGAATCGGGTGGGCCGGCCAGGCTGTCTCACGAGCTCACGTGCTCATTCTCATGCGGAAGGGAGGTGGAAAACGTCACATGCTCACATGCTGTGGCCCCCACTCACATAATGTACCAAATACTTTCTCCTTAACCTCCTCTCTTAACAGATCAATAAAGTCACAATAATTTTTTTTTTAAGTTTCTGAATAAGTTTTTACCGGTTTATCTCCTTTCTACTTTACTCCAAAACGTTTCATTTTTAGAATAGAATTTTTTTCTGCATTGCAGAATATACAAGGAACAAAAAAAGGAAAAAAAAAACAACTATCATGTTGTCAATCTATTACGTATTTGACCGTGGATTAAGAAAATGACTACAACAAGATATGATTTAGAGAGAAATAAATATATAATACATGATTTAGTGGTGGAAGTTGAGAATTTACAGTACTTTAAGGAGAGTTTTGTCATTATATTATGTATATATTGTGTCCTAATCAAGTCACTTTGTAAATATACAGAACTACAACAAAAGACTTCTTATATGAGACGTGTTACAGAAAAATATGTATCTCTTTCACATGGCAATATTTGGTTTGAAACCTAAATGTAACTTGTTTATGTCGCGAAGTTTATTACATGATTTAGGAGGGTTAAACACAATTCTTTGGGGTCCCTTAATCGTCTTTGATGCTTGAATCTCCTGTTCTGGATCTTGCGCTATTTGTTGATACACATATAACAGAGGTTAGAGGCACCGGACGTTATTTTCTCCGGCGTGCCCTCCGACGCTCAAGTCAGTGACTCAATTCGTTAATTTGAAAAGAGAAGTAGAATGTAGTTTTGCTGATCTTTTAAGTGTAAAAGTGTGAACCAAGGTTTGGTGAAAATCGTCATTATTTATAGAGGGTTTATGGGGGCACGTAGGTAATTTCAGCCAAGCATGTGCATTATTGGTTCAGACCCTACTTTACACGTACTGACAGCTAATTAGCCGAGTCGTCTTTGCACAGTGATGGGACTATTGGAGTAATGGCGTGTCCGAAGAGCTTTAAAAGCTCTGGCTCGAAAGGCCATAATGAGTAACGCTGCATTAATGGTTTGATGACAACTGGGCGGTGAAATGCGGACGTAGACTGTGCAACGTGACTTTTGAAGATGCTTGTCCGGCCATCCCACTGTTTGAGACGCCTTGTGTTTGGTCTGAGTGGAGAACATCTTTTGTCTCTAAGTCGGATATCCAGCGAGATCCGGGTCGGGAGCGTCTTTCGCCTCGGATCTGGATCACGAGGCTGAGTCAGACAGCTCATCATCTGAGTTATGCTTGCGAATGGGTCGGTTAGTTAATGTAAAACCCCAAAAATTTGAATATTTTGTGATAAATAATAATAAATAACATATTATGATATTTGAGTATGCTAGGAATTGGTTTGAGATCAATTCAATATATATATGTATATATATAAGAGCAAATGCACAATTCATGCTCGATGTATAAATCTGGGAAAAATGACCAGTTAAGAGTTTATAGATTTTACACTATGATTCACTTAGAATATGGGAAAACTCAAAAGACCAAAGTTGTAGGATTTTTCAACAGCTTTACAACAAATCTTTAATCACCTTATTCTGAGATCAGATGAGAAAGTTATGGCCAAAATACTGAAGGTCATTTTCCTAGTCAGATTAGGATTCCTGGTTCGGGTCAATTGGGTTTAGTTCGGGTTTGCATATATATATAATCATGTGTTTTCACGAAAATTTACATCCTTACATCAGAGTTTCAAATACTAGCAGCCCCTCTTCCTCTATCTAAATCCCTAGCCCTAAAGTTTTGAATTTTGAGAGCTTTGTGAAGCAAATATCGACACGAGGGCGAGATCATCAGTGTGTAGCAAGGGAAAAACGGCTTGGTTGCACTTCTTTTTGGTTGCTAGTTATTTCAGAGAATTAGAACAATGTCTAAGGTAAGATTATCTTCACCCAAACCCTTCCCCATAGTTAAATAACTAGTTAGATGTTTAATATGATGTTAAATATGTGTTTTCATGCTTGAATCTTAACATGATGTGATAAAATTTAAATTTTTAATGTTAAAACATAAACCAATACTAGATTAGTAATTTCTTTCTTGCTGTTTATGATAGTATCATGATCATGATCATTAGGGTTTTTCATAATTTCATTTATATATGAGAAATTTAAGTGATGTACTAAATAAATATTTTCTACAGAAAACTGCAGCAATGGTATCATGTTTAACTGAGATTTTAAAATATAAAATAACTCCAAATTTAACCAAACAAGTGCCAAATAAAAGATATATGTATCTAGTTTCTAAAACAGAAGACAAATCTTAAAAATCATTTGTATAGAGAAAGATATGATCTTTTTACTAACAACATATCCTGTAGAAAAATGGCTGCACATATATAATGTTTAACTAAAGATTTGGGATAACAAATGAACTGCAAACTGAACCAAACTTATGTCATCTGAAAGATGTGTGAATCTAGTTTTCAAAACAGAAAACCATTTGTAAAAATAGTTTTAAGATATGCTTGTTTTACTAACAGATATCTTGTCTATTTTTCCTGCTCGTTTTGTGGAGCTGTGTTGCGCCATTTTGAGGTGCGTTCGCGGAGTTTTGAGCCGCTTGATGTTATAGGTATAGTCATGAATATGTTATGTTATATATTTAAGAATCCCAAAAGGATTATGATAAATTTTGATTTGATCGTATTTGAATTAGATATAGTTTATATACATGTTGGATGTCGTTGATGAGCACAGCTTAGTACTATATGGGATAGTGCGTCGACACACCAGATATACACGATTTATACATGAGGTAACTATCATTGAAGAGCATACCTCAGTATTATATGGGATAGTGAATCGACATGCTAGAGGTACAAAGATTTATATGAGGTGGATATCGTTGATAAGCTCAGTTCAGTACTACATGAGGTAGTGCGTTGATATTCCATATGTACAAGCCATTGAGTCGTATTTTAGGAGGCTTAATCTAGCCGTCCATCCCGCACTAGGGTGCGATGACATGAGTACGGGACGGACTACCAAATAGGCATCCTAGAAATACGGCTCACGAGCCTCATCACACCGTAGTGCGGGACGGACGACTAGATCAAGCCTCCTAAAATCTGACTCAATGGCATGTACATGTGGAATATCGACGCACTACCTCATGTAGTACTGAACTGAGCTCATCAACGATATCCACCTCATATAAATCTTTGTACCTCTGGCATGTCGATGCACTATCCCATATAATACTGAGCTATGCTCATCAATGATAGTTACCTCATGTATAAACCATGTATATCTGGTGTGTCGACGTACTATCCCATATAGTAGTACTAAGCTGTGCTCATAACCGACATCCAACATGTATATGAACTTTATCTAATTCAAATATGATCAAATCAAAATTTATCATAATCCCCTTGGGATTCTTAAATTTATAATATAACATATTTATGACTATACGTATAACATCAAGCGGCTCAAAACTCCTGGAACGCACCTTAAAACTGCGCAACACAGCTTCACAAAACGAGCAGGAAAAACAGACGTGATATCTGTTAGTAAAACAAGCATATCTTTCTCCAGGAAAACTATTTTTATAAATAGTTTTCTGTTTTGAAAACTAGATTCACACATCTTTCATATGACATAAGTTTGGTTCAGTTTGGAGTTCATTTGTTATCCCAAATCTTTATTTAAACATTATATATGTGCAGCTATTTTTCTATAGGACATATTGTTAGTAAAAAGATAATATCGTTCACTATACAAATGATTTTTAAGATTTGTCTTCTGTTTTATAAACTAGATACATGTATATTTCATTTGGCACTAGTTTGGTTAAATTTGGAGTTTATTTTCTATTTCTAAATCTCAGTTAAACATGATATAATTGCTGTAGTTTTCTGCAGAAAATATTTATTTAGTACATCACTTAAATTTCTCATATATAAATAAAATTATGAAAAACCCTAATAAGTATGATCATAATAATATCGTAAACAATAAGAAAAAAATTACTAATCTAGTATTGGTTTATGTTTTAACATCAAAAATTTAAATTTTATCACATCATGTTAAGATTCAAGCATGAAAACACATATTCAACATCATATTAAACATCTAACTAGTTATTTAACTATGGATAAGGGTTTCGGTGAAGATAATCTTGCCTTAGACATTGTTCTATGCCTCTGAAATAACCAGCAACCAAAAAAAGTGCAACCAAACCGTTTTCCCCTTGCTACACATTGATGATCTCGCCCTCGTGTCGATATTTGCTTCACAAAGCTCTCAAAATTCTCAAATATTTACTCTTTATAAGCATATAGGGATATTTATGTTTGTAGGTTAAATTAGACCCTCTACATGCTTTTCTAGTATTATTATTTGCTTAAGTATGATTTCTGAATTTCGAGGACGAAATTTTTTTAAGGGGGGAAGAATGTAAAACCCCAAAATTTTGAATATTTTGTGATAAATAATAAGAAATAACATATTATGATGTTTGAGTATGCTAGGAATTGGTTTGAGATCAATTCAATGTATATATGTATATATATAAGAGCAAATGCATAATTCATGCTCGATGTATAAATCTGGAAAAAATGACTAGTTAATAGTTTATAGATTTTACACTATGATGCACTTAGAATCTGGGAAAATACAAAAGAACAAAGTTGTATTACTTTTTAACAGCTTTCCAACAAATCTTTAATCACCTCATTATGAGATCGGATGAGAAAGTTATGGTCAAAATACCGAAGGTCATTTTCCTAGTCAGATTAAGATTCCTGGTTCGGGTCAAACGGGTTTAGTTCGGGTTTGCATATATATAATCATGTGTTTTCACAAAAATTTACATTCTTATATCAGAGTTTCAAACCCTAGCAGACCCTTTTGCTCTCTCTAAATACCTAGCCCTAAAGTTGAGAATTTTGAGAGCTTTATGAAGCAAATATCGACACGAGGGCGAGATCATCAACGTGTAGCAATGGGAAAACAGCTTGGTTGCACTTCTTTTTGGTTGCTAGTTATTTCAGAGGCTTAGAACAACGTCTAAGTAAGATTATCTTCACCCAAACCCTTCCCCATAGTTAAATTACTAGTTAGATATTTAATATGATATTGAATATGTGTTTTCATGCTTGAATATTAACATGATATGATAAAATTTAAATTTTTGATGTTAAAACATAAACCAATGCTAGATTAGTAATTTTTTTCTTTTTGTTTATGATAGTATCATGATAATAATCATTAGGGTTTTTTATAATTTCATTTATATATGAGAAATTTAAGTGATGTACTAAATAAATATTTTTTGCAGAAAACTGCAGCAATTATATCAGGTTTAACTGAGATTTTAAAATAAAAATAACTCCAAATTTAACCAAACTAGTTCCAAATGAAAGATATATGTATCTAGTTTCTAAAACAGAAGACAAATCTTAAAAATCATTTGTATAGAGAAAGATATGATCTTTTTACTAACAATATGTCCTGTAGAAAAACGGCTGCGCATATATAATGTTTAACTAAAGATTTAGGATAACAAATAAACTCCAAACTGAACCAAACTTATGTCATCTGAAATATGGGTGAATCTAGTTTTTAAAACAGAAAACCATTTGTAAAAATAGTTTTTCTAGAGAAAGATATGCTTGTTTTACTAACAGATGTCACGTCTGTTTTTTCTGCTCGTTTTGTGGAGCTGTGTTGCGCCGTTTTGAGGTGCGTTCGCAGAGTTTTGAGCCGCTTGATGTTATACGTATAGTCATGAATATGTTATGTTATACATTTAAGAATCCTAAGGGATTATGATAAATTTTGATTTGATCATATTTGAATTAGATAAAATTCATATACATGTTGGATGTCGTTGATGAGCACAGCTTAGTACTATATGGGATAGTGCATCGACACACCAGATATACACGGTTTATACATGAGGTAACTATCATTGATGAGCATAGATAAGTATTATATGGAATATTGCATCGACATGCCAGAGGTACAAAGATTTATATGAGGTGGATATCGTTGATGAGCTCAGTTCAGTACTACATGAGGTAGTGCGTCGATATTCCACATGTACAGGCCATTGAGTCGGATTTTAGGAGGCTTGATCTAGCCGTCCGTCCCGCACTAGGGTGCGATAAGGCTCGTGAGCCGTATTTCTAGGATGCCTATTTGGTAGTCCGTCCCGCACTCATGTTATGCACTGAGATCGCGATGAGACTAATGAGCCGTGTACATAGTTCAGGATACATATAGGGTAGTCCGTCGCACTAAGACAATTACTTGATAGCCTAAGTATGATAGATACCGATTATAAATACGACCTATCAATGAACTATATAACTTAGATACATTACTTTTGAAAGTATACAAAATTATGTGTTGGTATTTTATTCTATCTCTCCAGTGATTGTGGAAGATATTATAAATACGATGTGTTGATATCTTATTTCTTTTACTATCTTTTTTTTCTCTTAGTTGGGATCAATGATTAGAGATTCACAATTTGAGACTTATGGTATATACATGAGGGTTTCCTTGTTTTGATTATTTCGCTCGACGTACCAGTCTCATGTTATGGATCTCTAATTATTGGTTTTATTAGATTGTTTATTCTTATTTCGGTATTAATGTTTAGATGTTTACGATTCGGGACTTATGGTATACACATGAGGGTTTCCATGTTTGGATTATTTCGCTCGACGTACTACGTCAAACAGGGGCGTCACAGTTGATATCAGAGCTGCAATCTTGTGATGTCAAACCTGCCATGCAGTCCAAGGTGAACTCAGAGATGTCAAACCTACCATGCACCCACACTGTGCGACAACAAGTTTCACCAATCATAGTAATATCCTCTAGTGGGATTAAATAAAAATGAAGGTACAAAACAAGCAAAGAAGTAAAACAATAATAATAAACATGATAAAGAGGATGATATCTCATAAATAAAGGTCACGTATCAACTGAAAATAAACTGAATTACATATGGAGTCTGAAATAACATACGATGTCTTAATATGAATCAAAACGGGAAGTCGAACTAAGGCACATTGCCTTTACAAAATGAAACTAAACTCTAAGTCTGAATAAAAT
This sequence comes from Asparagus officinalis, assembly GCF_001876935.1. NCBI lineage: Eukaryota > Viridiplantae > Streptophyta > Magnoliopsida > Asparagales > Asparagaceae > Asparagus > Asparagus officinalis. The sequence continues at coordinate 59,949,456 of NC_033797.1, forward strand.
TTAAAACTACAATGGAGCCTCTAATAAATCTCTCGGGACGGCGACTATGCAAGAACTCCGTCATCCTACGGCTCTCCGGAACTCTGAGCTACCTGAAAGGGTGTTTTTAAAAGAAAAAGAAACAACAACAAGAACGTCAGAGCGCTACAGCAAGATTACCCCCATCCGTCCCCAGGAGAAGGGCTGCTAGGATAGAGTGGAGGCTCTATCTATTAAGCATAATCTATCTATATCATTTTCCCCGTATCTAGCGGAATTAATATTCAGACACCTACAAAATGAGACGTAGTACATCGAGTGAAATAATCCAAATAAGGAAACCCTCATGTATATACCATAAGTCCCGAATCGTAAACATCTAAACATTAATACCGAAATAAGAATAAACAATCTAATGAAACCAATAATTAGAGATCCATAACACGAGACTGGTACGTCGAGCGAAATAATCCAAATAAGGAAACCCTCATGTATATACCATAGTACGTCGAGCGAAATAATCCAAATAAGGAAACCCTCATGTATATACCATAAGTCTCAAATTGTGAATCTATAATCATTGATCCCAACTAAGAAAAAAAGAGACAGTAAAAGAAATAAGATATCAACACATCGTATTTATAATATCTTCTACAATCACTGGAGAGATAGAATAAAATACCAACACATAATTTTGTATATTTTCAAAAGTAACGTATCTCAGTTATATAGTTCACTGATAGGTCGTATTTATAATCGGCATCTGTTATACTTAGGCTATCAAGTAATTGTCTCAGTGTGACGGACTACCCTATAGGTATCCTGAACTGTGTACACGGCTCATTAGTCTCATCGCGATCTCAGTGCATAACATGAGTGCGGGACAGACTACCAAATAGGCATCCTAGAAATACAGCTCATGAGCCTCATCACACCCTAGTGCAGGACGGACGGCTAGATCAAGCCTCCTAAAATCTGACTCAATGGCTTGTACTTGTGGAATATCGACGCACTACCTCATGTAGTACTGAACTGAGCTCATCAACGATATCCACCTCATATAAATCTTTGTACCTTTGGCATGTCAATGCACTATCCCATATAATACTGAGCTATGCTCATCAATGATAGTTACCTCATGTATAAACCATGTATATCTGGTGTGTCGACGCACTATCCCATATAGTTTAAGCTGTGCTCATCAACGACATCCAACATGTATATGAACTATATCTAATTCAAATATGATCAAATCAAAATTTATCATAATCCCCTTGGGATTCTTAAATGTATAATATAACATATTTATGACTATATGTATAACATCAAGCGGCTCAAAACTCCGCGAACGCACCTCAAAACTGCGCAACACAGCTTCACAAAACGAGCAGGAAAAACAGACGTGATATCTGTTAGTAAAACAAGTATATCTTTCTCTAGGAAAACTATTTTTATAAATAGTTTTCTGTTTTGAAAACTAGATTCACACATCTTTCAGATGACATAAGTTTGGTTTAGTTTGGAGTTCATTTGTTATCCCAAATCTTTATTTAAACATTATATATGTGCAGCTATTTTTCTATAGGACATATTGTTAGTAAAAAGATCATATCTTTCACTATACAAATGATTTTTAAGATTTGTCTTCTGTTTTATAAACTAGATACATATATCTTTCATTTTGCACTAGTTTGGTTAAATTTGGTGTTTATTTTCTATTTCTAAATCTCAGTTAAACATGATATAATTGCTACAGTTTTCTGCAGAAAATATTTATTTAGTACATCACTTAAATTTCTCATATATAAATAAAATTATGAAAAACCCTAATGATCATGATCATAATACTATCATAAACAGCAAGAAAAAAATTACTAATCTAGCATTGGTTTATGTTTTAACATCAAAAATTTAAATTTTATCACATCATGTTAAGATTCAAGCATGAAAACACATATTCAACATCATATTAAACATCTAACTAGTTATTTAACTATGGATAAGGGTTTGGGTGAAGATAATCTTGCCTTAGACATTGTTCTAAGCCTCTGAAATAACCTGCAACCAAAAAGAAGTACAACCAAGCCGTTTTCCCCTTACTACACGTTGATGATCTCGTCCTCGTGTCGATATTTGCTTCATAAAGCTCTCAAAATTCTCAAATATTTACTCTTAATAAGCATATAGAGATATTTATGTTTGTGGGTTAAATTAGACCCTCTACATGCTTTTCTAGTGTTATTATTTGCTTAAGTATGATTTTTGAATTTCGAGGACGAAATTTTTTTAAGAGGGGAAGAATGTAAAACCCCAAAAATTTGAATATTTTGTGATAAATAATAATAAATAACATATTATGATGTTTGAGTATGCTAGGTATTGATATATATATAAAAGAGCAAATGCACAATTCATGCTCGATGTATAAATCTGGGAAAATGACCAGTTAAGGGTTTATAGATTTTACACTATGATGTACTTAGAATCTGGGAAACTCAAAAGATCAAAGTTGTAGGTCTTTTTAACAGCTTTCCAACAAATCTTTAATCACCTCATTCCAAGATCGGATGAGAAAGTTATGGCTAAAATACCGAAGGTCATTTTTCTAGTCAGATTAGGATTCCTGGTTCGGGTCAAACGGGTTTTGTTCGGGTTTGCATATATATAATCATGTGTTTTCACAAAAATTTACATCCTTACATCAGAGTTTCAAATCCTAGCAGCCTCTCTTCCTCTCTCTAAATCCCTAGCCCTAAAGTTGAGAATTTTGAGAGCTTTGTGAAGCAAATATCGATACGAGGGCGAGATCATCAACGTGTAGCAAGGGGAAAACGGCTTGGTTGTATTTTTTTTTGGTTGCTGGTTATTTCAGAGGCTTAGAACAACGTCTAAGGCAAGATTATCTTCACCCAAACCCTTTCCCATAGTTAAATAACTGGTTAGATGTTTAATATGATGTTGAATATGCATTTTCATGCTTGAATCTTAACATGATGTGATAAAATTTAAATTTTTGATGTTAAAACCTAAACCAATGCTAGATTAGTAACTTTTTTCTTGTTGTTTATGATAGTATCATGATCATGATCATTAGGGTTTTTCATAATTTTATTTATATATGAGAAATTTAAGTGATGTACTAAATAAATATTTTCTGCAAAAAAACTGCAGCAATTATATCATGTTTAACTGAGATTTCAAAATAGAAAATAACTCCAAATTTAACCAAACCAGTACCAAATGAAATATATATGTATCTAGTTTCTAAAATAGAAGACAAATCTTAAAAATCATTTGTATAGAGAAAGATATGATGTTTTTACTAACAACATGTCCTGTAGAAAAATAGCTGCACATATATAATGTTTAACTAAACATTTAAAATAACAAATGAACTCCAAACTAAACGAAACTCATGTCATCTGAAAGATGGGTGAATCTAGTTTTTAAAACAGAAAACCATTTGCAAAAATAGTTTTCCTAGAGAAAGATATGCTTATTTTACTTACAGATGTCACGTCTATTTTTCCTGCTCGTTTTATGGAGCTGTGTTGCGCCGTTTTGAGGTGCGTTCGCAGAGTTTTGAGCCGCTAGATGTTATACTTATAGTCATGAATATGTTATGTTATACATTTAAGAATACTAAGGGGGATTATGATAAATTTTAATTTGATCATATTTGAATTAGATATAGTTCATATACATGTTGGATGTCGTTGATGAGCACAGCTTGGTACTATATGGTATAGTGCGTCGACACACCAGATATACACGGTTTATATATGAGATAACTATCATTGATGAGCATAGCTCAGTATTATATGAGATAGTGTATTGACATGCCAGAGGTACAAAGATTTATATGAGGTGGATATCGTTGATGAGCTCAGTTCAGTACTACATGAGGTAGTGGATATTCCACATGTACAAGCCATTGAGTCAGATTTTATGAGGCTTGATCTAGCCGTCCGTCCCGTACTAGGGTGCGATGAGGCTCGTGAGTAGTATTTCTAGGATGCCTATTTGGTAGTCCGTCACGCACTCATGTTATGCACTGAGATCGCGATGAGTCGAATGAGCCGGGTACATAGTTCAGGATATCTATAGGGTAGTCTGTCGCACTGAGACAATTACTTGATAGCCTAAGTATGACAGATGCCGATTATAAATACGACCTATCAGTGAACTATATAACTGAGATACATTACTTTTGAAAGTATACAAAATTATGTGTTGGTATTTTATTCTATCTCTCCAGTGATTGTGGAAGATATTATAAATACGATGTGTTGATATCTTATTTCTTTTACTGTCTTTTTTTTCTCTTTGTTGGGATCAATGATTAGAGATTCATAATTTGAGACTTATGGTATATACATGAGGGTTTCCTTATTTGAATTATTTCGCTCGACGTACCAGTCTCGTGTTATGGATCTCTAATTATTGGTTTTATTAGATTGTTTATTCTTATTTCGGTATTAATATTTAGATGTTTACGATTCGGGAATTATGGTATATACATGAGGGTTTTCTTGTTTGGATTATTTCGCTCGACGTACTACGTCTCATTTTGTAGGTGTCTGAATATTAATTTCGCTAGATACGGGGAAAATGATATAGGTAGACTATGCTTAATAGATAGAGCCTTCACTCCATCCTAGCAGCCCTTCCCCTGGGGGCAGATGGGGGTAATCTTGCTGTAGCGTTCTAACGCTCTTGTTATTGTTTCTTTTTCTTTTAAAAATACCCTTTGAGGTAGCTCGTAGTTCCGGAGAGCCGCAGGATAACGGAGTTCTTGCATAGTCGTCGTCCCGAGAGATTTATTAGAGGCTACACTTTAGTTTTAAATTTTATTCAGACTTAGAGTTTAGTTTCATTTTGTAAAGGCAATGTGCCTTAGTTCGACTTTCCGTTTTGATTCATGTTGAGACATCGTATGTTATTTCAGACTCCATATGTATTTCAGTTTATTTTCCGTTGAGACATGACCTTTATTTATGAGATATAATCATCTTTATCATGCCTATTATTATTGTTCTACTTCTTATCATGTCTATTATTATTGTTCTACTTCTTTGCCTGTTTTGTACCTACGCTTTTATTTGATCCCACTAGAGGATATTACTGTAATTGGTGAAACTTGTTGTTGCACAGTGTGGGTGCATGACAGGTTTGACATCTCTGGGTTCACCTTGGACTGCATGGCAGGTTTGACATCACAGGATTGCAGCTCTGATACCAACTGTGACGCCCCTGTTTTCACACATGGCTGCAGTCTAAGGTGAACCCAGAGATGTCAAACCTGCCATACACCCATCATAGTAATATCCTCTAATGGGATCAAATAAAAGCGTAGGTACAAAACAAGCAAAGAAGTAGAACAATAATAGGCATGATTAAGAGAATGATATCTCATAAATAAAGGTCATGTCTCAACTGAAAATAAACTGAAATACATATGGTGTCTGAAATAACATACGATGTCTCAACATGAATCAAAACGGAAAGTCGAACTAAGGCACATTGCCTTTAAACATACGATGTCTCAACATGAATCAAAACGGAAAGTCGAACTAAGGCACATTGCCTTTACAAAATGAAACTAAACTCTAAGTCGAACTAAGGCACATTGCCTTTACAAAATGAAACTAAACTCTAAGTCTGAATAAAATTTAAAACTACGGTGGAGCCTCTAATAAATCTCTCGGGACGGTGACTATGCAAAAATTCTGTCATCCTACGGCTCTCCGAAACTCCGAGCTACCTGAAAAGGTGTTTTTAAAAGAAAAAGAAACAACAACAAGAGTGTCAGAGCGCAACAATAAGATTACCCCCATCCGCCCCTAGGGGAAGGGCTGCTAGGATGGAGTGGAGGCCCTATCTATAAAACATAGTCTACCTATATCATTTTCCCCATATCTAGCGGAATTAATATTCAGACACCTACAAAACGAGACGTAGTACGTCGAGCGAAATAATCCAAACAAGGAAACCCTCATGTATATACCATATGTCCCGAATCTTAAACATCTAAACATTAATGCCGAAATAAGAATTAACAATCTAATAAAACTAATAATTAGAGATCCATAACACGAGACTGGTACGTCGAGCAAAATAATCCAAATAAGGAAACCCTCATATATATTCCATAAGTCTCAAATTGTGAATCTCTAATCATTGATCCCAACTAAGAGAAAAAAAAGACAGTAAAAGAAATAAGATATCAACACATCGTATTTATAATATCTTCCACAATCACTGGAGAGATAGAATAAAATACCAACACTTAATTTTGTATACTTTCAAAAGTAACGTATTTCAGTTATATAGTTCATTGATAGGTCGTATTTATAATCGGCATCTGTCATACTTAGGCTATCAAGTAATTATCTCAGTGCGACGGACTACCCTATAGGTATCCTGAACTGTGTACACGGCTCATTAGTCTCATCGCGATCTCAGTGCATAACATGAGTGCAGGACGGACTACCAAATAAGCATCCTAGAAATACGGCTCACGAGCCTCATCACACCCTAGTGCGGGACGAACGGCTAGATCAAGCCTCCTAAAATCCGATTCAATGGTCTGTACATGTGGAATATCGACGCACTACCTCATGTAGTACTGAACTGAGCTCATCAACGATATCCACCTCATATAAATCTTTGTACCTCTGGCATGTCGATGCACTATCTCATATAATACTGAGCTATGCTCATCAATGATAATTACCTCATGTATAAACCGTGTATATATGGTGTGTCGACGCACTATCCCATATAGTACTAAGCTGTGCTCATCAACGACATCCAACATGTATATGAACTATATCTAATTCAAATATGATCAAATCAAATTTATCATAATCCCCTTGAGATTCTTAAATGTATAATATAACATATTGATGACTATACTATAACATCAAGCGGCTCAAAACTCCGCGAACGCACCTCAAAACGGCGCAACACAGCTCCACAAAACGAGCAGGAAAAACAGACGTGAGATCTGTTAGTAAAACAAACATATCTCTCTTTATGAAAACTATTTTTATAAATGGTTTTCTGTTTTGAAAACTATATTCACATATCTTTCAGATGACATAAGTTTGGTTCTGTTTGGAGTTCATTTATTATCCCAAATCTTTAGTTAAACATTATATATGTGCAGCCGTTTTTCTACAGGACATATTGTTAGTAAAAAGATCATATCTTTCTCTATACAAATGATTATTAAGATTCGTCTTCTGTTTTAGAAAATAGATACATATATCTTTCATTTGGCAGTGGTTTGGTTAAATTTAAAGTTTATTTACTATTTCAAAATCTCAGTTAAACATGATACAATTGCTGTAGTTTTCTGCAGAAAATATTTATTTAGTACATCACTTAAATTTCTCATATATAAATAAAATTATGAAAAACCGTAATGATCATGATCATGATACTATCATAAATAGCAAGAAAAAAATTACTAATCTAGCATTGGTTTATATTTTAATATTAAAAATTTAAATTTTATCACATCATGTTAAGATTCAAGCATGAAAACACATATTCAACAACATATTAAACATCTAACTAGTTATTTAACTATGGGGAAGGGTTTGGGTGAAGATAATCTTGTCTTAGATGTTGTTCTAAGCCTCTGAAATTATCAGCAACCAAAAAGAAGTGCAACCAAGCCGTTTTCCCCTTGCTACACGCTGATGATCTCGCCCTCGTGTCGATATTTGCTTCACAAAGCTCTCAAAATTCTCAACTTTAGGGCTAGGGATTTAGAGAGAGGAAGAGGGGCTGCTAGGATTTGAAACTCTGATGTAAGGATGTAAATTTTTGTGAAAATACATGATTATATATATGCAAACCCGAACTAAACCCATTTGACCCGAACCAGGAACACTAATCTGACTAGGAAAATGACATTCGGTATTTTAGCCATAACTTTCTCAACCGATCTCAGAATAAGGTGATTAAAGATTTGTTGGAAAGCTTTTGAAAAGACCTACAACTTTGGTCTAAGTTTTCTCAGATTCTAAGTACATCACTGTGTAAAATCTATAAACCCTTAACTGGTCATTTTTCCCAGATTTATACATCGAGCATGAATTGTGCATTTGCTCTTATATATATACATATATACATTGAATTGATCTCAAACCAATTCCTAGCATACTCAAACATCATAATATGTTATTTATTATTATTTATCATAAAATATTCAAATTTTTGGGGTTTTACATTCTTCCCCCCTTAAAAAAATTTCGTCCTCGAAATTCAGAAATCATACTTAAGCAAATAATAATACTAGAAAAGCATGTATAGGGTCTAATTTAACTCGCAAACATAAATATCCCTATATTCTTATCAAGAGTAAATATTTGAGAATTTTGAGAGCTTTGTGAAGAAAATATCGACACGAGGGCGAGATCAACAACGTGTAGCAAGGGGAAAACGGCTTGGTTGCACTTCTTTTTGGCTGCTGGTTATTTCAGAGGCTTAGAACAACGTCTAAGGTAAGATTATCTTCACCTAAACCCTTCCCCATAGTTAATTAACTAGTTAGATATTTAATATGATGTTGAATATGTGTTTTAATGCTTGAATCTTAACATGATGTGATAAAATTTAAATTTTTGATATTAAAACATAAATCAATGCTATATTAGTAATTTTTTTCTTGTTGTTTATGATAGTATCATGATCATGATCATTAGAGTTTTTCATAATTTCATTTATATATGAGAAATTTAAGAGATGTACTAAATAAATATTTTCTGCAGAAAACTGCAGCAATTGTATCATGTTCAACTGAGATTTTAAAATAGAAATTAACTCCAAATTTAACCAAACTAGTGCCAAATGAAATATATATGTATCTAGTTTCTAAAACAGAAGACAAATCTTAAAAATCATTTGTATAGAGAAAGATATGATCTTTTTACTAACAACATATCCTGTAGAAAAACGGTTGCACATATATAATATTTAAATAACGATTTGGGATAATAAATGACCTCCAAACTGAACCAAACTTATGTCATCTGAAAGATGTGTGAATCTAGTTTTCAAAACAGTAAACCATTTGTAAAAATAGTTTTCCTAGAGAAAGATATGCTTGTTTTACTAACAGATATCATGTCTGTTTTTCCTGCTCGTTTTGTGGAGCTGTGTTACGCCGTTTTGAGGTGCGTTCACGGAGTTTTGAGCCGCTTGATGTTATAAGTATAGTCATAAATATGTTATGTTATACATTTAAGAATCACAAGGGGATTATGATAAATTTTGATTTGATCATATTTGAATTAGATATAGTTCATAGACATGTTGGATGTCGTTGATGAGCACAGCTTAGTACTATATGGGATAGTGCGTCAACACACCAGATATACACGGTTTATACATGAAGTAACTATCATTGATGAGAATATCTCATTATTATATGGGATAGTGCATCGACATGCCATTGGTACAAAGATTTATATGAGGTGGATATCGTTGATGAGCTCAGTTCAGTATTACATGAGGTAGTGCGTTGATATTCCACATGTACAGGCCATTGAGTCGGATTTTATGACGCTTGATCTAGCCGTCCATCCCGCACTAGGGTGCGATGAGGCTCGTGAGCCATATTTCTAGGATGCCTATTTCGTAGTCTGTTCCGCACTCATGTTATGCACTGAGATCACGATGAGACTAATGAGTCATGTACACAGTTCAGGATACCTATAGGGTAGTTAGTCGCATTGAGACAATTACTTGATAGCATAAGTATGACAGATGCCGATTATAAATACGACCTATCAGTAAACTATATAACTGAGATACGTTAATTTTAAAAGTATACAAAATTATGTGTTGGTATTTTATTCTATCTCTCCAGTGATTGTGGAAGGTATTATAAATACGATGTGTTGCTATCTTATTTATTTTACTGTTTTTTTTCCTCTTAGTTGGGATCAATGATTAGAGATTCATAATTTGAGACTTACGGTACATACATGAGGGTTTCCTTGTTTGGATTATTTCGCTCGACGTACCAGTCTCGTGTTATGGATCTCTAATTATTGGTTTTATTAGATTGTTTATTCTTATTTTGATATTAATGTTTAGATGTTTACGATTCGGGACTTATGGTATATACATGAGGGTTTCCTTGTTTGGATTATTTCGCTCGACGTACTACGTATCGTTTTGTAGGTGTCTGAATATTAATTCCGCTAGATACGGGAAAAATGATATAGATAGACTATGCTTAATAGATAGAGCCTCCACTCCATCCTAGTCGCCCTTCCCCTGGGGACGGATGGGGGTAATCTTGCTGTAGCGCTCTGATGCTCTTATTGTTGTTTCTTTTTCTTTTAAAAATACCCTTTCAGGTAGCTCGGAGTTCCGGAGAGCCGCAGGATGACGGAGTTCTTGCATAGTCACCGTCCCGAGAGATTTATTAGAGGCTCCACTGCAGTTTTAAATTTTATTCAGACTTGGAGTTTAGTTTCATTTTGTAAAGGCACTGTGCCTTAGTTCGACTTTCCGTTTTGATTCATGTTGAGACATCGTATGTTATTTCAGACTCTATATGTATTTAAGTTTATTTTCTGTCAAGTCATGACCTTTATTTATGAGATATCATCCTCTTTATCATGTCTATTATTATTGTTCTACTTCTTTGCCTGTTTTGTACCTACGCTTTTATTTGATCCCACTAGAGGATATTACTATGATTGGTGAAACTTATGGTTGCACAGTGTGGGTGCATGGCAGGTTTGACATCTCTGGGTTCACCTTGGACTGCATGGCAGGTTTGACATCACAGGATTACAGCTCTGATACTAACTGTGATGCCCATGTTTTCACACATGGCTGCAGTCCAAGGTGAACCCAGAGATATCAAACCTGCCATGCACCCACACTGTGCAACAACAAGTTTCACCAATCACAGTAATATCCTCTAGTGGGATCAAATAAAAGCGTAGGTACAAAACAGGCAAAGAAGTAGAACAATAATAATAGGCATGATAAAGATGATGATATCTCATAAACAAAGGTCATGTCTCAACTGAAAATAAACTGAAATACATATGGAGTCTGAAATAACATACGATGTCTCAACATGAATCAAAACGGAAAGTCGAACTAAGGCACATTGCCTTTACAAAATGAAACTAAACTCTAAGTCTGAAAAAAATTTAAAAATACAGTGGAGCCTCTAATAAATCTCTCGGGACGACGACTATGCAAGAACTCCGTCATCCTGTGGCTCTCCAGAACTCCGAGCTACCTGAAAGGGTGTTTTTAAAAGAAAATGAAACAACAACAAGAGCGTCAGAGCGCAACAGCAAGATTACCCCCATCCGCCCCTAGGGGAAGGGCTGCTAGGATGGAGTGGATGCTCTATCTATTAAGCATAGTCTACCTATATCATTTTCCCCATATCTAGCAGAATTAATATTCAGACACCTACAAAACGAAACGTAGTACGTCGAGCGAAATAATCCAAACAAGAAAACCCTCATGTATATACCATATGTCCCGAATCGTAAACATCTAAACATTAATACCGAAATAAGAATAAACAATCTAATGAAACCAATAATTAGAGATCCATAACACGAGACTGGTACGTCGAGCGAAATAATCCAAACAAGGAAACTCTCATGTATATACCATAAGTCTCAAATTGTGAATCTCTAATCATTGATCCCAACTAAGAAAAAAAAAAGACAGTAAAAGAAATAAGATATCAACACATCGTATTTATAATATCTTCCATAATCACTAGAGAGATAGAATAAAATACCAACACATAATTTTGTATACTTTCAAAAATAACGTATCTCAGTTATATAGTTCACTGATAGGTCGTATTTATAATCGGCATCTGTCATACTTAGGCTATCAAGTAATTGTCTCAGTGCGAAGGACTACCCTATAGGTATCCTGAACTGTGTACACGGTTCATTAGTCTCATCGCGATCTAAGTGCATAACATGAGTGTGGGACGGACTACCAAATAGGCATCCTAGAAATATAGCTCATGAGCCTCATCGCACCCTAGTGCGGGACGGACGGCTAGATCAAGCCTCCTAAAATTCGACTCAATGGCCTGTACATGTGGAATATCGACGCGCTACCTCATGTAGTACTGAACTGAGCTCATCAACAATATCCACCTCATATAAACCTTTGTACCTCTGGCATGTCGATGCACTATCCCATATAATACTGAGCTATGCTCATTAATGATAGTTATCTCATGTATAAACCGTGTATATCTGGTGTGTCGACGCACTATCCCATATAGTACTAAGTTGTGCTCATCAACGACATCCAACATGTATATGAACTATATCTAATTCAAATATGATCAAATCAAAATTTATCATAATCCCCTTAGGATTCTTAAATGTATAACATAACATATTCATGACTATACATATAACATCAAACGGCTTAAAACTCTGCGAACGCACCTCAAAACGGCGCAACACAGCTCCACAAAACGAGCAGGAAAAATAGATGTGATATCTGTTAGTAAAATAAGCATATCTTTCTCTAAGAAAACTATTTTTACAAATGGTTTTCTGTTTTGAAAACTAGATTCATACATCTTTCATATGACATAAGTTTGGTTCGTTTTGGAGTTCATTTGTTATCCCAAATCTTTAGTTAAATATTATATATGTGCAGCCGTTTTCTACAGGACATGTCGTTAGTAAAAAGATCATATCTTTCTCTATACAAATGATTTTTAAGATTTGTCTTCTGTTTTAGAAACTATTCTCTATACAAATGATTTTTAAGATTTGTCTTCTGTTTTAGAAACTAGATACATATATCTTTCATTTGAAACTGGTTTGGTTAAATTTGGAGTTTATGTCTTCTGTTTTAGAAACTAGATACATATATCTTTCATTTGAAACTGGTTTGGTTAAATTTGGAGTTTAGTTTCTATTTAAAAATCTCAGTTAAACATGATATAATTGCTGTAATTTTTTGCAGAAAATATTTATTTAGTACATCACTTAAATTTCTCATATATAAATAAAATTATGAAAAACCCTAATGATCATGATCATGATACTATCATAAACAGCAAGAAAAAAAATTACTAATCTAGCATTGGTTTATGTTTTAACATTAAAAATTTAAATTTTATCACATCATGTTAAGATTCAAGCATGAAAACACATATTCAACATCATATTAAACATCTAACTAGTTATTTAACTATGGGAAAGGGTTTGGGTGAAGATAATCTTGCCTTAGACATTGTTCTAAGCCTCTAAAATAACCAACAATAAAAAAGAAGTGCAACCAAGCTGTTTTCCCCTTGCTACACATTGATGATCTCGCCCTCGTGTCGATATTTGCTTCACAAAGCTCTCAAAATTCTCAAATATTTACTCTTGATAAGCATATAGGGATATTTATGTTTGCGGGTTAAATTAGACCCTCTACGTGCTTTTCTAATATTATTATTTGCTTAATTATGATTTCTAAATTTCGAGGACGAAATTTTTTTAAGGGAGGAAGAATGTAAAACCCCAAAAATTTGAATATTTTATGATAAATAATAATAAATAACATATTATGATGTTTGAGTATGCTAGCAATTAGTTTAAGATCAATTCAATGTATATATGTATATATATAAGAGCAAATGCAAAATTCATGCTCGATGTATAAATCTGGGAAAAATGACCAGTTAAGAGTTTATAGATTTTACACTATGATGCACTTAGAATCTGGGAAAACTCAAAAGATCAAAGGTGTAGGTCTTTTCAACAAATTTCCATCAAATTTTTAATCACCTCATTCTGAGATCGGATGAGAAAGTTTTAGCCAAAATACCGAAGGTCATTTTCCTAGTCACATTAGGATTCCTGGTTCGGGTCAAACGGGTTTAGTTTGGGTTTGCATATATATAATCATGTGTTTTCACAAAAATTTATATCCTTACATCAGAGTTTCAAACCCTGGTAGCCCCTCTTCCTCTCTCTAAATCCCTAGCCCTAAAGTTGAGAATTTTGAGAGCTTTGTGAAGCAAATATCGACACGAGGGCGAGATCATCAACGTGTAGCAAAGGGAAAACGGCTTGGTTGCACTTCTTTTTAGTTGCTAGTTATTTCAGAGGCTTAGAACAACATCTAAGGCAAGATTATCTTCACCCAAACCCTTCCTCATAGTTAAATAACTAGTTAGATGTTTAATATGATGTTGAATATGTGTTTTCATGCTTGAATCTTAACATGATGTGATAAAATTTAAATTTTTGATGTTAAAACATAAACCAATGCTAGATTAGTAATTTTTTTTCTTACTGTTTATGATAGTATCATGATCATGATCATGATCATTAGGGTTTTTCATAATTTCATTTATATATGAGAAATTTAAGTGATGTACTAAATAAATATTTTCTGCAAAAAACTGTAGCAATTATATCATGTTTAACTGAGATTTTGAAATAGAAAATAACTCCAAATTTAACCAAACTAGTGCCAAATGAAAGATATATGTATCTAGTTTCTAAAACAGAAGACAAATCTTAAAAATCATTTGTAAAGAGAAAGATATGATCTTTTTACTAACAATATGTCCTGTAGAAAAATGGTTGTATATATATAATGTTTAACTAAAGATTTGGGATAACAAATAAACTCCAAACTGAACCAAACTTATGTCATCTGAAATATGTGTGAATCTAGTTTTCAAAACAAAAAACCATTTGTAAAATTAGTTTTCCTAGAGAAAGATATACTTATTTTACTAACAGATGTCACGTATGTTTTTCCTGCTCGTTTTGTGGAGCTGTGTTGCGCCGTTTTGAGGTGCGTTCGCGGAGTTTTGAGCCGCTTGATGTTATACGTATAGTCATGAATATGTTATGTTATACATTTAAGAATCCCAATGGAATTATGATAAATTTTGATTTGATTATATTTGAATTAGATATAGTTCATATACATGTTGGATGTCGTTGATGAGTACAGCTTTGTACTATATGGGATAGTGCGTCGACACACCAGATATACACGGTTTATACATGAGATAACTATCATTAATGAGCATAGATCAGTATTATATGGGATAGTGCATCGACATGCCAGAGGTACAAAGATTTATATCAGGTAGATATTGTTGATGAGCTCAGTTCAGTACTACATGAGGTAGTGCGTCGATATTCCACATGTAGAGGCCATTGAGTCGGATTTTAGGAGGCTTGATCTAGCCGTCCATCCCGTACTAGGGTGCGATGAGGCTCGTGAGCTGTATTTCTAGGATGCCTATTTGGTAGTCCGTCTCGCACTCATGTTATGCACTGAGATCGCGATGAGTCGAATGAGCCGGGTACACAGTTCAGGATATCTATAGGGTAGTCCGTCGCACTGAGACAATTACTTGATAGCCTAAGTATGACAGATGCCGATTATAAATACGACCTATCAGTGAACTATATAACTGAGATACATTACTTTTGAAACTATACAAAATTATGTGTTGGTATTTTATTCTATCTCTCCAGTGATTGTGGAAGATATTATAAATACGATGTGTTGATATCTTATTTCTTTTACTGTCCTTTTTTTCTCTTAGTTGGGATCAATGATTAGAGATTCACAATTTGAGACTTATGGTATATACATGAGGGTTTCCTTGTTTGAATTATTTCGCTCGACGTACCAGTCTCGTGTTATGGATCTCTAATTATTGGTTTCATTATATTGTTTATTCTTATTTCGGTATTAATGTTTAGATGTTTACGATTCGGGGATTATGGTATATACATGAGGGTTTTCTTGTTTGGATTATTTCGCTCGACGTACTATGTCTTATTTTGTAGGTGTCTGAATATTAATTCCGCTAGATACGGGGAAAATGATATAGGTAGACTATGCTTAATAGATAGAGCCTCCACTCCATCCTAGCAGCCCTTCCCCTGGGGGCGGATGGGGGTAATCTTGCTGTAGCGTTCTGACACTCTTGTTATTGTTTCTTTTTCTTTTAAAAATACCCTTTCAGGTAGCTCGGAGTTCCGGAGAGCCGCAGGATAACGGAGAGGCTCCACTGTAGTTTTAAATTTTATTCAGACTTAGAGTTTAGTTTCATTTTGTAAAGGCAATGTGCCTTAGTTCGACTTTCCGTTTTGATTCATGTTGAGACATCGTATGTTATTTCAGACTCCATATGTATTTCAGTTTATTTTCAGTTGAGACATGACCTTTATTTATGAGATATCATCCTCTTTATCATGTCTATTATTATTGTTCTACTTCTTTGCCTGTTTTGTACCTACGCTTTTATTTGATTCCACTAGAGGATATTACTGTAATTGGTGAAACTTGTTGTTGCACAGTGTGGGTGCATGGCAGGTTTGACATCTCTGGGTTCACCTTGGACTGTAACCATATGTGAAAACTGGGGCGTCACAGTTAATTATCATGTGGACGTTCTTATTGGTCTTGGTAATTTTGAGGGTATAATATTGGCCCCTTTTCACACATATGTGGGAAACCGAGTTTGAGAGAATATGAAGTGCCCCATACTAGAACTCGGTCCCTCCCTGCTAGAAGACAGCTATAATTTAATGTTTTTGACATCAGTAGGAATCGTACAACAGTTTTGATGGAGTGGGGCCTCGTTTGACGGGATGTCACCCGATTTTCGAAAACTACTAGCGATTTTCCATGTCATCCATCATTTTTTTGCTACGTATCATTCCCCTTTGCTTATATATACTATTCCTCTTTCTTCTTCTCCTCTTTACTATACCAAAAACTCTAGAAACCCCAAAGACTTTTATTCTGTAGCTGCAAGAGCACCTTCTTCCTTATAATTTTTGCTGTACTCCAATCACCTCTTCTCCTACTTCGATGGTTTCCAATGCTCAACCTGTTATAGTTCCAATGAGGCCAGAATATCTTTGTTGTGTCCGTATCACTCAAAGGTGCTTATGGACTATTTGGAGCAATATGCTTTATATTATGATGTCCCCAGCACTTATCAGCTCCGTCGATAGATCAGTTTGTCTATCATCAAGGTGAGGGTCTAGTGAAGCTATACTAGCATCACCTTGACTATGGTCTTTGCCTTCTATTGCACCCTTTCCTTGAGAAGGTTTTTCGAGCTTTGGGGGTCACATCGACATAGTTAACACCGAACTCCATTGCTTTCCTAGTGCCCTTCTTCATCATTTGCCACCACATAGATGTCTGATCGACATTGGGCCTGCTAAGATGCTTAGTGTGTGCTAAAGCTGACAAAAGGGAGGGCCACTTCTATTTGGATAGTTGGTGACTATCGGCTGGTGTCTAATATCCCTGAGACGAACAAAGGATGGCGAGAAAGGTTTTTCTTCATCATAGGTGTTGATCCGATCCTAGCTTATCCTACATGTCCGGAGATCAAGAAGGAGGCCCGACAATTAGAGATGCTTTCAGTCAAGGAGTTGTGGGGCTTGGAAAGGTTCCAAGCCTACAAGGGGTTGTGGCGCTAGGAGAATCTATTCAACAATGTTGTCCTCCTCACCGTAGCATATCTTTTGCTCTTGCTTCGAGGTGGACATTTTTCATGCTGCGGTGCTCTCAGTTGATGATCAATCGGTAAAGGGTTCTCATCCCAGCTCTTCTCCTGTGCCTCAAAATCTACTCTGTGGTGATTTAGAGGTAGAGGATTTCCAAGACTTGCAACAGCAGTCTGCTACCAATATAGTTGCTAAACTCAGTTTAACCAGATCTGCTACTCTGGCCGAGGGGTCCAAGAAAAAAGAAGAAGAAGAAGACATCTTCCAAAGGGCCCCACCATGCTGAGAGCAGCACACAGGAGCTCCATGGTCTTGGAGAAGGCGCAACTGATGCTGCACCCGGGTCAACTAAGGGAGTTACGGCTCCAAAATCTTCTTACCCTCCACCTCAGTTTAGCAAGGTGGAGGGTGACTCTCCTCATCTAATCCCTAAGGAGGAACTAGGAAGGGTGATATTCCTATTATGGAGCCAACAGAAAGTGAAGCTCCAACCGCAGTTGCAGCTGAAGAAGTGTCGACTGGATGGGAGAAGGAATCGACCGAACTGGGAGAGGGGCTTGGGTCATCTAGAAGACCCAGTAAGGCCCCTACTATTGAGGATTCCATTTGTGGAGGCTTATGAGAGGACCACTCTGAGGTCTAGTGTTTGTCAAACACTATTCATGAGGGTTGGTATGATTGATCCTTTCCCTATAGTATCAGTGACCTTTGCCCCCTCACTTGGGAGGGGATGTGTTCTGTCTTGATGGATCCCAAATCTTGTCCTCGCTATGAGGGGGAGTCAGAAGAGCGCCCTTTCATCCTAAAGCATCGAATGGATGCTGGGGGGTTAGTATTGGAGTCTCGAGTCAACGGGGATAAGGCATTGGAGTACTACCTTCTTCCGGCTGATGAGGCTTTGTTGAGTGAAATCCCTAATGCCGGTCTTCATTATGCTCTTTGGAGCTATTTCACTTGAGGGGTTCTCTTAGAGTTTGAATAGTTTTGGTAACTTGAAATTTACCAAGAGCTCTTCTTCAAGCTTGGAGCTGCGTTGGAGTCTCAGAGGGAAGCTCATGAGGCTATAGAACTGGCGGCCACTACTAAAAGTAGCAAGCTCGATGAGTTCAAGCATGGCCAAACTATGAAGGAATGAGATCTAGCCAACAAAGATGAGGAGCTGAAGGCAGCCATAGCTAGTGCTCAATGTCGGGAGGCTCAACTAAAATAGGCCCAAGAGGAGGTGAGGGGCCTTAAGGAGGATCTCGACCACACTCATCAGAATATGGGACTTGTCGAGAAAGGCTGGCATATCTTGAGTTAGAAGTCCATGCTAAGAAAAAGGAGAAGGATGATGCCTTCAATAGGGCTCGTGTTGCTCTGACCAAGGCAGAGGAGCTATGGGTCAAATTGAATGAGGAGGTGGGCCCTTCTGGGGACCCTTCGTTAGAAATTTGCCTGCGTAACTACTGAGGCCGAGCTATAATATAACTTCCTCCTCGTCTAAGTTCAAGAGCTTGAGATCCGGATAGCCCATCTAGAGCCAAAAGCCTTTGAGGCTGCGATAATCAAGAGATATCATGGTAGTTACCTAGGTAAGGTCGAAGTGATCCTCGCTTGTAAGGTGAGGTTTGATTATCTAAAGGGACATCTTCCTCATGAGTTTCTGCCAAAGGAAGACCACTTAAAGTATCCCTCCTGGGTGGCCAACTACTTTGATATCCTCAAAATGCTCGAGGTGCAAGGTGTAGATAGTTAAAATATATTCTATCTAGGCTAATGTTCAGCATGGATCCAAGAAGTGAACGCCCATTGGCTAAATACTTCAAATGGGTCAAAAGTCAAACCCACAATAGGATACAACAAAGCTCACTCAAACAAGCACACAAACATCGCCTTACAGTCCACTCGGACATGACTTGATCAAGTCAATATTAGGCCAAAAGTCAATTTATGCGAAGCTCGCCATTCGATTTTAAGGAGCTTTGCCTATAGCTCTCCACGTGAGCCACGTCAGCCATGTTCTGAAGAACAAGACCCACCCATGATCAAGTGGACCTCATCTAAGCTCTTTTAGCGAACTCTGCCACACATAGTTATCGGTGAACTTCATGTTTGGCCCTTTTGGTGAGCCGTAATTGCTCCCCCACTCTCTCCTAAATTAAAGGCCACTTACTCCTTTATGGAGAGGCCATTAACTCTCTCTCTCTCTCTCTCTCTCTCTCTCTCTCTCTCTCTCTTCTCTCTCTCTCTCTCAGCCTATAAGAGGTGGAGGAGAATGTTTGTTCAAGGGGGTTTACCCACTTAGAGATTCGAACTATCCATATTACACACACGGGCATTAGGCTCTGTACACTTCTCATAGATTGGTGATCTTTGAATTTAGGATCCAAGATAAGACTGAACTATTTTCAAGAGATCACCTCGAAGACCATTACCGAAAGACTATTTTGTCTTAGTCAAATCGTCAACATAGTACAAAATCGACACTCTGTCGGTACATAGAAAAGAATCCTAGGAAATATAAATATTTTTTTACTTTCATTGTTAAGCCTTCTAATTGTAATCTAAATTAATTAGAATTTTAAAAGACCCGAAATAGAATAACAGCTCTGCTAAAATTATATTTCCTAGGCTCTTATCTATTTTGGGTCTTTTGAAATTGTAATTAACTCATATTATAATTAGATGACTTAAAACAAACTAACGAAAATTTATTTTTCTTGGGGTTCTTTTTTGTGTGCTAATAGAGCGTCGATCTTTTACTCCATTAATGATTTAACTAGGACAAAGGGGTCTCTTACTGATGGTCTTCGAGATGGTCCCTTATAAGATAGCTCAGTCTTTTCTTAGATTCTAAATTTGAAGATTGTTGAGCTATGAGGAGTGTATAGAGTTTAATGCTCGGGTGTGTAATACAGATAGTCCGAATCTCTAAGTGGGCAATCCCTCTTAAATGTACATTGTCCTTCTCCTCTTATATGCTAAGAGAGAGTTAATGGCCTCTCCATAAGTGGAGTAAGTAGCCTTTAATTTAGGAGAGAGTGGGCATGGTTACAGCTAACCAAAAGGTCCAAACACGAAGTTTATCGATAACCATATGTGACGAAGCTGTCTAAAAGAGCTGAGATGAGGTCCACTTGATCATGAGTAGGCCTTGCTCTTTGGATCATGGCTGACGTGGCCCACGTGGAGAGCTGCGAGCGAAGCTAGTTAAAATCGAATGGCGAGCTTCGCATAAACTAACTCGTTGCCCAATATTACCTTAATCGGGTCATGTCCAAGTGGGCTGTATGCTGATGTTCGCGTGTTTGTTTGAGTGAGATTTGCTATAGCTTATTGTAGGCTTCACTTTGAGCCAATTTGAAGTATTTAACCTATAGGCATTCACTTCTTACATCAAAGCTGGACATTGACCTGGATAGAAGATATTTTAATCGTCTACAAGACGCCCCTAAGTTTTTAAGATTTTGTATTTGATTTATAGTAGGATTGAAATACTTTGAATAATAGCCAGAGATATATTGTTGAACATAGCTTGAGTCATCTTGATTGGATTGAAAATTGTCTTTAATCTACTTGGTTGCCAAATGTGTACTATTGAACATAGCATTCTTTGTCGTAGACCTGTGTACAAGGCGTAATGATGCTTGTACTCATCCAACTCAGTGCTTGGAATAAATTTTATTTTCCCTATCATTGGGGCAAAGTTGAGAAATTAGCAAAGTTTAGTTAATTTTGGATGTTGACGAAGTTCACTCCACTTTGAATTGTGTAGGTGAGATTCGTTGATTAGCGATATTCACTAGCTGGTGATGGTCGTTGAGATTATACTTTTGGATTCATGCCTTGATCTGCAAGTGAGATCTCTTAGTCAAATATTCGCAAGATCCACTGTAGATTTCGCTGAGTTTTAGGCTAAGATTTAGCCTCTTTATGCGGTCCAATCACATCTCAAAAGATGTGAATTTTTTAGAAGTTTGGATTTGAAAAGATATAAATAGCCTCATTCCCTTCCATTTTTTTTCTTTATTTTCATATTTTCCATGTCTAAATCTTCATTGGCTAGATTAGAGATGCTCCTCAATAGAAGAGCTAAGATAACGCAGCTCCAGCAGGAGCTTGCCCAAGCAAAGGGAAATTAAGTGAATGAAGTTCGCATACTCTGCTGACTAGTGAATTTACTTTTGACTGAGAAGGCCAAGTTCGAGCAAATAGTCGAGAATCGGTTGAAAGCTTTGGGCAAGTTGAATCACAATAGAGATGCTTGGAGCATTGAGTGCCATGCTCTGCATAGGACTATTCATGGCTGAGATTAAGACTGAAGAAAGATCCTTGAAGCTCTACAAATGAGGACTTTAAAAGTGATCAGATCTCACAAGTGTGAGACTAAAATGTAATTAGATGTTGTTTGGCTATCTCAGGCCTGAAGTTAAATTTTATTTGCAAGAAGTGCTTCTCCCCTGATATGTCCAATTCAAAGTAACAGGGGCACTTCTTGTTTAACAACTCTTTCTCATCCTCTGGCATAGAGTCTAGGGAGAAGTAAATAGGAGCTATTTTTTTACATGGGGAAAAACTTAGTTCCCGAAGTTTTGTGAGATTGGAGGTACAGGGGCTTAGTGACTTTTTTGTTCTCTTTCCTTTTCATTATCCATAACTAGGAGTATAGGATAAGCTCTTGATTTTGGATTCCACTTGTCTTTGTGACTGTTGTTGAGGTTGGAGTAGCAAATAGCAACAAATAACCATCATCACTATAAGTGAACAGTTTGAATGTCGCCTTTATGTCGTAGAGTTTTTTATCGATGAAAATAAACTTTTTTCTAAAATTATTTATCTTTGTGTGCTTGATCTGTTTGTAACTATACCTTTGAGGCAATCTTGAACTCTGCATAGAGCTCTTGTTTTGGAAGCAAAATTCAAGCTCCTTTATGTTGGCGAGAGTCAAACTAAAGTTTGCCAAGTAGGGTTTCAAGCAGATGGAGTTAGAGTTTTTTCAATTTGGAGATTTGGAGAAGTTTGCTATGTCTCTCAGGTGAAGTTCACTTTAATACCTAGCTTATTAGGGCAAAGTTCATTCGCTTCTGCGAACTTAATTGAAAGTCAATTGGGCAAAGCTAAGTGAGTCGGCTAAGCGGGGCTTAGTATGAGGATTTAAAACTTGCATCCTCTATTTCTACGGCTAAAGTTGTGATGAAGATCGCTCATCAATAAAGTTTACAATGGGATTTTTGGTGAAGTTTGGGGCGATAATCTTTGGTGAAGTTCAAGGCAAGCCCATAAATAGTGCTGTTTACCTCCACTCTTCTTCACTTTGATATTCAAAACCCTAGTTTTCGATACCCATCGAAACTTTTCTTCGAGCTTCAAATTGATTATAATGGCTCCTCATCGTACAATCTCCTAGGGAAGAGGCACTGCTAGGGGGCCTCGCTAGCTAAGAATTGACAACACACCGGCACAGTGGAGATGGTTAAGGGTAAGTTTTGACCCATCAATGGTGATCTTTGGATTTACCAAAAAACACAACCCTAATCAGGCTTCAAACAGCACCCTTGGGTGCTTAAAGTTTATTCGCTGCTAAAGGCATGACTTTTATGACTACTCACAGTCTTATTGATAAGCTTTTGTTAGCGATAGTAAAGCTTTGATAGCGGCCATCAGTGGCACTTAGTATGACGAGCTTCACTTCTCAGGTGAAGCTCATTGCCGTTAGTCTGTCGGGTTTCTGGGCAAATTTCGTTTGGGCAAGGGTCGTGATTTAGTCTTTTAGACTTCTGGCTAATCTCCGCCTTAAGCGAGGTTTGCTATTTAGACTTGAGCGATCTTCGCTTGAGCGAAATTCGCCAATCATGATCTGAGCAACCTTTGCCTCAGCGAGGTTTTCTGGTTCAATCCATTTAGTTTCTTGAGTGGATTTAATTGTATTGCCTACACTTAGCTAAAATTTTGACACTAGTGTTAGGATGACTTCTGCTCATGGACGAGCTTCGCTTATGATTATCCTGGTGAGCTTTGCATCTGAGTGCAAAGACTTGATTGATTTTTTAAACTTGTCTTTACATCATTGTGCAGTTGTCTCGTTGAAAGTGCTTGTAAGCTATCAAAATCATTTCGAGCATAATGGAACTCGTGACTCTAAACTGAGGCATGTTTTCTATGGGCATGTTCCCCCGTACCAAGAGGATAGCAACCAAGAGAGAATTGACGCGGTTAGATTGGGGGACTATCAAACTCCAAGGGAGCTCATCACGAATGCGAAGTTCTCAATTCCTAAAGAGGATCGATTAGGGAAGCCCCAATCTTTTGTTTTTGAATAGTAATCCTAACGGCACCTCCATATTTAACTAGGTGAAGGAGCACTAATATTATACCCAAGGGGACGACCGCTACTACCTGACATTAATAGACTGTCAAGTATCCTTCATATACTTACAGCATCTCATTGTGCCTTGCTCATTTAGACCTCACGAGCAAAGAAGATAATATGAAGGTGGACTTTTTGAAGCATGATGGTGATTTCTGTCAGGAAAGAATCTTCAAGGATAGCATCATAGGTTTGTGTCTTGGCTTTGTTCAAGAGGACACCCCTGTTAATGAAGTTCCTATTGTTCCAAACATATATGGTAGTCAACTTGCCAATACTGACACGCAGTACCCAAAGGGGGATGCTAGATTCCCTAGTTGGGTGAGATCAATGGATACCTAGTTGTGGACCCATTTAGTGGATTACACTCTCGTTACTTTTGAGGTGAGCTTGAGAACACTGGGGCTCTATTCTGTAGTGAGAGCCTCGAAATACAGTGTGGAAATTTGTGCATCAATATTGTACAATATTTTAGAGCTATATAATATTGACAACATCACATTCTTCACTCTAGAGGGAAAAAACAGGATCGCTCTACATGAAATGTTTGAAGTGACATGATTGCCAATGGGAGACCGTTCTTATGAAGAGTTCTTCCCTGTCAACATATAGTTGGACACCTTTAAACAAAATGCTCACCTTAGAGAGGTATTCAGGAAGTTGGTCTGCCACTTCCATATCTGCCAGAGGATCATTGCAAACACTGGACATGATACCACTATTACATGTATCCCTTGGGCTAGGTGTCTATTCTCCAATGTTAGTAAGAAGGGGGAAGTTGACTCTATTCATCCAGTGACAGAAGCCGAAGTTGAGAGCTGGACTTTCAAGGATGGTGTAGGTCGTAAAAATTGATCTCAAATTTGTATTAATTGAATTGTTTGTTACAAATCGAAAATCACTTTTACACAAAAGCAGAGAGAATTGATTTGATATCTCCTTGTTTAACGTGTGATCTATGGGGTGAAAGGGTACTTCGCTCGATGCTTGAGTCAAGTTTGCCTCTCATTGATGATTCGAACAAGGTTGTGAATAAACTTTAGCGCATGGTAGAAGCTTTGTCTCTTGAATTTGAATACCCGAACTAGGATTTGAAAGCTGAATGCACAAGATGCAAAGATCGGTTCAATGCTAGATCTCTCAATGCTAAGAGTTCAAAAGTCTGTTCCCCTCTTCTATAGCCATTCATGGCTTTTTATATAGGAGAATGGTTCGTAACCAACTCCTAAGAACGTGGGAAGTGGTTGCAATCGCACCCATAATTTAGGCTTTAGTGGCTAACTTGGTCAAACAGTTCAGGCGAGCTTGACCATTCAGGCGAGCTTGACTATTCAAGCGAGCTTGGTGAGCTTGCAGGTGAGCTTCATAGGTGAAGTTAAGTGTTCACGTGAGCTTATCTTTGTTCAAACGAGCTAAGCATTCAGGCGGACTTAGCATTGTCCACAGAGTCAAGTATTTAGGCGAACTTGGATCTGCATGAGTTATGTAGGCAAAACTTGAAACATGTAGGCGAACTTTAAGCATTTCGGCGAGCCTAATTTCATTCAAGCGAAGCTGTGTCATCAGGCGAACTTAGCTTGAATTTGACTATTTGATTTAGGTGAACTTGTATGGTCAGGCGAACCCTTGATTTTTCTTTGTTAATATTTGCCTACAAAACCCCTTTCAAAGTTTTTAGACCAAAATTGGGTTGCATGGGGTCAGAAATACTTTGAATAACAAATGATCACCATTCATTAATTCAGGCAAAGCAAGGACCTTTCCAACAAACTTGGCCATTCTGGCGAAGTTGGGCTCTTCAGGCGAAGTTAATAAATCCAGGCGAGTTAAGCATTCAGGCGAACTTAGCATCACAGGGAAGCTTGGGTATGTAAGCGAACTTGGCGGCTGCAGGGGAGCTTCAAACAATTGCAGGTGAGCTTCAGAGTCCGCCAGTCAAAGTGGTGATAGCGTGTCAGATTGCATTAAATGTGATGTGACTTAGCCTCATCGTTTTCACGCATTTGATCTGAGCCGTCACATCGGTTGAATATTGAATCTCATCCTTTGCTTTCGAAATTAATCATGGGCTTTCAATTTGAAAACTCAAATCTTGACTGCTCCTTCAAATATGAAATGCCTCATCACTTGGATAACAAATCTGAATCGTTGAGTTTAGAGCTAATCGTGATCGTCGATCTTAAAACAGTCGAATCCGAAGCGTTTTATCTAATCTGAACTGTTGTTTCGGTTGAGATATTGAATTACAACTGTCAATTCATTTGCCTATATATAGGCTTGCTCTCCCTCGTGGAGGAATTTCTACAATCTCAAACTTTCTTCGCTAGAAACTTCAAAGATTTTTGAGTGACCTTCTTATTTTACTGTAACTTTTTTTGATTTTGAAATGACTCCTAAGACCAAATCTCTCGCTTCGAAGGGAATGGGGAGGGCCTCTGCTTTAGTCGTTCCTGGTGTTGCTCCGCCCTCTTCAAGTAAGATTCAAAGATTGTATCTTTTTTGTATGCTTTTGCTATTGCAAAACTATGGTGTTTGGAGAAGATGAACAGGTGACATTCACTCTTCTGACGAGCTTCGTCAGTTCTGGCGAAGTTCATCTGATCTGGCGAACTTTGTTGTCTGGCGTAGTTTGTTTGTTCTGGTGAACTTTGTTCGATCAGGCAAACTTTTTTCGATCAGGTGAAGTTCACTTAGTCAGACAAGGTTCGCTGAGTCAGACAAACTTTTTTTGTCAAGCGAACTTTGTTCAGTCAGGTGAACTTTGTTTGTCAGGAGAAGTTCGCTTAGTCAGGCAAACTTTGTTTGTCTGGCAAAGTTCGCTTAGTCAGACGCACTTTGATAGTTCGCCCATTTAGCGGAGCTCGCCTGCATAGCTTAGTTCGCTTATTTTGATGACTTAGCAAAAATTTTGACTTCATCAAGTACTCATTAAGTGTATCAGCAGGGCTCACCTGCATGGCTGAGTTCATCTGTTTAAAGGACTTAGCAAAAATTTCCACATCGTTAAAGAGTTTTAACTTCTCCTATTCTTTTATTTTTACAGTGGCTTATTTTGGAGAGGCTATCCCAAAGATCACTGCTATTGGTCATGCTAGTGGGGTAGGATCCCCCACTCCAACCAGGTTGCCGATTCATGAACGAGTATTAGTTTTCTCTCCGGACAGTTCCGCAGAGCGAGAACAAAGGATCTCGGAGGGGCATCATCTTACACTTCGAGAGCTCATCACGGATGCCACAATGATAGATTCCAAGTGCAAGGAGATGAAGAAATCCTACTTTCTTTTTGGTGATGCAAAGACTGATCCAACGAGTCTGTTGCTTGGTGAGAGTAGATGGTTGCGCATTATCGACAACGTCTGCTATTCTATCCTTGCTATGCCAAGGAGGGTTCTCAATTGTAGGGTTGCAGTCTCTCTCTGTCCCGAGATTGATGAACTAGGCTCTGACCCCCACTCAGGATGGAGTTACATGTGGTCTTTTCATAGGTTCGAAGGCTGGGTTTGGTATTGATAGCTCAAGCAAGAGCATCATAGTTTTGCACCCTGCCCTGTTGCAAAGCGATTTACCAATGGGGGAGATAGCTGCGGTGGCTGAGACCTTCCGCCATAGATTCTTCAATGTTAGGGGTCAATTTTTGCCAAAAGACTTCCGAGCTCTTGGGTGGATCCACTCCGCACCAAGCTTACACTTTGGTGGTCTCGGATCACTAAGTTTGTGCTAGAGGAGAACTCCAAACTACAGGGCACAAAGTTGTATACTACCATCAGGGCCACTCAGTTCGGCCTCAAAATAAATGCAGTGCAGATTCATAGCATTTTGGAGCTCTACTGCCCTGAGACCGGCACTTTCTTCACTTCGAATGGCGAACTGGGCTTCGCATTGCACGAGATGTATGAAGTGTTGGGGTTATCGATGGGGCAGTTCCCATATGAAGAATACGTCTCCGGGCAAAGGGAGATTGAATTTCTCTCTGCCAAGTTTCCTTAAGTGGTCGAGACCCTCTAGGAGAGGATCTGCCACTATCATATCTTCCTGCACACTGTTAGGGTAGTAGACCACCAGGGCAAGAAGAAGAGGAATCAGGGCATTAGCCACAATAATTGGATCGACTACTTATTTTAGAACTTCGATGATAAGAAGAGGCCAATTCTGCCCCTGGACATTTGTGATGAGGTGACAGTGCAGAAGAGGATTTTGACAGCAAGTCACTTTTTGATACCCTCGAATTTGATGAAGGAGGGTTTAAGGTAGGGATGACTTTCCAATCGTTCCACCACCAGGTCAAAATTACAATCTCCAATAAGGCACTGCTAGCCGGGTACTTGATGCTATAGCTAAAACGTTGTGTGATCCCCACACACTCGTTTGAAGCAATCTCGATGGAGATGGTATACCCAGCAGTCTATTTAGCTTATGGACGATCTTACGTGCTACTTCCTGCTATGGTAACATGCATTTAGGGTGGACTGCACACTTTAACGACACAATTCTGTAAAGTGTCGTATGTTTAGGAGAGAGAAGGAGAAGAAGTGGATAAGACTCTTAACCTGCACGTCAGCCTCCCATATACATACCTGATGGCGTGGTATGTGCTGCACTACAATGAGCACACTAGTAGCACATTAAGAAGGACATATGACCCCCTTCCTTCAACGCTTGGAGCAGTGTTCTTGGAAGTACAAGTATATTGCAGAGATGAGAAAGACGTTATCCTTTTTCAGCAACTACAGATTCTACCGATGCTTCCCCTACTTCTTAGATGGAGGGTATGATGACTCTTTTATGGATGTGCTAACGGAGGATAATTATAGTTCACTATCCTTGGGCAGCTTCCGTTGGCTTGCCAACATCCGATCGGACTATCATATCTTTAGAACAGGCTCGATCTTCCATATGGAGCCCTACTTCCCATGTCGGTTCGTTCACCAATTTGGGCATGATCAACTATATGTGGGGAATCTGAACCCTCAACAAAGCTTCGAAGGAGGTTAATCGACGGTGCGTGAGGCTGGTATTGGTATTAGGCAGGATGCACCACCGCTCAATTTGTGTTTCCACCCAAGAACCTACAAAGTGGTACCAAAGTGCCAGCGTAGCGCCTGAAGGCTTTAAGCCTTATGAATCTGGCCTGAAGGTGTTGAAGCTTCATTTGGGCGAGACGACTCGTGCGTCAGGGTGAAGGGAATACCAGCAGTTTGAGGATTCTGAAGAGGCTCCCTTTGAAGAAGCTGGTGGTTATGAAGGCTATATGGCTTTGAGGAGCCCGCATTCCAAGCCCCATATGCCCCCTCCCAACTCGACATCACAGCTAAAGAGGAGGTCAAAGAAGAAGAAGCTGAGGAGTTGACTCGAGCAGGTATGTTCTTGGAGGGAGTTAGGAGTGTTATCGCCGAACAAATGCAAATGCTAGAATTTGTAATTTCTAACTACGCTCCTGACTTCATAGCTCGATCAAAATGATTGTGAGCAGTGGAAGCAAGCCCCTCTGAAGAGGCAATGATGAAGAAAGCTCGCCACAAAGAGGCGGCGATGACTGTTGAAGAGGGAGAGGGCTGTGCGACAAGCATTTTCAAGCCAACTCCCACGATTCAATCCACTTAGGAGATGGCTCCACCAACCATCCCAGCTTCTTTAGCTCAGCCTTGTACGGAAGCTGCTTTGCCAGCCTCTTGCTGTTATGCCAAAAATAGCTCCGTCGAAGTTAGAAGTCATGGCGTCGACCTCGCCTGCTGCCCAACAAGTTTTGACTGAGCCTGCACTCAAGTTGCTCAACCAACCATCCTAGAGGGTAATCATTCTTTCACTCCTCTTTTTTTTAATTATGTTTGATGCGGTTGCCTCATGTCCGCTCAACCTTTCATTTCTTACTAAAACAGAAATGGCGGAAGCGGCCATCACTATATCCTCTACAGAAAGAGAGGAGGAAAGAGAAGAAGAAGAGCTCTCTGGTGATAGCAAAGCCACTGTAGATGCGGTATTTAGAGATTTTGATGGAGTCAAACATGCTTCCCGCCATTCTCCTAAAGTTGAGCCTCCCGGTGGGGACCTAGATATCTCGTGCCCTTCTCACGAGCAGGCTCTCGAGGCTGTCACTTCCAGTCAAGGTATCATGAAGCGTAAACTCATAGCCCTATAAGAGTTGCTTTACTGGATATGCTAACACTTCTTTGGTTAATCTGTTCTACAGCTGATATAACCCATGAAGCTCTCGAAAGGTGGGCTGGTCTTTTAGAGTCCATTCATGAGGGAGCTTCCATTTCGCCTCTGCCGACTGCCATCAAACCTGTAAAGACTATGGTACAAGCAATAGATATTAGAGCTCAGACCGAGGAAACAACAAGTTCATCACTAGCCATTGTCGTTGTCACAGCTCCAATGCCGACTTTGACAACTCTCAACTCGGTCGTCAAGGCTCGCTCCTCTTCTGCCGTCGGGACTTCAATGGTAATAGCAGCCCTCCCTACTTCGGCGTTGTCTACTCAGACTCCTACCATTGTAGCCACTAGCGCCCTACCTCAAGCCCTGATAACGATGTCGGCTGCAAGTGAAACTTCTCTTTCTCCGGCAGATTGTATGCGAAAGATGGCTGTAGATCAGACCATCGAGAATTTTTAATCTTTCCTCCGGACCAGCATAGGGATGATGTTAGATGAGAGCTACTCCATTGATGATTGTAAACCAGTTCTGCAGATGTGTATAGACAATTTAACTAGGCTGGTTGGTGCAGAAGCTGCCTCTCCATATCAAACTCGTTTGCGGCTCCTGGAGAAGGATATTCAAGAATTGTTCAATCTCCACTCCGACAGCTCTAATATCGTCAGCCTGGCCTCTGAAAAGGTTCAAACATCCCTAAAAAGAGTAGGAACACCTTTTAGAGGAGACCCTGGCTAAGGAAACCAGACTAAAGGAAGAGGTGGAGCGAGCTACCGCTCAGGGTGAAAAGATTAGGAAAGAATGTCGGAAGGCTAACTTAGTTTTAGCAGAGTTAGCACAATGTATATCTAAGGTGAAGCATGTCATAACGGAAACTCATGCATTCTTAAGAGATAAAGAGCAAGCTCGTGCACAAGTCCCGATAGAATTAGAGGAGCTTGAGAATCAGCAGCAACAGGTTCTTGGCGAGCTCGAGGACAAAGATAGAGCTCTGAAGGCGGTAGGTGTTGAGCTAGACGACAACGTCTCACTCACTGAATAAGATATCTGCCAACAAATCCTGCGTATGATTGAGGAAGAACATGCCAAGGCAATCAAAGATATTGAGGATCTGTTATGAAGCTTTTGAGTCGATTTTCTTTTGAATGGATTTTGTAATGAAAACTTCTCATTATAAATAAATTCAGTTTTTTTATTGAATTTTCACTTCTGATATATTGTGAATTTCCACTTTGTTTGCTCTGTTGACTAATAGTTAGGATTTTTTTTAGCAAACCCCTAGCTATCAACTAATTTGATTTTGCCTTTACCAATTACCGTTTTAATTGGGCTAGCCATACTATTTATCTCAGTATGGTGAGTTCACGAGAAGTTTATCTTAGGCCTAACGCTAAGATTTTTTCTCTGCCCTTAGCTATTCAGGGAGTAGGATCAAGAATTGATTAGGATTACAACAGTTAAGTCACAATCAAGTTTGGCTTTGTCGTTTGGTGTAACAGCTTAACCTGAGAATTTGAGAGAGAGAGAGAGACTTATCGCATGGTAGGCTCGCTACACAAATGAGTGGTCATTCACGAGAATGTTCGGGAGAGTGTGATGATATCATTAGCGAAATAACGATCTTATATTTGAATAGCAACTCATCATTTGGTAGGTCACTATTTGTGAATAAGGGGGTAGATAGGGTACATCGCTTGGTAGGCCACTATCAGCAAACAATGTCATTTGAAGGAATAATGGTGTGAAGGTAATCAAGTCATTCAATGACATGAGAGTATAATGACTGTGATTGGAATGGAGGCACATCACATGGTAGGCCACTATCAATGGATAACGTCATTTGTGGGAATAACGATGTAGAAATAATCAAGTCGTTCAGTGACTTAGGAGTATAATAACTGTGATTGGCATAAAGACGCATCATTTGGTAGGCCACTATTTTTGATTTCTCTAAAGGGATAGAACTTCGGAAAAGAACAGATAGTGAATCCTCACATGATAGATCAATGTCCTGATCGAATGATAAGTAGAAGCTCATCGCATGGTAGGCTACTACTTGACAAAGTATTTTCAAGAGGGGTTATGAATTGACTATCATAGGTAATCGTTAACATGATAGTTTTGTGTGGACCCGACATCCTACTAAAGAAGACCGATGGGAGAATTTGAAAGAGGATTAATAGGAGTTTTAATAGCGTTAACAATACCAGAGATTGAGCATCTCAATATTGTTAAGTCCATGTATTATCGTCGTACCCGTGGTGTTCGAACCTTGGCAGTGAAGTGGACCGCTCATCGCATGGTAGGCTATCAGAGGTGATTGTTAATGTGATAGCTTAGTGGACCCGTCATCCTATTGAAGAGGATTAACATAAGAATTTGGAGGGCAGTAAGGAATGCAATTGTCACCTTAGTTGACCTCGTGGGAGTTACAAGAGTTTTAATAGCGTTAACAATACTGGAGATTGAGCTTCTCATTATTGTTAAGTCCATGTATTATCGTCATACCTGTGGTGTTCGAACCCTTGCAGTGAAGTGGTTGGTATATAAGAAGCCTATGAATAGTACTTCTTTAGAAATTTTACATTGATAGGCATCATGACCTTGTCACCATTTCGTTTAACAAGGCGATATGATCTATTCAAATAGACCATCTCTACTACGAATCACCCTTCCCACTTGGGTTAGAATTTTCATTTTTTCTTGGAGTTGAGGATCATTGGTCATCAAATGACAATGACTAAGTCTCCCTCCTTAAAGACTTTGTGTTTGACTTTCTTGTCGAAAGCCCTAGATATTCAGGCTTGATAGAACTCAATATGTTGTTGAGCTTCAAGTCTCTTTTCATCTAGTGCCTCAAGTTCTTCGTGAAATTACCCTAGGGGGGTGAAAAGGGTATATGCTAATCTAACCCGATTTAATGCTAATTAAAACTTATTAACAAATATCCTAGCAAGTGTGATATTCAACAACTTATATGTGTAAGGATATGTAATTAACACAAGGGTGAAATATACATGAAATAATATAAACAAGATAGTGGGAAAATAACCAATGCAAATACAAAAAAATGATCACGGAGTTCGGTCCTTCTGACCTACGTCTTCGCTCCCCACTCTCGAGGAGAACTCCACTATCTCAGCCAGTTTTCAATGCTAACCGAAAACGTTTACACCTCACAACCTCGGTTTTCTAGCTCACCGAAAACTTTCACAACTCACACTCTTGCAATCACACTCTATACCCTCTAAGTGTTGTCCTAGCCCGTGTCACCTTCCTCAAGTGCTTGGAATTACCACCTCTCTCTAGGCTTTATCACCAACGTCACTCCTCTTGGAATCGACTCCGTCTCTCACCACACACTTCTCTTGGTGTACAAGTGTATTACAAAGTGTATCTCATAATTAAGCACAATAAAAAATGGTTTGTTCTCTAAACAAGATGAGAACATAATTAAGCCCACACTCAATGTTACACTCTCACAACCCTAATATACTATGTATGAAATATTTAAGCTCAAGTGGGTGTGTGTAAACAATGAGCAATATCAAAACTAAACTCAATGTAAATTCTAGATAAATAAAATAAATAAATAACAAATAAATGTATGAAGCTAGAAATTGAGTTTAAATGAATTTTCTCTAAAAAACAAAAGAGGGAGATGGATGAAATTGAAGCTCAAACAATTGAATTAATCTCCTCTTCTTCTTGTGAAACTTTCTTCACAAAACACTTATGAAAACACACTTAAGCAAACTTTAAAACACCTTTAAACTTCTTTTAAAACTTTCTTGGTTGAACCCTAAAGTTAGAGGGTATGAGGTATTTATAGGGACCCCAAGAAAACAACTAAAACCAACACAAAACACAAAACAACAAAAATCTAGAAAATAACAGTTATTGTGCAACGGTCATGTTATAAGTCGACTTATGACAGGTGTAAGTCGACTTCTGTCTTCATGAGTCGACTTGTATGAGTTATAAGTCAACTTAATAGATGAAAACATCTAACTGCACAACATATCATAAGTTGACTTATAAGTCGACTTATGAGTCGACTTAAACGTGCATAGGACCTGAAATGCGCAGTAAATTACAACTTTAAACATTGTTTAAAATATCATATAAATTTCAAAAATTATAAAACTTTGGGAAATATTTATAAATATGAAAATAAACATGTTACAAAAAGAATTTTTTAAATTGTATTTCCCATTTGTGAAAACTCATCATTTTGTAAAATTGATCAAAATACAAAATCTCAAAAATGCATGATTTTGACAAAATGACTTAAACAAAGTTTTGAAATCTTTTGATTAGATTTATAGACTTAGGAAATGATGCAACATGATGTAATTAAGTTTTTAATTCATAAACACATAATTTTACAAATAAACATGATTTCATTGATTTTAAATTTGTTAACTAATGAAATCATTTTAAGCACATATAAACATGAAACGAATATGTGTATATGTAATTATATCCATTTGTTTCATATTTATGTGGCTAAACACTAAAGTAAATAAAACAAAAATGATATGTGTGTGTATAATATTGAGCTTGAAATATTTGCACACAAGTATAAACTCCTAAAACTAAAACACTATACCTAAGCTAATAATCTCTCATTGAAGCTCGATCTTAGTTGCGAATGAAGCTTGATCTTGAATCTTTGACTGGAATTATGCATAGCTTCACTCTGATATTCAGCCAACCTCCATTCAATGTCATTGTTAAGGCGCAAGTCCATCCAACCTTCAACATCGATGTTTGTCTAGAATACCTAATAAACAAATACAAACACTAGACAAATGATGTTAGGGATTGTTTATAAATTATCAAAACAAGATTAGATCGTAGGCTCATAAACATAAGACCTAACACTTCGAGACGTCGTTGATGACTCTCTTCAGTAGTCTTCTCTGTTGCAAGTGCGATGCGTAGGGACGGGATCTGGATTTTTAGAGGCAATACAGGTTCACATCCGTATAACAAGGAATAAGGTGTGGTGCTAGTTGGGGTGCGGACCATAGTGCGATACGCCCATAAGCTATCACCAAGCTTCTCGTCCCAATCACGTTTGTTGGTGGATGTCATCTTTGTTAAGATCTTAACAATCGTCTTGTTGATAGCATCAACTAATCCATTTGCTGATGGATTGAAGGCAGTGGACGCCAAGTTCTGAATTCTAAACTTGTCACAGAACCGGGTAAACGCATGACTAACGAATAGTGACCCGTTATCATGAATGATACGTCTTGGGATGCCGTATCTATAGATGATGTGATGTTTTATGAATTTGACCACATCGTTGGTTTTGACTTCTCTTAAGGGAATGGCTTCAGCCCATTTAGAGAAGTAATCGATTATTGATAGGATGAAACGATGACCTTTTGCTGATGGCAGAGATATTAGTCTGACGATATTCATCCCCTATGTCTCGAATGGCCACAAAGTCATTGTCGGATGCAAGTCTTCAGGCGGTTTATGCATGTAATTAGCGTGGATCTGACATACATGACAACGTTTTGCATAAGCTATAGCGTCGCTGATCATCCTAGGCCAATAATATCCAATTCTTCGCAAGTGATTCTAGAGCTTAGGTCCGGGTTAGTGAGCACCACAGTACCATCATGGGCTTCCTTCAAGGCTTCTTGTGCTCTTTGGTTGACATGCATCGTAGTAGCATGCTGTCATACGACCTACGATATAGCGTCTTCATCATCGAGTCATAGTAAAATCTTGGCGCACATTTGCGAACAGACTCCCGCTCTTTGACGTCTTTGATGAGTATGCCGTATAAGACGTAATCAATAAATGGGAAATGCCAATCTCTCAGTTCGAGTTGACCTGTAGTCTAGCGAGTTGCATTCACTTCTAGAGCATACTTCTGTCGAAAGAGTTACTAACTTGAGATAGTGATGTGCTGACTTGTCCCTGGCAGTTGGGCCAGAGTGGCTGCAAGTGCCATCAATGCATTTACATGTATATTCTTGTGACACGGCACGTAGTCAAAGTAAAAGTCTTCAACCGACTCGGCTAACTTGATAGCCGCTTCATGATAAGGAATCAAGTCTTCGTTCCTGATCTCGCATTCCCCTATCACCTGATTGACAATGAGTTTGGAGTCGCCATATGCCTCGAGATGTCTTATCCACAATTTCTTGGTAAGATCAAGTCTAATGAGCAAGGCATTGTACTCAGCCACATTATTGGAGCACGACTCTGTTAAAGAGAAGGCTTGGGGTAACACTAGATTTTGGGGAGAGATCAACACAGTTCCCACTCCTGCGACAATTGTCCCTTCAGGGCTTTCCCGGGATGCACCGTTAAAGAATAATTGCCAGATTTCTTTTGTAAAGTCGCATTGGCTTCGTGGGCTTCATCCGGCATATCTTCAAATAAATCAGTTTTCACCTTTAATGGATGACTAGCCATGAGATTGCAAATGGCTTGCCCTTTGATAGACTTTTGTAGCGTTAAACATATATCGTATTAGGATAGCAAAAGGGCCCATCTTACTAGGCGCCAATTTAATGATATGGGTTGTGTCATGAAGACTCAGATGAGATTCATCCGGGAGATGACATGTATAGTTTGACTGACTAAGTAATGTCACATTTTTTGAATTGCGAACACTAGGGCCAAGCATTCCTTTTCGACCATGGGATACCAATGTTTAGCTCCCGTTAAGGTTCTACTCAGGTAATAGACAGCTTGCTCGTGGCTGTCGTTGTCATCTTGTGCTAACAGAGCACCCAAAGAATGCTCCATCGCCCTCATATAGATCAAGAAGGGTTTCCTTGAGACCGGAGCTGCCAAAACTAGTGGGTTCAAGAGATAAGTTTTGATCTCATTGAATGCTTTCTGGCAAGCTTCATCCCACACAAAAGACACGCCTTTCTTCATTAGCTTTGAGAAGGGATGACATTTACCTGAGAGATTTAAGATGAACCTACGGATGTATGCGAGATGTCCTTGTAGTCCTCTCAATTCTTTGAGATTCCTAGGTGGCTGTAGCTCCTGGATAGCTTGAACTTTGTCAGGATCTATATGAATCCCTTTCGTTGTGACGATAAATCCAA
This sequence comes from Asparagus officinalis, assembly GCF_001876935.1. Taxonomy (NCBI): domain Eukaryota; kingdom Viridiplantae; phylum Streptophyta; class Magnoliopsida; order Asparagales; family Asparagaceae; genus Asparagus; species Asparagus officinalis. The sequence goes on from NC_033797.1 coordinate 59,986,553, forward strand.
GGAATTTGCCACTTGACAGCCCTAAAAATGATTTTGTAGGATTCATCTTCAATTGATAAGATCTCATAAGTTTGAACATCATTTTTAGATCTTAAAGATGATCATCTTTGCTGCGAATCTTCACGACTAGGTAATCTACATAGCATTCCACTGTCTTTCATAGATGATCTTGGAAGATCATGCTCATGGTGTGCTGGTAGGTTGCACCTGCATTTTTGAGTCTAAAGGGCATCACTGTATAGCAATATATCCCTAACGGAGTCCTGAACAATGTATGTTTCTCATCTTCAGGGTACATTTTGATTTGATTATATCCTGAAAATCCATCCATGAAGGACATCCTCTCAAACCTACATGTATTATCGATAATGACATCCATGATAGGTAGGAGAAATTCATCCTTCGGACATGCAGCATTGAGATCTATAAAGTTGATACAAATACGGATCTTTCCGTTCTTCTTCAGGACCAGAATAATTTTGGCCACCCAGCCAGGATGTTGTTCTTTCCTGATGAAGCCTGAATCAATTAGCTTCTTCACTTTGGCTTCGATCGCCTCCATGATTTGTAGACAAAACTATGTTTGCTGTTGTTTGACTGGTTTGGCACCAAGTTTGATGTTGAGGTGATGCATGGCAACTTGTGGGTCAAGACCAGACATGTCCTCATAATTCCAAGAGAAAATGTCAATATATTCCCAAATAAGAGATATAAGGTCTTCTTTCTCCTGGGGAGGTAAGTTACCACTTATAAATATGGATTTGGGGTTGGCCTCATCTCCCATATTTATTTGAAGTACTTTGTCCTTTGTGGGAGGTTCGCATTTTTCAAACCGACCTCTCCATTGAGCACTTACATGTCGGTCTCATACTTCCTCATAAAGCAGAACCTGGTCATCCTCTCTAATTTCAGTAGGATCAGTTGTAACCATGTTGACTGTGAGGTTTTTGAATGCAGTCCATATGCTAACATCTGAGTCCCACATCGAGGATGCTGATGATGAGTCAACGGAGTGAACTTCATCGGGTTCTTTTCCAGAATCACCATATTATTTTGATGAAGGGGAGATGTAACTTAGACCTCTACTGGTTTGGTGATAATAATCATCGGGCTTTCCTTTGGGAACGAAGGATCATACAAATGTTCTTCATCCATTACCGAAATTCAAACCCTCATTGTGGGAGAAGTCGTAACCCATGTTCTCCATCATTCGTAACGTCATTGGTTCATTGTGCGAGTATTGAGGAGCGGGCTCATCTTCTTCCAAACTATCCCACAGTGTGCACAGGGGCTGATCTACCCTTCCAAAGATAATATCTCTCTGATTACTATCTTAGGCTGGTACAATAAAGAAGGCTCATGAGGACTCGATCGTTTGTTTATTTGTTACAAATGACGAATGCACAAGCAAGTGTAAAGAAGAGTTAGTATACTAGCTTAAAACTAGATTGCTAGACTCGTCAGTACTGGACTCTAAATCAACAGATGACAAGTAAGCAAAGTTATAATCTTTATTCAGGACAATTTTGTCTGCTTCATCAACATTGCCTACATTGGGGCTTTCGCTGCCTGATTACAATGGGTTCATTATCATTCAAGATAAGACCCTCATCATACTCGGACTCACTGTCAGCCTCGCTGCCACTTTTAGGCTCTTCGACTGGTGGGTCTTCCTCCAATTCAAAGTCCTGGTAAAGCAAAGAGTCAGTAAAATAGTTCTCGACCCCTTTGAAAGGTCGATTTTCTGCAAACACCGTCTTCACCTGACCGTAATCATCCACATATTTCATGCAGTGATGTAGTGTGGACGGGACAATCCGGTTGCTGTGGATCCATGGCTGACCCAATAGCATATTATAGGAGGGTTCAGCATCAATTACATAGCAGATCACCTCCGTTTTCATGCCACCCGGCTGGCATTTGAGGTGAATATTTCCTAATTATAAAACCCCGTAAATTTGAATTAATATGTGATAATTTGAAATAATATGTGATTAATTGAGATAAGTGGATATTTATCATGATAAATATCATTAAATGGTGTATGAGTATGATAGCAAGTATTTTGAGTGCAAACAAGTTCGTATATGTGAAAGAATCGAGTCGAAAACATGCACAAAGGCAAAACTGCACAATTGGAAATTTGCGGGCCGGTTGACCACCGCACAAGGCATGGTCAATTTCCTGGCGGGTTTCCAGTTTTCCCATTTTGAGTTGGTTTCGGGTTTTATGAGGCCCAATTGCACATCGGTGCTTATATATCCATTCTTTAACTAAAATTCACACCCTATTTCAGAGTTTTAAAACCATAACAGCCACCAACCCCTCTTTTAAACCCTTGATCTTTTTTTTTGTGAGAGTTCAAGAGCTTTTGAAGCGGGATTTCATTTTGGTTTTGGCATGTGGCTTAGGGATCTGTCTTGGCTTTGCATCCTTCATGCTTTCAACAAGTTTTTAGGTGAGTTTCATCTCTGCTAACCCTACTCCCACGTTTTTAAGTGTTTTAATGAGAATTAATATGGTTTTATTGACCCTAATCAACTATTTTAAGTATAAAAAATAGTTTTTTTGTAATATATACGATAAAGATCAGATCTTTTCGTGTTTTGATGATTATAAATGAATTTTCAGATATGGTTTAAGATATGAAACTATTTAAACAATAACTTTAACTTAGTTTTGATGATGCTATCGATGTTTTGATGTTTTCATGCATGTTTAGGGTTTACATGTAATATTTAATATTGTGATTCTTGTTTCATGTGTTGAATAATCTTTAGAGATGTTAATTTATTATTTGCAATGTTCTATACAAGTTTTACAACGAGTTAAACAAGTTAGAATCATGAAGCACACAAACACGAATCCGCAGTAAGCAGGCTGAAAACCTCAGGTTGGTCGACCGCCGCACAAGGTGCGGTCGACCGCTAGGCATATCCGAGCTTGTGCATGTTTTGTCTCATGTTCGCTAATTTTAAGGGATTTTCCCAATCTATGTAAGTTATATTATGATGTTTATGGTCTGTTAAACACCTGAGGTGTATGTGAACACTAGATATAGGTTCGCACATTGAGATACGTGCATGAACACTTGAATACATGTTTCAAAATTGAGTATACATGCATAGTTGAGATGCATAACACATGTTTGAGTTGATAGTTGTTGGCATAACACGTGATAATGCATAACCTATCTGTTGGGGATGTTCAGTGTGGATGTTTATCCCGTAATGAGACCTTGGTTGTACCACACCAGGAGTATTTGGACGTTTTTCCGTAATGAGACATCTGTGGTACCAATACTCAAAGATGATCGGGGTGTTTCTAGATTAGGCTAATACGCCCTTCATTTTGTTGTACGATTATCTTGATGTATCATCCAGAATTAGGGAGATAAAACTATCGCCGTAGAACGATTGAGTAATAACATTAAATCCACATAATATTGTGAGAACCTTATATGAGTATCATTAGGTGATAAAGATATATATACACAATTGTAGTTTGCTCCCATATTAGATTACCCAAGAGTAGGGTACACATTGGATACATGTCATACGTGGTTTGGTCTATGGTGATATTTGAGATTGATGATATTTCCTTATGACTGCACCAACTACCTGAGGGTAGTTTGAGATGTGATTTGGCTCTATGTTGTTTAGGTTTGTAGTTTTTTTTTCTTTTATGTACTACTTTTATTCATAGGTTTGGAATTGGTATTTAGCAATTCACAATTTGAGAGATGGTATATACATGAGGGTTTCCTTGTTTGGATTATTTTGCTCGACATACTAATTCTTCTGTTGTGGGTTTCTAAATATCAGTCTTCATTTAGAGTTATATAAATGATTTTATATCTATATGTATTAATAGTATTTTCTTATATACTCCTACTCCTCCCCCGAGGACGGTGGAGATGATCTCGCTAGCGCTTTGACGCTCGTTGTCCCCCCTCCAACCCACAGAGAGTCGTAGGTTGATGAGATTGCATCTTAGGTTTCGTCTAGTTATTTATATTTGTCATATTTTAGAGTTCTATAGTAGTTGTTTATTTTCAAACTCTAGAGATTGTGATTTTACTTTGTAAAGGCTGAGTGCCTTAGAGAGATTTCATTTGACCATTATATCGAGACTTATTTCATATTCAGAGTTATTTTATTTTAGTTAGGCCCTTATGGTGATTTTTATACACTTCCTTTGTGCATATTTTGTTACTTCATTATTCTTTGCATGTTTTATACCTTCACCTGTTTGTTGATTCTACTAGAGAGATAGTAACTGTGATGGTAAAATATGTTGTTGCATGGTGTTGGTGCATGACAAGTTTGACATTCAGGGATTTACCTTGGACCGTAGCCTCGTGTGAACCCTGGAGCATCACACTAATGGTCGGGTTCCAGTGGTGTTAAAGCTAAAGATGGTGGTGCTTGTTGTAGACAAACGCCTCCGAGGTACCCCCAAAGGTTATATAAGGGATCTATTGTTTGGATGCCAAGCAGCACTGATGACATCCCTTTTCTAGATCCTCTTCGGGAGTAGGTAGAAAATGAGTTGCGAAAGCTTCAGAGTCGGCTAGCGCTTCTAGTAGAGCATCCTGGGTAGACTTGGATAACCACAAGAGCTCATACAGAGTGATTCTGGCCAGAATATTAGCTAGCTAAGTAAGCACATCGAACTGGAAAGGTTGACTACTTGAGTTGGCGGGAGTCTCCTTCCTCAGTTCTTTGTTGTATTGAAGTTCTTTCTGCTTGGACCGGTCTGGCATTGGCTGAACTGCTGGTGGAGGCTCTGCTAGTGACTTCGAAGGGTTTTCCGCTATTGGAACATATTTCTTAGTAAAGTCCTTCCCTACCCTAGTAGCTAATACGGTCGTCTCGTCATCAGAATCAGTGAGGGCAGTTGCTTCCACCATGTAGTCTGGAATTGCCGACACAACATTGAAGAGCTTAGCCTTCCCCTTAGACTTCTTTGAGGGCTTAGAAGTCCATTGTTCATCTTCAAGGAGATCGAGATGGACCCACATCATTTGCCCTGATGGTAGGGTCTGCGGTACAAAACATTTCTCTCGCTAACGATGAGGGTCAATGTTGACGATCCTCAGCTCTGCCTTAGGGATGGGAACAACCTCTGATGGCGCAAGAACTTCCTAGAGATCTTTTCCAAACTTGAGAGTGACCATATTTGTGGTCACTTTCTTCTATGTTGTTTCCTTTTTTAGGACTCCTGCTTCATAAAGGGCCTAGATTTTATCATTGAGGATATAGCATTTAGAGGTGGGATGATGAACTATCCTGTGATACACACAGTAGTTAGGATCATATGTTTCAACCACATCCTCCGGCCACCTTATCTCTAGTAACTTTATCTTGTTACTCTTGAGCAGGGTATTGAAGATAGCAACCACTTGATCATCTTGGAAGTCGTACTACTTCTTGAAATGTGGTTCTGAAGATGCAGCTTTTTGCTTTTGAGCCGGCTTAGAGGCTAAAGTAGTCTCAACAGCCATGGTTTCTTTACCCTTGGACCGAGGGAGATTTCTAGACGAACTCTGCTCTGGAGCTCCTCTTTTCAGTTGGGGTTCTTCAACTTCCAGCCTCTTGAGCATGTTCTCCACTTGTTTGCCTTGGCGAACAAGCTCTTTCCAAGTTTGGGTTTCGACCGCTCCAACCTTAGACAAAATATGGATTGAAAGATTGTTGCAGCACATCTCGATCAACGTACTTTCAGAGACCTGATCGCAGAAATGTAGCGACTAATTTTTGAATCTCTTCACGAAATTGTTTACGGACTCCCTTTTTCTCTATTTTTAAGCTAACAGAGTGGACATCGATACCTCTACGTCGTCATCGAAGAAACGGGCTAGGAATAGCTTCTCCATGTCAGCCCAGGATTTAATGGATCCTGGTTCCAGCTTATGAAACCATTCAAAGGCCACCTCCTTCAGGGTTCCAATGAATAACCGAGTCAGGATGGGATTGTTTCCTGTGAGAAATTATATTTGAGCCAGGAAATAATAAATATGTTGCGAAGGAGATCCTTTGCCCTCAAACTAGACTAGGCTTGTGGGCTTGAACTTTGTTAGATAGGGGACCGTATCCCATCCGACTGGATATAGTCTGACAACCCCTAGCTCATTCATATTCTTATGGAGCTTCAAGGCGTCGAGTTGGCTTTGGAACTCGTCTAGCCTCTTATCTCTTGGATTATGGCTAGAAGATGATGCCCCTTCTGAGAATTCAGAAGAAGAATCTGAGGATGACCCGGGGTTCTCTTCCCCCTCTATTGTTTGAGGAGGAGTGGGTTCCCTTCCTTTGCTCTTGGTTGTGGATTTCAGGAGAGCCCGCAATGTCATCTTTTTCTTCTTCTTCTTTTCTAGAAGCTTTTTGAGCATCTTCTTCATGGTATTGATCATTGCTTGTTGAATGGTAATTGCAGCTTGTTGCTCCTCCAGCCTTTTGGCTATGTCTTCAGGAACTTCAGTCATGTGCACCTTTGCGTGTCCACCCTGAATCGAGCTTGAAGCCTGAGACGTTGCTACTGTCGAACAATCGTCATCATCATCATCGAAAATGGATGCTAACCGCTTGTAATCAAGTGGTATGGTAACCCCATTTTTAGTCCGAGTGTGCTGGTAGATACCCTCAGGGTCAATAAAGAGGCCTTTTAGATTTAGTAAAAGTCAACATCAGAGGAGTCTGAATTTTTTGCCTTGGATTTCCCCGTCATGTTAATAGTTGTAGCTGGGAGATCCAAGTCTTCGGGAGCTTGTTTCCTCGCATGATTACATCTTCGGCGTGGGTGTCTTGTATCTACTGGATGCTCGAAGAGTCTCTTGAACACGGATGGTTTCGACAATTCAGCGCACTGACACCCGGCGAGTACCGCTGTGATCAACCTCTCACAATGGCATTGAGGCGCTACCTAATGAATACTATGTTTGCATGTAAAGTGTTCTCTATGATCGAACATGGGTCGATGCTTACAACCCCCAGCACCAGAAGGACTGGACAAGTGATTGTGAGACGAAGGCTCATAGAAACACTTGAAAGAACACTTAGCAAAATCACCAAGTGTTGGAATCCGACGGGCTTGCCTTAACAGGCGAAGCTGCCTAGTCTGGCGAGGTTTGCCAATTTGGAGAACTTAAGTCTATCAGTGAGGTTCAGCCTGATGTTCTTTTAGGCGAGGCTCATCTATTTGGCAAACTTGGTGGAGTACGCTTGACGGGCGAACTTCTGCTGCTTTACCCTTCTGGCGATGGTTGGCTTGCAAGCAGGGTTGAGCTGTCAGGCGAACCTGGCAAAGTTCGCCAACTGATGTAATTCTACCTGATTTATGAAGTCCGCTTGATTGGGGAAGTTTACCTGAGTGGTGACCTTCGCCAATAATGTGAAGTTCGCCTGAACCACGTAGTTCACCAGAATTGGAAATTTTGTATTATAATTCGCCAGAACTAGGAACTTCGCGCTTGTTCTTGGTTCTAGCATTGTTTTTCAGGCCTGGATAATAATTTAGACCATCATAGGAGATCAAGGCATGTGCTTCGTTGCGAGCGCGGGCTTGTCGTCGCCTTTGCTTGGCCCTCTTTGAGAGAGGAGCATTCATATCGATGGTGATTGCATGATCCGTGCCAACATGAACTTTGGTACTTGTACGCGTGGGAAATTATGAGAAACTCGAGAATTGAATCTATATTATTCTCTCTAACTGACTTAGAAAAAAATGATTACAATCCTCTCAATAAAATTTCTCTCTAACTGACTTAGAAAAAGAAACTATAGTTTTCTTTATCGGTTCCCCGATTTACAAAAGAGGGAAGGATGAAACCCTCCCTTTGTTTTAAACTGGGTTTTTTTTTGTGGCGATGGGAGTTTGAATATTGTATCTCGTTGACGATCCGAGCACTTCAACTTCGTGGGGTGTTGGTCTTCTCTCCTTGACTTGACACCTTGAGAGAACTTGCGAGGCAAGTTTACAACTCTAGCTGAGTTTTGAGAATTCTCTGTGAGAGTGTTAAGAACTTACAAGACAAGTTCAGAACTCTACACGAGTTTGGGGGACTTGCTAGGCAAGTTGAGAAACTCTCTGTAAGAGAGTTAAGAACTCTAGGCGAGTTTGAAAGAAACTTGTTTGAACAAGTTAGAAACTCTCTGTGAGAGAGTTGAGAAACTCTAGCCGAGTTTAAATCCCCAAGAAGGGTTGATTTTAGAGAGAACATGAAACTCAAGAAAACTAACTCAAATGGGTTTAAAGATCAAGCCAAAAAGCTCCAAGAAAAGCTCCAAGAAAGCTCCAAGAATCCTCTTCAAGAAGCCTCTCTCCTTCTCTTTCTTCTCTCTTTTGATCCCTCTTTTCTCCTCTTTTTTCCCAGCTTCTGGCTTGCTGGAGATCCAACCCTATTTATAGGGTTATCATGGAGTAAGGTACCCCCATAACAGGCCCTTAACTATGCCCATACCTTGATGAGACAGTTTTAAAAAGTGTTCCAACGTCAATAACGCAAGGGTCGTGTTCTGGAGAGAAAAACACGGGTGAACTCTACGTCTGATGACCTTCGCGTCTGGCGACAACTGCGTCTGAGCTTGGGACGAACTCCGCGTCTGGTGACCTCTGCATTTGGTGACCTCTGCATCTGACGACCTGTGCGTCTGACGACCTCCGCGTCTGGCGACCTCCGTGTCTGGCGACCTCCGCGTTTGGATTCGTAGAGATCATCAATTGTAATCTCTTTCCTTTGACTTCTGTGCAGATTGTCATTTTGTAATCTTTACACTTGGCCTTTGTGGAATGTGAGAGTCGTCAATTTGTAACTCTAACACGTTGCTGTGAAAGTCTTTATATTGTAACTTTCATTGACTGTTTGCGAAGGTCGTCAGATTGTAACTTCCGCTTGCTGATGTGAAGAACGGTTGATTGTATCTTTCATCATCTGTTGAATATGCGAAGATCAACTATCTGTAGTAATTTTTTATATAGCCTACAATACTCTCAGAGATAGGAGTCTGTGCGGATTGCTTAACAACCCAACGAGCGACTCCTTGATGTGCAATTTTAGCCTTTTGGTCAGCCTCAACCGCCTTGGGAGGGATGGAACCTTAATGCTTGCTCGGGTAGAGCTCTTAGGCATGATAGCCTTAGTTTGTTAGGGCTGAGTCACACGCAAGACCTTGCAATACTTTCGTTACGTCTTGCCACCGGAAGAAGCCGAAGATAAGTACTCTTCGTACTTGGCTTGATCAAACTCAATAACTAGTGAATCAACGGTAGTCCCTGCAATAACCTCGTCAAATTGAGCCACCACCAATTCATCTGAATGAATGGTTGCTCCCACTGTGGTCACCATCTTCTATAGGTCGTAAATATTGATATCAAATTTGTATTAATTGAATTGTTTGCTACAAATCGGAAATCACTTTTACATAAAAGTAGAGGATTGATTTGATCTCTCCTTGTTTAAAGTGGGAATACAGGGCGAAAGGATGTTTCGCTCGATGCTTGAGTCGAGTTTGCCTCCCGTTGATGATTCGAACAAGGTTGGGAATAAACTTCAGCTCGTGGTAGAAGCTTTGTATCTTGAATTCGAATACCCAAGCTAGGATTTGAAGGTCGAATGCACAAGATGCAAAGATCGGTTCAATGCTAGATCTCTTAATGCCAAGAGTTCAAAAGTCTGATCCCTCTTTTGTAGCCATTCGTGGCTTTTTATAGAGGAGAATGGTTCATAACCAACTCCTAAGAACGTGGGAAATATTTGCAATCGCACCCATAATTCAGGCTTTAGTGGCTGACTTGGTCAAACAATTTAGGCGAGCTTGACCACTCAGGCGAGCTTGGTGATCTTACAGACGAGCTTCATAGGCAAAGTTAAGCGTTCAGACGAGCTTAATTTTGTTCAGGTGAGCTAAGCATTCAAGAAAACTTAGCATTGTCCACAGAGTCAAGTATTCAGGTGAACTTGGATCTGCGTGAGTTATGCAAGCGAATCTTGAAACATGTAGGGAACTTTAAGCATTTAGGCAAGGTTAATTTCATTCAAGTGAAGCTGTGTCATTAGGTGGACTTAGCTTGACTTTGCCTATTTGATTCAGGCGAACCCTTGATCTTTCTTTGTTAGGGATAAAGGCAATTTTATTTGCCTACAGATGGTCAAGTGCTTCATACCATCGAATCAGATGAATGTGGGTTCTTTAAGTTCAAGAGTTTCCACTATCAAGCTAAGGAATCAATATCCGAATTTTCTTTGCTTGTAGGATTCCTTTCAATCTGGTTAAAAGGTTGCATTATGTCTTCCCGGTCAAAAGACCACATTTCTATCAGGGTGTTATCCTCTATTGTAATGGTCACCATAGGATATAGCTTGTCCTCATTTCTAGCAATGGTCAGTTGCATACATCATGGGCTAAGGGAACTGGCCATGGAGTATCTGAACCAAGAGGAAAATAGTCTAAGAGATCGATCCTAAACCCTAGAGTGGATTTATATGGTGTACTTTACGTTGCTCCTCATTGATGTTGGCTACCTTTCCAAGTGGAGAGGGCATCTCATTACTTCAGAGGTATGAGCACGCCTAATAGACCGTCAAGTACCTTGCGGGGACCTGTCGGATTCTTCGAAACAAAGAACAATATCTCCTCTATTGTTGTTTTCTTGAGATTGATGGTATCAACCCCAGGGATGAATTTGAAGATGGTCCAAGTCCTGAAGGATTTGCCTGCTTAGACAGCATCGACTTCAATTGGGTGGTCAACATCAGGCCAAGCTATCTTATTGCTTGGCTGAATGGAATTGAGTGCTATATAGAGATGAACTTGCCTTATCGATTCACCCAACAATTTAGATATGACCAACTTTATGTCGAGAATATGAATATAAGGCTGTTGCACTCAAGGAGTTTGGTGGACGATGCTCGTGCTTGGTATCATTTTGTTGCCGGAGCTACATGAGCTAAGTTCATACTTCCCCACTATGTACCTAACTATTACATGACATTAGGATTTCGCAAGTGGTACAGCATGGTCATTATCCCTAATTCCAATTTTTAGGTGAACAAAACTAGTTTACGGTGGATCAACAGGAAATATAAGGAATTAGCTAGGAAGGGTTCGAAGAGTAGAGTTCATGCACTCCACGATTTTCTAGTGGAAGGTGCACTATAAGGTGATGATTGGGAGGCACCAAGTGAATAACTATCTCCTCAAAGGCCAATTGGTATTAACATTCGAGAACCACCAGAATCTACAGTTCACCGAGAAGCACTTAGTAGAGGAAGGGGAACTCAGGGAAAGGGATCATTACAAGCCCATCTTCTACAAAAGCCGTCAAAGAAGCGGTGTTTAACTCCTTCAGCATCTGAGTAGAGCCATGTGCCTAAAGGTTTTTTAGGGATTCAAGAAGATATTTCTACGGTTCTGGCACAGGAACCTGAAGCTTCAATACTTTGCTAATGACAACATCGTTCGTTGTACGGCCTTCTGCTTCATTAGTCAAGGTAATATAAATGGCTTCATATGTAGCAACCATTTCAAGTGTGTTGGCTTCATTCACCCATTTCTCTTGCCAAGTGGTGGTCAAGCACAAGTTGTTTCAACAATGACTAATGCATTAGTATTCTCGACCGAAGTGGGTTCTTCAAGTCGTGTTGAGATTTCGTAATCTCCCGACTCTAATGATTTGATCGAGTTGGAGATTTTGATTGCGAGTGAGAGCTTGATAAAGATATTCAACCAAAGCATTGAAGCTACTTTGGTTGCCAACATGGTTTGTCTTCTCTCACTCTTCATGTATTGAGGGAACAACCTGGCATCCTAGTGTTAATTGTGGGAATCGAGCATGCTGAACCCTATAAGAGGCTGATTGACGATGCTGAGTCTCAATTCTAGAAACTGTGATAGCTTTGTAACGCTAACATTACGGGCATTGCCAATCTTGAATTTTGTCGACTCTCAGTATCATGCCACAAAATTGAAGAATCTGCTTGCCAGGAGGTGGAGCAAATAGGTAAAAGGCTGCAAGAATTGAATTCTGACCTTGCAATCATGTATGGTAATCATGTGGAGCTTAACAATGTCATATCTAAGTGAGAAGCTACCATTGAGAAGGCCAAAGCGGTCATCATTGCAGCTCAAGCTAGGTTGGAGGCAGTTCAATAGCAGAAGAAGGAGCTTGAACTGAAGTTCTCTGGGTTGGTCACCAAGCATAAGCTTAAGGCTTCTCAACTTCAAACTAAGACAATTATATTGGAAGCTGCTAGGGCCCAAACTACTCCTATTGACCCGAGGATCCTGAGGGAAAGAACATCGAAAGGCTTTCTTGAAGCTATGGATATCAAGGTGAGCGAGTATATTGCTCACATCCATTCCTTATATCCATATTCCTTTTAGGGTTTTCTCTCCTTTTGTAATAGTTTTAGCTCTTTCTTGATAATAATAAAGAACTTTTACCATTTTGAAATGTGTACAATAGAGGTGTAGTGTTAACATATAATATTAACAACTTTGATGGAGAGGAAATAAAGTTGAACTGATAGAGGTGTAATGTTCACGTATTTGGTTTTGTGGGATTAGTGTTGTTTAGAGGTGTAGTGTTAATATGACGGTACTAGGATATTTGACAGAGGTGTAATATTAATGTGTCAAACAAAACATTCTATAGAGGTGTAATATTAACCAGTCAGGTTCGAATGAGCTAAAAGGACCACTACTGTTTAGAAGTATAATGCTAACTTAACGACAAAAAATTGATGGAAGTGTAATATTAATTGATCGATATTTAATAGAAATGGAATAACAGAGGTGTAATGTTGACCAGTCAAATCTAAAAAAAAACTAGTCGATAGAGGTGTAATGTTAACCAGTTGACAAGACATTAGAGATGTAATGTTAGCTAGTCGGATCACAGAGGGGGTGAACTGTTTAGAGATGTAATTTTAACATGATGGTGGCGATATATTTAAAACCAAGCAGAGGTGTGGTGTTAACCTGATGACTACCCAGGGATGTTTGTTAAATTTTGGATCAAAACGATCAATAATGTAGTTGAGAACTTATTCTCGTGGTCAGAGGAGGGAAATTAAATCTGACCTGAATCTCTGAGGGGATATGAAATTGGCTAGTATTAAGGGTAAGTGAGAAACTTCATGTTGATTGGCGTTATGAGTCTATTGCTATTTGGGTTAATTAGGCGATATGCTCAATTTGAGAAGACTATCTCTACTACAAACAAACCTTCCCATTTGGATTGGAATTTACCTTTAGTCTTGTGTTTTATGACCATGGGTCAAGGAATAGCTAAGATTAGGTTGTCTTCTTTGAAGAATCATTTTTTGATTCTCCTGTTAAAGGCTTTCAAGATACGTGACTGGTATTCATGGAGCTGCGTTTGATAATATTACTTAGTCATCATTTTCTCAGCAAGAGCGATTCATAATGATGATATTTGAATTTCCAAATGGATCACGACTTTACATCTGTAGACAAAAAAAGGCGTGGAGCCAGTGGGAGTGCAGATTGTTATTCGATAAGCCCATAAATACTTTCTAAGTTTTGTTGGTGTTGACAAATCGCAAAAATTCTTAACACCACTTCAGGGTCTTGTTCTTAATGATAAAAAGATAAAAGATAATCACACAAAGAATGGACACAAGGATTTACGTGGAAAACCCAAATGGAAAAAACCACGGGTTGAGCTCGGAGCTCAAAGGATAGTTCACTATAATGGAATCAACAAATGGGTACAATACACACATGGCACACCCGACAACGTCGATTTCTACACAACCCTCACACACGCTCCTTCTGTATTAACTCAACACTAGAGATCTCTACAACACAAGAGACTCTACTTCACTCTAACCCTCTATACTTTCAAGAGAACAAGTGGAAAACATGGATTACAACTCCATAATGAGAGCATGTCAAATTATAGTCCTTGATGAACCTTCTAGTCCCCCTTTTCATCTTCCAAGATGCTTGGGAATACACAAATCTGTTCAGATTCGGATAGGGTACTTTGACTGACCATAACTCTATCAATACTACTCCGATTCCTATGATTCAAAGCTTGGAGTAAACTATGCATACACTTCTACAACTTTCATGTAGTGTTTTGAGGCAAATAATGATTGCATAATGCTCGAAAAGACTATGCAAAATTATATCTGCATGCAGAAAATTACAGCAATAATTGAGTTGGAAATTGAGCTAACAAGAACAATCTCCACCTTAGCAAGATATCCGATTCCACTCAAAATTGTTAGCTGCATCTTCAGAGAATTAGTCTTCAGAATATGAGTTTTTGGAATGTCAATCTTCATTTGAATCACGAACACTTGTCTCCTAAACATGGATCTTAGGAATCTATGAAGTTAGACTCCGGAACTTCAGAGCAAGTCATGTCCTGGCTTCAGCTACTTCACCTTGATGAGCATCAACTCATCTCCTCACACCTCTGGTGACTAGGTGCACTTATGAGCTAACATGTCGTCAAATTTAGCAGACTCAAAAAATGCTTGAACTTCTTCGTCGTTACTGGTTTAGTGAGAAAATCTATTGCATTCTCGTCTGTATAAACTTTCTTCACATCAACCTCTCCTGTCATGAGCCAATCATGAATCCAATGATAGCGCACTTCAATGTGTTTTGTTCTTGCATGAAATACCTGATTCTTTGCAAGACAAATAGCACTCTAGCTATCACATTGAATTTTCACTGAGTTTTTATTTAGACCCAAATCACTTGCTAAGCCCTTGAGCCTTATGGCTTCCTTCACAGCTTCCGTTAATGTAATGTACTTGGCTTCTATGGTAGACAAGGCACTGATGGATTGTAGCATGGATCTCCAAGAAATGGGTCCTTCACGGCAAGTGAAAACATATCCCGTTGTGGATCTTCTCGTCTAAATCTCATGCATAATCGGAATCAATGAAACCAGTGATGCACACTCTTCATGTTGTCTTTCAAACATAATCCCCTTGTTTCTGGTTCCCTTCAGGTATCTGAGAATCCATTTGATAGCTTGCCAATAATCTTTACCTAGACTTGACATGTATTTTGATACCACACTCAAAGCTTGAGCAAGATCTGGCCTTGTTCATAACCATTGCGTATATTAAACACCCGACTGTGTTTGCATACAGAATCTTCTCCATTTCTTCAACTTCAATTTATATAGATGGTATTTTCTTTGTACTTAAGTTAAAGTGAGTAGCCAATGGAGTGGACACGGGCTTGGAATTAAACATGTTGAATCTTTCAAGAACCTTTCCAATGTACTTGCTTTGAGATAAATACAATCTTCCATTATTCCGGTCTCTTTTAATCTCCATTCCGAGAACCTTCTTGGTAGTACCAAGATCTTTCATGTCAAATTCCAAACTCAACATTCCTTTGAGTTCATTTATTTTTAACATATCTTGACATGCAATCAACATGTCATCCATATACAACATCAAAATAATCATGTGTCCATCATCAAATGTGCGTGAGTAAACACAACAATCATACTCACCTCTCTTGTAGCCAATTGGGAGCATGAAGGAGTCAAAGCCTTTGTAACATTGTCTTGGAGATTGCTTGAGCCCATACAAAGACTTCTTCAATCTACACACAAAGTCTTATTTTCCATCTTCCACAAATCCATCTGGCTGAGCCATATAGATGGTTTCCTCCAAATCTCCATGAAGAAAAGATGTCTTCACGTCGAGTTATTCCAGCTACATGCCATGCTACGCTACAAGAGATAGCAACACCTGAATGGATGTATGCTTGATCACTGGAAAAAAAATTCACCATAATCTACACCTTCCTTTTGCGAAAACCTCTTCGCAACTAACCTTGCCTTGTAGGTAGGAGCCTTCGCTTCATTGATGCTTTCCTTCTTCTGATAAGCCCAATTGGAGCCGATGATCTTTCGATCTTGTGGTTTCAGAACTAACTCCCAAACGGAGTTCTTATGGAGAGATTCCATCTCCTCCGACATAGCACCTATCCATTCTTTTCGCTCATCGTTTTCCATGGCTTCTTTTAAAGTAGAAGGATCTTCTCCGCTAACTAAGAGTGCATAGCAGGCTTTATCTTCCCATCTGAATCGTTGAGGACGCTTGATGACTCTTCTTTGTCTTGATTTTGCTATACTTGTAGGTTCTGCATGAACCTCTTCGGCTTGTTGCTGCTCGTCGTGTTGCTCCACCTCAGCTTGACTTTCTGGAATATAATCTTTCATTGACAAAGGAATTTCAGTACGACAACAATTCTCTTCGTGGTCCTCATCTTTATCAAAAGCTTTAGCTCTAAGTCTTTCATCAAATACGACATCTCTACTCAGCACTTTCTTCTTGTTTTTCGGATCCCATAGCTTGTAGCCTTTCACTCCCTTCTCGAAACCGAGAAAAATACACTCGAGTGACTTTGGCTTTAACTTGTTCCGTTCATCACTAGGAATATGAACATACGCCTTGCATCTGAAAACCTTCAAAGTAGAATAGTCAACTTCTTTGCCCGACCATACTTCTTCAGCACATTTGAAGTTCAACAGCTTAGATGGTGACCGATTAACCAAGTAGGAAGCATGGTTAACGGATTCAGCCCAAAAAGACTCGGGCAATCCTGCTTGAAGTCTCATGCATCTTTCTCTCTCTATGAGAGTTCGGTTCATCCTTTCCACCGTGTCATTTTGTTATAGAGTTTTCTTCACATTAAAGTGTCGTGTAATGCCTTCTAGCTTGCAAAATGCTAGGAATCACTCATCATGATATTCACCTCTGTTGTCACTTCACAAATACTTGATCTTCCATCCAGTTTGGTTCTCTACTTCTACCTTCCATTCTTTGAACTTCTCAAAGACCTTGGATTTCTCACGCATGAAGTAGACCTAAATTTTTTGTGAATAGTCATCCATGAAGGTGACAAATTAGCGAGCACCATCATGAGATTTGACAGTGTTGACCCCTATAAATTGGAGTGAATATAGTCGAGAATCTCCTTTGCATGATTCTCCTTATTTGTAGGCTTGAATGAGACCTTGCATTGCTTTCCAAGTATGCAATACTTGCAGAAATCCAACTTGCAAGTCTCCATGTTCTTCAACAGCTTCCTCTTGTGCAGCTCCTCCATAGCCCACTCACTCATATGACCAAGACAAAGATGTCATAGATGAGCGGAGTTTTTCTCAGAGTTAATCTTAGAGTACTCTTTAGAAGTTGTGGATACGACAACTTCACCTGAGATAGTATCTCCTAGAAGCTTGTACAATTTGTTGGGAAGCTTCTCTCCTTGCATGATCACTATCGAGCCCTTACAAATCTTAATCTTGCCTCCACCTGAGGAGTAGGTGAGGCCACTTGCATCTAGAGTGTCCAAAGAAATCAGGTTTTTCTTGAGTGCAGGAACATGCCGCACATTGCCAAAAGTGCGAATGATGTCATCATACATCTTCACCTTCACTGTGCCAATGCCAATGACCTTGCACGTAGCATTGTTCCCCATGAGGACTTCACCTCCATCCATATTTTCATATGTGTTGAACCAAAACTTGTTTGCACACATATGGAAAGAGCAACTTGAATCAAGAATACAAGAATTAGAAATGGTTTTACCCGACGAAAGCGAAAGAAGCTCGACACTGTTCTCTGTGGCAACTCTAGCCATGGAGGTGGTTTCAGATTTCTTCCCTTCTTTTTGATCTACCTTGAACTTTCTACAGTTCTTCTTAAAGTGGCCTTTCTTATGGTAGTAGTAGCACTCCTTATCCTTGTGGCTCTTGGATTTAGATCTCCCGTGGTTGTCTAACTTGGCACCTTTCTCCTTGGATCGAACTCGATCATTCAACCTTATGACGAGCAGGCCTTCATTTTTTAAGTCAGCTCTCATGGTCTTGTTCATTTTGACATGAGAGATGATGTCTTAAACAACCTCTTCAAACCGAAGAGTCTTCTTTCCAAACATGAGTGTGGTCAGGAAATGTTTGAATGACGACGGCAATGATCGTAGCAATAGAAAAACTTTATCCTTTTCTTCAAACTTAACCTCCACTTGCAACAAATCCATTATACAATGGCTAAACACATTAAGATGCTCCATAATATCATCTCCATCTTCCATATGAAGATTAAACAATTCATCTTTAAAGAAAAGCTTGTTAGAGAGAGTCTTTCCCATGTAGAGATTCTCTAACTTCTCCTATGTGCCCTTGGAGGTAGTCTCCTCCATCACGTTGTAGGTGACTTCGTCGGATAAGTGTAGCTCAATTGAGCTCATCACCTTGAGGTCTGCCTTGTTCCAAGCCTCTATAAATATCGTCTCCAGCTTGTGCTCAACCCCCATAATGCACATGTATAGATCTTGCTGAATCAAGATATACTTCATCTTGCGCTACCATAGTATGAAATTGCCTCGCCCATCGAATGGCTTTAACTCAACCTTTACACCGCCGATTATCGACTTGTCTTCATCCATTAAGAACACCACAACCTCGCTCTGATACCACTTATTGGTGTTGACGAACTGTAAAACTTCTCAACACCACTTCAAGGTCTTGCTCTTAATGACAAAAAAATAAAAGATAATCACACAAAGAATGGACATAAGGATTTACGTGGAAAACCCAAACGGGAAAAACCATGGGTTGAGCTCGGAGCTCGGAGGATAGTTCACTATAATAAAATCAATAAATGGGTACAAGACACATACGACACACTCGACAATGCCGACTTCCACACAGCCCTCACACACGCTCCTTCTATATTAACTCAACACTAGAGATCTCTACAACACAATAGACTCTACTTCACTCTAACACTCTATACTTTTAAGAGAACAAATGGAAAAACATGGATTACAACTCCACAATGAGAGCATGCTAATTTATAGGCCTTGATGAACTTTATAGACCACCTTTTTATCTTCCAAGATGCTTGGGAATACACAAATCGGTTCAGATTTGGATAGGGTACTTTGACTAACCATAACACCATCAATACTGCTCCGATTTCTGTGATTCAAAGCTTGGAGTAAACTATGCATGCACCTCTATAACTTTCATGTCGAGTTCCAAGGTAAATATGAAAGACCTTAAAGGGGGGGTGAATAGGGTTTATGGATAATGAATATGCAATTAAAAGATTTTCCAACAAACCATAAACAAATATGAAGTGCAATAACAATAAAAGAGAGTAGGGATTAGAAATAGTTAGCCAATTGATGACATGCGGTGTGTTCACGAGGTTCGATCTTCTGACCTACGTCCCCGCTCTCCACTCTCGAGGAGAAATCCACTAACACATCCGGTTTAGAAGCTGGAACTTCTATACACAACGATCTCTACTGAGATCTTACAACCACACAGTAGATCACCACGAGATCAAGCTCACAACAGTTACAAATGAAAGAAAAGCTCTCTTTACAATAGCCCTATGGCAAGAGGAAGAGATTACAAGTGAAGCTTGGGATGTGAGATTTTAAAGTGTGAAAACAAGTGAAAGTTGAAGCTCTTTTTAACAATAAACACCAACTCAAGAGATTTTCCAATGCTTGCTTGGTTACTGAAGTTAATGGGGTTGGTGGGTATTTATAAGAAATAAAGATGACAGCCAAGCCCCAAAGAAACAAACAAAATCCCCTAAAAATTAAGATTTCTAAATCTATACAAAACTAGCCGTTGGAAGGCTTATCAGCCGACTGACGGGTTTCATTAGTCGACTGATGAGCTGACCGTTTTAGATAATTTCTAGCTCATCGGTCGACTGACTAGATAATCAGACGACTGATAAGGTCATCAGTCGACTGGTCAGTTGACCAAATAAGAAACAGAAGCTTTTTAAGATTCTGGTTAGTTTCATCAGTCAACTGATCTCAAGCATCAGTCAACTGATAACGATTTTTCAGCTAGTATTGGTTTTTGAAAATAAGTTTCAAATGTCTTTTAAAAATATCCAAAAAAATGTTAAACTTTGGAAATAGTTTATAAACATAATAACAAACTTGTTTGAAAATGAATTTTGCAAAAGGGCCCTCGTGTTTGTGAAGATCATTGTTTTAGCAAAAATGTCAAAATATGAGTATTGAAAATGTGTAAGTGTGTTATCCCAAGAGCTTCAAATATAATCAACAAATTACTTGCCTACATTAAGTACTAGAGAGAAAATAAAATAGCAAATATCTGTCACATATAAGTACATTACTTTGTTGGCCTTCTTGTTTTGATAATGTTTAACAAACAATTTACTTCTAATGTTGTTTGTCTAGTGTTTGTGTTTTTATATTTATTCTAGGCAAACAACGAGTTGAAGGATGGATGGAATAGCACTTCAACGACAATATCCAATGGAGGTTGGCGGAATTGTGGAGTGAAGCTTATGCAATTCAAGTTTAAGATCCAAGTTCAGCTTCATCCGCATAGTGTACCAAGTCAAGCTTATTGAAGATCAAGATCGGCTTGGGTAATCTAGTTTAGGTTTTATATTATTTGTGTTAGATACTCTAAGCTCAATATCATATACACACACATTTTATTGGTTTCCTTGTATATATATGTAGTCATATATATATATACAACACAAGTTTTGGTTTTTATGTTTATAAATATGAAATTACATATTTCATATTTATTATTGTGTTTTGGTTTAACTACTTAGATATGAAACAAATATATTTTCATATACATACTCATATGTTTTATTTTCTATTGTATTTATAAAAATATTGTATTCTTAGTTTTTGGACTTAACAATAATCATATACATATTTTATTAAGTCTACATAATCATTGTGCAAAGTTTCAAAACATAGTTTAGCTAAAATGTTAAAATTCATATGTTTATTATCATGTCTATAATCATTCCCCAAAGTTTTACATTTTTTAGAATTTATTTGATATTTTTAAACAGTGTTTTAAAATTAGAAAAATAGTTTTCAGAACTTCATTTTCATATATCAATTCACGGTCGACCACCACGGTCGACCGCGCCTGAGTCTTTTGCATAGTGTACAGCAGAAACTTTCACGATCGACCGTCAGCTAAAAATTTCTCACGGTCAACCGTCAAACTCTCTGGAGTTTTCTGCTGGTTTTTTGTTGCTCGCGGTCGACTGCCGCGGTCGACTGCCGCGGTCGACCGCCGTTCTGTCAGATCCTTTCCAACGGCTATTTCTTGTTACCGTTGGCTGGGGCTTTTTTGTCATTTGTTTGGGGTTTTTGCTGTTGTTTCCTCTTCCTATATAAACCCCCAAACCCCCTTCTATCTAAGGAACAATGAGAGTGTTTTAAACAAGTTTAAGAAAGTTTTTAACAAGGGTTTATGGTTGGTTTGAGTTTCGTTTAAAGCTGTTTTGGTTTTCACAAGTGGAGGAGATCAGTTTCTTGTTTGGGCTTCAATCTCCATCTCTCCATCTTGTTTTTCAGAGAAGAATCTCTAAACTTATTTCTAGATATTTATTATTTTGTTTATAATTTCTATATGCTAGATTTTAATTGAGTTTAGTTTGATTTTGATTTCACTCATTGTTTACACACACCCACTTGAGCTTATTGTATTTGTATTCATAATATATTTGGGTTGGTGAGAGTTGTAACTTTGAGTGTGAGCTTTAATTGAGTTCTCGGATTGCATTAGAGAACAAATCATTTGTTATTACATTGTGAGTGTTGTAAGGTTTTCGGTGAGCTAGAAAACCGAGTGTGTTGTGAAGTTTTCGGTGAACTAGAAAACCGAGTGTGAGGAGTGGATGTTCATCGGTGAGCGTTGAAAACCAACATAGTGTGGTTGTAAACGTTATTCGGGTGAGCGTAGAAAACCCGGTCATGATAGTGGATTTCTCTCCGGGAGTGGGGAGCGGAGACGTAGGACGGAAGGTCCGAATTTCGTGATCATTTGATTATGTTTGAGTGTGCTTTGGCGTTCATTTATATTTATGTTCATATCTTATATCGCCATTATGCATTGCTCATTATTATATCATCCACTATCTTTTTTAGATTATTTACCCTTGTGTTGTTTATATATCCTTGTACATACATTGCCTATATCTCATTATTAGGATATATCTTGTTGTTCATATTGCTTATCCTAGCTCAAATATTTTATTGTATTTCATACTTGCTAGGATAACTTGTTAATTAGTTTTAATTGGCATTTAAATCGGATTAGATAGCTTAAGACCCTAATCACCCCCCTCTAG
>NC_033797.1:60008730-60089021 GCF_001876935.1 Asparagus officinalis
CAGACTTGAGTCTTGCTATTTGCTTCTATGTTGATGAAGCGTCTCATGTATGTAGTGCTCTTTGAAAGCTTTACTTCATCATTTTACCTCCACCTCCTTAGATATCATCGTTGTAGCTCATATTCTATCCACTCCTCCATTAATGATGCTAATGAATTGTAATCTATAATATAGCTCAATAAACAATTAGCACCAATAATGATGTTTGTAAATCATCATCAAAATAAAAAGGCTAACAATCTCCCCCTTTTTTATGATGACAAACAACCATTATTCAAGAGCAAATAAAATTGATTATTTGGCTTATAGATAGTTGCTCTCTCCTATCTATAAGGCTCCCCTAACCATGTGCACAAATGAGGAGATTTCTCTCCCCCTTTGTCACCATCAAAAAGGGGTAAAAAATACAATATGCATGCCAAAACCCACACAATGCACATCAAGTGATGGCCAACCCGTGTCACATTCTTCAAGCGTTCGGAATTACTACCTCTCACTAGGCTTTACTACCGACCCCGCTTCTCTTAGAATTGACCCCGGTCTCTCACTTCTACACTCCTCTTGGTACCCGTGTGTGCTTAAGCATGGTATGACATTGTGGATCAAGAAAAGAATAATTATGACAATGGTAAAGCGAAGAATCATAGCAAGAAAAAATAGGCAAATTTTTTTTTTAAAGAATGCACATGCCTAATTCATTTCTAATATGACAAAAATTAACTTCACAAAGAGGTTTGGTAAAGATGTATGCTAATTGAGATTTTGTGTCAATATAAACAAGAGAAACATATTTCTGTTCAATATGATAACGCAAGAAGTGATGCCGTACATCTATATATTTGGTTCTTTAATGCAAAACAATTTTTTTAAATATTGATAGCACTAGTATTGTCACAAAAATAATTTGTGTCATGAAAATACAAATCAAAATCAATCAAATTTTGTTTCATCCATAAAAGTTGTGCATAACATAAGCCGGCGACAATGTATTCCGCTTTCGTAGTGGACAATGCAACACAATTTTGTTTTGTGGATGCCCAGGATACAAGGGAGTTACCTAAAAATTGATAAGTACCACTCGTACTATTGTGGTCCACCCTATAACCGGCAAAGTCGGCATCACAATAACCATAAAGATCAAAAGATGTATTTTTAGGGTAAAATAAACCAAGTTCTAAGGTGCCATTAATATATTTGATAATTCTTTTAACCGCAACCAAATAAGACTTTTTAGGAGAAGCTTGCAAACGCGTACATGCACAAACACTAAACATGATATACGGCCTACCAGCGGTGAGATAAAGGAGACTACCTATCATACCTCGATATAGCTTTTGGTCTACCTTTTCACCACTATCATCCGCATCCAACTTGATGGTAGTGCTCATTAGAGTTGGGGCATGTTTGGAGCTTTTTATCCGAATTTTTTTACCAACTCCCTAGCGTATTTGCTTTGCAACACGAATATGCCATCATTGGATTGTTTAACTTGGAGTCCGAGAAAGAAGGTGAGCTCTCCCATCATGCTCATCTCAAATTGATCTTGCATTACTTTAGAAAAGTCCTTGCATAATGATTCATTAGTGGCACCAAAAATAATATCATCCACATAAATTTGAACTAAAATGAAATCATTTTTCCATTTTCTAACAAAAAGAGTATTATCAATTGTTCCTTTTGTAAAACTATGTTTAATGAGAAAACTTGAGACGTGAGCATATTAAGCTCTAGGAGCTTGTTTTAACTCATATAAAGCTTTTTGAACCCGGTATAAATGATTTGGGAAAGAAGAATCAATAAAGCCGGGGGTTGATCAACATAAACCTCTTTTTCTATAAAACCATTTAAGAAATCACTTTTGACATCCATTTGAAACAATTTAAAATTTTTGAAACTAGCAAAGGCTAAAAACATCCTAATGGATTTTAATCTTGCAACCGGTGCAAAATTTTCATCATAGTCTATGCCCTCCTTATGATTGTATCTTGGGCAACTAAATGAGCTTTATTCCTAATAACTATGCCAAACTCATCAAGCTTATTTCTAAAAACTCATTTAGTTCCAATAACATTATTTCTTTAAAAATTATTCAACTCTTCATGCATAGCTAAAACCCAAAACTCGTCTTTTAAAGCATCAATACGTTTAGGTTCTATTTGGGATAAAAAGACTACATTACCACATTCGCTCATAGCTTTTGAGCGAGTCAAAACGCCTTCGGATGGATTTCCTATAATTTGATCCTTGGGATGATCCGGTGCAAATTTCCAAGCCTTGGGGAGTTTTCTAGATTTTGTTCATTTTTGCTTTCCCCGTCATTTGGTGCTTCCGTTGAGGGTTTGTCATTTAGTTGCAAGAGCTCCATTCCTCCCTCATTCTCATCATCATCATCCCTAGACAAACCATCTTGTAAACCAATATTAGATTCATCAAAAGTAATGTTTATAGACTTTTCAACAACGAGTGTTTGCTTGTTGAAAACCCTATAAGCATTACTGCTAGGTGCATATCCCAAAAATATACTAACATCAATTTTTGAATCAAACTTATCATGATGGTCTTTAGTATTTAAAAAAAATATTTACAACTAAAAATATGAAAATATCCAATATGTGGAGTTTTACCAAAAAAGAGTTCATAAGGAGTTTTCTTGAAAGTATGTCTAATCAAAACATGATTTAAAACATGGCAAGCCGTATTGACGGCTTCGGCCCAAAAATATTTTGGCAAAATAAAGAGTTTATCATTGTGCATGCCATCTCTTGTTTGGTTCTATTTTTTCGTTCAACAATACTACTTTGTTGGGGTGTTTTAGGAGCGAAAAACACATGTGTTATACCTCGATGAGCACAAAAATCATTAAAGCATTTATTTTGAAATTCACCACCATGATCACTCCTAATTTTAACAACTTTCAAATCTTTTTTATTTTTTAATTCTTTTTACAAAATGAGAAAATTCTTCAAAGCATTAATCTTTATTTGTAAGAAAAATTATTCATGTAAAACGTGAGAAATCATCAACAATAACAAAAACATAGTGTTTACCTCCTAGAGAGGCAACACGCATGGGTCCAAAGAGATCAAGATACAATAATTGTAAAATTTTAGAAGTGGATACCTCATTTATGGATTTGAAGGAATTCTTAGTTTGTTTACCTTTAGTACATTCCTCACAAGTAGAATCTTTAATATAGGTTAAGTTTGGTAGCCCTCTTACTAAGTTCTTCTTGAATAGCTTAGATATTAACTCCATGTTATCATGTCCAAGTCTCTTGAGTCAAATCTAAGGATCCCCATCCACCGCGGCAATGCACTTTACATCTTGATCTATTAGCTCATTCATCTCAAAAATATAAACATTAGATCTTCTAAGAGCAACAAAAATGATTTTATCATTCATACTAACAATACATTTATCCGGTTTAAAAGATATGTCAAATCCTTTATCACTTAATTGACTAATGCTAAGAAGATTATGATTTAGTCTTTTAACAAAATAAACATCCTCAATTATGGGAGAATGTATCTTGCCAATATTACCAATACCTATAATTTTACCTTTCTCACCATCACCAAATGAGACATTGCCTCCTTTAATTCTTGATAGGGTTGCAAATAAGTCTTTGTTGCTCGTCATGTGATATGAGCAACCACTATCAAGGTACCACAACTCCTTACATTTTGTGCGAGACGTTCCCTACATATGAAGAAGTTGTAGAGCGTTTAGGTACCCAAACTTTGGGTCCTTGAATGTTAGTATTTTTGGTACCCTTGGGTGCCCATATTAACTCATAATGATCAATGTTATTTTTAACCCTACAATGAGTAGAAATATGATCATATTTCATGCAATATGTGCACAAGAAATTTTTCTTGCATGTAGGAGCATACGATTTATGATACCATTTTCTATCAACATGATGATGACTAGAATAAGCATGATTAGATTTAATTATATTATTTTCAATTTCTAATCTCTCAAGTTTAGACCTTAGTTATTTGTTTTCAAAGTCTAGATCTCCTATCATTTCATCTTTTAGAGCAAGAGAGGATTGTAGTTGCTCAAACTTAAAGTCACAATAAACATGTAATTTTTTGAATGAAGAATATTCTTTTGCTAATCTTTTAAATTCAAAATTTAATTCTTCTAAAGCCGCTGCTAGTTCACAATGCATATAAAGAGATTCACTTTCAGTTTCGGATTGTACCTCATCTTCATGAGCCATGAAGGAAATGTTTGGGTCATGAAGAGCAATTTTGGCGCCCTCATCATTGCTATCTGAATCGCTAGGTTCGGATTCATCCCAACCGGCATACATAGTCTTCTTCTTCTTGTACTTCAAATACTTCTCTTTAAGCTTAGGACAATCCTTGGCTAAGTGTCCCGGTTCGTTGCATTCGAAGCATTTACCTATACGAGAAGGAAATTTGTTGTTAGATTAATTTTTAAAATTTTTATTCATTTTGATTAGTCTTGATATTCTCCTAGAGAGGTGTGCCACTTCTCTAGAGACATCAACTTCATTATCCGAGGAGGATGAATCATCAATTGCTCCCTTGAGCGTAATAGACTTTGATTTTTGGGTGGCTCCTCGGTTGCTTTTAGGGTTGATTCTTCATTCTCCTTGATCTTATTTTCATGGACCTTGAGCTTGCCAATAAGTCCATCAAGAGTGAGAGTTGAGAGGTCATGAGCTTCTTTGATGGTCGTGGCTTTAGGTTCCCAAGTCGGCATCAAAGAGCGAAGAATTTTGTAATTCATCTATTGATTCTCCAAAACCTTGTCAAGACCATATAATTCATTTATGATGTTAGTGAACCGAGAAAACATAGAATCGATAGATTCATTTGGAAGTATTTTAAAAAGTTCATAATCATGCATGAGTCCACTAATCTTGGACTCCTTTACTTGTGGGGTTCCTTCATGAGTGGTGCATAAACTCTCCCAAATTTCGTGTGCGGTTGCACATGTAGAAATTCTCTTATATTCATTGGGTGTAAGACCACAAATAAGTGCATTCATGGCCTTAATATTAAGGTTAGCTAAGTTCCTCTCACCCTCGGTCATTTCACTACTAGGCTTCTTGACATATTTTTTTCCATAATGTCTAGGATATCAAGGTCAATACATTGTAAATAAATCATCATCCTAGCTTTCTAATAGGCAAAGTTGCTACCGGTGAAAACGGGTGGCCTAGTGGTGGATTGTCCTTCAAACATATGTGTGACACCCCTGGGTTCACACAAGGCTGCAGTCCAAGGTGAAATCAGGAATGTCAAACCTGTCATGCACTACACCGTGCAATAATACGTTTCACCATCACAATAAGTATCCATCTAGTGGAATCAACAACAGGTGTAGGTACAAAACAGGCAAAAGAAAATATAATGGAACAGTAATAAACAATAGGTGATCTGACGAAAATAGTCATCACTGATATGAGTAAATAAATCTCTGAGAAGAAACAATATCTGAGCTGAATACAAATGTCTCGACACAGGGAGAAATAACATTTAGGAACCTCGCCTTTACAAAAACTAGAATAAACTCTCAATTGTTCATAAACAAAATTTATTGTGGAGTTCAAACATATACTAATAATATCTATGAATAACTGCTAGAGCAAATCCATCAACCTACGGCTCTCCGTGCACCTGGCTCGTTACCTGAAGGTGGGGAAACAACGAGCGTCAAAGCTCTATAGCGGGTAACATCACAACCAACCCCAAGGGAGAGGGCTCGTTGTATACAGAAAATACAGATAATATATAATAGATACAAAATCATTAGTCCTAACAAAGAGGGCTTTAATATTTAGGAATTTACAACACGAGCATAGGTACGTCGAGCGAAATAATCCAAACAAGGAAACCCTCATGTATATACCTCGTTATCTCAAGTTGTAAACCCTTAAATATCAAACCCAAGAGCTAGAACAGGAACAATAATAATAATAGGAAGAATCGCACACCCAAACTCCGAACTCATATACTATCTCATGTCATAACTCATGTACATGTCATGTACAGCATATACAGTATAAATGTCAAAAATCAAGGTCTAAATTGATGTTCAACACATGGACTAAAATCAAAAGTAGTGGATGTCCAACACATGGACTGAAAGGTGGTTGTCCAACACATGGACTGAAAGTAAACGTCCAACACATGGACGAAAAAGTGAGTGTCCAACACATGGACTGAAAAGTAAATGTCCAACACATAGACTAAAAGGTAAATGTCCAACACGAGGACTGAAATGGATTATAGTCCAACACGAGGACTTTAATGGATTATAGTCCAACACGAGGACTTCAATGGATTATAGTCCAACACGAGGACTGAACAAACTATGCCAATATCTAAGCGATATGCGAAAAGATAAACTTCACAACTTTCACACAAATAATTCCAACAACTAATTTGGCTGCACCAATCTGGCTGCCTACGTACCCTCTTTTTCAAGGGATCAAGCCTCCCGTAGTTCATCAAAGATATTCATACAAATATATGCAACTCTAGTTTACCGTTTATCACAACAAAACTAACACAATATGTCAATAGACCAAATCAGATCATAATCCCATTGGGATACACATATGCGTATTACAACATACTTATGACTATAAGTATAACAATCGAGCGGCTCAAACTCCGCAAACACATCTCAAAACAACGCAAACAAACTTCAGAGAACAAGAAACTGAGGCAAACTCACAACAAAACTAACACAATATGTCAATAGACCAAATCATATCATAATCCCATTGGGATACACATATGCGTATTACAACATACTTATGACTATAAGTATAACAATCGAGCGGCTCAAACTCCGCAAACACATCTCAAAACAACGCAAATAAACTTCAGAGAACAAGAAACTGAGGCAAACTGCCCAGGAAATGGTCTGCGCTACTGTTAGTAAAATAAGCATATCATTGCTAGGAAAACTATTTTTAGAAATAGTTTTCTGTTTTGAAAACTAGATTCACACATCTTTCAAATGGAACTAGTTTGGTTAGATTTGGAATTAATTTGTTATCTCAAATATCCAGTTAATCATCATATATATGCAGCAGTTTTCCTGCAAGATATATTGTTGGTAAAAAGAGTATATCTTTCTCTATACAAATCCTTTTTAAGATTTTCTTTCTGTTTTAAAAACTAAATGCACATATCTTTCATATGACACCAGTTTTATTCAATTTTAAGTTTAAAATCAAAACCAGATTTCAGTTGAAGTTGATCACACGGGTTGCAGTTTTCTACATGACATGTCGTTACTAAAAAGACTATATCTTTCTCAATATAAATCCTTTTTAAGATTTTCTTTCTGTTTTAAAAACTAGATTCACATATCCTTCATATTACACCAGTTTTGTTCAATTTAGAGTTCAAAATCAAAACCAGATTTCAGTTGAAGTTGATCACACGGGTTGCAGTTTTCTGCATGACATGTTATTACTAAAAAGACTATATCTTTCTCAATATAAATCCTTTTTAAGATTTTCTTTCTGTTTTAAAAACTAGATTCACATATCTTTCATATGACACCAGTTTTGTTCAAATTGGAGTTCAAAATCAAAACCAGATTTCAGTTCTATCATTGGATCAAAATTATCATCAAAATCAAATTTTTACTTTAACATAACAGTAAGCTTAAGCAAGCATAATATCGTTCATAACTTGTTAAAATTTCAACTAATTACTGGGAAGATTTGGGTAGGAGATAATCTTGCCTTAAAGACGTGTGCAAGTCTCTGAAGATGATATGAAACGACCGCTTACCGCCAAACACCACAGATCTCACATTTCCTTCGATGTTCGCCTCACGAACTCTCCCAAAAACACAAGATTTAAAGCTAGGGTTTTAGAGAGGAGGGTAGGGGCTGCTAGGGTTTGGTATTCTGATGAAGATAGATCTTTTTTCGTGCACCAACATGTTTTTATATAGCAACAAACCCGATTCAAAAAGCCCAAACCCGAAACCTATTAGAATCTGGAAACAACCCGTCAGTCTACGATATTTTGGCTGTAACTTTCTCATACGAACTCGGAATAAGGTGATCTAAGAGTTATTGGAAAGCTCTTGAAGAGACCTACAACTTTGCTGTTTTACATTTTTCCAAATTTCAACTGTATCTATATGTAAAATGCATATACTTTTGACTGGTCGTTTTTCCCAGATTCAGGCCCGTGTACGTGTGCATGATATCACTTCTATATTCACATATATACATTGAATTGATCTCAAATCAATTCCTAGCATACTCAAATATTGATAAATATCATTTATCATAATATAACATATTTATTATTATTTATTATAAAATAAAAATAAAATTTTAAAATTTTAGGGTTTTACAATGCAACAGTGGATTAGGGATAATACACGTCGATTAATTCACTTTGAACCAATCATAGAAATGGAGCATCCTAATCCACCCGTTCTTCATGATATGTGCTATCCCATTAGGAATACAATTCCCTCGTGCATTTGGCTCCCCGAAACAAATGGAATAAGTTTTGAGCTTAGACCGCAATACATAAACATGCTTCCCAAATTCCTTGGTAATGAAACAGAAGACGCATATATTTTTATTTCGGAATTTGAGGAAGTGTGTATTATGATTAAAATGAGAGAATTAAATGAAGATGCGGTTAAGCTTAGATTTATTCCATTTGCTCTTAAGGATAAAGCTAAAAAATGGCTGTACAGCTTACCAACAAATTCCATCTCAACTTGGGATGAATTTGTCACCGTTTTTCTTAAGAAATTTTTTCCTATTCATAAAACGGTAAAGCTTAGGAACAGCATTCAAAACTTTAAAATTATCCCGGGAGAACCTTTTTGGAAGTATTTTGACCGATTTAAAGATCTTCTCATCCAATGTCCTCATCACGGTTTAGAGAAATGGCGATTGTGCCAAATAATTTATGAGGGATTAGATTATTCTGCAAAAACTTCCTTAGAATCAATGTGCCACGGGGATTTTATGAGGAAAAATGCTGATGAAGCTTGGGAGTTTTTGGAGAGTCTTTCTGAAAAAACAATGCAATGGGAACAGTGCGATGACAGGGTTTCATCAGTTCCCCATTCTAAGTCTAGTGGTCTTTCCTTGGAGTCAAACATTGCTTCTGAAGCGAAGATGGCGACAATTCTGCGGAGGTTAGAAGCCTTAGAAATTAAGGAACGAGCTCCAGCTCAACTCAATCATGTTTCTTTCCCAGGATGTCATAATTGTCAGTCTCCTACCCACGTTTCAGAGGAATGCCCTCTCCTAGGAAATAACAACGCAATAGAACAGATGAACGCTGCATTCCAGCACCCTAGAAATGATCCATTTTCTCCAACCTACAATCCAGGTTGGAGAAATCATCCCAACTTTGCATGGAATCTAGGAAATTCTCCCGGAACTCAAAATTTCACTCCCGCTTCGACCCAACATTTTCCTAGGGGAAACACAGTTCCATTCAATTCTCATTCACAATTTCAACAACCCAATCTGCCGTATCAAAATCAGTCTCCTCCTCATCAAGCTGTAATTCAAACTCCTCACAATCCAGATCAAGATAAACGTCTCAATGTCTTGGAAAGGGGTTTAGAAACCATAATTAAGGCCTCTACTCAAACCACGAATATGTTGACTCAAACATCTAGCACGTTGAATTCCTTCATGCAATCAACCGGACAAATGCTCAACTCCAACACTCAAGCTATAGCTAGATTAGAATCCCAACTTGGTCAACTAGCTAGTGCCGTGAGTGAAAGAGAGAAAGGAAAATTTCCGAGTCAACCCGTGGTCAACCCTAATAACACAGGATGCAGTTCATCCTATGAAGCTCAAGTGAATGCAATCCATTCACTTCGGTCAGGTAGACAGGTCGATAATCAAGTGAGAACTCCGCCAAGTCAAACTCTTGATCCTGTACAAATTCCTTCTCCTTCTCCTTCTGATGAATCTATTCAACAATCACTCCCCTCAGATGACCAAGAACCTGAACCCGAACCTGAGCCTGCTTTTGATAGATTTAGACCGGTTGCTCCCTTTCCAGATAGACTCAGGTCTAGGAAACACTCTCCTCAGGAGGAGAAAATCCTAGAGACATTCAAGCAGGTTAAGGTCAACATTCCTCTCTTAGATGTAATTGAACAAATTCCATCTTATGCTAAATTTTTAAAAGAATTGTGCACTAAGAAGAGGAGAATAAATGTCCCAAAGAAAGTCTTTTTAGCCGCCAATATCAGTGAAATGCTGTCAAATCCCATACCTTTGAAACGTAAAGATCCAGGTTCCCCCATCATTTCATGTATCATTGGTAATACTCACATTGATAAGGCGCTTTTAGACTTAGGGGCCAGTGTCAATTTGCTTCCATATTCAGTCTATCAGCAATTGGGTCTAGGTGTACTGAACCCAACCAAATGCACCTTACAGTTGGCTGATAGATCTGTCAAGGTCCCTATGGGTGAGTTAGAGGATGTTCTGATTAAGGTTGGAGATTTTATTTTTCCAGTAGATTTTGTAGTCTTGGAAACACAGCCTGTTTCCAATCCCAAAGGACAGACACCTGTCATCTTAGGACGACCGTTCTTAGCCACTTCTAATGCTCTCATCAACTGTAGGGTTTTTCCCAAGTCTTTCATTTCAAACTCCGTCTTTAGGCATGAGCTAGCTTCTATAAGCTCCTTGTGCGTTCCAATAATATTTATATCAGAAGCCATTTTTTGGATTTCTTTATAAACACACAAGGGCAGACATCATTATTTGCATATCTGATAATCATATTTTATATAATTTTATACCCTCATTATCTATTTTATATGAATAAATATACCACTAATAACTGTTTTTATGTTTAATTGCAGGTTAATGAAGAATAAATCTCAACTTCCCATCTCTCAGCAAAAACCTATTGATTAAATGAAGAAATGATTCAAGAAGCCAAAATGAAATTTTCGAATTTGTGAAGGCCCAAGGCAAAAAGATTACACAAGGGAAATAAGATTGGATTTTTATGCAAAGTTGGAATGAAAGGGACTTGAATGCAAAAATGTGAACTTTAACACAAGTGGACTTTAAAGACAACTTGCTGCAACTTTTCTCCATATAGGCAAATCAATGGATCAAAGGACCGGACACTTTGCTTCAATTTGGATTTTCTTTTGATTTCAAAATCAAATTGGGCCAGACTTCATGAATGAATTGGGAATGCTAAAGTGGGCCGGTTCTTACTTTTATATTTTGAGAATCAAATGTCAATAAAGCTTCATGGACCTTGGACTTGCTGAGATTTTTTTTCGGATTTGAAAAATCATTGGTTGCTGCTGAGAACAAGACCGGACCCAGCATTTATTTTTTTTACATTGGATTTGGATTCAATCTCCACATGGGCCGGACTTGTGATGTGGTTGTGAAAATCAAAAACATTTTAATGGAGAAATGGGCCGAAGATTGAAAATCATGAGTGGACTTTGTTTTGCAAATATTCAATCACATGAATTGGCTTTTGATTGCTGCAGAGACTTGGAAAATCAAGTGAACATGGGCTTAAGAATTGGATTTTGGTTTTCTTTTGAAAATCAAATAAATCAAAGGTGGAGATTGTTGCTTGGGGCTCAAGACAAATCCAATGGCTCATATTCATTGAAGATTACTATAAATAGGGGTAGAGAGTGAGGGGTTAGAGGTGTGAAAATTTTGTAAACTCCTTTTGGAGAGGAGGGCTACTCTTAATTGAGAAGGCCTTCCAAAAATTGTAACTTTAGTTGCAATTAATAAAAATAATTTTTTCCTCTTTAAATTTGTTCTTTCTCCTCTTTGTTGAATGATGAGGATGGAGATGAAGAGCAATTTGAAGGTTTGCATTTCTTTTCTCTTTTATTTCTTTTTAGTAATTTCTTTATTATTGCTTATTAGTTAGATTTAAATTCATGCTTGTAGTGTAGATTTATTTTCTTGTCTTTTTTATTTCTTTTTGCACTTTAATTTGTAGAGTAGATTTATTTTTCTTGCATTTAATTTCTGCAATTTATTTTGTAGTTTAGATTTTTATTTTCTTTGTAGTTAGATTTATTTCTTGTTCATAGTTTAGATTTTTCTTTTCTTTTTATTTTTGTAATTAGTTCTTTTTCTTGTTTTTATTTCTTAAAGATGTGAATTTAATTCTTGTAGGAAGTTTAGAATTATATGAAACTAGTCTAATTTCCTTTATATTGTATGAATTATTCTCTTATACTTAAAATGTTCATGTTTAGGATAATCAACTAGAGAACTAATCGGTAGAAGAAGAATTTGATAATCTATGCTTATCTTAAATGGTTTGATAGGTTATGCTTATGAATTCTAGGATTATTATCATGTTGTTGTTCTTATCATGAATAGTAATTTTAACTTAGATGATAATTTGATAGGTTACACTTTCCTTAAATAGTTTGATAATCTATGCTTAATAAATCTAAGTTGAAATATGATAAAAAGAGAATAGTTTATATTTTGTAATTGAAATTGGTTAGTGGATTATATTCTAGATTTCTTACCTCTTTTGAATCCTCCATCTTGACTTTCTTAAATTTTCTTTTCATTCTTAGTTTTATTTCTTGATTTTATTAATTCATATTTCTTGCCTTGTGATTTCATTTATTCTTTAATTCTTCCTTCTCTCCTCTAAAATTCAATTTATTATCTTTTGCATATATTCATAATAATCACTCAACAAAATCACACTTATTCTTTATTCCTAATTGTCATGCACAAAACATAAGAACCATTTCTAATAATCTCTTAAAATCACCTTCCTCGTGGGATCGATATTTTTTATACTATAACTTGATAAATTGTGCACTTGTAATTTTGGTACATAATTATACCGCACCAAGTTTTTGGCGCCGTTGCCGGGGAAGGTGCTAAAATAGGATTTTATTAATTTTGATTCTTTAACTTGTGTGTTTTTGTGAAAGAACTACTTGGAGATTAAAGATCAAAGAATTGGAGATTGAGGAATTGGAGATTCGCTTGTGGTAAGTCTTCTTTCTAATATTTTTAATTCCACACCTTTAGTTAGTTTCTCATAATTAGAGACAATTAGGATTAAAAAAAAGTTTTTTTTTTGTTGACCATAATAAAATCCACCCTCCACTTTAATAAATACTAACAAGATAATAAATTCAAACAATATTCCCCAGTCTCTTTTGTTTGATTGTTAACCCTAATTAAAAAAAAGATTTTCTTTTATCATCCTTTTTAGTCGCTTTTAATTTCTAGGGTTGCATTTCATATAGTGTAGGAATTCACCAAAGTGATTGTAGCACTTGATTTGGCACACACTTAAAACATTCTTAAGGGCAAAACCCCAATCAAGATAAGGTAAGGGATTTCATCACCCTTTCCTTAGCCCACAAATCACTAATTCCTCACTTCACAAACCCAAGCCTTCTAAAACTCATTAGACGTTAGCCCCTAAGGACTCGAGCTCAATAAGGAACAAGAAATCCTTAAGTGAACCGGTTTAAGTTTTCTCAGATTAGTTGGTGTCTAAGGTAAGGTTTAGGGGTTGCGTAATGCGCTCCGCAAGGAACGAGGTACTTAGGTAAGGTAAGTTTAAGGTAAGGTTTAGTTGGTGTCTAAGTTGAGCATGCAAAAATTTCATTATTTTTAATTAAAAATCTAAGGTAAGACTTAAGTAAAGTATACTAGTTGAAAAATCATTTCTTAAGAATTTTATTTGGAGTTATCATAAAAGGTGAACTTGAATATGTCACTAACTAAGAATTAGAAAATTTAAAATCTATCAATTTGATCAATTATTACTTAACTCTATTAATTTGGCAAGTGAATTTTTTTTTTTTACTAACAAAAGATAAATGCTGAGAGAGAGAGAAAAAAAATACTAAAAAAAAAATACTAACTAACAAAATAAAAGCTTAACTAGCTTACAAAAAAACTTGATGCGGCATAATTATGTACCAAAATTGCAAGTGCACAATTTATCAAGTTATAGTATAAAAATATCGATCCCACGAGGAAGGTGATTTTAAGAGATTATTAAACTTGGTTCTTATATTTTGTGCGTGACAATTAGGAATAAAGAATAAGTGTGATTTTGTTGAGTGATTGTTATGAATATATGCAAAAGATAATAAATTGAATTTTAGAGGAGAGAAGGAAGAATTAAAGAATAAATGAAATCATAAGGCAAGAAATATGAATTAATAAAATCAAGAAATAAAACTAAGAATGAAAAGAAAATTTAAGAAAGTCAAGATGGAGGATTCAAAAGAGGTAAGAAATCTAGAATATAATCCACTAACCAATTTCAATTACAAAATATAAACTATTCTCTTTTTATCATATTTCAACTTAGATTTATTAAGCATAGATTATCAAACCATTTAAGGAAAGTGTAACCTATCAAATTATCATCTAAGTTAAAATTACTATTCATGATAAGAACAACAACATGATAATAATCCTAGAATTCATAAGCATAACCTATCAAACCATTTAAGGAAAGCATAAATTATCAAATCCTTCTTCTACCGATTAGTTTTCTAGTTGATTATCCTAAACATGAACATTTTAAGTATAAGAGAATAATTCATACAATATAAATGAAATTAGACTAGTTTCATACAATTCTAAGATTCTTACAAGAATTAAATTCACATCTTAAGAAATAAAAACAAGAAAAAGAAGACTAATTACAAAATTAAAAAGAAAAGAAAAATCTAAACTATGAACAAGAAATAAATCTAATTACAAAGAAAATAAAAATCTAAACTACAAAATAAATTGCAGAAATTAAATGCAAGAAAAATAAATCTACTCTACAAATTAAAGTGCAAAAAGAAAATAAAAAAGACAAGAAAGTAAATCTATACTACAAGCATGAATTTAAATCTAACTAATAAGCAATAATAAAGAAATTACAAAAAAGAAATAAAAGAGAAAAGAAATGCAAACCTTCAACTTGCTCTTCATCTCCATCCTCATCATTCAACAAAGAGGAGAAAGAACAAATTTAAAGAGGAAAAAAATTATTATTATTAATTACAACTAAAGTTAAATTTTTGGAAGGCCTTCTCAATTAAGAGTAGCCCTCCTCTCCAAAAGGAGTTTACAAAATTTTCACACCTCTAACCCCTCACTCTCTACCCCTATTTATAGTAAACATCAGTGAATGAGAGCCATTGGATCGAAATCTTATCCAAAAACATCAATTTTCAGCCATTAGTTCGTAACAAACTGCTCAGTGTATCGATACCAGCATCGATAGGGGTATCGATGCTGGCATCGATACAGGCATCGATGTGGGCATCGATGCCCCCATCGATGCCTGCTCTTCTCCTGTTGCTGTCCGCAGAACTCTTTGCTTTTGGGCTTGTGTCTTGGGCTTTGGCTTGGACTTTTGGGCTTGGCATTTTCTCTTGATTTTCCATTGGGCTTTGAATTATTTGAAAGAATTCCTTTGGCTTCATGGGCTTCATTTCTTCATTAAATCAAGGGGTTTTTGTTGAGATATTGGAGTTTGAGATTTATTCATCATTAACCTGCAATTAACAGATAAAAGCAATTATTAGTGGTATATTTATTCATATAAAATAGATAATGAGGGTATAAAAATTGTAATAAAATGTGATTATCAAATACCCCCACACCTAAACTTTTGCTAGTCCTCTAGCAAAGAAAATAAAAAGAAAATCCTAACTCACTTTCGCAGGAATCGCGGTTGTATTTAGCGCATACAACAAGCCTTTAAACCCCTAGGTTACCCTAGTGGACGAGTTGTAGTCTCGTGAGGGTTTGCAGTGAATATACCCACAAAATTCGGTCAACTTGCCAAATTAAAGAAGTCAGTAAATAACTAAATTCACTTGATAACTTTTAGATAATCTAATTGGAGCCAGTTATCACTCAAGAAAACATTTTTATATATAACTCTAAGGTATATTTTTAAGAAAATCTTCTCATTGTAGCAATACAAAACCAAGCCAAACTTAGAAATTTAATTTAAAAGTTTTGAAAAGAACATGCTAACTCTTTGTTTTAAATAATTTTCAAGTTGCTTGATTTAAAATATTTTCCAAGACCATATATACAACTATAAAACATTTATTAGTTTTTTTAACTCTTTCTTCCTTGGTGATTTTTTCTACTTTAACGGGCTTTCTAAGTGACCATTTAACGAGTTTTGGGCCAATGGATCCCAACCCAAATGGGCTTAGGTCATTAAGTATGGAAATACTCCTTGGGCTTAATTACTCGGTCAGCTTAGGCTTTATAAGATAGAATCACCTTGAATTAAAGAGTTTTTTTTTCTTTTTGGTGCCCATTTTTCGCACTCTTCTTTTGCAATTTTTTTTTGTATATGTATATATATTTTGAAAATATGTAAATCAAGACACTTTGAAAAAAAATTATTTTCAACTCTAAGTTAAGCATGCAAAAATTTCATTATTTTAAATAAAAGTCCAAGTTAAGGCTTAAGTAAAGTATACTACTTTGAAAATCATTTCTTAAGAAATTTATTTAGAGTTATCATAAAAGGTGAACTTAAGTAAATAACTAACTAGGGATTAGAAAATTTCAAATTTATCAAATAAATCAATTATTACATAACTCTATCAATTTGGCAAGTGACGATATTTTTATAATTTTTTTTAAAAAAGAAAAAGGAAAAAAAAATGTAGCTAAAAATGTAAAATAAAGAGAAAAAATAACTAATTCCCACCCCCACACCTAAATTTTGCATTGTCCTCAATGCAAACTCTATGATACATAAAGTAAAGCAGATAAGAAGTGAAGCACTTACATTTGGTCCGCTGATAAAAATCTCAGGTGGAGGTCCATCTGTATCTCCATGTTCTCTCTGCCATCCTCTCGCCAAATATGCCAGGGTATCAGTAGAGTAGCTAATCTGACCATGCATCTCGTGTATATGCCGCTGCATCCTGTGTATCTGTATCTGCATCCTGTCCATGCGACTCCTCATCGTTTCCATCTCCTCTCGAGTGGGGTCATGTGTAGCTGGCTGGTGCTGAGGAGGCTCTCTACCTGAAGGACCGGACTGATCTCGCCCTGAAATGCTCCTCCTCACAGTCTGATCATTTAGTAACCCCTTCCCTGCTTCTAACCTATCCTCTGCGAATACTGGAACATGAAATCTATGGCAGAGTCTAGTGATGAAATAGGGGTAAATGAGCTGAGTACGTGATGCAGAATGTGTCCTGACCCAATCTAACACATTCTCCACTGATGAGCGCATCCATATAAATATAATCCTCGCTATATCAAATCGCTGACCAGTGGCTATCCAAAAGAGAAGGAGAATATCGTGTGGGGTAATGACGGAGTATGCAGTGGTGGGTTTCAAATCAAAGTTCAGGAAAAGATTAAGTAATCTATATTCTGGTTTGAGATTTCCTGAACCGAAACTAGATGTAAAGACCCTCCCACACAAGGTTGCAGACATGTTGTTGTATTCTGGTGTACCAGGCTGTAAAGTGGAGGCTAAATGGAAGTAATCTGGTACATCAGTGGGTGGCTCTGCAAGGTCAAGGGTAGCACGGATAGTGGAAAGATCGAAAATAACCCTAACACCCCTCACGATCGAAAATAACCCTAACACCCCTCACGGTAAAATTTTGATAACTTGATCGGTGAAACATACATGTTGAAATGACAATTATAAGCTAAACCTTACGATTGTTGAATAAAATATCCAGTACAAATTTCCGAACGTGAGAAGTATCCAATTAGACTTTTATTTGACAAATTACTCATATTTGCACAAAACACCCTAAATTCAAATTTATTTTTGCAAAAAAAACCCCCCTAATTTTTTTTTTGGATTTGCATAAAACACCCAATTTGTTTTTTTTTTCTTTTTTTTTCCTTTCAATTTGAAATCACGTACCCAATTATTCGTAAAAACCCTAAGAATTTTCGGATTTGCAAAAAAAAAACACCCCTTTTTTTTGAAATTTTCTATTTTTTTGCACAAAACACCCCTAAAAAAAAATTCTTTCTTTTTTTTTTCAGATTTTTGAACAAGATATCCTAAGTTCAAACCCCCAATAAATTTTCGGATTTGCAAAAAACCCCCCTCCAATTTTTGATTTTACACATTTTTTTCCAGATATTTGTACAAGATCTCTTCAATTGATTTCCAAGTTCAAATTTTTGTGTTTTTGCACAAACCCCCCCCCCCCAATGAAATTTTTGGATTTTGAATAAACCCCCAAATTTTCGGATTTTGTATCAAATTCCCAATTTAAAACCCTAAATTTGTTAATTTGATCATGAATCACACGAAATAATTCACAACTACCCATGATTCAACCACAAGATCATCCAAGTATACATTCAAAAATTACAAAAAAAAATTGAGATTACAAGATCAAGTTAGAAAAGATACCTTGGGGAGATGGTTGGAGGTGGAAGAAGCCCAAGAAATTACCCAAAATGTGCTTGATCTTGTGTGGGTGAATTAGGGTTTGAGAGGGGAGGAGAAATT
The DNA here is from genome assembly GCF_001876935.1 of Asparagus officinalis. NCBI lineage: Eukaryota > Viridiplantae > Streptophyta > Magnoliopsida > Asparagales > Asparagaceae > Asparagus > Asparagus officinalis. The sequence continues at coordinate 60,027,252 of NC_033797.1, forward strand.
CGGGTTTGGGGAGATGAGTTGAACCATGGAAAAAAAAACTGCTGCGGGTTTTTGTGCAGATGGGCTTGGGCATCGATGCTGGCATCGATGCCCAAGTCCATGGTGTTGGGCCAGCCGGCCCAAATACGATTTCTTTTTTTTTTCTTTGTTTTTTTTTGTTTTTTTTCATTTCTGGGCCTAAGATTTTGGGCCAACACTTATTTGTTTTTTTTTTCTTTTTGGGCTATGTTACTTATTAAAATTTTGTTGTTTTTTTTATAAGTGAAAAACAAAAAGGTGAGAAAATATGTATATATATATTTTTTCTTTTCTTTTTTTTTTTGAAAAGAGAAAGGAAAAACCTAATTAAAACAAATCCTACTTTTTTTTAAGTTTGTTTTTTTTAGATAAAAGGAAGGAAAATTATCCCAGGGAAGCCATTTTTTTTAAGTAAAGAAAAAAAAATTAGTTTTTTTTTAAGGAAAGAGAATTAGTTTTTTTTTAATATGAGAAGATAAAGAAAAAGAAAAATCCTAACTAAAACAAATCAAATCAATCACTTTTCAATCAACTCTAATTCTAAGGTTTAGCCTAACTCAACTAGACCAGCTCCTAACCAAAAACTCCTACAGTGAAAAGATTAAAGTTTTACCCAGGTAGTTAGCCAGGTAAGGATAGTACTAGAGGGTGATCAATGATCAATTAAGTACCTCGTTCCTTGCAGAGCGCATTACGCAACCCCTAAACCTTGCCTTAGACACCAACTAATCTGAGAAAACTTAAACCGGTTCACTTAAGGATTTCTTGTTCCTTATTGAGCTCGATTCCTTAGGGCCAACGTCTAATGAGTTTTATTAGGCTTGGGTTGTGTAGTGAGGAATTAGTGATTTTGGGCTAAGGAAAGGGTGATGAAATCCCTCACCTTATCTTGATTATGGGGTTTTGCCCTTAAAAATATTTTTAAGTGTGTGTCAAATCAAGATGCTCAAATCACTTGGTGAATTCCTACACTATATGAAATGCACCTAGAAATTAAAAGCGACTAAAAAGGATGGAAAAGAAAAATCTTTTTTTTTATGGTCAACAACACTCAAATGTGAGAAGAGAGCTCTTGTTTGAATTTATTATCTTGTTAGTTAATGTCCAAGTGAAAGGTGAATTTTATTATGGTCAACAAAAATAAAAAATTTTTGTTTTTTTTTAATTCCTAATTGTCTCTAATTGTGATAAACTAACTAAAGGTGTGGAATTGGAAATATTAGAAAGAAGACTTACCACAAGCGAATCTCTAATTCCTCAATCTCCAATTCTTTGGTCTTTAATCTCCAAGTAGTTCTTTCACAAAAACACAAAAGTTAAAGAACCAAAATAATAAAATCCTATTTTAGCACCTTCCCCGGCAACGGTGCCAAAAACTTGATGCCGCATAATTATGTACCAAAAATTACAAGTGCACAATTTATCAAGTTATAGTATAAAAAATATCGATCCCACGAGGAAGGTGATTTTAAGAAATTATTAGAAATGGTTCTTATGTTTTGTGCGTGACAATTAGGAATAAAGAATAAGTGTGAATATGATGAGTGATTGTTGTGAATATATGCAAAAGATAATAAATTGAATTTTAGAGGAGAGAAGGAAGAATCAAAGAATAAATGAAATCACAAGGCAAGAAAGAAGAATGAATAAAATCAAGAAATAAACCAAGAATGAAAAGAAAATTTAAGAAAGCCAAGATGGAGGATTTAAAAGAAGTAAGAAATCTAGAATATAATCCACTAACCAATTTCAATTACAAAATATAAACCATTCTCTTTTTATCATATTTCAACTTAGATTTATTAAGCATAGACTATCAAACCATTTAAAGAAAGTATAACCTATCAAATTATCATCTAAGTCAAAATTACTATTCATGATAAGAACAACAACATGATAATAATCCTAGAATTCATAAGCATAACCTATCAAACCATTTAAGATAAGCATAGATTATCAAATTCTTCTTCTACCGATTAGTTCTCTAGTTGATTATCCTAAACATGAACATTTTAAGTACAAGAGAATAATTCATACAATATAAAAGAAATTAGACTAGTTTCATACAATTCTAAGATTCCTACAAGAATTAAATTCACATCTTAAGAAATAAAAACAAGAAAAAGAAGACTAATTACAAAATTAAAAAGAAAAGAAAAATCTAAACTATGAACAAGAAATAAATCTAATTACAAAGAAAATAAAAATCTAAACTACAAAATAAATTGCAGAAATTAAATGCAAGAAAAATAAATCTACTCTACAAATTAAAGTGCAAAAAGAAATAAAAAAGACAAGAAAATAAATCTACACTACAAGCATGAATTTAAATCTAACTAATAAGCAATAATAAAGAAATTACTAAAAAGAAATAAAAGAGAAAAGAAATGCAAACCTTCAAATTGCTCTTCATCTCCATCCTCATCATTCAACAAAGAGGAGAAAGAACAAATTTAAAGAGGAAAAAATTATTTTTATTAATTGCAACTAAAGTTACAATTTTTGGAAGGCCTTCTCAATTAAGAGTAGCCCTCCTCTCAATTTTCAGCCATTAATTCGTAACAAACTGCTCAGTGTATCGATACCAGCATCGATAGGGGTATCGATGCTGGCATCGATACAGGCATCGATGTGGGCATCGATGCCCCCATCGATGCAGGCATCGATGCCTGCCGCTCTCTTCTTGCTGTCCGCTGAATCCATTGTTGTTTGCTTTTGGGCTTTGGACTTTGGGCTTTGCTTCACTTTTGAGCTTGGATATTTTTCTTCTTTTGGGCTTTTGGCTAATTTGAAAATTGATTTTCCAATGGGCTTCTTTGCTTCATTTTTTTCATTTAATCCACGGGTTTTAGTTGAGAGATGGGAGTTTTGAGATTTATTCTTCATTAACCTGTAATTAAAGATAAAAAACAATTATTAGTAGTATATTTATTCATATAAAATAGATAATAAGGGTATAAAATTGTAATAAAATATGATTATCATTGGTCCAACCTTCAGGCGGCGTGAAGGACCTGTAGTTAGCTTTGATTCTTGACTCCTTTGATTTTCAGTCTATTCGATGCTTTGACGAATAGCTGAAGTCCTTCCGGCGCTGCGTTTATCGTCTGGCCGTCGTCGAAGTCTCAAATCTAAAACTGATGAGTTGAGTTTGGTTCGTGTCATCGAGTTGACTTTGAACTGACTATCTCCATCATGATATATTGACTCGCGTTGACTTTTTGATCGCAACGTGTTGACTGGCGTTGACCTAGGGTTATGCGTTGACCGGCATTGACCCTGGGGTTTTGACCGTCGTACGTTAACTTTTGGTTACAACGCGTTGACCTAAGGTTACGCGTTGACCAGCATTAACCTAAGGTTTAGATTGTCGTACATTGACTTTTTTATCGCAACGCGTTGACTGGCGTTAACCTAGGATTACGCGTTGACTGGCGTTGACCTAGGGTTTTAGATCGCCCGACGTTGACACAGTTTATACTCATACGTTTACTGGAGTATACACAGTTTAAGCTCTTAAGGTATTGGAGCACGGCGATCCCAAATGTTGGAGCTGCAGGACCAACCATGAAGGCTGATTCATCTACATGTATAGATCTTATCCTGAAGTTGTTGGATGCTCAAGTCACGAGACCAAGTAATGGAGCTGGTGCGTCAATGACTCGCATTTATAGAATTTTTGGCAAATTCTCAGCCATCAATGGGTTTGATGAGCCTTTACCGACCACCGTTTGAGTCGGGCTAGCATGCAGATTGTTTAAGTCCGTTCCGCATGTGACGTTAAGCTAAAAGAGTTAACCCTTTTAGTGCTACGATATTGAATACGTAGACTTCGCTATTGTTATGGGAATAGGAGGATTTTTGGCAAATCCTCAGCCATCAACGGATTTGATGTGCCTTTACCGACTACCGTTTGAGTCGGGTTAGCAAGCGGATTGTTTAAATCTGTTCCGAATATGACGTTGTGCTAAAGGAAGGAACTCCCTTAGACTTGATGCTACGACTTCGAATACGTAGAATTCGCCATTGTTACGGGAACAGGCTACCCGACAACGCGTGTTAGGCGCTGACTTATCCTTACTTAGGATTCAGGATAAAAGTCCCCAGACTCGGATTCTGGTGTCTTCTTCAATCGGTAAAAGACTAAACCGGCAACGCGTGTTAGGCGTTGGCTTATCCCTGCTTAGGCTTCGGGATAAAATTCCCCATGCGTGTGAGGCACAGATTATGGTGTTATTAATAACAACCTGCCACAATGTTGAATATGTGGTCTTTTGTCCTTTTTACGGTCAAAGACTAACCGGCAACGCGTGTTAGGCATTGACCTATCCCTGCTTAGGATTCAGGATAAAATTCCCCATGCATAAAAGGCATGGATTTTTGTTGCTACGATGCTGAATACGTAGAGTCGGTCGTTTTTACGGGAACGAACCACCCAGCAACACGGGTTAAGCACTGACTTATCCCTACTTAGGCTTCGGGATAAAATACCCCAGACTGGATTTTGATGTCTTTTTCAATCGGTGAAAGATTAAACCGGCAACGCGTGTTAGGCGTTGACTTATCCCTGCTCAGGATTCGGGATAAAATTCCCCATGCATAAAAGGCATGGATTTTTGTTGCTACGATGCTGAATATGTAGACTCAGTCGTTTTTACGGGAATGAACCACCCAACAACGCGGGTTAAGCGCTGACTTATCCCTACTTAGGTTTCGGGATAAAATACCCTAGACTGGATTCTGGTGTCTTTTTTAATCGGTGAAAGATTCAACCGGCAACGCGTGTTAGGTGTTGACTTATCCCTGCTCAAGATTCGGGATAAAATTCCCCGTGCCTGTGAGGTACGGATTTTAGGAGTTGAAAAAAATGATGTCTTTTCTTGGGGCAAAGACGAACCCGAAATGGGAGAGGAAGAATTTTATATTCTATCTCCCAACACCGAAGAGGAAGAATTTTATATTCTATCTCTAGTTGGAAAGGAGACTCGAGGTGGGATCTCCACCCCCAGAATCCGGAAAGGTAAAACTAGGAGTAGGATCTCCACTCCGAGAATAAAAAAGATTCGGATAACCCTGACTGTTGGAAGGTTTGATTACCGAACTAAAGATAAATTTCTCATTTATCGAGAGTGAATTGTGGTTTTGATCCTAACTGTAGGAAGGTTTGACCAAGCAGGAGTTTGAGATGACCCTAACTGTAGGAAGGTTTGATCACTCGATTTGAAAGTGGACCTCTTATTCATTGGAGGAATCGAGAGGGGATTTTGGTTTTGGCCCTAACTGTAGGAAGGTTTGACCGAGTGGGATATTTGAGACGATCCTAACTGTAGGAAGGTCTGATCGCTCGATTTTTGGATCTCTCGTTCATTGGAGGAATCGAGAGGAGATTTTGGTTGTGGTCCTAACTGTAAGAAGGTTTGACCAAATGGGAGTGGGAGTATAAATTATAGTGGGGGTGTTGACTTGTACAAATCACTCAAATGGGGTTCCTGGTGTTAAGTGATAGGGACTTAACACGAAGAGGTTTGACAATTTGTCAAGGATGGACAAATTAAAATTCCAAGTATTGTATCCGGACTCTAACCTTGAAAGTGTTGAGTGCACGAACATAACGGAAGTTTGAATGGATTAAACCAGAAAGAATTTTAGTGGACCCGCTGTCAATAAATTTGATCAGTGAGGGATTTTATAGTGGAAGACTATGAGTCGTCGAACACCAATTGGAGTTTTGTGAGGGAAAATTGATCCAATGAAGTGATCGAATCTCGTCTCAGCAAAAGAGTGTTCGGAAATCACAGTAAGAGTTTAGTGTTTATCACTTTATTCATAATCATCAGGTTATCCCTAAGAATATTACATTTAACATTATTCTGGAAACTTCCTGTTACATAAATTATCCACTCCCAGCTTCCTTTGTGAAGCTGGGTTTACCATTGTATTCAGTTGCATGATCGGGTTATCCTTAAGAATATTACATGTAAAAATTCTCCAGGAACTTCCCGTCAAGAGTGAGAATAGTTTAGACTCATATACCTATTGGAGTATTAAGAAGCAGTTTATACTCGTATACTTATCGGAGTGTTAAGAAGCAGTTTATACTCGTATACTTGTCGGAGTGTTGCCATTCTCATTTGGCTTATCCTAGCGTTATGACGCCGGCTTCAACCAATGTTTGGATGCTGTTCTTTAAAGTAAAACAAGCCTTGGTGGGATGAAGGACCCTCCTGTGGTATGCACAGTACTTTAGATCCGAAGTATCGTCAGCTTTCTCCTTATTCGTGATGGATGGCAGCTTGATCTTGTTGTTTTCGAGAAGGGTCTCGAAGATGGATGGAACGTCTTCGTCCTTGAATGAGTACTCTTTTTGGAGCCTCGATTCCGAAGTCTTCTGATGTCTTCGGGGCTGCTGTTGCGACGTCTCATTAACATCAACAACTGTTGTGTTGCATTCTCTTCATCATGGGAAATGAGACTCGGATTCAGAGGGTTAGCCATCGGTTGGCTTCTTTCGACCTTCCTCCTTCTGAGAAAGCGTTCGGCCTGCTCTCCGTACACCTTCAACTCTTTCCAGGTATTGAGCGGCTCTACTCTCATAACGTCCAAGATGTTAATGGACAAATTGTTATGACAGGTTTGCAAGACGAATTCCTCTGTGACAAGATCCTTGTAGTTCATTGCCTGATTGCGGAAGCGTTTGATGAATGTATCCACCGACTCTCCGTCTTTTTTTTTCTCATCGAAGAGTGTCCTGATCGACACTTCGGCATCATCATCGAAGAAATGAGCAAGGAACATGCTCTCCAGGTCTTCCCAGCTGTTGATGCCTCCGGGCTTGAGACGGCGGTACCAATCGAAGGCAGACCCGCGAAGGGTGCCGACGAATGACCGAACCATCAAGGCTTCATTACCGGAGATTGTACCCAAGTGGGACTTGAAGTAGATTAGATGCTGAGTGGGCGAGCCCTTCCCGTCGAATGGCGTGAAGTTGATCAGGTTGAACTTCGTCGGATACGGAATCGAATCCCACTCTTTCGGGTAAGGACACGGAATCCCGGTCTTCTTCACCTCTCGAGCAGACATCAGAGCGTCGATTTTGCTCTCGAGATCTTTCATATTTTCGTCCTCATCTATATCCTGTTTTGGACAATTTCCGAGAGGAATAATGCGGCCACCCCCAGTGTTATTATCTTTGGCGGAACCACCCCCAGCGTTTGAACCACACCCAGTATTTTTGGGCGGTGCGTCGGTCATGATAATTTCATCTACTTCTGGATCGCTGTCAACTGCGGCGTTCTGGGTGCGACGGCTGGATTCAACTAGCTGATTCAACAAAGCTCGGATTTGTTGGTCATGCATTTGTCTCATCTCCTGCATAGCCATTTCCATTTCGATTTTGAATGTTTCTTTCTGCTTGGCTAGAGCATCCTCAATGATTTTGGCTATTTGCTCGGTGTTGATCATGAACACTTCCCAAGCTTGTCCCATGCTAGACGTTGTATCGTCGGAGGCGAGTGCGGAATAAGAATCCGAGAGTTCATCATCGGAATGGATTCCTTCATGGATTCCCAGGTAATCGTTATGTCCGACGGCTTCTAGCTGAAGCTGAGATATTCGTTGGGTTATTCCCGAATTGACCCTTCTTCCTGGAGAAAAATTAGGGTTGGAGCTATTTAAACTAATCGGAGACTTTCCCTTATCGACCACATTGATAGTAACTGATGGGAATTCGTCATCTTGAATAACCGATCGTCTTTTGCGAAAACGCCTTGATTTGGGCTTTGATGCTTCTGCGGGGATACTCTCGAATACTGAGACCTTTCGTGGAGCGGTCTTGGGGCAGCTACATACTGATAATACTGCCCTGATAATCTTGATACATGGACAGTGAGAGTCCGCTTCTCGGGTACTTCTCTTTCGAGATTTGTTCGTACCCCCAGCCCGATAGTACAACTCATCGACGTTGCAGTCAGAGCAACCTATCTGCTGTTTACATAAATTCTCAGGTATAACGTATTCTTCTGTCTGACACGTTTTCCTCTGAGTAAACATCGCCTTGTTGGCGTCTACAGGAGTCACACGCTTGACACGTTTTCCTCTGAGTAAACATCGCCTTGTTGGCGTCTACAGGAGTCACACGCTTAGAATCACACATTTGTGAAGGTGAAACCTTAACGAGCTCCTGGTTTTCTGCACGCACCGCCAAGCGGGCCGTTATAGAAATTAATTTGTTAGGAGGTCGCGTACGACCCCCAGTCCGGATGTTTGCTCGAAGCTCCTTCAACGGTCTCAAGTTTTTCTTAACGGGCGCTTTTCCTCGATCCTCGGGTAGAGAACCAATGCGATCCTTCAATGGGACTCTAGATTTGGGAAGATTCACGCTATCATAGGGCTTCACTGGAGGTGCGGGAGCAATAGGAACGGGATCTGGAGTTGACAAAGGCCGGAGAGCCGCCTCGGATGCTTTTGCCTTAGGCGCTAATTTGGCCTTTGGCATCCAACCTTGCTTAGATCTTGGTGGATTTTTGACCACCTTTCCTTTCTGTAACTCCTGTGCATTCCGTACAAGGGTCCTCATCTGCGCTAACAGTGTACGGCGCTTATGGATACGCTCCTCAAGAGTTGAACGAGTTCGTTTGACACGAACCCATTCGTTAGTAGGTGGTTGGGAGGAGGTTCCCAAAGATGGTTGCTGGAACACTTTGCGCCTTCTGAGTTTCAGATCTGTATCATAGCAGATCTTGTCAACACGCTCCAAAGCATTGGCAAATTGACGCGCGAGATGTTGACGGTGGCTTTGACGAGCCCTCTTCGTCAGCACTGGTGCACTTTCAACGGGCAACTCCTTGACTTTCGAGGAGTTGTCACGAACGTTGGATCTGGTTTCTTTGGAAGCCGGTGAGGAATCTTCCACTGCATCCGGGTTCAGATCATCAGCCTTGGTTTTTGGATCTGAAGTCACGTTCTTCGCGGCAGCGGTTTTCCTGCGTTTGCAAGAAGAAGATCTGGAGGAGGAGGAAATATATTCCTCGAATTTCTGCTGGTCGAATTCGTATTCGACCTCTTTGAATACCGGGATCTTGATCGTCAGCTGCGGCACGACAGTCTCGGCAGCGAGGCTGTTGGCTCCCACTGTGGTCGCCAGCTTGTTTGCGGTGAAAGTTGCTGTTTTCATTGCTATCGAATCTATTACAACTTTAGTCGTTACAATAAACTCGAATAAAATGAAAATAAAAAGTTTACAACTTTATCAAACAAACGCAGAGATCGTTTATCGGTCTTCTGCTTGCGTGGGATCTTTGCCTGTGCTAGGGTTTATCTGTGGACCACCGTCGATCAGATCTGATTGCTGAAAAATTGGGCAGAGCTTCGTTGATTCACGAAGGGATCGAGAAACCGTAGCTCTTATCTCGGCGAAGCGAGATAATCAATCTTCTTAAGATTACCGCAACGGGATAATCCTAAGGAACGAACCGAGCTGCAGATCTAACTCCTCGTCCTCTCTGAAATCTGTGTACTTTAAGTCTTCAGTTCAGTAGGGCTTCGCCGAGGCATGAGAATTCTAGATCTGAAAAAAATGAGGCTCTGAGGCTTGTATTTATAGGCACGGGGGGAATTCAGGCTGGAGACACCCTGGGGTGTCTCGGCCTTGGCCGAGACACCCCCAGGTGTCTCGGCCTTGGCCGAGACACCCCAAGGTGTCTCGGTCAAGTTTGTATGTTCGTCCGTTTCCACCTTAACTTCTTCGTCCGAACTCGGATTTGAGTGATTCAAAGTGCGTTGGAAAGCCGACGAGGAGTTCTATAAGTTCCAATGATTAGATCATCTGTGGAATCAACTGGTATACGAGGGGTGTAGCGCCTTTTGTAGGCGACACGAGGCTCCTGATCAATTCGTATCCTCGTTATTCTGAAACTCTGATGCTTCACGTAGTTCGTCGATTCACTTCAAGCGTTTGTCGAAGTCAATCAAGCTTCTGTAAACTGGATAGTGATGTTCATCATCTTTTCTTAACACTGAGCCGTTCGTGGAGACCTATAGGCAATTTTCGATGCCTACATTGAGTATTATGGATTCTTCAGAAAATTATGCTTTAACTTCATAGATGTAGATGAATTTAAAAAACTTGAAGCCGAGGCCTGAGTTACTCTATGCAATTTGAAATTAATATTCCCTCCTTTATTTTTTACAATTATGATCCATCTTACCCAGCATCTTGCAAGAGAGGCTAGAATCGCCGGTCCTGTTACTTATCGTTGGATGTATCCGATTGAAAGGTAATTTACGGTTTTTGTTACATTCATTAATTGTATATGCGTTTTAACATTACCATGCTAATAATTAACTCTTATTATGATTCTAAGATACTTGGGCTCCATAAAACACAATGTTCGCAATCGAGCTCGTCCCGAGGGCTCGATAGCTGAAGGATACGTGGCTAACGAATGCTTTGTGTTTGCATTACGTTACATGCACAAGAAGAAAACCACATCTCAAGCACCTAATGAGGAGAGGAAAAAAGCGTGAAAAATATCCGAGATCTCTCTTAGATCAAATTCATGCATATGTGTTGGAAAACCTAGATATGTTCACAGACTATCGAAAGTGACAAATAGAATCAGTAATATAGATGAGAAATATTTATTTTACATATAGTTTACCAATACAAACTTATATATTGTTTATATAGGTGACATCTGGAGAAGCTTAAGAATGAAACAACCGGTAGAAATGCAGCGCATAATATTCAGAAAAAACATAAAAAAGAATTTTTAATTGGTTAATAATTAATGTAAGTGTTTTACAATTAATTATTGAATATTCATAATATAACATCACCTAAATATTCTCAAATTGTTTGGCTTAGGTTAAAAAATAATTTCTTGATGGTACTACATTACCAGATGAAATTATTATACATGTACAACACCCTTATCACGAAGTGAGATGTTATAATGAGCATTTGGTCAATGAATATAAATTTTGAACGCTAGAGACCGATGATAGGAGGGTAACTTAGAACAGTGGGGTCATGGGTTTGTTTGCTCAAGAATGTTTTTTAAGTGTAAGAGTTCAGAACCCAATTCTAGCTGATATACTATATTATGGCCAATTAGAAGATATTGTTGAGGTAATTTACGGGTTTAATAAACCAAAACGATGTAGTTACACGATGTTCAAGGTTCAATGGTTTCCTGCAAAATGAAAAAGGATCATTATGAATTTACACTAGTCAATCTCCACCGAGAAGTATATACGGATGAGAAATTTATTTTCGAAGAACAACTGATCAGTGCTTCTTCGTGAAAGATCCGAATGTCATATATGATTGGATGGTTTTGTACAAGGAGCCAAGATATGTTGTTCTTCCTAATAACAATGAAAAAATATTGAAAAAAGTGAAGATAATTATAGTGAACCAATTGGGTCATCTGATGACGTTTAGCAAGAATTCTCTTACACACAGAATGTGACGCTGGATGTAGGTATGAACTATATATGTTACACTGCATTACCGATTTTTAGCTTATCATAATAAAAGCAATAATGCATTTCATAATAACATTTCTCATGAGCATGTTTGCGTCAGGAACAAGTTCTGTTGTAGAATTCATTATAACTGTTTATCGATTATAATGAATACAAAAGAGTGAGCTTCGTACTTTGTAAAACTACTCTTTACAACAAAAATCAGATTACAAGCTCCTTAGAAACAAACACAGTATCGTTGTTTGGATCGCTGCTTGCGTGGGATCTTTGCCTGTGCCGGGGATGCGTTAGCCCGTGGACCACCGTTGTTTGGATCGCTGCTTGCGTGGGATCTTTGCCTGTGCCGGGGATGCGTTAGCCCGTGGACCACCGAATCATGAATTCTGATTGAACCGTGAAGGCTTTGGGGATTCTTCCTTCATTTAGAAGCAAGAATAGAATCAGTAAATATCTTATCGAAGTAAGATGAACACTCTTCTCAAGATCAAGTGAAAGCTTAGATCTTAAGGGACCTCCTAATTATTGGAAGGAGATGAACTCTCGAAATTCCCCCAAAGTCTCTCTGCTCTTTGTCCTTGGATCTGCTCCAAAAATGCTCCGCCCTGTAAATAATGGTCCTAGGGGGGTATTTATAGACTCCAAGAGAAGTTCAACTGAAAATACTGCGTTTCGGAGAAATTGTGCCTACGAGACAGTGTTTGCTGTCTGGGCGGCCAAGACAGTGTTTGCTGTCTCGGCTTCCGAGACAGTAAAGATTGTCTCGGAAAACCCTGTCTCGGCTTCCGAGACAGTAAAGATTGTCTCGGAAAACCCAAACTGCCTTCTCACGTTTCAAACTCCGTTATTTTGATAGTTATTCACGTAATTCTCGCCCACGATGTTTTCCACGTTCTTTGACAGTTAATGGATACGTGTCATGCAGTTATTTCAACAACTTTTGATCATTTCAGAGCTGTCTCGCGTGCGGTGTGAGACAGTTAACACTGTCTCGCATGCGAGACAGTCAACACTGTCTCGTGTGCGAGACAGTAAATACTATCTCGCACAGCGAGACAGTCTATACTGTCTCGCGTGTGAGACAGTCAACACTGTCTCGATTCTTTCGAGATAGTGTAAGGTCACCTTTTGCGATCTTTGGATGACCTTCTCGTTGTCTTGAGCTGTGTCTGGATATCTATCAGTATTTTTTGACACCTACAGATACCCCCTCCAAAGTATTCTAGACTTATTCTTTTATAGAGGGGTCTGGGACACTTTGAATAAGACAGGTCCGACTCATAGTCTCTTCAATATTTGGTTGAGTAGATCGTGTAGAAGGACCCGTAAATGGCTTCAACTCTTGACCTCCTTATTTCTCAATCTATTCAGTGCTTTGTAGAATAGTTAAGATTTTTCCGGTACTACGTTTATTGCCTGAGCGTTGTCGGGATCTTGAACCGAAGCTGGAATTTGATTTTTGAATTAGCTTGTGTCGTTGGGTTAACGTTGAACTAATCACCTTCGTCGGTAGTTTGTATCTGAGTCACGATTAAACTCCCTGAATTAATTCCTTGAACTGACGTTTCATCCTGAGCCTTGTTTCGGCGGAATTATCGACGCGTTTGCTGGAGTAGACTTTAATTGTAATGTGTTGACTGGCGTTGGGATATGGCAAGCCCAAGTGTAGAGACTGTAAGACCAATTGTTGATGTCGGTTCATCTGCCTGTACGGAGTTTCTCCTTGTGTGTCTGAGGCTGGTTCAATTGTCCCGCTTGAAGAAAGGTGGCCTTCGGGCTGAATTTGTGTCTTCCTTGAGTTTGGCAGAGCTTAAACTTTATTATGATTGTTTATCCTACTCAGAATAAATACTTATAGGATTTTTGGCAAATCCTCAGCCATCAACGGATTTGATAAGCCTTTACCGATTACCGTTTGAATCGGGCTAGCATGCAGATTGTTTAAGTCCGTTCTACATGTAACGTTGTGCTAAGAGAATAAACTCTCTTAGACTTTGTACTATAATGTTGAATACATAGGTTTGGTCATTTTTGCGGGAACGTACCTCCCGGCAATGTGTGTTATACGTAGACTTATCTCTAATAAGGGACTGAGATAACGTCCCCTACGTATAAAACATGGATTTAAAAATGTTGATGGGTTGCGTCTTTTTGGTGAAAAGATGAACCCGACACTGGAGAGGAAGAATTTTATATTCTATCTCCTGGTCTCTTTTTTGTTGGTAGAGATGAATCCAATGATGAAGAGGAAGAATTTTATATTCTATCTCCTGGTCTCTTTTTTGTTGGTAGAGATGAACCCAATACTGGAGAGGAAGAATTTTATATTCTATCTCCTGGTCTCTTTTTTTGTGGTAGAGATAAACCCGATGATGGAGAGGAAGAATTTTATATTCTATCTCCTGTTGCAAAAGAAACTCAAAGTAGGATCTCCACTTCGAGAATCTGAAGGGTGAAAATAAGAGTGAGATCTCCACTCCGAGAATCGAGAAGATTTAGATAACCCTAACTGTTAAAAGGATTAGTTATCCAATCTAAAAATGGATTTCTCATTTATCGAGATGGAATTCCAACTTTGGTGTGACGCCCCTGGGTTCACACAAGGCTGCAGTCCAAGGTGAAACCAAGAATGTCAAACCTGCCATGCACCACACCGTGCAATAACATATTTCACCATCACAATTAACATCTATCTAGTAGAGTCAACAACTGGTGTAGGTACAAAACAGATAAAAGATAATACAAGATATACTGATGGAATGATAACAGTCACATAAATATCTCATCATCCCACATACAGAAATACATAGCCAAGATCTGAGTAGATAAATTGGAATACTCAACAAGTCTCAAATACAAATATCTGACAAAAAGGAAATAAGGCACACAACATTTACAACTTCTAGAACAAGACTCTCAAATGTCTAAATAAAAATCTAATGTGGAACTCCAAAAGAAATTATAACTAAAGAGACGGCTGAAGCTAAAATGCATCGCCATCAGTCTATGACTCTCCGGACTCCTGGCTCGTTACCTGAAAGGGGGAGGGACAACGAGCGTCAAAGCGCTAGCGAGTAACATCACAACCAACCCCAAGGGAACAGGGCTCGTTGTATAAGAAAATACAGTTAATATATAAGAGATCAAAAATCATTGATCTTACTAAAGAGGGTTTTAGTATTTAGAAATTTACAACACGAGCATAGGTACGTCGAGCGAAATAATCCAAACAAGGAAACCCTCATGTATATACCTTACATCTCAAATTGTAAACTCCTAAATACCAAACCCAAGGTTCTAGTGCAGTAATAATAATAAAAGAAATACGACGAACACCAGAGCATGAAAACAGTGTTGTGACATAGCCCACATGAGTATCATGTTATTACTTACATGAATATCATGTCAAAATCTACATAAGTGTCATGTCAAACTCACATGAGTGACATGTCAGAAAACGATTAAGTGTCCAAAACATAGACTATATAAATTAAACGTCCAACCCATAGACTGCATGAAGTAAACGTCCAACTCATGAACTGAAAATAACCGTTGTCCAACGCATGGACCGGATGTGACCGTTGTCCAACGCATGGACCGGATGGTAATGTATATCCAACACGAGGATTAAATAGCAATGCATGTCCAACACGAGGACTAAGTGGGAAGGGTGTCCAACACGAGGACTAAAAGGTAATGCTTGTCCAACACGAGGACTGTGGATTTTAGTCCAACACGAGGACTGTGAAATGGTGAACATATCACTGGGATACATAGTGAAATCTACCTATATCAATTCACAGTCAAAACAGTGTATATATCCATAATTGGTACCCTCAGGTCTTCTATCATGACTGGGTACATAGTAAGACCAAATACTAATGTCAGATAGTCCAGGAAATCACTCGAACCTGAACAAATATTCAAAAATGTACAAAATAGGGAAAATACAACAGAGAGTACTACGGTCGACCGATCCGGTCGACCGAACTCTGGCACGAGCCTGGCGGTCGACCGCTAGGCATCTCGGTCGACCGACCTTCAAAAATCATACTAAAGATAAACAACTAATCCCAAGCTTGAAATCTACATTTTTAATATTCTAAATCCATAAGAAACAAACCAAAAACATTTTAATAACTGTAAAAAAAAAATGATTTAACTCTTGTTTTGGCAATTTCAGATCTAGATCTTATTGATAAAAGTCCTTTGGTGAGCTTTTTAAGTTGAAAACATGATTCTCATAACATGTACCATAGAGATCTACTATCTCTACAAGAAAATACGATTTTTGGCCCAATAAATTCAATAAAAACTCAAACTTTGCATGAAAACAAAAGGGGGTGGAGTTGGGCGAGAAGTTACTCGCCTGAGGGGTGTAGATGAACTCCCAAAAACAAGTGAGAATGATCCTCCTTCGCTGAACACCGATGGATCTCGCGTCGACTCCTCCAAAATCCTCCAAGAACGGAGCTAGGGTTTGGGAGAGAAGAGGGGGGGCTGCTAGGGTTTGTAAAACAGAAGAAAAGAGGTGATTTTCGTGATATAACATGTATATATATAGCAGCAAACCCGAAACCCGAAACCCGAAACTGGAAATTCAGTCTGACTAGGAACATTCTCTTCGGTATTTTGGCTATAACTTTCTCATACAACCTCGGAATAAGGTGATATAAGATTTGTTGGAAAGCTCTTGAAGATACCTACAACTTTGATATTATACACGTTTCCTGATTCTTAATGAATCAGTGAGAAAAATATAGAAACTCTCAACTAGTTAAAATTCCCAGATTCTCACTCTTGGCCTTTGTGCATGATTTGTGTATTTGTACTCACATATATACATATATACATTGAATTGATTTCAAATCAGTTCCTAGCATACTCAAACATCATAATATATTATTTATAAATGTATAACATATTTATTATTATTTATCATAAAATATTCAAATTTTCGGGGTTTTACATTCTTCCCCCCTTAAAAGAATTTCGTCCTCGAAATTCAGAAATCATACTTAAGCAAATAATAATACTAGAAAAACACATAGTGGGTCTAATTCAACCTGCAACCAGAAACATTTAGAATTTTACTCTTGATAAGCATATATGGATATTTATATTTAACAGTCCAGGATGACTATATTCCCACTCAACCCTTAATCGAATGGAACTAGTACGTCGGGCGAAAAATCCAAACAAGGAACCCCCCATATATATACCATGTGTTCCGAAAGATTAAGAATTAAGTGAAAATATCCTCATTCTAGCGTAAAATCAAAATATAACCACACCAATAATCGTACACATAAATCAATGCACTTCCTCAATAGGTTCAGGAAGTCGCGCGGCATAACATCTTCGCGACCCTGAAGATCATCTCAACTCCTTTCTGGTTCCACTGAGTTTTCTCCAAGGGAAAAAAAAATCTTGTTTCTAAATTTCTCGTCTTCTCTAGCAAGTATACAAACTGGGATTTCAATCGTAGTCAAACCATCCTGAAGCTAAATTTCTGATGCGTTCAACACTCACTACTGTTCTTCATCACGTAATTGTTTCTTAAGCATAGAAACATGAAATACATTGTGTATACTAGACATCGATTCTAGAAGATCTAGTCTGTATGACACAGTTCCAATGCTCTCCAAAATCTGATACGGTCCAATGTATCTCGTCGTAACCTTTTTCCGTCTTCCGAATTGCTACCTTGAAAGTCAATGACACAAGCCCGGCATCTGTTTTCCAACATCTAGTTTACTCTCTCCGTCTGACCATCCATCTATAGATGAAATGCACTACAGTACGATAAATCTGTTACCCAAAAGAATCCTGGAAACCCTTCCAAAAATGTGGAATGAACACTGGAATCTCAATCTGATGCTATCGCATCTGGAATTCCATGAAGTCGAATAGTCTCTTGAATAGGTATCCTGGCATACATCTCAGCTGTATAGTTAGTCCTTGCTAGAATAAAAATGTATTGACTTCATCAGTCCATCCATTACCACCCAAATTGAATCATTCTCTTTCTTCGATTTTGACAACTCTACAATAAGGTCCATAGAAATGTCCGCCCACTTCTACTCCGGAATGGTTAAAAGCTGACGTGATCCTACTGGTCTCTGAAGTTCTGCCTTTACTCATTGACAGGTAAGATACTTAGCTACATACTTTGAAATCTTCCTACGCATAACACTCCATCCAAAGGTGTCTCTTTAGGTCCTTGTACATCTTAGGGGTCCCTGGACGTACTATGAACTGAGTACGATGTGCTTCATTTAGCAACTCCCTCTTAAGCTCTGCACTGGTTGGCATAACCAGTCTATCCTTCATCCGTAGACTTCCATCTGCTCCAACGGCCCAATCAGTCTTAGGCGCTTTGGAAATTTCCTCCTTCTGGATTTGAATTCAATAGTTTTCCAACTGAGTTCTGACAACTCTGTCACTCCAAGATGGCTGCACTATCACAGCTCCCAAAAATGCACTGGTTCCTCCAATCTCGGGTCTAAAATCAAACTGGCTAAGAGTGATAAGATCCCGATGCAATGAACATCTCAAAGCTGAAATCTGATGTCTACGCTTCCTGCTTAATGCATCTGCTACGACGTTCACCTTCCCCGGATGATACTGGATCGCGAACTCGTAGTCCTTAATAAACTCAATCCATCTCCTCTGTCTCTGGTTGAGTTCCTTCTGGGAAAAGAGATACTTCAGACTCTGGTGGTCTGTGAATAACTCAAACTGCACTTCATATAGGTAGTGCCTCCAAGACTTCAGTGCAAATACCACTGCTGCCAACTCCAAATCATGAGTGGGATAGTTCTGCTCATGCACCCTCAACTGCCGTGAGATATAAGCTACTACCCTCTGAGTCTGCATCAATACGCCTCCCAAACCTGCCAACGATGCATCTGTATATACGACGAATGTCCTGTCGCTGCTCGGAATAGTCAAAACCGGCGCTGTAGTCAACTTAGTCTTCAAAATATCAAAGGCCTTCTGGCACTCCATGCTCCATATGAACGGTACACCCTTCTTCGTAAGGTGTGTAATAGGCGTCGCAATCTTCGAGAAGTCCTGCATGAACTTCCTATAATATCCAGCTAAACCCAAAAAGCTACGAACCTCTGTCACCGTCTTCGGTGGCTCCCAATCAAGAACTGTCATGACCTTAGCCGGGTCCACTGTTATGCCCTCTCTACTAATGACGTGGCCAAGGAATCTGACTTCTGAAAGCCAAAATTTGCATTTGCTGAACTTTGCATACAACTGATTCTCCTGAAGAGTCCTCAATGCTATCCGTAGATGCTCCTCGTGATCCGCCTCCGATCTCGAGTAAATGAGTAGATGCTCCTCGTGATCCGCCTCCGATCTCGAGTAAATGAGAATATCATCGATGAAAACGATCACGAATTGATCTAAGAAGGGATGAAAAACCCGGTTCATCAAGTCCATGAATACTGCGGGTGCATTGGTCAACCCAAATGGCATAATCAAGAACTCAAAAGAACCATATCGAGTAAGAAAGGCGGTTTTGGGAATATCAATCTCCCTAACCCGCAACTGATGATAGCTTGAACGAAGATCAATCTTCGAAAAACACTGTGCACCCTACAACTGGTCAAACAAGTCATCAATCCTAGGTAGTGGGTACCTATTCCGGATAGTGACCTTGTTCAACTCTCTATAATCTATGCATAATCTCATACTATCGTCCTTCTTCTTCACGAAGAGGATCGGCGCGCCCCACGGAGAATGACTCCGGAATAAAACCCTGAGCTAATAACTCGTCCAACTGGGTCTGAAGCTCCCTCATCTCAGCTGGTGCCATACGATAGGGTGCGCGGGATATCAGGGCTGTGCCTGGCTGCAACTCAATGCAAAACTCCACCTCTCACTGGAGGTAATCCAGGTATGTCCTGAAAGACATCCTGATACTCTGAGACAACTCTAGTCTCCAATAACTCAGCACCCTGATCCCGTCGCATCACCTCCTCGATGTACGCCAGAAATAACTCCGCAAATCGGTTGCCCTGAGAGGCGGCTACAATCATCTCGGACCCGTCGGACGCTCGCAACTCGACTGTATTCGCAAAGCAATCAATACTAACATGGTAGGAAGATAACCAATCCATACCAAGGATGACATCGAACTCGGACATATGAAACACTATCAAATCGACTATGAACTCCGACTCGTCTAAACTGACGGTACACCTCCTACAAACGCTCTCCAGAAGCGATACCTCACCTAAAGGGGTGGAAACAGATAAATGGGTGTCTAGTGGCTGAGCTGCAAGCTGGATTCTAGCCATAAACGCATGCGATATGAAAGAATGTGAAGCTCCCGAATCAAAAAGAATACGGGCGGGAAAGGAATTCACAAAGAACATACCCTCCAAAACTGCTCCATTAGCTCCATGATCATGCGGGACTACTGCATATACTCTGCCGGTGGCTAAAGACTGCTCTGTCACTGGTGCTGGAGAATATGGGACAATCTGCCCCTGGGAAACCTCCTGAACTGCTAGAACCTGCCCTTCAGTCTTCCGTTGCTGCTGAGTTGGACCATTTCCCTTCTGAGCTCTTGTTGGTGCACTGCGGCACTCTAATGCCTTGTATCCGACCTTACGACAGTTAAAACAAGTTCCCCGGAACTTGTGCTGCTGACGTGCTTTTTGATCCTGTTGAGATCCCTTCTTATGAGGGCCCTGCTGTTGCTGTTGAGGTCCAGTCAAGGGTCTCTTGTTCTTACCCTTGTCTCTGACGTGCACTCTCTTAGTACTCCCTTCCTTGTCCCTCTGAAACTTAGCTGTCCTATTTTTTTTGAGAAATAGCGGTTTCAGCTACTGGTGGTGGTGGTGTAATGTGGTTCGTCACAAGCTCCTCAATTGCTGCTATCCTAGCGACTAGGGGAGCCATAAGATCTACTAGGTACTGGGGAGCCTGCTGTGGCTCAGGTGGTGTCTGATGTGGCTCGGGTGGAGTTTGCTGTGGTTCAGCCTGTCCAGATCTCTGAGTACGTGACATATCATATTCTGACATCTCTGTTCAAAAGAAAATAAGAGTTCAGGAGTCAAAATAGACCTCTATAAATAGCGTATCACAATACAATTTTCACCTATATAGTATTTGCATAAATACTTTAAATTTATACAAATAGTCGTCATAAAAAAATTCTCAAAATTTTGAGATATACGCATATATCGTCCTCACTCATACTAGGAATTCCTTACGAACTCTTTACATGAATCCTAAGAAACTCTATCCTAGTTCCACGACTCGACACAGGATGATCCTAAGGATATTGGAACTAGAGCTCTGATACCAACTGTGACGTCCCTGGGTTCACACAAGGCTACAGTCCAAGGTGAAACCAAGAATGTCAAACCTGCCATGCACCACACCGTGCAATAACATGTTTCACCATCACAATTAACATCTATCTAGTAGAGTCAACAACTGGTGTAGGTACAAAACAGGTAAAAGATAATACAAGATATACTGATGGAATGATAACAGTCACATAAATATCTCATCATCCCACATACAGAAATATATAGCCAAGATCTGAGTAGATAAATTGGAATACTCAACAAGTCTCAAATACAAATATCTGACAAAAAGGAAATAAGGCACACAACCTTTACAACTTCTAGAACAAGACTCTCAAATGTCTAAATAAAAAATCTACTGTGGAACTCCAAAAGAAAATATAACTAAAGAGACGGCTGAAGCTAAAATGCATCGCCATCAGTCTACGACTCTCCGGGCTCCTGGCTCGTTACCTGAAAGGGGGAGGGACAACGAGCGTCAAAGCGCTAGCGAGTAACATCACAACCAACCCCAAGGGAACAGGGCTCGTTGTATAAGAAAATACAATTAATATATAAGAGATCAAAAATCATTGATCTTACTAAAGAGGGTTTTAGTATTTAGAAATTTACAACACGAGCATAGGTACGTCGAGCGAAATAATCCAAACAAGGAAACCCTCATGTATATACCTTATATCTCAAATTGTAAACTCCTAAATACCAAACCCAAGGTTCTAGTGCAGTAATAATAATAAAAGAAATACGACGAACACCAGAGCATGAAAACAGTGTTGTGACATAGCCCACATGAGTATCATGTTATTACTTACATGAATATCATGTCAAAATCTACATAAGTGTCATGTCAAACTCACATGAGTGACATGTCAGAAAACGATTAAGTGTCCAAAACATAGACTATATAAATTAAACGTCCAACCCATAGACTGCATGAAGTAAACGTCCAACTCATGAACTGAAAATAACCGTTGTCCAACGCATGGACCGGATGTGACCGTTGTCCAACGCATGGACCGGATGGTAATGTATATCCAACACGAGGATTAAATAGCAATGCATGTCCAACACGAGGACTAAGTGGGAAGGGTGTCCAACACGAGGACTAAAAGGTAATGCTTGTCCAACACGAGGACTGAGATATACAGAAAAACCTACTTATATCAATCCACACTCAAATCAGTGTGTAAGTCCCCAATTTATACCCTCAGGTCATCTATCATCCGCAGCCCTAAAGTGAGCCTGGGGGCCGACCGCTCCGGTCGACCGCCAAGCGGACAGAAACCCAATTCTGGGTTTCTGTCAGCTCAAAACCTGAAACAAGATTTGATATTCTACGATAACAAGAGTTTTAACGATTCAAAAATCATACTAAAGATAAACAACTAATCCCAAGCTTGAAATCTACATTTTTAATATTCTAAATCCATGAGAAACAAACCAAAAACGTTTTAATAACTGTAAAAAAAAATATACCCAAAATTCTAAATACAAGAGAAACAAGATTAAAACGTTTTGATAACAGTAAAAATGATTTAACTCTTGTTTTAGGCAATTTCAGATCTAGATCTTATTGATAAAAGTCCTTTGGTGAGCTTTTAAAGTTGAAAACATGATTCTCATAACATGTACCATATAGATCTACTATTGCTACAAGAAAATACGATTTTTGGCCCAATAAATTCAATAAAAACTCAAACTTTGCATGAAAACAAAAGGGAGTGGAGTTGGGCGAGAGGTTACTCGCCTGAGGGGTGTAGATGAACTCCCAAAAACAAGTGAGAATGATCCTCCTTCGCTGAACACCGATGGATCTCGCGTCGACTCCTCCAAAATCCTCCAAGAACGGATCTAGGGTTTGGGAGAGAAGAGGGGGGGCTGCTAGGGTTTGTAAAACAGAAGAAAAGAGGTGATTTTCGTGATATAACATGTATATATATATAGCAGCAAACCCGAAACCCGAAACCCGAAACTAGAAATTCAGTCTGACTAGGAACATTCGCTTTGGTATTTTGGCTATAACTTTCTCATACAACCTCGGAATAAGGTGATCTAAGATTTGTTGGAAAGCTCTTGAAGAGACCTACAACTTTGGTATTATACATGTTTCCATATTCTTAATGAATCAGTGAGAAAAACATAGAAACTCTTAACTGGTTAAAATTCCCAGATTCTCACTCTTGGCCTTTGTGCATGATTTGTGTATTTGTACTCACATATATACATATATACATTGAATTGATCTCAAATCAGTTCCTAGCATACTCAAATATCATAATATATTATTTATAAATGTATAACATATTTATTATTATTTATCATAAAGTATTCAAATTTTCGGGGTTTTACATTTGGTCCTAACTGTTTAAAGGTTTGACCGAATGAGAGTTTGAGACGATCCTAACTGTTTAAAGGTTTGATCGTTTGAAATGAGTGGAGCCCTTTCGTTTATCGAAAGGACATTCCGATTTTAGTCCTAACTGTTTAAAGGTTTGACCGAATAGGAGTTTGAAACGATCCTAATTGTTTAAAGGTTTGATCGTTCAATTTGTGGACCTCTCGTTCATGGAAGGAATCGAGAGGGGATTTCGACTTTGGTCCTAACTGTTTAAAGGTTTGACCAAATGGGAGTTTGAGACGACCCTAACTGTTTAAAGGCTTGATCGTTCAATTTGTGGACCTCTCATTCTTGGAAGGAATCGAGAGGGGATTTTGGCTTTGGTCCTAACTGTTTAAAGGTTTGACCAAATGGGAGTTTGAGACGACCCTAACTGTTTAAATGTTTGATCGTTCAATTTGTGGACCTCTCGTTCATGTAAGGAATCGAGAGGGGATTTTGGTTGTGGTCCTAACTGTTTAAAGGTTTGACCAAGATGGGAATGGGAGTGGGAGTGCAAATCACAGTAGGAGTGTTGACTTGTACAAGTCACTCAGAGGGGGTTCTTGGTGTTAAGTGACAAATACTTAACACGGAGGGGTTCAACAATCGTCAATGATCAGGATATTAAAATTCCAAGTATTATGTCTGGAATTTAACAATGGGAATGTTAAGTGTACAGACACATTAGAAGTTTGAGTGAATTCCAACGAAAGGAATTTTGGTGGTCCCATCATTAATTAGTCTGATCGGTGGGGATTTTGTGATGGAAGACTGTGAGTCGTCAAACACCAATAGGAGTTTTGTGAGGGAAGATTGATCCAACGAAATGATCGAATCTCGTCTCAGCAAAAGTGTATTCGGAAATCACCGTGGGGGTTTAGTGTTTATCACTTTGTTTGTAATGATCGGGTTATCCCTAAGAAAATTACATATAGCATTCTTCCGGGAACTCCCCGTTACATGAACCATCTACCCCCAGCTTTTCTTATAAAACTGGGTTTATCATTATATTCAGCTGCATGATCGGGTTATCCTTAAGAGTACCATGCATGGCGCTCTCCAGGAACTTCCCGTGAAAGAAAGGAAATAGTTTAGACTCATATACCTGTTGGAGTATCGAGGAGCAGTTTATACTTGTATACTCTTTGGAGTGACATGGAGAAGCAGTTTATACTCGTGTACTCATCGGAGTTACATGAAGAAGCAGTTTATACTCGTATACTCTTCGGAGTTACATGGAGAAGCAGTTTATACTCGTGTACTCATCGGAGTTAGTGTCGTCTTTATTTGGCTTGTTTTGCCGTTATGACGCCGGAGTCAATTAAGGCTTGGATTTCATTTTTAGTCCAAAGCAAATCTTGGTGGGATCTATAATCTTCTTAGCTCCCTCATGATCTTTAATAGGTGGTAGCTCGATCTTATCGTTGGCAAGGAGGTATTTCAAGATGGCTGGAGCTTCATCATTTTCGAAAGAATACTCTTTTTGGAACTTCGGATCGAGAGTCGCGTTCACTGCGATTGCAGATGTCGTCGGTTGGCTTCTCTCAGCTTTCTTTCTTTTAAGAAAGCGTTCTGCCTGTTCACCGCGTAATTTTAACTCCTTCCAGGTGGTTGAAGGCACGACCCCCAGGGCTTCCAGGACATCGATTAAAAGATTATTGTGGTATGCCTGCAGGATGAATTCCTCTGTGATAGGATCTCTGCAATGCATAGCCTTGTTACGAAAGTGCTTGACAAAATTATCAACTGACTCTCCGTCTCTTTGTTTCTCATCCAGAAGAGTTCCGATTGACACTTCGGTGTCATCATTGAAGAAATTGCTGAGGAACAAACTTTCCATGTTATCCCAGCAGTTGACGATATCAGGTTTGAGACGTCGGTACCAATCGAAGGCGGGCCCACGAAGGGTGCCAACGAATGACCGGACCATCAAAGCCTCGTTTTCAGATATCACACCCAAATGAGACTTGAAATAAATCAAGTGCTGGGTAGGTGAGCCCTTCCCGTCAAACGGCGTGAAGTTAATCAGATTGAATTTTGCTGGTACGATATTGAATCCCATTCTCTTGGATAGGGACACGGAATATCAGTCTTCTTTACTTCCTGAGCGGACATCAAAGCATTAACTTTATCTTCAAGGTCTTGCATCTTTTTGTCCTCATCTTCATCTCTTTTTGAGTGATGTTGAGTAGAAATAATTAGGCCACCCTCAGTGTTATTAAGAGGTGCAATTGAACCATCCCCAATATCGTTATTGGGATGATCCGTTGAACCACCCCCAGTGTTATTATCATTGGGAGGTGTATCAGCCATAATGACTTCATCCACTTCTGGATCACTATCATCTACAACATTATAAGTGTGACAGCTGGATTCAGCTCGCTGACTAGACTCAGGGGGTTGAAGCCGTGGAGCTTGCAGTTCTTTCATTTGTTGG
Organism: Asparagus officinalis; assembly: GCF_001876935.1. NCBI lineage: Eukaryota > Viridiplantae > Streptophyta > Magnoliopsida > Asparagales > Asparagaceae > Asparagus > Asparagus officinalis. The sequence goes on from NC_033797.1 coordinate 60,052,906, forward strand.
ATATCCAATTCTATCTCCGTCTTCATCTCAGCTCTAATTTCTTCACGTTGCTTGGCTAGAGATTCTTAAAGCATTTGAGCAAACTGATCAGGAGTGTTTGTGAACACTTCTCTGGTTTGCCCCGTGCTAGATATTGTATCATCCGAAGCGATCGCAGAACAAGTGTCCGAGAGGTCATCCTTCGAGGACATTCCTTCATGCATTCTCTTGTAGTCTCTACGTCTGACAGCTCCTAACTGGAGTTGAGACATCCGTTGGGCAATTCTTGAATTGAATTTTCCTCCCGGGGAAAAGTCGGGGTTTGATTCACTTGAATGCCACTTAGATTTTCCTTTATCAGCCATGTTGATGGTGACTTCAGGGAATTCATCCTCTTGAATAGCAAGCTTCTTGCTGAAACGTCTCGGCTTAGGCTTTGACATTTCGGTAGAAAGTCTCTGGAACACAGAAACTTTCGGCGGAGTGGCTTTAAAGCAGCAGCATTCAGACAACACCGCTTTGATAAGTTTTTCACATACACAATGAGGACTTGTCTCTAGAACAATCCTTTTTTGTGATTTGTTTCCACCTTTAGTTTGATAGTACAGCTCGTTAGCATGGTGACCAGAGCAACCTATCTTTTGTTTTTGTGTTTGAACCTTGTTAACATACCTAGGACGACTTGTCGTCATCTCTGAGCGATCCAAGGTTATATTTTTAGATCCACCCCCTTGCGGGCATGGAATCTTTACAGGCCTTAAACGAGAGGAAATCAGAGTTTTTCCCTCCTGGGATTGCTTCATCCTGGTAGGAGGATACTTTCGACCCCAAACATGAGAATTTACTCGGGGTTTGTTCACCGGACTCAAGTTTTCTTTGACTGGGGCTTTGTCTCGATTATCAGGTAAAGGACCAAGACGATCTGCCATTATGATTTTGAATTTTAACAGGTCAGGACTGACCCAAGGCTTCACTGATGGTGTAGCAGATGTGGATGCGGTAGACGGACCTGGAATGGATGTCGATGGTGTCGAAGGAGAGGCCTCGGAAGCTTCCTTTTGGCCAAGATAATTACAACTGTCTCGGATATGGCTTCTTTGGCCGAGACGCTTGGAAGTGTCTCGGTTGAATGGAATAGCCTTCGAGCTCGATTTTTGTGCAAGTTTAGACTTCAGAATCCAAACTTTGCGATTCTTTAGTAATTCTTTGGCCACCATTTCCTTCTTTCTTTCTCGTCTTTGTTGCAAGAGAGCACGGGCATGAGCGGCATTTGCACGACGTTTTTGTATACGTTCGTTGAGGGTCGAGCGAGCCCTTTTGACGAGAGTCCATTCATCCATCGTTAGTTTAGCAGAGATATGAGTGATGGGTCGTTGAGACAACTGAACCACTCGATGCCTCATTGACTCTAGGTCCGCGTGATAACGAACCCCGTCGGTTTGTTCCAAGGCTTTAGCCATTTGGCAAGCGCGGCGCTGACGTTGTCTCTGACGAGCCCTCTTCGTCAGTGTCGGTGGGCTTTGATTCAATGACTCTTTAACTAGATAAGAGTCATTGCGAGAAGAGATGTTGTGAGTAGAATCCTCAGCAACAATCAGGCGAGAGTCTTCATCTGTAGTGTTCGACGGAATCAAAAACTTGAAAACCTTATTAGAAGATGAAATCTTCCTGCATTTGTGAGGCGAGGAAGACTTTGAGAATGAGGATGACAGATATTCCTCAAACTTTGCTTGGTCGAATTCATATTCAACCATGGACTCAATCAGTATCTTGATCGGCTGTGACACGACGGTCTCGGCAGCGAGACCGTTGGCTCCCACTGTGGTCGCCAGTTTGTTTGCGTCAGGAATAAGTTCTGTTGTAGAATTCATTATAACTGTTTATCGATTATAATGAATACAAAAGAGTGAGCTTCGTACTTTGTAAAACTACTCTTTACAACAAAAATCAGATTACAAGCTCCTTAGAAACAAACGCAGGATCGTTGTTTGGATCGCTGCTTGCGTGTGATCTTTGCCTATGCCGGGGGTGCGTTAGCCCGTGGACCACCGAATCATGAATTCTGATTGAACCGTGAAGGATTTGGGGATTCTTCCTTTGTTTAGAAGCAAGAATAGAATCAGTGAATATCTTATCGAAGTAAGATGAACACTCTTCTCAAGATCAAGTCAAAGCTTAGATCTTAAGAGACCTCTTAATTGTTGGAAGGAGATGAACTCTCGAAATTCCCCCAAAGTCTCTCTGCTCTCTGTCCTTGGATTTGCTCCAAAAATGCTTAGCCCTGTAAATAATGGTCCTAGGGGGGTATTTATAGCCTCCAAGAGAAGTTCAACTGAAAATAAAGCGTTTCGGAGAAATTGTGCCCGCGCGACAGTGTTTACTGTCTCGGCGGCCGAGACAGTGTTTGCTGTCTCGGCTTCCGAGACAGTAAAGACTGTCTCGAAAAACCCAAACTGCCTGACGGTTTCTATTGTAACTGCCTTCTCACGTTTCAAACTCCGTTATTTTGACAGTTATTCACGTGATTCTCGCCCACGATGTTTTCCACGTTCTTTGACAGTTAATGGATACGTGTCATGCAGTTATTTTAACAACTTTTGATCATTTCAGAGCTGTCTCGCGTGTGAGACAGTCAACACTGTCTCGATTCTTTCAAGACAGTGTAATGTCACCTTTTGCGATCTTTGGATGACCTTCTCGTTGTCTTGAGCTGTGTCTGGATATCTATCAGCATTTTTTGACACCTACAGAGCATGTATACAATTTTTTCTTAACTATGTTAACAATTGAATTTGTAGATGAGGAGGACGAGGAGGCTCTTTGGCTCGGAGGGTGATCGATCATAGAGTATCACCCCAGGTACTGGTATTGATGATACACTATCATCTCCGGATGCAGGTATAAAAATTAATTAATATTTTAATATAATTTATAAGTTATTACTTATTTAGCTCATAGTGTTCATTTGTTGCAAATGCGGGTAATTCATCACCCGGCCCCTCTGATGCAGCACCAAAACCATCCCTCGATGTAGGTATTCAATATTTAATAATTAATAATGGTCAATTAAAAATTCATATTAATTATTCTCCTTTCTTATGTAGGTGCTTCTTGGACCCCGACATATCCATCCTATATATTCCATACTGACTTGCGGCAAAAGACACATGGCTATCTCAGTTTACCCTTACCTCCGGACTCTCATAAGTCCATGGCTGACTCAAGGAAGTACCACCCACGTACTGCGAGAAAGTTAGAGGAAATGATTTCTATGTTGGAGACTAGGAAAGCTATTGCACTCGCAACAAAAGAATGAGAGATAACGAATGGTAAATTGTATAAATACTTTTAATTTTAAGAATAAATCCATAGTTGAGGGTTTTTTTCTAAAATTAATCCCTATAGTTATTTATCTATTGCTATATTGACTCTGCTAATCATTCATGATAAATATGTACCTCCATGGTTATGAATATAATTAAAAGATGAGAATATTCTTAACATATCTTCTACAATTATACAAAAACACCCAAATGGAAAATCCCTGTGATTACTCAACTTGTGCCTACTCGTTCCCCACGTGGATGGCATGTCGTCCACTTTTCCAAGGTTCATCAAAAAGTCAAAGCTCCAGTTCGATGTTTTTTTAGAGGAAAATAAAAATATAAAGTGTTACTAAGTATGGAATTCTCTGGATACATGACTACATGTCTTACGTGTGGTTTTTTGTTCGTTTATTAACCCGCTGTATATCGTACGATTTCCACCCGTTCGGAAATTTCCGCTTTTACCCTGTGTCACATCACACGTTTGTCAGCATATAATCGTGTCTAAATCTAAGTTAATTTTGATAACTAGTATTTAATTAGAGTTTAAAGTTGATTTAAATCTGAATCGAGTTCAAATTCAATATTGATGCCGGCGTATCCTTGCATGTAAGGTCAAGGACGAGTTGGACATGGATACCATTATCATAACAAATATCAAACACTAGTAGAAAAACTACCAATCTAGACGGAACAATCTAAATGAAATTTTTTTCTATCCAGGTTGAATCAAACTAGACGGAAATTTCCTGTCTAGGTTGTTCCGTCTAGTTTGGGTCAAACTAGACAGAATTTTCCGTCTAGTTTGACAAACTAGACGGAAATGTCAACATAGACGGAATTCCGTCTAGATTGATAAGCAACCTAGACGGAATTCCGTCTAGGTTGCTTATCAATCTAGATGGAATTCCTTCTAGGGTGCCTAGGGCATCGCTAAACCCGCCTCAAATCTCGCCACTCTCGCTGTCCCTCTCTCTCACTCTCCCTCTCCGACCTCGACCCCCTTTCCAGCCTCCTCCCTCGCTTCCCCCCAGCCTCCCCACCCAGCCACCTTGCACAGCCCATCTCCGCCGCCCGCCTCCCCCTACCCCTTCCCCTCCTGCCCCTCACCCCACCTTAGCTCCCCGCGCCTCTCCCCCTCCCTCCTCTCTTAAGCCGCGCTCTTCCCCCCTCTCCCTCCCCTAACCCCCCTTCCCCTCCCCTCACCGTCCCCCCCCGTCTTAAGCCGCCCCCTTCCCACCCCTTCCGCCTCCCATCCCCCTTCCGGCTGCCAACCCAACCTGTGTGCGGTCGAAAATTGATATATTCATTGCGGTATTCGTTACAACTTCAGTCGTTACAATGAAAACAAAAAAAGATAGTCTTTTTATAAGACTTTTACACAATGAAAACAAAAGTTTACAACTCTCGTCAAAACAAACGCAGAGGACGTTTATCACCCGTTGCTTTGCGTGGGATCTTTGCCTGTGCCAGGGTTTATCCGTGGATGACCATCAATTAGATCCGGTTGTTAAAAATTCAGCAGAGCTTCGCCTTCGCCGAGGAAGTATTTAATTTGAAGCGCTGAGATCGACCAAGCAAAATCAGTAGCTCTTCTCGAGATCAAGACCAAGCCTGGTCTCAAGGAAATAGGGAAACGGGCGTCGGATCTCTCGAACTCTCCTTCTTTATGCCGAAGAATTCGCTAAGATCTGTCAACCCTCGCTAAAATTCGTGCTCATTTGACTCCTCAATCCGGCAGCACCTCCTCCTCTTGATAATTAATCCGCCCTTTGAAATGAGCCCCTGATTTGACTCCTCAATCCGGCAGCACCTCCTCCTCTTGATAATTAATCCGCCCTTTGAAATGAGCCCCTGAGCCCGTATTTATAGGCTTCAGTTGGGGGATTTTGGATCAGAATGAGTGATTTGGCCTTATCTTTAGTTAATAACGGCCTAACCACGTTTGTAGATGATATCTAGGCAGTTAGGAACATCTGGAACAGAAGAAACCGATCGAAACAGCCTAAAAACACGTTTTGGAGGTTACGGGCAGTTCTGGACGCGAGATGGACTGGGTCGAACTGATCCGACCCGCCGCCGCGCGGGTCGGACCGATCCGACCCGCCGCTGCGTGGGTCAGTTTGAGATATCTTCGGTATTTTAGCCTGAACTCTTTCGTACAATCTCCGATTAAGCTGATTCAAGATGCGTTAGAAAGCTGACGAAGAGTTCTACAACTTTTATGTTTTGAGATTTTTCAGATTCAAATCGCAGGATAGTCAAAACTTCACTTCTTTGTGCGGATCGAATTACTGTATCGCGGGTCGGATTACTGTAGCGTGGGTCGGACTGTAGCGCGTCGAACTGTAGCACGGGTCGGACTGTAGCACTGGTCGGACTGTAGTGCAGGTCGGATTTGAGACATCTTCGGTATTTTGGCCTTAACTCTTTCGTACGACCTCCGATTAAGCTGATTCAAGATGCGTTGGAAAGTGACGAAGAGATCTACAACTTTGATATTTTGAACTTTTTCAGATTCAAATCGTAGCATGGTCTAAATGCCTCTTCATTTTGCGATCTACTTTGAGGTGTTCGACACTTTCTGACTTCTCCGAACTTGTATTGCGTATTTCGTCATTCCGGTGACTTATACACTCTAATGACTCACTTTGTATAATCGTTAGCTTTCACGGGGCCAGATAATCCTTTCCTGACTTGGATGATGACGCTTATCGTCTGCATTTCGTCCCGAGCTATGTGTAGGAACCTATAGGTATTTTTATACGCCTACAGATACCCCCTCCAAAGTATTTCAGACTCATTCTTTTATAGAGGAGTCTGGAATGCTTTGGATAAGATAGGCTCTTTCCTCAATCTCGTAGAGGGACCTGTGAACTGCTTCAATTCTTGACTTCTTCAGTCTTCAGTCTATTCGGTGTTTTGTCGAATAGATGAAGTTCTTCCGGTGCTGCGTTTATCGTCTGACCGTTGTCGAAATCTTGGATTGCAGTTGATGCGTAAGTTTCTGAATTTAGCTCGTGCCATTGAGTTGACTTTGAACTGATCATCTTCGTCAGAAATTCATATCTGAACCTAATTGAACTCCCTGAAATCATCGTTTGCCTTATTTTGGCGAGATTGCTGATGCGTTGACCGACATCGATCTTTGCTGTAATGCGTTGACCGGCGTTAACATAGTTTATACTCATACTTTTGCTGGAGTCTACACGGTTTAAGCTCTTAATACGTTGGAGCATGGCGGTCTCAAATTTGGGGCTGCAGGACCAACTATTAAAGTTGTTTCGTCTGCAGATATGGATCTTATCCTGAAGTTATTGGATGCTCGAGTCACGAGACCAACTAATGAAGCTGATGCGTCGATGACTTGCATTTATAGAATTTTTGGCAAATTCTCAGCCATCAACGGGTTTGATGAGCCTTTACCGACTACCGTTTGAGTCGGGCTAGCACGCGGATTGTTTAAGTCCGTCCCGCATGTGACGTTATGCTAAAAGAGTTAACTCTTTTAGTGCTACGATATTGAATACGTAGACTTCGTCTTTCTCACGTGAAAAGACTAAACGGCGACGCGTATTAGGCGTAGACTTTAAGGTTTTTGGCAAACCCTCAGCCTTCAACGGGTTTGATATGCCTTTACTGATTACCGTTTGAATCGGGCTTGCATGCAGATTGTTTAAGTCCGTTCCGCATGTAACGTTGTGCTAAGAAAGTTAACTATCTTAGTGCTACGATATTGAATACGTAGACTTCATCTTTCTTACAGGAATAGACTACCCGGCAATGCGTGTTAGGTGCTGACTTATCCGTACTTAGGCTTCGGGATAAAATTCCCCGTGTGTGTGAAGCACGGATTTTGGTGTTATGAATAACAACCTGCCACAATGTCGAATATGTGGGCTTTTGTTCTTTTTACGGTTAAGAACTAACCAGCAACGCGTGTTAGGCATTGACTTATCCCTGCTTAGGATTCGGGATAAAATTCCCCATGCGTGTGAAGCACGTATTTTGGCGTTATGAATAACAACCTGCCACAATGTCGAATATGTGGGCTTTTGTTCTTTTTACGGTTAAGAACTAACCGGCAACGCGTGTTAGGCATTGACTTATCCCTGCTCAGGATTCAGGATAAAATTCCCCATGCGTAAAAGGTATGGATTTTTATTGCTACGATGCTGAATACGTAGACTCGGTCGTTTTTACGGGAACGAACCACCCAGCAACGCGGGTTAGACGCTGACTTATCCCTACTTAGGCTTCGGGATAAAATACCCCAGACTGGATTCTGGTGTCTTTTTCAAACGGTGAAAGACTAAACCGACAATGCGTGTTAGGCATTGACTTATCCCTACTCAGGATTTGGGATAAAATTCCCCGTGCGTGTGAAACATGGATTTTGGCGTTATGAATAACAACCTGTCACAATGTCGAATATATGGGCTTTTGTTCTTTTTATGGGTAAGAACTAACCGGTAACGCGTGTTAGGCATTAACTTATCCCTGCTCAGGATTCAGGATAAAATTCCCCATGCGTAAAAGGCATGGATTTTTTTGCTACGATGCTGAATACGTAGACTCGGTCGTTTTTACGGGAACGAACCACCCAGCAACGCGGGTTAGACGCTGACTTATCCCTACTTAGGCTTCGGGATAAAATGCCCCAGACTGGATTTTGGTGTCTTTTTTAATCGGTGAAAGACTAAACCGGCTGGCATGTTAGGCGTTGACTTATCCCTACTCAGGATTTGGGATAAAATTCCCCGTGCGTGTGAAGCACGGATTTTTACGTTATGAATAACAACCTGCCACAATGTCGAATATGTGGGCTTTTGTTCTTTTTACGGTTAAGAACTAACCGGCAACGCGTGTTAGGCATTGACTTATCCTTGCTCAGGGTTCGGGATAAAATTCCCCAGATTGGTATTCTGACGTCTTTTTCAATTGGTGAAAGACTAAACCGGTAACGCGTGTTAGGCGTTGACTTATCCCTGCTCAGGATTCAGGATAAAATTCCCCATGCGTGTGAAGCACAGATTATGGGAGTTGAAAAAGTGGTGTCTTTTCTTAGGGCAAAGACGAACCCGATGCGGGAGAGGAAGAATTTTATATTCTATCTTCCGAAGCTAAAGATGAAGAATTTTATATTCTATCTCCAGTTGCAAAAGTAAACTCAAAGTGGGATCTCCACGTCAAGAATCCGGGAAGGTGAAACTAAGAGTGTGATCTCCACTCCGAGAATTAAAAAGATTCGGATAACCCTAACTGTCGGAAGGTTTGATTATCGAACTAAAGGTGGGTTTCTCGTTTATCGAGAGTGAATTGTGGTTTTGGTCCTTACTGTAAGAAGGTTTGACCAAGCGGGAGTTTAAGGTGATCCTAACTGTAGGAATGTTTAATCACTCGATTTGAAAGTGGACCTCTCGTTCATTGGAGGAATCGAAAGGGGATTTTGGCTTTGGCCCTAACTGTAGGAAGGTTTGACCAAGTGGGAGGTTTGAGACGATCCTAACTATAGGAAGGTTTGATCGCTCCATTTGAAAACGGACCTCTCGTTCATTGAAGGAATCGAGAGGGGATTTTGACTGTGGTCCTAACTGTAGGAAGGTTTGACCTAGTGGACAGTGGGAGTGGGAGTACAAATCACAGTGGGAGTGTTGACTTGTATAAATCACTCAGTAGGGGTTCTTGGTGTCAAGTGTTAAGGACTTAACATGAAGGGGGTTTGATAATTCGTTAAGGATTGACAGATCAAAATTCCAAGCATTATATCCAGACTCTAAACATGAAAGTGTTGAGTGCACGAACATAGCGGAAATTTGAATGGATTAAACTGGAAAGAATTTCTGTGATCCCACCGTCAGTTAGTCTGATCGGTGGGGGATTTTGGTGGTGGAAGACTGTGAGTCGTCGAACACCAATGGAAGTTTTGTGAGGGAAGATTGATCCAACGAAGTGATCGAATCTCATCTCAGCAAAAGAGTGTTCGGAAATCACAGTGGGGGTTTAGTGTTTATCACTTTGTTTGTAATAATTGGGTTATCCCTAAGAAAATTACATGTATCATTCTTCCGGGAACTTCCCGTTACATAAATCAACCACCCCCAGCTTCCTTTGCGGAACTGGGTCGGACGTTGTATTTAGTTACATGACAGGGTTATCCTTAAGAATATTAGCGTAACATTCTCCAGGAACTTCCCGTCAAAAGTGGGAAACAGTTTAGACTCGTGTGCCTATTGGAGTAATTGAGAAGCAGTTTATACTCGTATACTCTTTGGAGTCATAGAAGGAGCAGTTTATACTCTTATACTTGTCGGAGTGTTCATTCGACTCAATTGAGCAATATAACGCCGGCTTCAACCAAGGTTTGGATGCTATTCTTGAGAGCGAAGCAAGCCTTAGTAGGATGAAGGATCCTCCTGTGGTATGCACAATACTTTGGATCCAAAATGTTATCAGTTTCCTCCTGATTTGTGATAGGTGGAAGTTTGATCTTGTTGTTTTCAAGGAGAGATTCGAAAATGGTTGGAACATCTTCGTCCTTAAAAGAGTACTCTTTTTGGAGTCTCGAATCCAAAGTCTTTTGCTGTCTCCGGGATTGTTGTTATGATGTTTGATTAGCATAACCAGCAGCTGCAGGTGCCTTGTCCTTACCACAGGAGGCGAAATTTGATTTCGGAGAGTTAGCTTTCAGTTGGCTTCTTTCGGCTTTCTTTCTTCTGAGGAAGCGTTCGGCCTGCTCTCCGCGCACCTTCAACTCTTTCCATGTGTTGGACGGTGCGACTCCCATAACTTCCAATATCTTAATAGATAGGTTGTTATGACATGTTTGGAGGATGAAGTCCTCTGCGATCGGATCTCTGCAGTTCATTACCTTATTTCGGAAGCGTTTGACGAAGTCATCGACCATCTCGTCGTCTTCTTACTTCTCATCGAAGAGTGTCCTGATTGACACCTCAGCGTCATTATCAAAGAAATGAGCGAGGAATAGGCTCTCCAGGTCTTCCTAGTTATTAATACTTTGGACTTAAGATGGTGGTACCAATCGAAGGTGGGCCCGCGAAGGGTGTCAACGAATGACCGAACCATTAAGGCTTCATTGCCGGAGATCATACCCAAGTAGGATTTGAAGTAGATCAGATGTTGTGTGGAAGAACCATTCCCGTCAAACGGCGTGAAGTTAATCAGGTTGAACTTCGCCAGGTATGCTATTGAATCCCACTCTCTTGGATAGGGACATAGAATGCCGGTCCTTTTCAGCTCTTGAGCAGACATTAGAGTGTTGATTTTGCTCTCAAGATCCTTCATTTTCTCATCTTCGCTCGTATCGGGCTTTGGACGATTCTTAAGAGGAATAACGGGGCCACCCCGGCGTTGTCATCATTGGTGGGACCACCCCCAGTGTCATTGTTTTTAGTGGGACCACTCCCAGCGTTCTGGTCAATGGGAGGGTCATCAGCATTGATATATTTATCCACGTCTGAATCGCTAACTGCTTGGCTAACATTGTTGCGATGACCGAATTCACCTAGCTGATTCGACAAGGCTCGGATCTGTTGGTCATGCTCTTCCCTCATCCGCAACATAGTCATTTCCATTTCGAATTTAAATGCTTGCTTCTGCTTGGCTAGAGCATCCTCAACATTTTAGTTGCTTCCTCGGTGTTAATCATAAACACTTCGCGGGATTGCCTTGGGCTAAATACCGTATTGTCAGAAGCTACTGCAGAGTTAGCATCCGATGCTTCATCATCCGAGGATAACCCTCTCTGCATTCTTTGGTAGTCCCTACGTCTAGTGGTCCCTGCGCGTAGCCGAGTCAGACGATACGTTACGAGAGGGTCGGAGCTAGAAGGTCAAATTTACTTTCCCTTATCAGCCATATTTATTGTGACTTCCGGGAGTTCGTCACCTTGAACAGCCGATCGCTTTTTACGGAGACGCTTTGGTTTGGACTTAGTCATTCCGTTGGAGATCCTCTCGAATACCGAAACCCTCTGCGGAGCAGTCTTGGGGCAGCCACACGCTGATAATACTACCCTGATAAGTTCGGCGCACGGGTAGTGAGATTTTGTTTCTCGTGTATATCTCTTCCGAGACTTGTTCATACCCCCAGCCCGATAGTACAACTCATCGGTCAGATGACCGGAGCAACCTATCGTTTGTTGACATGACTCCCCTGGTATAACGTTATCATCGTCAGATGGATACGTTTCTTTCAGGGGATTTGCCGCTTTATTAGCATTTTCAAGAGTCACGTGTTTAGAACTACGCTTTTGGGAGCGCATGATCTCAACAGGCTCTTGGTTTTGGATACACACTCCCAGGCGGGTGGAAACCAGAGTTTTCCCTTTATGAGAAGGCTTGAAATTGTTGCGAGGGCTTGCGTGACCCCCAGCTCGACGAGTCGCTCGGGGTGCAGTCACCGGACCCAAGCGTTCTTCGATCAGAACTTTACCTCGATCCTCGTGCAAAGGACCCAGGTGATCAACCATCCGCACCTTGAATCGGGATAAATCCACGCTATCTTGGGGCTCCACCGGAGATGCGGAACTCAAAGGGATCGACGAAAAAGGTGAAGAACATCTTCTGTCTTGACTCTGGCGCGGGTCAGATTTGGGTGACCCGTGGGTAGGAAGGTCGGATTTGGGTGACCCACGGTTTTGAGGGTCGGATCTGGGTGACCTGCGAATTGGCGGGTCGGATTCGAGTGACCTGCAAATTGGCGGGTAGGATTCGAGTGACCTGCGAATGTGTTTTTCGATCTTTTCGGCCACCGTCTTGGACTTTGGCCTCCAAACTTTGTGTAGTTTTTGTGGCTTCTTTCCCACTTCTTCCCTCTGCAACCTTTTGGCATCTTGCGTAAGAATTCGCGCGTGCGCAAGCAGTGCGTGGCGCTTTTTGATTCGCTCTTCAAGAGTTGAACGGGTCCTTTTAACTTGTACCCATTCACTTGTTGGTGATTTGGAGGAAGGGGCCTTTGTCCGCTGTTGAGGCGCTTGGCGTTACCTAATTTTCAGATCCTCCTCGTAACGGATCCCGTCAATTGACTCCAAAGCCCTAACGAGTTGGCGCGCAACGCGTTGGTACTGCCTTTGACGAGCTCTCTTCGATAAAGTGGGCGCGCCTTCTGTACTCAACTCCTTGATTGAGGAGGAGTTCAGATCTGCAGATCCGGACTCATTGGAGGCCGGAAGGGCGTTGTAAGGTTCAGCTTGATCTTCCTGCGCTTGCGAGAAGCGGAGGATCTGGAGGAGGAGGACGAGAGGTATTCTTCGTACTTCTGTTGGTCGAACTCGTATTCGACCACCTCTTCAACCGGGATCTTAATCATCAGTTGCGACACGACGGCCTCGACAGCGAGACCGTTGGCTCCCACTATGGTCGCCAGTTTGTTTGCGTTGAAAATTAATGTATTCATTGCGGTATTTATTACAACTTCAGTCGTTACAATAAAAACAAAAAAAGATAGTCTTTTTATAAGACTTTTACACAATGAAAACAAAAGTTTACAACTCTCGTCAAAACAAACGCAGAGGACGTTTATTACCCGCTGCTTTGCGTGGGATCTTTGCCTATGCCGGGATTTATCCGTGGACGACCGTCGATTAGATCCGGTTGTTGAAAATTCGGCAGAGCTTCGCATTCGCCGAGGAAGTATTTGATTTGAAGTGCTGAGATCGACCAAGCAAAATCAGTAGCTCTTCTCAAGATCAAGACCAAGCCTGATCTCAAGGAAATGGGGGAAACGGGCGTCGGATCTCTCGAACTCTCCTTCTTTATGCCGAAGAATTCGCCAAGATCTGTCAACCATCGCTGAAATTCGTGCTCCTTTGACTCCTCAATCCGGCAGCACCTCCTCCTCTTGATAATTAATCCGCCCTTTGAAATGAGCCCCTGAGCCCGTATTTATAGGCTTCAGTTGGGGGATTTTGGATCAGAATGAGTGATTTGGCCTTATCTTTAGTTAATAACGGCCTAACCACGTTTGTAGATGATATCTAGGCAGTTAGGAACATCTGGAACAGAAGAAACCGATCGAAACAGCCTAAAAACACGTTTTGGAGGTTACGGGCAGTTCTGGACGCGAGATGGACTGATGTGATCCGCGTGGGCACGGGTCGGATGGGTCCGACCCACCGCCGCGCGGGTCGGACTGCCCCCCCCCGCCGCTGCGCGGGTCAGTTTGAGATATCTTTGGTATTTTGACCTTAACTCTTTCGTACGACCTCTGATTAAGCTAATTCAAGATGCGTTGGAAAGCTGACGAAGAGACCTATAACTTTTATGTTTTGAGATTTTTCAGATTATAATCACAGGATAGTCAAAACTTTACTTCTTTGTGCGGGTTGGATTACTGTAGGGCGGGTCAGATTACTGTAGCGCGGGTCGGACTACTGTAGCGCGGGTCGGACTGTAGCGCGTCGGACTGTAGTGCGGGTCGGACTGTAGCGCAGGTCGGAATTGAGACATCTTTGGTATTTTGGCCTTAACTCTTTCATACGACCTCTGATTAAGCTGATTTAAGATGTGTTGGAAAACTGACGAAGAGATATACAACTTTGATGTTTTGAACTTTTTCAGATTCAAATCATAGCATGGTCTAAATGCTTCTTCATTTTGTGGTCCACTTTGAGGTGTTCGACACTTTCTGACTTCTCCGAACTTGTATTGCGTATTTCGTCATTCCAGTGACTTGTACACTCCAATGACTCACTTTGTAAATTCGTTAGCTTCACGGGGCCAGATAATCCTTTCCTGACTTGGATGATGACGTTTATCATCTGCATTTCGTCCCAAGCTGTGTGTAGGAACCTATAGGCATTTTTATCCCCAGCTGCCCCCTTCACTTTAATTAAAAAAAGTCCTAGCTTTCCAGCAGTCTAATCGTGACCACCGGCGTGTCCGTTGTTTCATCTGCTTGAAAGATATGATTTTTTTACTGAGCTTTAGAATTTTTAATTTCATTATTATTTATTGTTGAATTTAGTTTTAAAACCCTAATTTATGATAAAAAATAAACGAGTTCAATTCTTAAAATCCTAATTGAAAAAATATTAGTTATGAATTAACCCTAACTCAACTACATGTTAATTCATTTGAACAATACTAGTAATCATAAATTTAATTAAACACTTACAAACCCTAACTCAATTAAGTTTCATTCGTGCTATAAGTAGGTGTTATTATTTAAGTTTGTGATGTGAAAATATGTGAAATAAAAAATTTAAAAAAATAAAGTTATATATAACACATTATAATTTTTTTATAATATGTAATAATCCAATTTAGGTGATGAAAAAATAACGTTATCCCTAAACTTCCGTCCAATAATTACATCTAATTCTTTGGACTTATAATATATGATATACGACTTAGATTTGGGTAGGAGACGAAGTTTTCTCCCAGAAATGAGCGTTTATTTTATATTATACGAATAAAGAATTGGTACTAAAATTCGTAATTATTGGATCTGTCCTTCTCAGACGGGTTAGGAATATAGTAGTGCATACATCCAACTTTGTATACTTTGTATATTTTTATTCTTGAAAGTTTTGACAACACGTATTCGTTGTTCTCCATATACAATAAGCATATGTTGTTCTGTATTTCGGGCTATTGCTGATACGCATAATAACATCCGCCTAGTGTACAGGGAGAACAGCGGGTAGGTGCTGCTAAAATTTTCCAGAAATAAAAATATACAAAGTATACGAAGTTGGATGTAAGCACTACTATATTCTTAACAGATAGAAACCTTCTTATGACAGCCGCTAGATTAGTGTAATTAGTTTCTACGTACGTTTTATATATATTTTATGTAGAATAATATTCATATTATTAAATGATATATGAACGTATGTGTATGTGTAAAATTTGATTTCCCGAAATGGGGATTTCGTTTGTATTGATAAGAATAGCTTATTACAAACTAATGAATCAAAGTTACAACAGAAACGTAGGGATTGCCCTCCTTGTTTAATATGGGGTCTTTGGTAGCAATAAGATGCCTCCCTCAGTGTCGGAACCGAGTTTGTTTCCCTTGGACGATCCGAGCGGAGTTGCAGGCGAGCTTCATTACGAAGTAGAAGCTCGTGTCGATCGAGTTCGAGATCCCGAGTTAAATGGCTATCAAGGCCAAGAGCTGAAAGAAGATGCTACAGTGCAAGAATAATGTAAAGAGCGGGTCGCCAGCCAACTGAGAAGTGAGCTAATCAGCCGAAGAGCGAACCTCTTTCATATAGCCAAAAGAGGCTCTTAAATAGGGAAGAGACAACATGGTCACTCCCTTGAATTATGGGATGTGACCATGCACTGTTGAGAGATGACATGCCTCTAACTTGTACTGTGAGCCGCTGCTTGATGGGTTCAAAGTACTGTACTCCCCCTTCACGTCGTGAAAAATGGGAAGACCCATCACTGTACATGACAGCACTGCCGTCGAGTATTTTGGCGAGCTCGGCAAGTTTGAAGGCACCTTGCTGATCGCCTAATCGTGCAGGCGAGCTCAATGCTTGACTCATGCAGGCGAGTTAAGTATGCAGACGAGCATCGCCGCTGAGTGATACGAGCGACTATTTGAAGGGTATGGAGTACTAGACTTCACCCTCATGTCATGGGAAATGGGAAAGCCCATCCCTGTATGTGACATCATAGCCGCCTAATGTTCTGACGAGCTCAGCGATCTTGTAGGCGGACTGTTGATTGTCTGTACGTGCAGGCGAGTTTCGTTCGTGCTAGCGAACTTGCAGGCAGACTGCTAATTGCCTAGATGTGCAGGAGAGCCTCGTTCGTACTGGCGAACTTTGCAGGCGGACTATTGATTACCTAGATGTGTAGGCGAGCTTCGTTCATGCTGGCGAACTCAGCGGTTGAGCGGACTTGACTCGTGCTAGCGAGTCAAGCATGCCGGAGAACTCATGTAGGCGGGTTTATCGATCTTCCCGTTGTTGAGGCAATTTTTATAGCCTACAGTATGTTTGATGTGTGTTGAATGTATAAGAGTCATGGATGTAATAGTACTTGTGAGATTAATCATAGTTAATAATTATATATAATTTACAGATGATGATAATTCCTGACAAATCATGGATAGATATCCCACAACTTTATAGATTTCGTGACACGCGATACAAGGAGGGATGTGACGTCTTTATGCGTTATGCTAAAATGAATCCGAGAAATTTAAGAAGCGGTGCTATGTATTGTCCTTGTTATAGGTGTAGGAATATGAAGCTGCTGAATAGAAATGATATACAGATCCATCTAATGAAATCAGATTTTGATGAAAAATATAAATATTGGAACTGGCATGGGGAAGATATTACTGAAGATAAGGATTCAAATGTGCGTGTTGGTACGTCAGGTGGCCAACGAATAGATGACACATAAATAATATTGAATGATATTTTCCCTCGACCTACAGAATATGATGTTGATGATAATATCGAGGATGATATCTGAGATAAAAGTGAAGATGATATCGAAGTTGAAGCTGAAGAGGTAGGAGATGTCGAAAGTGCTGAAAATATTGATGATATGCATTCCTCCGCAGAAATAAAGCGAATAATAGAGCTACTAGAAGATAGTGAAAATGACTTATATGAGGAATGTACCGAGTACTTCAGATTTTCATTTATGCTGAAACTCTTACATATTAAGACACTTAGCGGTATGTCAGATAATTATTTTGAAATGCTTTTTGATTGGCTTCAGACTGTAATTCTTGGAGGAGAGAATTGCATACCCCAAACAACTTATCAAGCTGAGAAGATTGTCTCCGCTCTGGGTCTTAATTATAATAAGATTGATGCATGTCTGAATGATTATATTTTGTACCACAAAGATAATAAAGACCTTCAAGAGTGTCTGACATGTGGAGTGTCTAGGTGGAAGCAACATACAAATTCTACAACAAGGATTACAATGGAGACATGGATAACACAGAAGAAAATTCTAGCCAAGGTGCTTCGAAATTTTCCATTGGCTCCTAGATTGAGACATGGATAACACAGAAGAAAATTCTAGCCAAGGTGCTTCGAAATTTTCCATTGGCTCCTAGATTGTGAAGATTGTACATGAACAAGGAAACGACAAAGAATATGAGGTGGCACAAGGAAGATCGAGTAGATGATGGTAAATTGAGACATCCTACTGATGCTTTAGCTTGGAAGCATGTTGATAAAATTTATCATCGTTTTGCCGAAGATTGCAGAAATGTAAGACTAGGTCTATCAAGCGATGAATTCAATCCATTTAGGGTAATGAGCTCTGGCTGGTTTACGTGGCCAGTTGTATTAATACCATATAATTTACCTTCATTGCTTTGTATGAAACAACCATTTATAATATTTTCATTACTGATACCCGGTAAGCATGCATTGGGAAATCATATTGATGTCTACTTAGAGCCTCAAATTGATGAGCTGAAACAATTATCGTATGAGGGTATTTTAGCATATGATGCCCATTTAAAAGAGTCGTTTAGATTACGTGCTGTTCTATTATGGACGATTAATGATTTTCCAACTTATGTTAATCTGTCCGGGTACTCTACGAAGGGCAAGTGTGCTTGTCCTGTATGTGGTCCGGAATTTGAAGCTTTTTAATTACCACATAGCCGAAAGAGTTGTTAATGGTTTAATCGAAGGTGGATGCTCTTGAGTCATAAGTACAGAAAATTATCAGCTATATTTGATGACACAGTTGAGAAGAGAATGAAGCTGCATTAGCTGACAGGTAATGAGATCGTAAAATTACTTGAGGGGTTTCCAAAAGTTGTGTTTGGAAAAAATCACCATTCTAAATTTAACCCGTTCGGAATTAGAGATTACTTAAAGTCAAAACAGCCATTGAAGTGTAAGCAAAAGGTTCAAAAATGCAAGTTGAGGACGAAGCCGAAAATTACCTAGAGGATGGACTAAATTTAGTATCTTCTTTCAGTTACCTTACTGGCAAAATTTTAAAATCCGACACAATTTAGATGTCATGCATATTGAGAAAAATATATGTGATAACATAGTATCAACTCTCCTACAAGATGCAAACAAGTTGAAGGATGACCTCCGGGCATGCTAAGATCTGACTGCTTTGAATATCCGAAATGATTTGTAAGCTCAAGATGTTGGCCTTAAAAAATTAAAGTTACCCTCGTCTCGTGTTACAATGTCAAATGAGCAGATGCAATCATTTTGTGAAATTCTCAAATCGATAAACTCACCAAATGGTTACTCTGCTAACATTTCAAATAATATCCAGGTGCAAGAAAGAAAACTCTTAGGTCTGAAGACCCAAGATTATCACATTCTTTTTCATCAATTGCTCCCTGTTGGAATCCGTAACAATATGGAGAAAGAAGCGTCGAAGATTATTATTCAGTATTATGGATTCTTCAGAAAATTATGCTCTAAAGTCATAGATACAGATGAATTTAAAAAACTGGAAGCTGAGGCCCGAGTTACTCTATGCAATTTGAAAGTAATATTCTCTCCTTTATTTTTTACAATTATGATCCATCTTACGCAGCATCTTGCAAAGGAGGCTAGAATTGCCGGTCCTGTTACTTATCGTTGGATGTATCCGATTGAAAGGTAATTTACGATTTTTGTTACATTCGTTAATTGTATATGAGTTTTTAAAACTACCATGCCAATAATTAACTCTTCTTATGATTCTAAGATACTTGGGCTCCATAAAACACAATGTTCGCAATCGAGCTCATCCCGAGGGCTCGATAGCTGAAGGATACGTGGCTAACAAATGCTTTGTGTTTGCATCACGTTACATGCACAAGATGAAAACCACATCTCAAGCACCTGATAAGGAGAGGAAAAAAAGCGTGAAAAATATCCGAGATATCTCTTAGATCAAATTCATGCATATGTGTTGGAAAACCTTGATATGTTCACAAACTATCGAAAGTGACAAATAGAATCAGTAATATAGATGAGAAATATTTATTTTACATATTGTTTACCAATACAAACTTATATATTGTTTATATAGGTGACATCCAGAGAAGCTTAAGAATGAAACAACCGGTAGAAATGCAGCGCATAATATTCAGAAAAGACATAAAAAAGAATTTTTAATTGGTTAAGAATTAATGTAAGTGTTTTACAATTAATTATTGAATATTCATAATATAACATCACCTAAATATTCTCAAATTGTTTGGCTTAGGTTAAAAAATCACTTCTTGATGGTACTACATTACCAGATGAAATTATTATCTATGCACAACGCCCTTATCACGAAGTGAGATGTTATAATGAGCATTTGGTCAATGGATATAAATTTTGAACGCTAGAAACCGATGATAGGAGGGTAACTTAGAACAGTGGGGTCATGAGTTCGTTTGCTCAAGAATGTTTTTTAAGTGTAAGAGTTCAGAACCCAATTCTAGCTGACATACTATATTATGGCCAATTAGAAGATATTGTTGAGGTAATTTACGTGTTTAGTAAACCAAAACAATGTAGTTACACTATGTTCAAGGTTCAATGGTTTCCTGCAAAAAGCAAAAGGATCATTATGGATTTATACTAGTCAATCTCCACCGAGAAGTATATACGGATGAGAAATTTATTTTCGCAGAACAAGCTGAACAGTGCTTCTTCGTGAAAGATCCGAATGTCATGTATGATTGGATTGTTTTGTACAAGGAGCCAAGATATGTTGTTCTTCCTAATAATAATAAAAAAATATTGAAGAAAGTGAAGATAATTATAGTGAACCAATTGGGTCATCTGATGACGTTCAGCAAGAATTCTCTTACACACAGAATGTGACGCTGGATGTAGGTATGAACTATATATGTTACACTGCATTACCAATTTTCAGCTTATCATAATAAAAGCAATAATGCATTTCATAATAACATTTCTCATGAGCATGTATACAATTTTTTCTTAACTATGTTAACAATTGAATTTGCAGATGAGGAGGACGAGGAGGCTCTTTGGCTCGGAGGGTGATCAATCATAGAGTATCACCCCAGGTACTGGTGTTGATGATACATTATCATCTCCGGATGCTGGTATAAAAATTAATTAATATTTCAATATAATTTATAAGTTATTACTTATTTAGCTCATAGTGTTCATTTGTTGCAAATGCGGGTCATTCATCACCCGGCCCCTCTGATGCAGCACCAAAACCATCCCTCGATGTTAGTATTCAATATTTAATAATTAATAATGGTCAATTAAAAATTCATATTAATGATTCTCATTTCTTATGTAGGTGCTTCTTGGACCCCGACTTATCCATCCTATATATTCCATACTGACTTGCGGCCAAAGACACAGGACTATCTCAGTTTACCCTTATCTCCGGACTCTCATAAGTCCATGGCTGACTCAAGGAAGTATCACCCACGTACTGTGAGAAAGTTAGAGGAAATAATTCCTATGTTGGAGACTAGGAAAGCTATTGCACTCGCAACAAAAGAAAGAGAGATAACGAATGGTAAATTGTATAAATACTTTTAATTTTCATATATATATATATATATATATATATATANATGTAATAAATAGTTTTAATTTTTTATTCATGTCGTGTATCCTATCTTAATGTAATAAATAGTTTTATTTGTTATAACACTACATTTATTCATGTAATATATCCTATCTTATTCATATACATTATTAGTATGTATGCTGTTGGATGTATATATTAGATGTAATTAGTTGATGTATATTTTGGATTGGATGGTTGGATTTGTGCATTGTGTTGGATTTGATTATATTTGGTTTTGAATGGAATTGTTATGAATTTTGATTATATTTGGATGGTTGGATGTATTCTTGTGTACAGTATTTATTAGATGTATTCATGTATTAATGTAATTGTACAGGAAAATACAAATTGTAAATAATTTTTTTAATAAAAAATATCAACCTAGACGGAATTCCGTCTAGTTTGAGTCAAATTAGACGGAATTCCGTCTAGGTTGTCATAATCAACCTAGATGGATTTCCGTCTAGGTTGCCTACCTAGACGGATTTCTTACTTCCGTCTAGGTTGACTACCGTCTAGGTTGATCACTCTAGATAGAATTCCGTCTAGTTTGAGTAAATCTAGATAGATTCAAAATAAACAGAACTAACTAGACAGAAGTTCGTCTAGGTGTACCAACCTAGACGGGATTTGGAGCAACCTAGATGGAAATTTCCGTCTAGGTTGCTCGTTTTTCTACTAGTGAAAGGGAGAGATACATTGAGATCGTATTGATTTATATATTGATATCATCTATTCCATGTTGACAAGATACTAGTGTTGCATGCGACTTGGATACGGCTGGAATATGATGCTTATTATATCTATATGTACTTACCAATTATGGATATAAACACAGATACATGTATGCATCAGTAAGAAAAACTCGTATCCATATCAGCTAGAATCAAATACGAATATGGATATACATGTAGATTCAAAACGGATATAAGAAAACTAGCTAATATAGAGAAAAATATAGTTCCTATAATATAAGAGAGTTTTTAATGTGTTCACTATATTTGAAATAGTCCTAGCAGTAGTAGTAATAATAATAGTAATAGTAGTAATAATGATAACAGTAATAGTAATAATAATACTAATAATAGTAGTAGTAATAATAATAGTATGTAGTAGCAATAATAACAATAGTAATTGTAATATTAATAATAGTAGCAATAGTAATAGCAATAGTAGGAGTAGGAGTAGCAGTAAAAAGAGCAGCATGTGTAGGAGGAGCAACACATGTACTAATTATAATACTAGTAGAACAATAATAATATTAATAGTAATAATAATGATAATAGTAACAAGAGTTTATCCACTTAAGTGGATGGAAGGTTTTGTCCACCTAAATTTCTACCCATTGGATTGTGTTGATGGATTAAACTCCCATCAAATGATGTAGTGTTCTCTTATTGAAGCAGGGGTAGCTTCGTAAAAAAAAGAACTTCAAAAGAAAATGAAAGTATGCGATATATTATTGCGCCGTTTCGGTTTCTTCTTTGTCACCACCAGCTTCGTTCTCTCACTCGACAAAAATATCGTCGGAGGCTTGCGTTCCCCTCTTGCAAGTCCCTGCGCCAACTCGTCGTAACCAACGTTACAGTTTCTATCTTTTAACTCATGCATCAGTTTGCTCTCAAAAATTCCCTCAAAATTAAAAATTATATCGGAAAAAGAAGCGCAAAAATCTACATATAGTGGATAACTGATATTGCACAGTTCATCATGTTATGGAGAGCTAACATCGTAGAATATATAAAGGAGTCGTTGTAATGAAGCTTTAGGCTCTGATTAAAGATTTCAAGCATTTTTCTCGTTTGCTTGTTAATGATGGCACATGGATAGCATCATCGATATATACGTGCAATGCTCGAAATCAGTGGCTATAGAATATTTTAACTCCACCGACTGCAATGGTAAAACTATTGGGATTGTATCTTTAATTCGTTGTATAACTTCATGAGAATTAGATAATGTTAGAGATCTATCATGATTAGAAAATTGTGTTTCATCATGATTAGGAGTTTGAATCATATTCTAATTATAAAGTTAGGCTAGAAATAGAGTATACCCATATATATTCTTCTATCAGTGGAGGAAAAACCAAGGAGAGGAGAGAGAAAGAGCCAATATTCTTGTAATCAAGGGTTAGCAATGGGCGTAGCCTGATTCAAAAATATTGTGTGACAGGCCAGGATTTCGTAGTCTTTGCCTGTACAAAAGATAAGAATACTGGAAGAGGATTTTGTAATCTTTGTCCGTTCAAATAATTGTAAGGAGTGTATTTTGGAGAGAATATGAGAGTTGATTATGTAGCGAGGTTGAGAGATTGAGAGAGTAGAGTTGAGTTGTTCCTCTTGTAGTCTTCCTAATATATAATGGATTTCTCGTATTGTTACCCTGTGGATGTAGGTCGGAGTTAGTCGACCAAACCACGTAAATCACGATATTCGATATTCTTTCTTCTTGAGTTGTGGTTGTTTTATATCTTGTTGATCATGGGTTGGCTTCCGAGTTGCGCAAATCGTAGTAGTCAGGAAGACTAAATTTTCTAATAAGTGATATCAGAGATATGATGATGGATCCGGGAGCGAGTTTGCAAGATAGGCATCACCCAAAAGTACAGATCTTACAAGAATCAAGATGAAGAAAAAGAAAAAGGCAAAAGTGTTAGACCCTAGGGGGGGGGGAGTTGATTAGGGTCTTATGCTAATCTAATCCGATTTTATGCCAATTAAAACTAATTCAAATATTATTCTTGCAAGATAGATATACAATATATTATGAGCAAAAAAATATAATATGAACAAAGAGATATATCATATATGGTGAAATATATGTAAGGATATATAAACAACACAAGGGTAAACAATCTAAACTAAAGATACAATTGTGATAGGGCACTATAAACAATGCAAACACATAATATGATCACGGAGTTCGGACCTTCCGTCCTATGTCTCCACTCCCCACTCCCGAGGAGAAATCCACTAACACAACTGGGTTTTCTACACTCAGCCGAATAACGTTTACATCTCACACTCGGTTTTCTAGCTAACCGAAAACTTTACAATCTCACACTCTTGCAATCCCACTTTACACCCTATTAAGTGTTGGTCTCTAGTCCGTGTCTCCCTCAAGTGTTAGGAATTACAACCTATCTCTAGGTATTATTACCTACCCCACTCCTCTTGGGACGACCCCATCTCTCACCACACACTTCTCTCGGTATACAAGTATATTACAAGGTGATCTACACAATTAGGCACACAATACAACTTTGGTTGTTCTCTACAATGGACGAGAACTCAATTTGGCTCACTCTCAATTAATACAACTCCCCACAACCTAATTATACAATGTATGCAAATACAATAAGCTCAATGGTTGTATGTATAAGCAATGAGAAAATCAATCATAAACTCAATGTAAACCCTAGCTTGATAAAAATGATAAACAACAAATAATTAATACAAAGCTAGTATTGAGTTTAAAAATTCTTCTCTGAAGAAAAAAGATGGAGAGATGCATTAAGATGAAGCTTAAACAATGTAGATGATCTCCTCCACTTATGGAAACTTCTTCACAAACCAAACAAGCTTTAAACCAAACTTAAACACACTTAAACACCCTTTAAAAACTTGTTTAAACTTTTCTTTTTTGTTGGTTTGAGAGTTGAAGGCAGTAGGGTATTTATAGGAAGAGAATGTATTAGCCAAAACCCAGAGAAATCCAACAAAAAATCTCCCAAAAATCAAGAAACAGATTCTGTACAAAACTAGTCATTTGATAGGCTGTCAATCGTCTGACGGGCGGCGCTAGTCGACTGATAAGCTGAACATCGTATTCAAATACGAGCTTATCAGTCGACTGCCAAATATTTTCAGTCGACTGAAAAACTTCAGTCGACTGGTCAGTCGACGGAAACAGAACAGAGACTAAATGAAGATTCTAGGTACTTTCTTTAGTCAACTCATCAGTCGACTGACTTCATCAGTCGACTGACTTCATCAGTCGACTGATAATAGGTTATCAGCCTGACATGGTTTTGAAAATGAGTTTCAATGCTCTGTTAAAAATAGTAAATAAATTCCAAAAAACGTAAAACTTTGGAAAATGATTGTAGACATGATAATGAACATGCTACAAAAATTGGGTTTTAAAAAGCTCTTCCCATTTGTAAAAAATCATCATTTTGCAAATAAGTCCAAAACATGAAAATGTAAACACATGAATTTTGACATTTTGGCTAAACCATATTCTGAAACTTTACAAACTAATTTTGTCGATTTAATAAAATATGTATATGATTATAGTTAAGTCTAAAAACTAAGAATATAATATTTTTACAAAATTGCATATTCTATGAAATATATTCTTAAACTCAATAGAATATAAAACAAATGAAAATGTGAAAAACTTTGTTTGTTGTTTCATATATATGTAGCTAAACTAAAACACAATAATAAATATAAAATATGTAATTTCATATTTGTAAACATGAAAACCAAAACTTGTGTTGTATATATAAGAAACCAATAAAATGTGTGTGTATAAATGATTGAGCTTAAAGTACTTAACACACATAATATAAACACATAAACTAAATTACCCAAGCTTGATCTTGATCTTCAATAAGCTTGATTTGGTACACTTGCGGATGGAGTTTGAACTTGAATCTTTAACTGGAATTGCGTTGCTTCACTCTACTATTCCGCCAACCTCTTTTGAATATGATCGTGAATGCACAATTTCATCCATCCTCCAACATGTTGTTTATCTACAATAAATAGGTAAAAACAAATATTAGACAAACAACATTAGTGATAAATTATTTGTTAAACATCATCAAAACAAGAAGGCCAACAAAAAGAGGATACTGCAGCGACAGGAACACTGTAGCGACGGGAACACTATCACGTGGGTGAGGGTTTGGTTAAAAATTATTAAATCAAATTTGACGTTGCGGGTTAATTTATCTTTTGATCGAGGGTTTGAAGGCAGATTTCGACAATCCAGGAGTTGATTCCGAAGTTTTGGATTGCTTTAAACGCGATGGGAGTGTTAGATTTTTTTAGATTTTGCTCGAAAATGTCAGAAAGTACTGATAAGTTCTGATGGTGGTAACGAGACAGATCTGATGGCAGATAGAGAAAACGAGTATATGACGGATAGAGAAAACGAGTATATGACGGATGAGACTGGCATAGAGAATCAAACGTGATTCTAGTAGTAGAGTTGTCAGCATATAATTTTTCAGAGTCATCGCGGGAGCAAGAGTTGGTTGGTGTATAGACTCGAGGAGGAAAATGCCAGATTAGGTGGAGCTTGCAAGCAAGCATGACCGAGTGACACACACACTGATGGAGATGGTGACATTGGACTTGAAGACGATGAGTGCTCAAATTCGGTCCAAGCCAAGTGATGAAGGAGATAGAGACAACAGGCTCGTCGTGTGGAGTAGGAGAGGTGAACCGATATGATTCAAGACAAGCGATGCAGGTGGAGTACAATGACAGTAAGTGGGGGAAGGCTACTATCAAGTTCAGTTTAGGAGGAGAAGCATGATTCATTTACTTCTAATGTCCGAGGTGGCGAAGATCTCTTGGTGTACACAAGAGAGGTGGAGGCGCCACGACAAGACGGACGATAGCAAGGGTCATGAGACATCCCAATTGGAGTGTAGGTGTTGAAATTAGAAGTGTGGGTGCTTTGACTTAAAGTGTAAAAGAATAGAAGTTGCTAGAGGGAGAGGCAAGAGAGAGAGAGAGAGAGAGAGAAAGACAATATTCTTATAATCTAGAGTTAGCAGGAATATTCTTGTAATCTAGAGTTGGCAGAGGGCGTAACCTAATTCAAGAATATTGTGCGAAAGGCGAGTGTTTCGTAGTCTTTGTCCGTGCAAAAGATTACAATATTAGGAGAGGGTTTCACAGTTTTTGTCCTTTTAAAAAATTGTAAGGAGTGAGTTTCAGAGATAATATGAGAGTTGATTATGTGTGTGGGGTTGAGAGATTGAGAGACGAGAGTTGAATTGTTCCTCTTGTAGTTTTCCCTGATACATATTGAATTTCTCGTATTGTTGCACCGTGGATGTAGGTCGAAGTTGGTCGACCAAACCACTTAAATCTCAGTGTTTTTTCTTCTTGATTGTAATTGTTTTATATTTTGTTGATTGTGGATTGTCTTCAAAGTTGCGCAGATCGTAGTAGGCAGGAAGACTAAATTCTCCAACAAAAGCACCCATGATAAATCTATGGCTATAGAATATTTTCAAGCTTTTCCGTAAGGTCAAGGACCACCCATAATAAATCAGTGGCTAGAAGGAAATTTTTGGGGACTCAAATACTTAGGGGAAAAGATATGTTTCTTCATTTGACGTGAGGCTTTGAGAAAGAAATAGATGAAATAATTTTTTCACCGATAAGCACAGGTTACAATTAATTGATGCTTACATAGAATTAGTGAATTCAAACTAATTCGTTCCTTTGTCAGAATTAACAGACCACCTTATTTGTGTTTGTATATTATTTCGTGAATATTTGCTCAAGAAAGGAGGGAGCTGCAAAGGGGTCAATATTTCCCCCCCTATCACTGAGATTATAGATTGAAAGATTGAAAGACAGAGAAGAAGATGATCACGTCTTTTTCCTGTTCCTTATTTTGTTTCGTTATTTTTTTTAACCAAGCTACCTTTATCTAGTTAAATAATGACACCTCATCTTCGATCAAATTTACCACTTAATTTGACGGCTGAAAAATGTTGAGTTTGTGATGACCCAAATCAGTTAGAGAAGCAAGATTTAGTTTGGACTCTAATTAGGATTAGTTATACTATCCTAAATAGAATTGGATTGAAAGAATTAGTTGAATTGGGAAATCCAATTAGGATTCAAGTTAGAGTTTTAATAGGATTGAGTAAAATCAATCTACATATATATTGTATCAATTTATGGGTTTAACAAGAAGAAGAAAAAAAGAAAAAGAAAAAAAAGAGAGATATGTATTCCACAATTGTAAAGGTGTGTAGTTTCAACCTCTTGTAATCTCTTTTCAAAAGAAATAAGATCTTCCCCTTTCTCCCCGTGAACGTACACGGATCATCTTAATCACGTGGAACCACGTTAAATCTTATTGTTTGTTGTTTGTCTTGATTGCTTGGTAGATTTGGGGTTTCTTGATTGTTTAAGTTTTATCTTCTGCGGCTTGAATATTCTAATAATTGGTATCAAAGCTACTATGGCGACTAAGATGACAACAACCAAGTTCGAGGTGAAGAAATTTGACGGCAAGTCAAATTTTCTCTTGTGGAAGATGCGCGTCACGACGTTACTCGTGAAGGAAGGGGTCCACCGATCCCTAGATAGTTTTGAGAAGAAGCCATTCATTTTGGATAAAGATATGTGGAAAGACATGAGTGTGCACGCAAAAGCTACGATTATCTTGTGCTTGGCAGATGAGGTGTTCTACAACGTTATGAACGAGAGCATGGCTGCGGCTATGTGGTGTAAGTTGAAAAACTTGTATATGACGAAGAGTTTGTCAAATAAACTCTTCAAGAAGAAGCAGCTCTATGAACTTTGGATGAAGGAAGGTACATCTGTTCTGCAACACTTGAACATCTTCAATAGGATTATTGGCGATTTGTTGGCTCTTGAGGTGAAGCTAGAAGAAGAAGACCAAGTTGTTCTGTTGTTGTGTTCACTTCCACCCAGTTACAATCACTTGACGACTACCATCATGTATGGTAATGAGACTTTAGAGTTGGAGGATGTCATCTCGGTGCTTCAGAATAATGAACTAATCAGGAAGACGGACACCAAGGAGGAATCTTCAGGTCTAGTGGCTAATGTAAAGAAAGGGAAGTCGAAGGGCAAGGAACCGGTCAGGGCTCAAGGAAATTCTAGTTCTGTCATTTGTTTTTAGTGCAAACGACTAGGTCACTTTAAGAAGGATTGTAAGTCGTACAAGGAGAACTTAAAGAAATAGGATGGCGGGACTAACAACACTAAGGGTAAGGATAACCATACTGGTATCGTAGAAGATCTCTGTGAAGTACTGACTGCGGAGTTAGGTACGGGCAATTATACCGATGATTGGTTACCTAATTCAAGATGCACATATCACAGTTGCCTAACGAGGGGGTGGTTCAACACTTACAGGCCTGTTTCTGGAGGATCGGTTCTCATGGGGAACGATGCAGTGTGTCAGATTGTTAGCATTAGGAACGTTAGGATTAAGATGCATGATGGACATGAAAGGACTCTCTCCAATGTTCGACATGTTCCGGACTTAAAGAAAAATATTCTTTCGCTGGGAGCTCTTCAGGCTCAAGGGTGCAAGTTCAGTGGTGAAGGTGGATCTATCACAGTCTTCAGGGACGTTACTGCTATTCTGAAAGGAGAGCACACGAGGAACTTATACAGACTGGTAGGCAGCATCATTGAGGGCGAGGTTTCAGCCGTAGCAGAGAAGACTGATTGATCGAGACTTTGGCATATGCGTCTAGGACACATGAGTGAATGGGGTCTGCAAGTAATCCACGGTAAGGGCATGCTTTCAGAATAACTCAATGCAAACTTAACTTTTATAAGTATTGTGTTATTGGGAAGCAACATAGAGTATCTTTTTCTACTTTGCAGCATAAGTCCAAGGGGTTGCTAGATTTTGTCCACACTGATGTGTGGGGCCCCTCACCGAAGGCATCCATTGGGGGTGCAAGGTATTATGTTACCTTCATTGATGATTTCTCCAGGAAGTTTTAGGTCTGTTTCTTGAGGCAGAAGTCTGAGATTTTTTAGAAGTTCAAGGAGTGAAAGGCGTTGGTGGAAAATCAAAAGGGGTTGAAATTGAAAGTCTTGATATCAGATAATGGGGGTGAGTATACCGCCGGGGAATTCAAAGAGTACTTGATTGATGAAGGCATCCAACATTAGTTAAGTATGCCAGGACGACCAGAACAAAACAGAGTAGCTGAACGCATGAATCGGACACTGATGGAAAGAGCCCGTAGTCTCTTGCTACAAGCAGACATGTCCGAAGGTTTTTTGGGTGGAAGCGGTAAATCATGCATGTTATTTGATTAACATGCCACCATCTATAGC
Organism: Asparagus officinalis; assembly: GCF_001876935.1. Taxonomy (NCBI): domain Eukaryota; kingdom Viridiplantae; phylum Streptophyta; class Magnoliopsida; order Asparagales; family Asparagaceae; genus Asparagus; species Asparagus officinalis. Next base: position 60,082,819 of record NC_033797.1, read on the forward strand.
CATTGATCTTCAGATCCCAGAGGAGATATGGCGAGGAGAATCAGTGGACTACTCGACTTTACGTATATTTGGTTGTCTAGCATATAGTCTTGTAGACAGTCAGAAGAGAAACAAGCTGGAGTCCAAGTCGAGATAGTGTATCTTCATAGGATTCACTTCTGGAGTCAAAGGGTACTAGTTATTAGATCCTGAGACTCACATTACCTTTACCAGTAGAGATGTGGTCTTTGATGAAGACACTATCATGCGGGCAGATTCGAAGATAGAAGACAAGGCGCAAGGTGGAGCTCTAGATGCTTCTACAGATTCTTGGGTATGAGAGGTGGAGTTTTCAGAAAGCCCTACAAGCCCTAGCGGGTCTACCAATAAGACTCCAACTGGTGATGGAGACAAAGATACTACACAAGAGGAGCAGCCAATAGCGTTGAGACTCTCGAGCCGTACAATGGTGCCACCTACTAGATATGGTTGGGAAGACGATGATTACGTATCTTTTCCTTTATTCACAGAAGCTAGAGACCCATGTAGCTACAAAGAGGCCATTGAAGCAGATGATCATGACAGGTGGATTATAGCCATGGAGCAGGAGATGGATTCTTTGGATAAGAATCAGACGTGGGTTCTGGTTAATCTTCCAAGAGGCTCAAAGGCGATTGGTTGTAAGTGAATCTTTCAGAAGAAAGATGGTGGGCAATTCAAAGCAAGGTTGGTTGTCAAGGGATAAGCTCAGAAGGAAGGAGGGGACTACAATGAGATTTTTCCACCGTAGTTAAACATATGTCCATTTGTTTGTTGTTGGCTATTGTTCACAGTATGATCTGGAGTTGGAGCAGATGAACATTAAAACATCATTTTTGTATGGAGAATTGGAGGAGCAAATTTTCATGAATCAGCCTGAGGGATATCTCCGCAAAGGTGAAGAGGATAAGGTTTGTCTTCTTAAGAGGTGTCTATACGGGCTCAAACAATCTCCGAGGCAGTGGTACAAGCACTTCGACTCATTCATAATCAAGGTCGGCTTCAATCGATGTGAGTATGATGATTGTGTCTATTACAGGCAGACTGAGCATCCAACATATTTGCTGTTATATGTGGATGATATGCTGATAGCTACAACGGAAAGGGCACAAATCGAGGAAGTCAACAGTTGCTAAAGATGGAGTTCGACATGAAGGATATGGGAGCAGCCAGGAAGATCTAAGGTATGGAGATATTATGAGACAGGGTTTTTGGCAAACTTTGGCTATCCCAAGAGAATTATATTATCAATGTGTTAAAAAGGTTCAACATGGATGAAGCACGATCGGTTTTTACTCCTTTAACCGGTCACTTCAAATTATCCTCAGATCAGTGTCCACAAATAGTTGAGGAGTAGGAAAAGATGTCTCGGATACCATATGCGAGTACGGTGGGATCGCTGATGTATGATATAGTTTGCACTAGGCCTGACTTAGCCTATGCAGTAAGTTTAGTAAGTCGATACATGTCAAATCCAGGAAATCAGCATTGCGAGGCGGTGAAGTAGATTATACGTTATTTACAAGAGTCTGCAAAGGTGGACATATTATTTTAGTCTTTAGAGGATAAGGGGTCCAAAAAACTACAGGTATACGTCGATGCAGATTACGCAGGCGACCTTGATCAGCGGAGGTCAACGATGGGGTATGTATTCACAGTTTCTAACTGTGCCATTTGTTGGAAGGCTGAGTTACAAGAAGTTGTGGCTCTTTCGACAACTAAGGCGGAGTACATAACTATAGTTGAGGCATTGAAGGAAGCTTTGTGGTTGTGGAGTTTTGTCAGGATGTTTGACATCATGCAGGATTTAGTATCTATTCATTGTGACAGTCAGAGTGCGATTCATCTTGCGAAGGATCAGAGGTATCACAAGCAGACGAAGCACATTGACATTAAGTATCACATGATCAGAGAGTGGATTGACATGGAAAAGTGATCGAATTAGTGAATCAGTACAAAGAAGAATCCGGCAGATATGATGACAAAGGCCATTCTAGTGGAGAAGTTCAAAGCGTCTCTGGACTTCATCCACGTTCTTCAGAAGTAACTTTGGAGAAATACTCTTAGGAGGGAGTTGTATAAAGTGGGGGTTGATTTTGGAAAATCTTCGCGAATGATTGATTTAACGTGATGTGAGTCAAGGTGAAGATTGTTGAGTTCATGATGACTCAAATCAGTTGAGAAGGAGGATTGAGTTTGAACTCTAATTAGCATTAGTTATACTATCCTAATTAGGATTGGATTAAATGAATTAATTGAATTGAGAAATTCAATTAAGATTCAAGTTAGAGTTCTAATAGGATTGAGAAAAATCAATCTCTATATATATTGTATCAATCCCTGGGTTTAACAAGAAGAAGAAAAAAAAAAGAAAAAAAAAGATCTATATTCCACCATTGTTTGGGATGTGAAGTTTCAACTGTTGGCCTTCTTGTTTTGATGATGTTTAACAAACAATTTATTACTAATGTTGTTTGTCTAGTATTTGTGTTTTCCTATGTATTGTAGACAAACAACGTAGTTGGAGGATGGATGGAATAGAGCTTCAACGATCATATCCAAAGGAGGTTGGCGGAATGACGGTGAAGCCTTGCTATTCAAAGTTCAAGATCCAAGTTAAAGCTTCATCCGTGAGATTACCTATAAGAGCTTATTGAAGATCAAGATCTAGCTTGGGTAAATTAGTTTTAGGTTTTATATTATGTGTGTTAGTACTTTAAGCTCAATCATATACACACATACACGTTTTGGTTTTTGTATATATATAGTTATATATATATACATATATGTTTTGGTTTGATAGTTTTCAAGTTTTACTATGAAACAAATGAATAGAATTGGAAAATACTATTTTGTTTCATGTTTATATGCCTATATATGATTTCACCTTTAACAAGCTTATATTTAATGAAATCATATTTAGTGTTTTGAATATATTGCATAGAATATGCAAATTTATGAAAATATTGTATTTCTAGATTATAGACTTCATAACAACATGTTATATCTTTTATCAAGTCTATACAATCATTTCATAAGGTTTCAAAATGTTGTTTAAGTCAAAATATCAAAATATCAATTTTCAGGTTTTCATGTTTTGGACTATTTTGTAAAATGATGATATTTTTCATTTGGGAAGTCCTTTTTCGAAACCAGTCGTTGTAGCATGTTTATTATCATGTCTACAATCATTCCCCAAAGTTTTACATTCTTTTGTTTGAGGTATTGGGAGGCTATAAATACCCTCTTATACCTCAGTTTTAATATACAAAAGAGATTATTTTAAAATAGTTTAACAAGGATTTAAACTTGTTTAATGTTTGTTTAAGTTTGGTTTAAAAAGCTTTTAAGCAATTGAGGGTTTTAGTTTGTGAAGCAAATTTCACAAGAGCAAAGAGGAGATAATCCTTTGGTGTTTGGGCATTCAACTCATCTCTCTCTCACTCTTGATCTATAGAGAAGTTTTCCTTAAACTCAATTCTAGCTATTTATTGTTTTGATCTTAATTTCCATAAGCTAGATTTCTATATTGAGTTTAAATTGTTTTATTGATACTCTCTGTTCACACACAACCTATTGAGCTTATTGTATTTACATTCATAGTATAATTTTGGGTTGTGAGATTAGTGACTTAGAGTTGTGCTTAATTGAGTTCTCACCTTGTTTAGAGAACAAATTATTTGATTTATATTGTGCTTATTGTGAGGATTCACTTGTAATACACTTGTACACCGAGAGAAGTGTGTGGTGAGAGACGGGGTCGAATCCAAGAGGAGTGGCGTCGGTTGACGTGCCTAGGGAGAGGTTGTAACCGAGCACTTGAGGAGGAGGACACGGGCTAGGACCAACACTTAGTGTGTGAGGTGTGATTACATAGTGATTGTATTGTGAGGTGTAAACGTTGTTCGGGTGAACGTAGAAAACCCGGTTGTGATAGTGGAGATCTCCTCGAGGTGAGGAGCGGGGACGTAGGTCTTGGGGACCGAACCTCGTAAACATATCCTTTGTTTGTGATTGCATTGGCGCACTTGTTTTCATATTCATATCTTACATCGCCATTGTGTATTGCTTGTTGATCATTTTGCCCTATCACATTTGTAGTTAATTTGTTTACCCCTCTTGTTAGTTTTATATCCTTGCACATACATTGTCTATATCTCTTTGTTAGGATATATCTTATTGTTTATATATCCTTGCATATATTTCTATCATATAGGATATATCACCTTGTGTATATTGCATATTCTTGCACATAACTCTTTGTATATCTATCTTGCAAGAATATATTTGTTAATTAGTTTTAATTGGCATTTAATCGGATTAGATTAGCATAAGACCCTAATCACCCCCCCTCTAGGGTCTAACAATTGGTATCAGAGCTTGGTGCTCTTTGATTTAAGGTCTAATCGCCTTGAGTTAAAGATCCAAGTTATCTTTTTGTGCTAATCTTATTTTGAGCTTTATTTGTATCTTGCTTGCCTTTTATATTATGGATATGCATGGTTTAGGTTATGCCATCAATATTGCTCCTAGATTAGATAATTTCCCCTATGCCCAATGGTGTGTTAGATTTAAACTTTTTGTTCAATCTAAACACTTTGATTTATGGGAAATTATAGATGATGCTTATATTATGCCCACTTTGGAGAAATCCAAGTGGAATAAGAATGATCATCGTATGTTTACAATGAACAATATTTTGTTAGAATATTTGCTAAATGCTTTTAATTCATCTATGTCTAACAAGTTTGTTCATTTTGATAGTGCTTACAAAGTTTGGAAATTTATAGAAGCACATCAAGGGGACTTGGAGGCGATCCAACAAGCTTTGGCGGATCCGGCTTCAAGTTCATGTGGAGCGTCATGCACACGTGCACTAGGCGATAGCCCTAGTGAGGTTTGCGAGTTCGAACCCGATAATGATTTATCTAGTGATGAACTTGCTTGTGCTAGTGAAAAATTATTACATGCCTTTAACAAATTGCAAAATGATTTCATTAATTTACAAAGCAAGCATGAAATTTTGAAATCCGATCATGAGTTGTTAGCATCTAAGTTTGAAACTATTTCTAATGAAAATGTGATCCTTAAAGAAAACAATGAAAAATTAAAATTGGATCATGTTTCTTTAACTTCAAACGTTGCTAGTTTAACTCATGAAAGAGATAATGCCATGTTAGAAGTAAAGAACATACAAAATAATACTGCTTCCTTTATAAATGATTATTTATGTTCTACTTCTAAAAATGCATATGTGCCTAAAAATGAAGATTTGAATCTTATGAAAAATAGTATTTCATCTTTAGATTCAACTTTGAAAACATGCATTAATAATCATAAGAGGCTTATGGATATGTGTGCCAAGTCTAAGTCATCATCTACTCATTATGCACACATGTATAGCAAAACTTATAAGTGTTCTATTTGCGGCCGTCAAGGTCATTTAGCTAAGTTTTGTTATGATGCACACAAACATAAGAATTCTAATGCTCCTTGTGCATCTCATGTAGCTTCTTCATCACATGTACACACACATGCACATGCATCTATTTCTCATCATAAGCATGCTAATGTGTATAAATGTGATCTATGTGGTCGGTTTGGCCATTTGGCAAAGTTTTGCTTTGACATGAAAAAGAATTCTAGATTGCCAAATGTTTTTCATAGACCACATGTTTTTAAATGTCATGTTTGTGGTAGGTTTGGACATCTTGCTAAATTTTGTTTTGATATACAAAAAGCTTCTAAATTGCAATATGTTCCAAATAGACCATTGTTTAAGAATGTTTCTCATTTGCAAAATAATTTTAAAAGAAAATCTTTATTTGCAAATGATTCCCGTGCACGAGCTAATGGTCCACAAAAACAAATGGATCTCTTTCATTGCACAAATTGCAATCGGAAGGGTCATTTGAATGAATATTGTTTTGACCATGTTAGTGCACCATATGTGCCTAAGAGGGTTCATAACCCTAAGGCTTTGAGCTTTAATGATAGGGGTCATGTCCCTAAATCTTTTGGTACCAAGAGTTCTTGGGTACCAAAACAAATTTAAATCTTAAACCAAGAATTTTAGTATTCTTATTTTTCCTTTTTCTTGGTTATTTGAAAATTATGCTTTGAAACTTTTTATGAAAACAAATTTTCTTTGGTCAAATTCTTATGTTTTCATAATTCCTAGTTTT
>NC_033797.1:60091641-60176197 GCF_001876935.1 Asparagus officinalis
CATCTAAGAGAGTTTTAAAACAAGTTTAAGAAAGTTTTTAATCAAGGGTTTAAGTTTTGTTTAAAAGAGTTTAAGAGTTTGTTTGAGTTTAGTTTGTGAAGCAAATTTCACAAGAGCAAAGAGGAGATCATCCTTTGGTGTTTGGGCATTCAACTCATCTCTCTCTCACTCTTGATCTATAGAGAAGTTTTCCTTAAACTCAATTCTAGCTATTTATTGTTTTGATCTTAATTTCCATAAGCTAGATTTCTATATTGAGTTTAAATTGTTTTATTGATACTCTCTGTTCACACACAACCTATTGAGCTTATTGTATTTACATTCATAGTATAATTTTGGGTTGTGAGATTAGTGACTTAGAGTTGTGCTTAATTGAGTTCTCACCTTGTTTAGAGAACAAATCATTTGATTTATATTGTGCTTATTGTGAGGATTCACTTGTAATACACTTGTACACCGAGAGAAGTGTGTGGTGAGAGACGGGGTCGAATCCAAGAGGAGTGGCGTCGGTTGACGTGCCTAGGGAGAGGTTGTAACCGAGCACTTGAGGAGGAGGACACGGGCTAGGACCAACACTTAGTGTGTGAGGTGTGATTACATAGTGATTGTATTGTGAGGTGTAAACGTTGTTCGGGTGAACGTAGAAAACCCGGTTGTGATAGTGGAGATCTCCTCGAGGTGAGGAGCGGGGACGTAGGTCGTGGGGACCGAACCTCGTAAACATATCGTTTTGTTTGTGATTGCATTGGCGTTCTTATTCTTCTTTTCATATCTTATATCGCCTTTGTGTATTGCTCATCATATTACCCTATCACTTGTGTAGATTGTTTATTTTACCCTTGTGTTAGTTCATATATCCTTGCTCATATATTTGTAATATCTCATTGATAGGATATATTCATTTGTTCATATTGCTTATCCTAGCTTACGTATCTTGTTGTATTTTATACTTGCTAGGATAACTTGTTAATTAATCTTAATTGGCATTTAATCGGATTAGATTAGTATAAGACCCTAATCACCCCCCCTCAAGGGTCTCACAACGAGACCAACTAATGAAGCTGGTGCGTCAGTGACTATCGCATTTATAGGATTTTTGGCAAACCCTCAGCCATCAACGGGTTTGATGAGCCTTTACCGACTACCATTTGAATCGGGCTATCATGCAAATTATTTAAATCCGTTCTATATGTAATATTGTGCTAAAAGAATAAACTCTCTTAGACTTGGTGCTATGATGTTGAATACATAGGCTTGGTCGTTTTCGCGGGAACGGACCACCCGACAACGCGTGTTAGACGTAGACTTATCTCTAATAAGGGATCAAGATAAAGTCCCCCATGCATCAAACATGGATTTAAAAATGTTGATGGGTTACGTCTTTTTGGATAAAAGATGAACCCGATACTGGAGAGGAAGAATTTCATATTCTATCTCCTGGTCTTTTTTTATTGGTAGAGATGAACCCGATACTGGAGAGGAAGAATTTTATATTCTATCTCTTGGACTCTTTTTTGTTGGTAGAGATGAACAAGATGCCGGAAAGGAAGAATTTTATATTCTATCTCCTGGTCTCTTTTTTGTTGGTAGAGATGAACTCGATGCCCGAGAGGAAGAATTTTATATTTTATCTCCTGCTGCAAAAGAAACTCAAAGTAGGATCTACACGTTGAGAATCCGAAAATGCGAAACTAAGAGTGGGATATCCACTACGAGAATCTGAATGGTTTTGATAACCCTAACAGTCGGAAGGTTTGATTACCCAATCTGAAGGTGAATTTCTCATTTATCGAGATGAAATTCTGACTTCGGCCCTAACTATTTAAAGGTTTGACCAGACGAGAATTTTAAAATGAACCTAACTGTTTAGAGGTTTGATCGTTCAATTTGTGGACCTCTCGTTCATGGAAAGAATCAAGAGGGGATTTTGGCTTTAGCCCTAACTGTTTAAAGGTGTGACCAAATAGGGATTTGAGATGATCCTAACTGTTAAAAGGTTTGATCGTTTAATTTGTGGACCTCTTGTTCATGGAAAGAATCGAGAGGTGATTTTGGCTTTGGCCCTAATTGTTTAAAGGTTTGGCCAAATGGGGATTTGAGACGATTCTAACTGTTTAAAGGTTTGATCGTTCAATTTGTGGACCTCTCGTTCATGAAAAGAATCGAGAGGGGATTTTGGATTTGGCCCTAACTGTTTAAAGGTTTGACTAAATGGGGATTTGAGACGATCCTAACTGTTTAAAGGTTTAATCGTTCAATGTGTGGACCTCTCGTTCATGGAAGGAATCGAGAGGGGATTTTAGTTTTGGTCCTAACTGTTTAAAGGTTTGACCAAATAGGGATTTGAGACGATCCTAACTGTTAAAAGGTTTGATCATTTAATTTGTGGACCTCTCGTTCATGGAAAGAATCAAAAGGGAATTTTGGCTTTGGCCCTAACTGTTTAAAGGTTTGACCAAATAAGGATTTGAGATGATCTTAACTGTTTAAAGGTTTGATCGTTCAATTTATGGACCTCTCGTTCATGGAAAGAATCGAGAGGGGATTTTGTCTTTGGTCCTAACTGTTTAAAGGTTTGACCAAATGAGGATTTGAGACGATCCTAACTGTTTAAAGTTTGATCATTCAATTTGTAGACCTTTCGTTCATGGAAAGAATCGAGATAGGACATTAGCTTTGGTCCTGATTATTTAAAGGTTTGACCAAATGGAGATTTGAGACGATCCTAACTGTTTAAAGGTTTGATCGTTCAATTTGTGGACCTCTCATTCATGGAAGGAATTAAGAGGAGATTTTGGCTTTGGCCCTAACTTTTTAAAGGTTTGATCAAATGGGGATTTAAGATGACCCTAACTGTTAAAAAGTTTGATCGTTCAATTTGTGGACCTATCGTTCATGGAAAGAATCGAGAGGGAATTTTGGTTTTGGCCCTAACTGTTTAAAGTTTTGACCAAATAAGGATTTGAGACGATCCTAACTGTTTAAAGGTTTGATCGTTCAATTTGTGGACCTCTCGGTCATGGAAGGAATCGAGAGGGGATTTTGGCTTTGATCCTAACTGTTTAAAGGTTTGACCAAGCAAACGGAGGGAGTGGAGGTACAAATAACAGTAGGAATGTAGATTTGCACAAATCACGTAGAAGATGTTTTTGGTAACCAGTGATAAGACTTTAACACGAAAAGGGGTTTGCCAATTGTCATGGATTAAAATTTTGGGTGTTGTGCCAGAGCTCAACAGTGGGAGTATTAAAGGCTCGGACACAGCGGGAGTTTGGGTGGATTTAACCACGAAGTATTTTGGTGGACCCACCATCAATTAATTTGATAGATGAGAGATTTTATGGTGGAAGACCATGAATCATCAAGCACTCCATAATTAGACTGTAAAAGTTTCGTGAGGAAAGACTAACCCGATGAGGTCATTGAATCTCTTCTCAACGAAAGAGTGCTTGGAAAGTCACAGTGGGAGTTGGAGAAATTGATCCCGATGATTAAAACCAACAAGAATCGAATGAAGGAAAAACAAATGGGACATGCTTCATCCTTGAAGGATTTCAGAGTTTCGTGAAGGAAGATTGACTTGATGAAGTCATTGAATCTCATCTCAATGATAGAGTACTCTGAAAATTATAGTGGGAGGGTTTTAATCATTTTGAACATGATTGCCACAGCGGGAGGTTCTTAATCATTTTTATCATGATTAAGAGTGGATTATTCAGATGATTGGTTTTCACCTTGAATAATCAATTAGTTTTGGGTTATCCTTAAGAATACTATATATATCATTCTCCAAGAACTTCCCGTTAAATAGGTTACCCTGAATGTACTAGGGATAGTACTTTTTTAGGAACTTCTCGTTTGTAAGCAATGTTGCTGTTCTTGATACAGAATCAGGTCTTGGTTTCTGCCTTCGTATTCAGCTATGATAATCTCGTATCCACCCCCAGCTTTTAGGTGAACCTGAGTCTAATCATATTTGGTTACATTATTAGAGCGTGCAATTTAAGGAAGCAGTTTTTAACCTCTTATATCAGTCGGAGGTTTGGGAAATAGTTTATAGTCGTATACCCTTTGGAGTGCATGGAGAAGCAGTTTATACTCGTATACTCTTTGGAGTTACATGGAGAAGTAGTTTATACTCGTATACTCTTTGGAGTTATGTGTCATCCTTATTTGGCTTGTTTTGTTGTTATGACACCAGAGTCAACTAAGGCTTGGATTTTGTTTTTGAGGCCAAAACAAACCTTAGTAGGATGAAGAACTCTTCTGTGGTACGCACAATAGTTTGGATCCGTAATTCTCTTAGCTCCCTCCTGATCTTTAATAGGTGGTAGCTCGATTTTGTCATTGGCGAGGATGTATTTCAAGATGGCTGGAACTTTATCATCTTTGAAAGAATACTCCTTCTGGAACTTCAGATCGGGAATCTTCTGTTGCCTCCGGGGTTACGGTTATGACGTTTGATTGGCATTCACAGCGGTTGCAGGTGCCGTCGGTTGATTTCTCTCAGCTTTCTTCCTTTTAAGAAAGCGCTCGGCCTGTTCACCGTGTAGTTTTAACTCCTTCCAGGTTTTGGATTGTACAATCCCCAGGACATCCAGGACATTAATGGAGAGATTGTTGTGACATGTCTACAAGATGAATTACTCTGTGATAGGATCCCTACAATTCATTGCCTTGTTGTAGAAGCACTTGACAAAATTATCAACTGACTCTCCGTCTTTTTATTTCTCATCCAGAAGGGTTCCGATTGACACTTCGGTGTTATCATTGAAGAAATTACTAAGGAACAAACTTTCCATGTCATCACAGTAGTTGACGCTCCCAGGCTTGAGACGTCGGTACCAATCGAAAGCGGGCCCACGAAGGGTGCTAACGAATGATCGGACCATCAAAGCCTCATTTTCAGAGATCATGCCCAAATGAGATTTAAAATAAATCAAGTGCTGGGTAGGCGAGCTCTTCCCGTCAAACGGTATGAAGTTAATCAGATTAAATTTTGCCGGGTACGATATTGAATCCTATTCTCTTGGATAGGGATACGGAATACTCGTCTTCTTTACTTCCTGAGCAGATATTAAAGCATTGACTTTGTTTTCAAGGTCTTGCATTTTCTTATCCTCATCTTCATCTCTCTTTGAGTGATGTTGAGGAGAAATAATTGGGCCACCCCCAGTGTTATTAACAGGTGCAATTGAACTACCTCCAATATTGTTGTTGGGAGGATCCATTGAACTACCCCTAGTGTTATTGTTATTGGGAGGTGCATCAGCAAAAATGACTTAATCAACTTCTGGATCACTGTTATCTGCAACATTTTAAGTGTGGCGGCTGGATTCAGCTCGCTGACTGGACTCAGAAGGTTGAAGCCGTTGAGCTTGCAATTCTCTCATTTGTTGAATAGCCAACTCCATTTCCGTCTTCATCTCAGCTCTAATTTCTTCATGTTGTTTGCTTAGAGCTTATTGAAGCATTTGAGCAAACTGATCATGTAAAACCCCGTATATTTTGTTAGAAGTATACGTAAATTATTAGTGATAAATAATTCTATTGTAGTAAATGACTTGAGGTCATGGATATACTTGATAACAAGTTATTAGAGAAGTATGAGTGTAATTATATAGAGTTTTGTGCATTGGTTTTGACAGATTAGCAAAACATGCACGGATCTGGGAAAAGTCTGCTCAGTCGACTTATGAGTCGACTTATGAGTCGACCAATGAGTCGACCTATGAGTCGACTGACGGGCTGATTCCCAGTTTTTCTTTTCTTTTGCGGGTTTGGTTTGGTTTTGTTTCGGGTTTGACCGCTTACATAAAATCTCTCCTACCCGAAACCAACCCCAAAACTCATCAGATCCCAGAGAAAAAACCCTAGCCCTCTCTCCCCTCAAACCGTAGTTCGGTTTTGGCGATTTTTGGAGGATTTTCGAAGGAGTTTGCACAGGATTCCGTGCAGTGCAGCAGAGGAGATAGTGCTTTGGCAGATCCAGGAGTTTGTGCATCATATCAGAGGTGAGTAACATCTCGCCCAGCTCTCACCCACTGTTTGTATAGTTTCTTTGAGTTTTTATTTCGGATTTTTGAGCCTAAATCACTATTTGCGTATAAAAATAGACCTTTATAGCATATGATGCTAATATCGAATATTCTCAGTTTTTAAAAGCTCACAAACGAATTTGTAAATTAAGATCCAGATCTAGAAATTTGTTTAAACATGAGTTTTAATGTGATCTACGGTTTTCAATACGTTTTTAAACATGTTTATATGTTTAGGGTTTTAATGTAAGTGATTACATGTAAAATCTTTCGTTTCTGTTGATACACATGTGTTAGAATCAGAAATATGTGGCTTGTCATGACGAAAAAGAACTTTAGTTTAACATTTTTGCAGATAATCATAGTAAGTAGAAAACTAGGGATTTTCTGCTCAGTCGACCAATGAGTCAACTCATGAGCCGACTTATGAGTCGACTGATGAGTCGACCAATGATTCGACTGATGGAAAAAATTTAGTTTTGTGCTTTGTCTGGTCGACCAATGAGTCGACCAATCCTAGTCGACTCATGAGTCAACTGACGAGGAGATTTTTAGTTTTTCCTCAGTTTGGATCTGTTTAAGTTATTTTAGTTTAACTGAAACTGTTTATGCTTGTTTATTGTTGTTGCGTGCTTTAATATGAACGAGGAGTCGCCTCGAATGACGAGTATTAGAAATTATTGTTTAACTTGTATCTTTACATATGAGATGACATGTGGACACGAGTTTAAGTTTACACACCGTGTCACGTGTGAAATTCGTATAGGTATATCTTTCCACCTACTTATCGATACTTGCACAGTTTGTTCAGTCCTCGTGTTGGACTATAATCCATTGAAGTCCTCGTGTTGGACATTTACCTATTTGTCCATGTGTTGGACATCGGTTTAGACCTTGAGTTGACACTTATACTTGTATAGACTGGACATGACACTTATATGAGTTGTGACATGACACCGTAATTAAGTTCTGAGATGAGTTTGCCTTCTTTTATTCTTGTTCTTGTATTAGATTTTGGGTTTGGTATTTAGGGATTTACAACTTGAGCTACATGGTATATACATGAGGGTTTCCTTGTTTGGATTATTTCACTCGACGTACCTATGCTTGTGTTGTAATTTCCTAAATACTAAAATCCTCTTATACGTAGGTAAATTACAATTTGAGCTACATGGTATATACATGAGGGTTTCCTTGTTTGGATTATTTCGCTCAACGTACTTATGCTTACTTTGTAATGACCTAAATAGGATCAGTGATTTTATATATATATATGTATTAACTGTATTTTCTGTATACAACAAGCCATTTCCCTTGGGATTGGTTGTGATGTTGCTCGCTAGCGCTTTGACGCTCGTTGTCCCTCCCCCTTTTAGGTAACGAGCCAGGAGCCCGGAGAGTCGCAGGTTGATGGCGATGCATTTTAGCTCCAGCTGTCCATTTAGTTATATTTTCTTTTGAGCTCCACTGTAGACTTTTGTTTAGACATTTGAGAGTTTTATTCTAGAAGTTGTAAAGGCTGTGTGCCTTATTACCTCTTGTCAGAAATTTTGTATTCGAGACTTGTTGAGTACTTCAGTTTATTTATTTTAGACATTGACTTGTTCTTCAGTATGCTAGATGATGGAATACTAATTTGATCTCTATTTTTTCATCAGTTGACTCTTGTATTATCTTTTACTTGCTTTTTTACCTACACCTATTATTGACCCTACTAGAGAGATAGTAATTGTGATGGTGAAACATGTTATTGCATGGTGTGGTGCATGACAGGTTTGACATTTTTAGTTTTACCTTGGACTGCAACCTTGTGTGAACCCAGGGGCGTCACAGATCCGGGGTGATTGTGAATGATTCCACGGCTTGTCCTACACTGGACATTGTATCATCAGAGGCAACTGCAAAACAAGTATCTGAGAGTTCCTCATCTAAAGACAAACCTTCATGCATTCTCCTATAATCTCTACGTCTAGTGGCCCTTAACTGTAGCCGTGACATTCTTTGAGGGAGGCTCTGATCAACTCTCCGTCCTGGAGAAATATCAGAATCAAGGTTGACTGAATGTCGTTTTTCTCTGTCGGTCATGTTAATAGTGACCTATGGAAGCTCAATATGTTGAACGACAGATATTCTTTTGCAGAAACGCTTCGACCTGGCTTTGACGTTTCGGTAGAAAGTCTATATGTTGAACGACAGATATTCTTTTGCAGAAACGCTTCGACCTGGCTTTGACGTTTCGGTAGAAAGTCTTTGGAATATAGAAACCCTTGGCGGTTGCAGAAACGCTTCGACCTGGCTTTGACGTTTCGGTAGAAAGTCTTTGGAATATAGAAACCCTTGGCGGTTTGACTTTAGAGCAGCTGCATTTAGACAACACTGCTTTGATAAGCTTTTCATATATACAATGAGGACTTGTTTCTCGAACAGTTCTTTTTCATGATTTGTTTGCATCCTTAGTTTGATAGTACAGCTCATCAATATGGTGACCAGAGCAACTTATCTTCTGTTTTTATTTTTGAACCGTGTTGACATACGTAGGACGACTTGTCGTTGCCTCTGAGTGATCTAAGGTTATATGTTTAGATCAAACCCCTTGCGGGCATGGAGTCTTTACAGGCCCCAAATGAGAAGAAATTGAAGTTTTCCCCTCCTTGGATTGCTTTGTCTTGATAGGAGAATACTTACGACCCCCAGTATAAGAATTTACTCGGGGTTCGATTATCGGACCCAAGCGTTCTTTGATTGGAGCTTTGCCTCGATCATCAGGTAAAGGACTGAGACTATCCACCATTGTGACTTTGAATTTTGATAGGTCATGACTGACCCAAGGCTTCACCGGTGACGTAGCAGATCAGCCGTAGGGGATACCAGCAGTTCCTATCAGTGAGAGACTCCTAGAGTCCGCACCTACAGCTATTCCACCAGCAGTCCCAGATAGAGCCACAGAACAGGAGGCTTGGCTCCGTATGGTTGAGAGGTACCAAAATATGAGAGCACCAGAGTTCTAGGGGTCAGTAGATCCTCTTGCAGCTCATAAGTGGAAGGAGGATGTGAGTAACATCCTCGATATATTTAATGTGGATTCGGTCCAGAAGCAGAGATTGGTATCCTACAGCCTGAACGGAGACGCCGAGAGAAGGTATAGACTCCAGTTCACTCCAGAGCACCGGATGACCCTCGCATGGGAGGACTTTATTTATTTCTTCGATGGATAGTATATTTCTTCTGTAGCACGGACGAGAAAGGAGCTTGAGTTGTCACGGTTTGACTCAGGGGGATATGTCAGTGGCAGATTTTGAGAGCAGATTTATGGAGTTGCTACACTTCACGGGCATGTGGCAGACAGGAGAGCGCCAGGCTCAGATGTTCTTAGCAGGGCTCCGCCCTAATCTTCGTTGATACCTCGTCTCGAGGAAGTTCTATTCAGTTCGAGAGGTAGCAGAAGCCGCCACCTCACAGAAGATTGAGGCTGCCATGTTTCAGAAGGATAAGGAAGGGAAGACCAAGGTAGGGCAGACAGGGGATACGGGCAAGAACAAGAGGCCTTTTCTGGATCCCAGCAGCAACAAGGCCCTCATAAGAAGGGACCACAGCAGGATCATAGAGCGCATCAGCAGTGCAAGTTTTAGGGAGTGTGTTTTAACTGTCGTAAAGTCAGACATAAGGCATCGGAGTGCCGTAGCACACCAGCAGGAGCCCAGCAGGGCAAGGGTCCGAACCAGCAGCAGCAGTGACAGCAGAGCAGAGGTTAGGGCCAGCAGACAAGACTTGAGGCACCGCCAGCAGCACAGAGGACAGAGGGTCAGATTCGTGTAGTTTAGGAGGTTCCTCAGGGGCAGATAATTCTATATTCTCCAGCACTAGCAATAGAACAGACTCCAGCCACAGGCAGAGTATATGCGGAACAGTAGTGGAGGGTACGTTCCTTGTGAATTCTTTTCCCTCCCGTATTCTCTTCGATTCGGGAGCTTCACATTCCTTCATTTTGTATGATTTTATGTCTAGACTCCAGCTCGTAGCTCAGCCATTAGACACCCCTTTATCAGTTTCCACCCCTTTAGGTGAGATATCGCTTCTGGAGAGCATTTGTAGGAGGTGTACTATCAGTTTAGATGAGTCAGAGTTCGTTGTCAATTTGATAGTGTTACATATGTCCGAGTTCGATGTCATCCTTGGTATGGATTGGTTGTCTTCCTACCATGTTAGTATTGACTGCTTTACGAAGACAGTCAATTTGCGAGAGTCCGATGGGTCCGAGATGGTTGTAGCAACCTCTTAGGGCAACCGTTTTGCGGAGTCGTTTCTGGCGTACATCGAGGAGGTGATGCGACAGGATCAGGGTGTTAATTTATTAGAGACTAGAGTTGTCTCAGAGTATCAGGATGTCTTTCAGGACATACTTGGACTACCTCCTGTGAGAGAGGTTGAGTTCTGTATTGAGTTGCAGCCAGGCACAGCCCCGATATCCCGTGCACCCTATCGCATGGCACCAGCTGAGATGAGGGAGCTTCAGACCCAATTGGACGAGTTGTTAGCTTAGGGTTTTATTCATCAGAGTCATTCTCTTTGGGGCGCACCGGTCCTCTTCGTGAAGAAGAAGGACGGTAGTATGAGATTGTGCATTGATTATAGAGAGTTGAATAAGGTCACTATCCGAAATAGGTACACATTACCTAGGATTGATGACTTGTTCGACCAGTTGCAGGGAGCGCAGTTCTTCTAGAAGATTGATCTTCGTTCTGGTTATCATCAATTGCGGGTTCGGGAGATGGATATTCCTAAGACCGCCTTTCTTACTCGATATGGATCTTTCGAGTTCGTGGTCATGCTATTCGGACTGACCAATGCACCCGCGGTATTCATGGACTTGATGAATCAGGTTTTCCGTCCCTTCTTAGATCAGTTTGTGATTGTTTTTATCGACGATATCCTCATTTATTCGAGATCGGAGGCAGACCACGAGCAGCACCTACGGTTAGCTTTGAGGACTCTGCAGGAGCATCAGTTATATGCTAAGTTCAGCAAGTGTGAATTTTGGCTTTCAGAAGTCAGATTTCTCGGCCACGTCATCAGTAGAGAGGGCATAGCAGTAGATCCAGCTAAGGTTACAGCAGTTCTTGATTGGGAACCGCCAAAGACGGTGACAGAGATTCGTAGCTTCTTGGGCTTAGCCGACTATTACAGGAAGTTCATCCAGGACTTCTCGAAGATTTTGACGCTACTTACACGCCTTACGAAGAAGGGTGTACAGTTCATTTGGAGTGTGGAATGCCAGAAGGCCTTTGATATCTTGAAGACTAAGTTGACTTCAGCGCCAGTTTTGACTATTTCGAGCAGTGACAGGACATTCGTCATCTACACAGATGCATCGTTGTCAGGCTTAGGAGGTGTATTGATGCAGACTCGGAGAGTAGTAGCACATATATCATGGCAGTTGAGGGTGCATGAGCAAAACTATCCCACGCATGACTTGGAGTTAGCAGTAGTGGTATTTGCATTAAAGTCATGGAGGCACTACTTGTATAGAGTGCAGTTTGAGTTGTTCACAGACCACCAGAGTCTAAAGTATCTTTTTTCTTAGAAGGAACTCAACCAGAGATAGAGAAGATGGATTGAGTTTATCAAGGACTACGAGTTCGCGATTCAGTTTCATCCGGGGAAGGCGAACGTCGTAGCAGATGCTTTAAGCAGGAAGCGTCGACATCGGGTTTTGGCTTTGAGGTGTTCATTGTATAGAGATCTTCTTACTCTTAGCCAATTTGATTTCAGACCCGAGATTGGTGGAACCAGTGTATTTTTGGGAGCTGTATCAGTACAGCCATCTTGGAGTATCAGAGTTGTCAGAGCTCAGCTGGAAGACTCTTGGATTCAAACCCAAAAGGAGGAGATTTCCAAACAGCTTAAAACTGATTGGACCATTAGAGCAGATGGAGGCCTACGGATGAAGGGTAGATTGGTTATGTCATCCAGTGCTGAGTTGAAGAGGGAGTTATTTGATAAAGCCCATCGTACTCGATATACAGTGCATCTAGGAACCACCAAGATGTACAAGGACCTGAAGAGACACTTCTGGTGGAGTGGTATGCGTAGAGAGATTGCAGAGTATGCGGCTAAGTGTTTTACCTGTCAGCAGGTGAAGGCAGAACATCAGAGACCAGTAGGAACACTTCAGTCTTTACCCATCCCAGAGTGGAAATGGGTGGATATTTCTATGGACTTCGTTGTAGGGTTGCCGAAGTCAAAAAAGGGGAATGATTCTGTTTGGGTGATAGTGGACCGGTTGACGAAGTCAGCACATTTTATTCCAGTAAGGACTTCATATACAGCTGAGGCGTACGCGAGGATATTTATTCGGGAAATAGTCTGACTTCATGGAGTTTCTGATACGATTGTGTCGGATCGAGGTTCGGTGTTCACTTCATATTTTTGGAGGAGTTTCTAGGATTCGTTTTGCAGCAGACTATCCTACAGCAGTGTATTCCACCCACAGACAGATGGTCAGACGGAGAGGGTGAATTAGGTGTTGGAAGACATGTTGCGGGCTTGTGTCATAGACTTTCAAGGTAGCTGGGAGGAGCATATTCCACTGATAGAGTTCGCTTATAACAATAGTTATCAAGCGACGATCGGTATGGCCCCATATGAGACATTGTACGGGAGACCTTGTAGATCACCGATATGTTGGGCAGAGCCAAAGGATAGCTTAATGCTTGGACCAGAGCTTGTGAGGCAGACTACTAAGAAGGTAGCATTGATCAGAGATAGGATTTTAGCTAATCAGAGTCGGCAAAAGAGCTATGCAGATAAGAGATGAAGACCCTTAGAGTTTCAGGTTGGAGATTCAGTTATGCTGAAGGTATCGCCTATGAAAGGCGTTCAGCGATTCGGGAGACGAGGAAAGCTGGCACCGAGGTATATTGGACCCTTATGGATTTTGGAGTGCATTGGAGCTGTGTCATACAGACTAGATCTTCCAGCATTGATGTCTAGTATACACAATGTATTTCATGTTTCTATGCTCAAGAAACACTTGCATGATGAGGAGCAGCAGCGAGTATTAGATGCACCAGAGATTGAGCTTCAGGAGGATTTGACTACAATTGAGATTCCAGTTTGTATACTTGCCAGGGAGGGCAAGAGGCTTAGAAACAAGATAATTCCTTTGGTGAAACTTCAGTGGAACCGAAGAGGCGTTGATGAGATTTCTTGGGAGCGTGAAGAGGACATGCGTCGCGACTATCCACACATGTTTGAGCAGGTAAATTAAATCTTTTTCTATGATTTATATATGGCTTATAGATTCAATTATGATGATGTTTATACTTAAGGATAAAATGAGGGTATTACCACTTATCTCCTAAGTACTCCGAACATATGGTATATATATGAGGGGTTCCTTGTTTGGATTTTTCGCTCGATATACTTGTTCTATTTAGTTAGGGGTTAAGTGGGGGTATTTACATTTTAGAGGGTTAAGTGTAGACATCGTATAAGATTTTCGAGAGCGCGAATTATGCTATACAGTACGACCTCCTGCATCTATAGAGGAAGTGGATTGATTTATGTGTGTGAATAATTATGTGGTTATATTTAGATTTAACGCTAGAATGAGGATATTTCCGCTTAATTCATAATCTTTTGGAACACATGGTATATATATGAGGGGTTCCTTATTTGGATTTTTCACCCGACGTACTAGTTCCATTTGATTAGGGGTTGAGTAGGAATATGGTCATCTTGGATTGTTAAATATAAATATCGTTAAATGCTTGTCTAGAGTAATATTATTTGTTTAAGTATGATTTCTGAATTTTGAGGACGAAATTCTTTTAAGGGGGGAAGAATGTAAAACCCCGTATATTTTGTTAGAAGTATATGTAAATTATTAGTGATAAATAATTCTATTGTAGTAAATGACTTGAGGTCATGGATATACTTGATAACAAGTTATTAGAGAAGTATGAGTGTAATTATATAGAGTTTTGTGCATTGGTTTTGACAGATTAGCAAAACATGCACGGATCTGGGAAAAGTCTGTTTAGTCGACTTATGAGTCGACTTATGAGTCGACCAATGAGTCGACTGATGAGTCGACCTATGAGTCGACTGATGGGCTGATTCCTAGTTTTTCTTTTCTTTTGCGGGTTTGGTTTGGTTTTGTTTCGGGTTTGACCGCTTACATAAAATCTCTCCTACCCGAAACCAACCCCAAAACTCATCAGATCCCAGAGAAAAAACCCTAGCCCCTCTCTCCCCTCAAACCGTAGTTCGGTTTTGGCAATTTTTGGAGGATTTTCGAAGGAGTTTGCACAGGATTTCTTGCAGTGCAGAGGAGGAGATAGTGCTTTGGCAGATCCAGGAGTTTGTGCATCATATCAGAGGCGAGTAACATCTCGCCCAGCTCTCACCCACTGTTTGTATAGTTTCTTTGAGTTTTTATTTCGGATTTTTGAGCCTAAATCACTATTTGCGTATAAAAATAGACCTTTATAGCATATGATGCTAATATCAAATATTCTCAGTTTTTAAAAGCTCACAAACGAATTTGTATATTAAGATCCAGATCTGAAAATTTGTTTAAACATGAGTTTTAATGTGATCTACTGTTTTCAATACGTTTTTAAACATGTTTATATGTATAGGGTTTTAATGTAAGTGATTACATGTAAAATCTTTCGTTTCTGTTGATACACATGTGTTAGAATCAGATTACATGTAAAATCTTTCGTTTCTGTTGATACACATGTGTTAGAATCAGAAATATGTTGCTTGACATGATGAAAAAGAACTTTAGTTTAACATTTTTGATACACATGTGTTAGAATCAGAAATATGTTGCTTGACATGATGAAAAAGAACTTTAGTTTAACATTTTTGCAGATAATCATCGTAAGTAGAAAACTGGGGATTTTCTGCTCAGTCGACCAATGAGTCGACTCATGAGCCGACTTATGAGTCGACTGATGAGTCGACCAATGAGTCGGCTGATGGGAAAATTTCAGTTTTATTCTTTGTCTGGTTGACCAATGAGTCGACCAATCCTAGTCGACTTATGAGTCGACTGACGAGGAGATTTTCAGTTTTTCCTCAGTTTGGATCTGTTTAAGTTATTTTAGTTTAACTGAAACTGTTTATGCTTGTTTATTGTTGTTGTGTGCTTTAATATGAACGAGGAGTCACCTCGAATGACGAGTATTAGAAATTATTGTTTAACTTGTATCTTTACATATGAGATGACATGTGGACACGAGTTTAAGTTTACACACCGAGGCACGTGTGAAATTCGTATAGGTATATCTTTCCACCTATCTCATCGATACTTGCACAGTTTGTTCAGTCCTCGTGTTAGACTATAATCCATTGAAGTCCTCGTGTTGGACTATAATCTATTTCAGTCCTAGTGTTGGACATTTACCTATTTGTCCATGTGTTGGACATCAGTTTAGACCTTGAGTTGACACTTATACTTGTATAGACTGGACATGACACTTATATGAGTTGTGACATGACACCGTAATTAAGTTCTGAGATGAGTTTGCCTTCTTTTATTATTGTTCTTGTATAAGATTTTGGGTTTGGTATTTAGGGATTTATAACTTGAGCTACATGGTATATACATGAGGGTTTCCTTGTTTGGATTATTTCGCTTGACGTACCTATGCTCGTGTTATAATTTCCTAAATACTAAAATCCTCTTATACGTAGGTAAATTACAATTTGAGCTATATAGTATATACATGAGGGTTTCCTTGTTTGGATTATTTCGCTCGACGTACTTATGCTCACTTTGTAATGACCTAAATAGGATCAGTGATTTCATATATATGTATTAACTGTATTTTCTGTATACCACGAGCCATTTCCCTTAGGGTTTGTTGTGATGTTGTTTGCTAGCGCTTTGACGCTCGTTGTCCCTCCCCCTTTCAGGTAACGAGCTAGGAGCCCAGAGAGTCGTAGGTTGATGGCGATGCATTTTAGCTCCAGCTATCCATTTAGTTATATTTTCTTTTGAGCTCCATTGTAGAATTTTGTTTAAACATTTGAGAGTTTTATTCTAGAAGTTGTAAAGGCTGTGTGCCTTATTACCTCTTGTCAGACATTTTGTATTCGAGACTTGTTGAGTACTTCAATTTATTTATTTCAGACATTGACTCGTTCTTCAGTATGCTAGATGATGGAATACTAATTGGATCTCTATTATTTCATCAGTTGACTCTTGTATTATCTTTTACTTGCTTTTGTACCTACACCTATTATTAACCCTACTAGAGAGATAGTAATTGTGATGGTGAAACATGTTATTGCACGGTGTGGTGCATGGTAGGTTTGACATTCTTAGTTTCACCTTGGACTGTAGCCTTGTGTGAACCCAGGGGCGTCACAGATCAGGGGTGATTGTGAATGATTCCATGGCTTGTCTTACACTGGACATTGTACCATCAGAGGCAACTGCAAAATAAGTATCTGAGTCTTCCTCATCTGAAGACAAACCTTCATGCATTCTTCTATAATCTCTACGTCTAGTGGCCCTTAGCTGAAGACAAACCTTCCATGGCTTCCTCATCTGAAGACAAACCTTCATGCATTCTCCTATAATCTCTACGTCTAGTGGTCCTTAGCTATAGCCTTGACATTCTTTGAGGGAGGCTCTGATCAACTCTCTGTCTCGGAGAAAAATTAGGATCAGGGTTGACTGAATGTCGTTTTTCTCTGTTGGTCATGTTGATGGTGACCTATGGAAGCTCATTATGTTGAACGACAGATATTCTTTTGCAGAAACGCTTCGACCTGGCTTTGACGTTTCGGTAGAAAGTCTTTGGAATATAGAAACCCTTGGCGGTTCGACTTTAGAGCAGCTGCATTTAGACAACACTGCTTTGATAAGCTTTTCATATACATAATGAGGACTTGTTTCTCAAACAGTTCTTTTTCGTGATTTGTTTCCATCCTTAGTTTGATAGTACAACTCATCAAAATGGTGACCAGAGCAACTTGTCTTCTGTTTTTATTTTTGAACCTTGTTGACATACGCAGGACGACTTGTCGTCGCCTCTGAGTGATCCAAGTTTATATGTTTAGATCAAACCCCTTGCGGGCATGGAGTCTTTACAGGCCCCAAACGAGAAGAAATTGAAGTTTTCCCCTCCCGGGATTGCTTTGTCCTGATAGGAGAATACTTACGACCCCCAGTATAAGAATTTACTCGAGGTTCGATTATCGGACCCAAGCGTTCTTTGATTGGAGCTTTTCCTCGATCTTCAGGTAAAGGACCGAGATGATCCGCCATTGTGACTTTGAATTTTGACAGGTCATGACTGACCCAAGGCTTCACCAGTGATGTAGTAGATGCGGTTGCAATAGACGGACCAGGCACAGACGTCGACAGGGTTGAAGAGGAAACCTCGACAATTTTCTTTGGCCGCGATAGTGGAGACTGCCGCGGTTGAAGGATGTGACCCGCCAATTTGATTTTTGCATAAGTTCAGATTTAGGAATCCAAATTTTACGATTCTTTGGTGATTCTTTAGACACCATTTCCTTTTTTCCTCCTCGTCTTTGTTGCAAGAGAGCAAGGGCATGAGCGGTGTTTGCACGATGCTTTTGTATGCATTCTTTGAGGGTCGAACGAGCCCTTTTGACGAGAGTCCATTCTTCCGTTGTAAGTTTAGCAGAGATGTGAGTGGTTTGTCGTTGGGGCGACTGGACCACTTGATGCATTCTCGACTCTAGGTCCGCGTAGTAACGAACCCTATTGGTTTGTTCCAAGGCCTTAGCCATTTGACGAGCGAGGCGTTGGCATTGTCTCTGACGAGCCCTCTTCATCAGATTTGGCGAACTTCGATTGAACGATTCCTTAATTAGGGAGGAATCATCATGAGCAGAGCTTTCGGCTTTGGAGGTCACCGGGATAATATTGCGAGGGGAGGCCTCGGCAACAATTGGGTGAGAGTCTTCACCTTGGGCCTTCTTTGGCATGTAAGCCTTCTTCAATGGTGAGATCCTCTTGTACTTGCGAGATAATGAAGATCTTGAAGAGGATGATGAGAGATATTCCTCGAACTTGGTTTGGTCAAACTCATACTCGACCGTGAATTCAACCGGTATCTTGATCGGCTACGATACGACGGTCTCGGTAGCGAGACCGTTGGCTCCCACTGTGGTCGTCAGTTTGTTTTCGTCGGAAATCATTTTCATTATGGAATCCATTAAAACTTTGATCGCTTGCAATGAATTACACAAAAAAGTAAGAAAATTACAATTCCCTAGAAAATAACACAAAAATTGTTTATCAACTCCTGTTTTTGTGGGAACTTTGCCTATGCCGGGGTGCGTTAGCCCGTGGAACACTGATTCATATGATTCTGATTGAACCGTGAAGGATTTTGAATGTTCTTTTTCATTTATTAAAATAAGAACATTAAGCGAATATCTTATCGATGTAAGATGTTTATTTTTCCAAAGATCAAGTCTGAGCTTAGATCTCTAGGAATCACCAAAAGCTTCTTAAAAGTATTTTTGAAAGATGAAGACTCTCTCTCTTGCTCAAATCCACAAAGTTCAAGCCTCTATGCTCTAATTCTGCTCTCCGTCCTTGGCCTCGTGTGTAAGGAGGTATTTATAAGGATAATGGTCCATAACTGTTAAAATGGAGTCAAACTAACTGAGCAACAACACTCTCTTTGGGAGCGTCAGTCGCCACTACCGCGGCCTTTAGCGCGACAATCTACACTGCCGCGGCTGAAGAGGCAGTTTCAGTCACGTTCAGCCACGTTTGTAACTGCTCTCCCATGACTTTAAATCTATGAAATACCATTTTTCTCGGTGTGTAACCATCCCTCCACGTCAGTGCACGTTCTCTTTTTGTTATGATGCCACGTGGACCCTCAGAGGATGTCAAAAAAAACCGTCATCAAATCACAAGAAGACGCTCCATGAATACGCGTGTCACATTCCACTGCCGTACCTACGCTCGTCACTGGTGACTGACACGCCTACTCGCGTCAGTGTACATGGTTACATGTATTCATGTTGTTCTTCTATGTTGTTTCACCCATTTCTTTGCTTCTTTTGGCTATGGATTATCCCCTCTGACTTAGATAATGACATTCATTGTATTCTCTTTGTCTTGGGCTGTATTTTGGATTTTTATAAGTATTTTTAGACGCCTACTATTCTATCGTGTCTCTTCGTGATGATAATTAGTCTTTTGGTGCCATAAGTCATAACTAGATCAAATCAGAACTGTAATATGAAAATCTTGATGATTTAAATTATAATGGTCAAGATGTATGGATATAGCGGTGAGATGATTCGCCAAACACACACACTCTATCTCTCTCCCCGCTGCTGTATGTGACTCTAATTTTTGTTAGATTTTTTGGTCAAAACTATTTTCCAAAAATGAGTTTTTAAACTATGTATTTATTAATTACTGGTATTTTTAAAAATTCTTAGTAGCGTAACGAAAAGTTAAAGTTTTGGTGTTTCAAAAGGTCCTGTGTTCGAACCTTGCCAACGGTAAGCCGAGAATTATTTTTATTCAATTAATCCCTTATAAGTTCTCGTGGGTCGTAGGCCCATGGGCTCATGGGCCAATGGGCCGGTGATCGGGGCTAATCGGGTTGAGACGCTAAGTGATGTTTTGTAAGGCGTACTTTGCACTTCGTACGGAGGCATCGGGGCTAGGTGGCGCCTCGTAGGCCGCTTCACAACAAGGGAACGCGACTCTTGCGTTCACACGAGGTGCGACCCTCGCGTTTGTGAGAGGCAATGCGGCCCTCGTGTTGCGTTGAAACGCGAACCTCTTATTCAGTCGTTACTTCATGCAACAAATAAGCCTGCATGCAGCCCCTTGGGGCAGCTCTTGTGGATACTTAAAAACGTTAAAGTGTTGAATCTATTGAGCTGTTGTGCTGCTGCTGTAGAGTTTGAAAATGTGCAAGATTTAGTTTGTGCCCGAAGGAACATAGCCCTAAACCGAAAGGTTTTTACAGATCGAAAGATCTTTGTTTTAACCGAAAGGTGTTTTTCAGATAGAAAGATCTTTGCCTGAACCGAAAGGTTTTGAACCGAAAGATTTTATTAGATCAAGGAGATCTTTGCCTTAACAGAAATGTTTTAACCAAAAGGTTTTGAATCGAAAGGTTTAACAGATCGATGAGATCTTTGCTTTGACTGAAATGTCTTATAGATCGAGGAGATCTTGATAGTGATTGGTCGGTGTATATCAGTGTACTATATTGTTATTCCTAGAAGTAGTTTGGCCTTAGGATCCTTACACAAGAGTAGGCCAAATATTTCTTTAAGCATATCGTTTCATAAATATACAACAACTAAACTTGAAAAGTTTTAAAAATATAGTACTTCAACTATCTAATAGATTTATCTGCTTTATTCTAGATTTAGCTACATGCGCCAACAATCTTAAAACAGTACTTCTGACATATAATGGATCTTGTGAGAACACTTGGAGTGGACTATCTTAAGTTAGAGAACTTTGACGGATCCAACTTTAACGCATAGCGATGAAAAGTGATTTTCAGAATGCAACTCCTGAAAATCTACTATGTGATTTCTTAGGAGAAACCCAACTCTGAAGAAGATTCTGAGTCTGAAGCCTCTTGGGCTAGAGATGATCACTTCTGCAGGAGTTATCTTTTCAACTGCCTGATCGATCATTTTGCAGATGCTTACACCAACAAGCCCTTTGCAAAGGAAATCTGGAATGCTTTGGAGGACCAGTACAAGGATGAGGAGCTGTCCAAGTCTCACCTCATCGATAATTTTCTGGACTTCAAATTCGAAGATGACATTGAGGTTTTGCCTCAAGTTAAAGAGCTTAAAAAGCTTGTTATGGAGCTAAAGGATGAAAAGATCAATCTTTGTCAAACATTCATCTCAGGTGCAATTGTCAACAAGCTTCCTTCATCTTGAATGTTATTCTCCACTGATATTCGGAGAAGGAAAAGACAGGTGACTCTGTTTGATTTGAAGATGTTCATTCGGACCGAGGACGAAATTTGGACTCGCATGAAGAATGAGCTCCTTGCTAAGCAGAAGGAGTTTGCTAACATAATGGCTGCTAAATCTGAAAAGGGTACTAGTTCTTCTTTCAAGATGAAGAAGAAGTCTTTTAATAAAAAGAAGAACCAAAACTCAAAGAATCTAAATGTTCAGAAGAAAGAGTTCAAGAAGAACGGCAAATGCTTCAACTGTAGGAAGCAAGAACATTTTACCAAGGAATGCAAAGCACCAAAGAAGAGAACATCACACAATGTTAATCAAGTTGACAATTATGTGGCTATGCTCTTCCGGGTGACAACTCCCAACAACATCTCTGGTTGGTGGTTAGACATAGGTGCTACCTGTCATATCTGCTCCAACAGAGATTTGTTCTCTTCTTATGTTGTTGCCAAAGAACGTATCAATGACTGATCATTCTGTAGTGTATATTCTTGGAACTGGGACTGTGGTGTTGACTCTCTCTTCAGGGAAGACTCTCACATTGAAGGATGTAAAATATGTTCCCTTAATTGTCAAAAACTTAGTCTCTAGAAGCCTGCTATGTGGCGCATGTATGAGGCTGGATTTTCAAGGAGGAAATGTTGTGTTATCTTTTAAGAAAATATATTTTGAAAATGCATATCATGCTAATAACATGTATAAGATCAGTACTATTGTACCCAACTCAGTTATAAATAAAATATCCTTTTCTGCTTACTCCTCTGTGTGATAACATTATAGATTGGGACATGTAAATTATAGAAAACTATCTAGCATGGAGAAGTTATGATTACCTTCAAAATATGGGGGTAACAAACCTAAGAAGTGTGAAGTCTGCATGCAAGCGAAAATGACAAGGAAGCCATTTTCAAGTGTCACAAGAAGAACCAACCTATTGGATCTGATTCACTCAGATACTTGTGACTTCAAGTGCTTCATCACTCGAGACGGCATGAAGTACTTCATCACCTTCGTTGATGTCCATTCTCGCTTCTGCCATGTCTACCTCCTAAAATCTAAAGATGAAGCCTTCAGTAAATTTATTGAGTTTTGAACTCGTGTGGTGAAGCAACTTGGACTTTAGGCGAAAAGACTTAGGAGCGACAGAGGATGAGAGTACCGATCCAAGAAATCAGAAGCATACTTCAATGAGCATGGAATCATTGCTGAAACTACTGCTCTATATTCTCCGCAATCCAATGGGATCACAGAAAGAAAGAATTGCACATTAACTGAGATGGTGAATTCAATGCTAATCTCATCTGGTCTATCTACCTGCTATTAGGGAGAGGCTATGCTAATGGTAAATTGAATTCTGAACAGAGTACCCTATTTCAAAATGACAGTACTCCTCATCAATTATGGTTGGGATATCCAGATCCTTTGGATAGTCTCAAAGTGTAGGGGTGTTTCGTATATGTTCGAGTTCCAGATATCAGAAGGCCTAAGCTCGGACCAAAGGCAAACAAAATTCTTTGAGGACAAGTTTATCAAGGATAAATGTTTATTGCTCAAAGATATACTAGAGAATGCTGGTACGTTAGATGCACCAAAGATCATTGAAACTCGGGATGCAGAGAATGCTGGTACATTAGAAGCACCAGAGGAGCCAGTTTTGCGAGAAACTGAAAGTGTCAATGATGGAGTTACCAAACCACCTTCCAAGTGTGTCAGGTGACAAAAAAATTTTGGAGATGATTTCATCATCTATAATGTAGAAGGAGATCCACAAACTTTCCAAGAAGTAATATAGTCAAAAGACGTTCTTCTGTGGAAAGAAGCTATAGATGATGAGATGGATTCATTGATCCAAAATCACACTTGGGAACTAGTGTATGTACCTAAAGGTGTAAGGCCTATCAGTTGCAAGTGGATCTTCAAGAAGAAGCTTAGTCCTGATGGTACTATTAAGAAGTACAAAACAAGACTGGTGACAAAAGGAGTCTCTCAGAAAGAAGGAATAGATTTTTTTGATATTTATGGAAAGGTTTGTAGGATTACTATCATCAAAGTGCTTATCGCATGGGCGGCGATAAAAAAAAGTTTGTTATACATCAGTTAGATATGAAGACCGCCTTTCTCAATGGAGATCTCACAAAAGAGATCTACATGAAACAACCAGAAGGACTTGATGCTCCGGCTGATAAAGTTTGTAAACTTTTTAAGTCTCTATATGGACTTAAGCAGGCACCGAGAAGTTCGATGGGGTTGTTCGCAACAATGGTATCAAGTCAATGAATTTGACAAGTGTTTATATATCACGATCGCTGAAGGAAATGTGATGGTTATCTGCCTCTATGTGGATGATATGCTCATCATCGGGAGTGATTTGGAGATAGTAATATATATCAAGAAATTTCTTTCAGCACAGTTCAGCATGAGGGACCTTGGAACTACGGACGTAATTCTCGGAATCAAAATCATATACTCTAAAGAAGGTATTGGATTGTCCCAATCTCATTATGTTGAGAACATAATAAGAAAGTATGGCTATTACAACCTACCAGAACTATCAGTGCCATATGATTATAACAAGAAGCTATGATCGAACACTGGAAGACCAGTAAAGCGGCTAAGGTACTCAAATCATTAGGAGTCTTATGTACATGATAAGCTGCACAAGGCCAGATATAACATTCGCTGTAGGAATGCTTAGTAGGTTTATAAGTAATCCTAGAAAGCTTTATTGGGATGCTTATAGGCATCAAAAATTGCCTATAGATTACTGCACACAGCTCGAGATAAAAAGAAGATGATAAACGTCATCATCTGAGTCAAAGATGATCACCCGATACAAGGAATGCACAAAAATGCGAAACACCGGGGACACGTGCAATTTTTAAGGTCAAGAAAGTGTCTAAGAAACTTCAAAATTGCTCATAGTTTTTGAGACAAGGAATGTGTCTCGGAAACTATGAGACAACCCATAATTTTCGAGACACAGAAACAGTCTCAGAAAATATGGAGGAGTTTCACACTTCTGTTGACGATTTTCTTGGGTTTTGTGCGGTCCACATGGCTTCATAACTGCTAGGGATCGTGTGTGAATGTGGGAGGACCGTTACAAATGAAAAGGATGCTCATAACTACAGAAATAATGGCACTTAAACGTGGGAAGTTAGTTACAAAACGGACTAGCTGACCTCCTTCTTCCGAGACACAGAACATGTCTCGAAAATAGGGGATGTCAGTTGGGCTTTGTTTTGACTTTCTACCTTGAGTAACTGCTTCTAAGGACTGTAAATGCTTCTCTATCACCCATGTGCATGAGAACCAAGCAGATTCTAGGCAGAGACTTGAGCTTTTGGTGAATTTTGAGCAAGAGAGAGAGAGAGAGAGAGAGAGAGAGAGAGAGAGAGAATCTTGCATCGTTTTTAAGGAATCTTCAAAGTCTTCGATGTTTCTTCCAGATCTAAGTTTTGACTTGATCTTGAGAAGAGTGTTTTATCTTACCTTGTTGAGATATCCACTTTTGTCCTTGTTTCTAAAATGAAACATCAACCCTAATCCTTCCTCGGATTAATCTGGATCTATGGTTTGGTCATCCACGGGCTAACGCACCCCCGACATAGGTGAAGATCCCACGCAAGTAGCGAATAATAAATGTTCCTACGTGTGTTTCTAGTGAGCACTCTTAATCTTTTTTTTATTATAAAGAGAAGTTTTACAAAGCACAAAGCTTACTCTTTTGTTTTCATTGTAATCGATAAACGTTTGTAATAGATTCTGCAATAAAATTTGTTCCTGACGTAAATACGCTGGCAACCACAGTGGGAGTCAGCAGTCTTACTGCCGAGACTGTCGCGTCACAACCGATTAAGATTCTGGTTGAATCCATGGTCGAGTATGAATTTGACCAAGCAAAGTTTATGGAGTATCTGTCATCCTCATCCTCGAGATCATTTTCGCCTCGTAAATGCAGGAAGATTTCATCTTCAAGCAAGGTTTTCCAGTGTTCAATTCTAACGAAGGCTACAATTCCGACGAAGGCTACGGGTGATGACTCTCGCCCCATTGTTGTTGAGGCTTCCCCTCGCAACACTGCTTCGGTAATCAACAATGTCGGAACCTCTGCTCACAATGACACCTCTCTAGTTAAGGAGTCATTGAATGAAAGTTCACCCACTCTGACGAAGAGGGCTCGTCAGAGGCAACGTCAGCGCCGCGCTCGTCAGCTTGCTAAAGCTTTGGAGCAAGTCGACGGGGTGCGCTACTACGCAGATCTGGAGTCAAAGAAGCACCGAGTGATCCAGTTGCCTCAAAGAAAAACCACCCACATCTCTACCGAAGGAATGAGTTCTTGTCAAAAGAGCCTATTCAACCCTTACGGAACGCATCCAAAGGCGTTATGCAAACACTGCTCACGTCCGAGCCCTTGTGCAATAAACACAAGAAGGAAAAAAGGAAACGTTGGCCAAAGAATCGCTGAGAGCCCGCAAAGTTTGGATTCCAAAGTCTGAACTTGTGCGAAAATCAAATTCGACGATAACAAGGAGTGTCCCCTTCAGCCAAGACATAGGCCATTGTATCGGCCAAAGCATCCGAGACACTAGCCAGTGTCTCAGCCAAAAGCAAATTTCCGTGGCCACTCCTTGACTTCGTCGATGCCCATTCCTTGTTCGTCTGCTACGACCATATCTGCTACTCCACCAGTGAAGCCTTGGGTCAGTCCTGACCTATCAAATTTCAAAATCACAATGGCGGATCACATTGGTCCTTTGCACGAGGATCGAGGCAAAGCTCCGGTCAAAGAACGCTTGGGTCCGATGAACAAACCCCAAGTGACTCTGTTGGCTGGGAGTCATATGCATCCTCCCACCAAGTTTAAGCAATCCCAGGTTGGAAAGACTCTAATTTCCACCCGTTTGGGGGTTCCTATTGAAACTCAGGAGCCCATTAAGACTCCGCACCCGCAAGGGTATGGTTCTAAATGTGTGACTCCTGATGTAACATTGGATCGCTCAAAGATGATAACAAGTCATCTTGAGTATGTCAACAAGGCCCAACCAACAGAAGATAGGGTGCTCCAACCATCAAGCCAATGAGTTGTACTATCAGGCTGGAGATAAGAATAAATCTCGGAAGAGGACTGTTCAAGAAACAAGCCCTTATTGCTCATGTGAAAGGCTTATCAAAGCAGTACTGTCTGAATGTAGCTGCTCCAGAGCCACTCTACTAAGGGTTTCTATATTTCAGAGACTTACCACCGAAGCATCAAAGCCTAAACCGAGGCGTTTCTGAAAGAAAAGATCAGCCATTCAAGATGACGAACTCCGAGAAGTCACCATCAATATGGCAGATAGAGGAAAATGACATTCGATAAACTCTAACCCCGACTTTTCTCCAGGAGGAAGGGTTGATCAGAGGCTCTCTCAAAGAATGTCACAACTACATTTAAGGGCCACTAGACGCAGAGATTATAGAAGAATGCACAAAATATTGTCTTAAGATGAGGAGTTCTCAGATACTTGTTCGGCAGCTGCCTCCGACGACACAATATCTAGTGTAGGACAGGCTAGGGAGGCATTCACCATCACACCTGATCAATTAGCTCAAATGCTGTAAGAAGCTCTGGCTAAGTACCAAGAAGAAATCAGAGCTGAGATGAGAACATAGATGGAGTTGACTATGCAATAGATGATATAATTGCAGACTCAACAACCTCATCAACAACCTGAGCCTTGTCAACAGGCTGAGTCTAGCTAGCGCAATACCGCTCCTGTTCAAACAAATATGGTTGATAGCGACTCAGAAGTGGATGAGCACATTTTTTCCAACACCCCTCCTAACAATAATAGTGTTGGGAGTGGTCCAGTTGAACCTCCTTAACATCCCCCGAAGAAAAATACAGGTGAGGACAAGAAAATGAAAGAACTCGAGAACAAAGTCAATGCTTTGATGTCGGCTCAAGAGGTGAAGAAGACGGGTATTCCATGCCCATATCCGAGGGAGTAGGAGTCAATTCCATACCCGCCAAAATTCAGTCTGATTAACTTCACTCCATTTGACAGAAGAGGTTCACCCACTCAATACTTGATTTATTTCAGGTCTCATTTGGGTATGATCTCTGAAAATAAAGCTTTGATGGTTTGGTCATTCGTTGGCACCCTTCGCGGGGCCGCTTTCGATTGGTACCAACATCTCAAGCCTGGAAGTATTAATAGTTGGGACGATATGGAAATGTTATTCCTCACTAATTTCTTTGACAACGACACCGAAGTATCAATTGGAACATTGTTGGAGGAGAAACAAAAAGATGGAGAGTCAGTTGATAACTTCGTTAAATGTTTCCAGAATAAAGCAATGAATTGTCGAGACCCAGTCACAGAGGAGTTCATTCTCCAAATGTGTCACAATAATCTCTCTTTAGATGTTCTAGAAGTCATGGGGGTCGTGCTTTCCTAGACTTGGAAGGAATTGAAGATGTGTGGTGAACAGGCCGAACGCTTTCTCAAGAATAGAATTTTAATCCTCGAGGTAGAAAAAAAGGCTCCTGCAGCTGTTGTTGATGCTCACCAAACATCACAACAATAGTCGCAATAGCAGGCAATGTAGCAGTCATCATTCCAATTGCAGCATGAAGCAAAACAATTTCCAAGGCAGCCAAAGACTTCAGAACCTAGATTTCCGAAGGAATATTCCTTCAAAGAGGATGATGTGCCGGCTATCTTCAAGTATCTCTTACATAACAACAAGATCAAGCTACCACCAATCACGAATGAAGAGGAAGCTAAGAAAACCTCGGATCCGAAGTATTGCCCTTATCATAGAAGAGTCCACCATCCTACTAAGGCTTGTTACATTCTCAAAGATCGAATTCAAGCCTTGATCGATGCTAGCATCATAACTTCGAAGCCCAAGGAAAAGAAAATGGGTGCGAATGCAGTGTCCATAAGTTTTTACTCCATCCCTCTATCGTGATTCCAACTAGAGTCCGTGTCGAAGGTAGAGATGAAGGTAGTGAACGACAACCCTCATGGACAATGCTATAAGGGACTCGTACCATACACCACACCCAATGGCGAAGTTCTTTGGTTCTATTCAAATCTGCTTGGAGATGAACTGTGGGTGGGGTCCTCTTCTAAGAAGAAGCCTAAAAGCAAGGGCAAGTCTTGTTGTCCTGTCCATGCCCATATCCGAGGGAGTAGGAGTCAATTCCATACCCGCCAAAATTCAGTCTGATTAACTTCACTCCATTTGACAGAAGAGGTTCACCCACTCAATACTTGATTTATTTCAGGTCTCATTTGGGTATGATCTCTGAAAATAAAGCTTTGATGGTTTGGTCATTCGTTGGCACCCTTCGCGGGGCCGCTTTCGATTGGTACCAACATCTCAAGCCTGGAAGTATTAATAGTTGGGACGATATGGAAATGTTATTCCTCACTAATTTCTTTGACAACGACACCGAAGTATCAATTGGAACATTGTTGGAGGAGAAACAAAAAGATGGAGAGTCAGTTGATAACTTCGTTAAATGTTTCCAGAATAAAGCAATGAATTGTCGAGACCCAGTCACAGAGGAGTTCATTCTCCAAATGTGTCACAATAATCTCTCTTTAGATGTTCTAGAAGTCATGGGGGTCGTGCTTTCCTAGACTTGGAAGGAATTGAAGATGTGTGGTGAACAGGCCGAACGCTTTCTCAAGAATAGAATTTTAATCCTCGAGGTAGAAAAAAAGGCTCCTGCAGCTGTTGTTGATGCTCACCAAACATCACAACAATAGTCGCAATAGCAGGCAATGTAGCAGTCATCATTCCAATTGCAGCATGAAGCAAAACAATTTCCAAGGCAGCCAAAGACTTCAGAACCTAGATTTCCGAAGGAATATTCCTTCAAAGAGGATGATGTGCCGGCTATCTTCAAGTATCTCTTACATAACAACAAGATCAAGCTACCACCAATCACGAATGAAGAGGAAGCTAAGAAAACCTCGGATCCGAAGTATTGCCCTTATCATAGAAGAGTCCACCATCCTACTAAGGCTTGTTACATTCTCAAAGATCGAATTCAAGCCTTGATCGATGCT
Source organism: Asparagus officinalis (assembly GCF_001876935.1). NCBI lineage: Eukaryota > Viridiplantae > Streptophyta > Magnoliopsida > Asparagales > Asparagaceae > Asparagus > Asparagus officinalis. The sequence continues at coordinate 60,120,713 of NC_033797.1, forward strand.
AGCATCATAACTTCGAAGCCCAAGGAAAAGAAAATGGGTGCGAATGCAGTGTCCATAAGTTTTTACTCCATCCCTCTATCGTGATTCCAACTAGAGTCCGTGTCGAAGGTAGAGATGAAGGTAGTGAACGACAACCCTCATGGACAATGCTATAAGGGACTCGTACCATACACCACACCCAATGGCGAAGTTCTTTGGTTCTATTCAAATCTGCTTGGAGATGAACTGTGGGTGGGGTCCTCTTCTAAGAAGAAGCCTAAAAGCAAGGGCAAGTCTTGTTGTCCTGCCACAGCAATCCCGGAGAAAGATGACGAAGGCATCCCTACCTTCCCACTTTTTGAAGACGAGCATGAAGCCTTTGCTACTAGGAGCGGGAACAAATATCAGTATAAGTATCATGAAGCTTCTGACCAGAATGCCAAAACTTTGGCTGAGCTAGGAATAGTTTCAACTCCTACCAAGCCGATTGACAAGCCCCAACAACAATCAGATTCTAAGCAGAAGAGAGTGGCGACAAAACAGAAAGAGCCTCAAAACAAAGAGGCTCAGATTCTGAAGCAGTCTCATTTCAATCGACCGATTGGAAGAGATAAACTAGAAAGCTCGAACACTGCATACCGCTTTGATGTCATGGCCCAGCTGGCCAACATTCCCATGAGGATTACTCCATATGAGTTGCTGTATCTTTCTAAAGATACCAAGGAAGCTTTGCAAGAAGCTTTGGCTGACTCTGACGTTTTCATCACCCAGATTAAGCAAGTCATTGAAGAGCCAGAGCCACCAGTTCAATACTGCAATCTAGCAGCCAAACAATTCCCTTACATCACCTTTACAAAGATGGATATGCAAGTGAGGAACTTGAAGCATGATAGACCTTTGTATTTCACCGGGTACATTGGCTCAACTACTGTCAACCGAATCTAAGTAGATCTGGGTTCTACAGTTAGCATCATGCCGCTCTGATTGATGTATCATCTTAGGATTCCTGCTAGCAAGTTAGCTTCCATGGGCACTGTTATTTATGGATTCAACACCAGTGGATCCAGGCTATTAGGTAAAATTCAAGTGAAGTGCCACCTTGGAGGTTTGAAGTCTGAAGTCATATGTTACATGATTGATGCAGAGACTTCTTACAACTTGCTATTGGGTCGACCTTGGATCCATAGAAAAGTAATAGTTCCTTCCAACCTCCATTAGTGTCTAAAGTATATGGACACAAATAATGAGGTTAAGACGGTGGTCGTAGACAAGCAACCATTTAAGGGGTTAGAAAATTATTTTACTGACTCCCTTCTATATAGTGCTGAATCTGATACTGAACCATCGGTCTTGGAGACGAACAACGGAGAAGAAGCTGATACCGAAACTGAGCTCGATTATGATAAAAGTCTTGTATTCAATGACATTGAACCTTTTGTAATCGATCTTAACAGTGGCGAATCGTCAGATGAAAGTTGTAACTGGCAACTTGCCGATTATGTAATAAATGATGATTTAGAGTACTTGCTTATCTTAATGATGTAATGTAGGAACTATATGATAACCCTAATATACACATACTGCTTCAATCGTCTTGTATAACAAAGAAGCGCGTCCAAGACTCCTTCGAAACAACCCTCATCTTACCTGCAAAGGTAGGGGGTGGAAAAAAACAATCTTTGGAAAGGCGAGTCATTCTCGCTCTTTAATCTCTTCTTGGAAACCAATGCTGATGATGAAGGACCTGGTCGGCATTTCTTCAAATATAGCTCACAAGCACGTGACTATATGAAGAAGCAAGGATACAACCTTACGCTCGGTGAAGGTCTTCATTTTAGTTAAGGTATCTGGGTTTCACCCCATCCTGCCTATGTACCAAAAAGGAAGTCCGACAATTATTACAAACATAAAAGAGTTCTAGGCTATGTTACTTCATCTGACGACGAATGTTGTTGGAAAGTCATCAACCAGTCATCCAACCCGGGTAGAGACGAATATTCGTCAGATTCTATAGATTGGGACTCCGATGTCAGCCTCGGAGAAATGTTCAAAAGCTTGATGTCGAATATGGTCACGATCGATCCTGCCACAATGGGGGAAGACGATCAGTTGCCAACTTGGTAGGACCCTTGGATACATCACCTAAACATACAATATGGTGACAAATTCAAGCAAAGAGAACCCCCACCGAAGACAAAGTAGTCCAGGTAAACATGGGTAATGAAGCGAATCTGAAGCCTATATTCGTCAGCGATAGCCTTCCACCAAAAGAGAAAGAGGAGTTGATTGCCCTCATCAGGGAGTACATCGACGTCTTTGCCTGGAATTATGAAGATATGACAGGACTTAACCTAAACATAGTGATGCATCGCCTTAACATAAAACCAGATGTTAAACCTATCAAGTAACAACAAAGACGGTTTCGTCCGCAAATTATGGAGGCGATCGAGACTAAAGTCAAAAAGTAAATTGACTTGAGTTTTATCAGATAGGAACAACCTCTTGACTGGCTAGAAAATATTGTATTGGTCCTTAAAAAGAACGGGAAAATTAGGATCTGCATCGACTTTAGAGACCTGAACATCGCTTGCCCAAAGGACGATTTCCCTCTTCTAATCACGGATGTCATCATCGACAACACGTGCGCGTTCGAAAGAATGTCCTTTATGGATAGATTTTCAAGTTACAATCAAATCAAGATGTACCTAGACGACGAAAAGAATACCACGTTTAGAACACCGCTCGGCATCTTCTGCTACACAGTCATGCCATTCGGCTTAAAGAACGCGAGCGTCACATACCAATGAGCAATGACGAAGATTTTCGAGGAACACCTCTGGAAGACCTTTGAGTGCTATGTCGATGACTTGGTCATGAAAAGCCGTAGCAAAGACAATCACATTAAAGACTTGAGGACGATGTCCGATCTCATACAGAGTCACCAATTAAAGATGAACCTTACCAAGTCCTTCCTGGGATTGTCCAGTGTCAAGTTCCTCGGATTCATCATCACCACGAAGGGTATCCACATTGATCCCAATAAAGTGAAGGCGATACACGAATTACAACTCCCGAGGAACCTCAAAGAACTTAGAGGATTGCAAGGGCATCTGATTTACATCTGGCGGTTCATTTCAAACCTCTTCAGGAAATGTCAACCATTCTCCAATCTCACAAAGAAGGGTGTGTCGTTTATTTGGGATGATGTTTGTCAGAAGGCATTTGAGGATATCAATGCAAATACAATAAATCCTCCTGTTCTCATTGCACCAAAGTCAGGAAAACCATTCTTGATTTATTTTAAGGTGACGAACCACTCGTTAAGTAGTTTACTTGCACAAGACGATGATAATGGTCATGAGCGGATAATATATTACATGAGTCGGACTCTGGTAGGTGCAGAATCACGATATCTGATGATTGAGAAGGAGTGCCTCGCCCTAGTATTTACAATTTAGAAAATGCGACACTACCTGGTTGGACCGACGATTTACGTCATTCTAATGTTAACCCAGTCCGGGTATTCATGACGCAACCGGCTTCTATGAATTGGTGATTAGCGAGATGGGCCCTGCTCTTATCCTAATACGACTTGCACTTCAAGCAATAGTAGTCGATCAAAGGACAAACAATTTGTGATCTCCTAGCGGTTAACCCTACAAAGGATCCAGCCGAATTATATGAATATTTGTCGAATGAAACTCACGAAGTCAATACTAACTCTCATCAGCAGGTGTGGTAATTGTACTTCAATGGTGCTTCCTGAGCAACTAATGTGGCAAGAGCTCCCAGATGTTCGAAAATATCCTCAGGAGTTGGAGTTGTCCTAGTTTCCCTAGAGAAACATGTGATGTCTTGAGCCTATTCACTGACCGAACCATGCTCCAACAATATAGCCGAATACAACGCACTGCTCATCGGACTCAGTTTCACCAGAGAGCTAGGGGTCGAATATCTTGAAGCTTTTGGTGAATTTCAACCGATAGTCAAGCAGGTTAGAGGAGAGTACGAAGAACCAGGACCTAATTTTGTACCACCAGGCAATCATCGAGATGGCAGACTCGTTCGAAGAGTTTTTCACAGAGTACATTCCACGTCTCCAGAACACATATGCAGATGCACTGGCGGCATTAGCAGTATCTTTGGCACAGTCTCATGAGACAGAACAACTGGTCACAGTGAGAACTCACCAACTTTTTATTTTGAATTGTGCATTAGACGTCAAAGAGGAGGACTCGACCAGAATCGAACTCGAGCCTCGAGATTTGTGTTTCCCCATTATTGATTATGTCTTGCACGACATTTTACCGAAAGACATAAAAAAGAGAGACTCGGTCCGGCGAAGAGCACCGAGATTCTATTATAACACGGCGACCCAGACGCTGTATCATCGCGCATATGACGGTCTGCTACTTCGATGTCTTTCAACCAAAAAGGCGGAAGGGGCTCTTAAAGAAGCGCATGACGGAACCTGTGGTGCGCACCAACCCGGTCCTAAACTTTGCGATCATCTCAGAAGGATGAGATATTATTGGCCAAATATGGTCAATGATGCAGTTGAATACGCCCGACGGTGCCATGCATGTCAAATACATGCAAATTACATGCACCAATCCCCAGAGCATTTACACCCTTCGGCCACATCATGGCCATTCGAGACATAGAGAATGGACATTGTTGGTCCTATTTTTCCGTCGTTTACCAAAGGCGACCGCTTTATGTTAGCAATCACCGACTAATTCTCCAAGCGGACTGAAATAATTGCACTCAAAGAAATAAAGACAAGCAATATCATCAAATTTATCAAACACCATATTATCTATTGTACGGTGTTCCGAGATGAATTGTACATGACAATGACCCTCAGTTTGTCAGCAACACCTTCATCAATTCTGTGAAAAATTCAGAATTCAAGACATCTCGTCGATGACATATAATCCCATTGCGACTGGATTGGCTGAAGCCTTTAACAAGACAATCATAAAGATTTTTTCAAAGCTCATGAGAACCAATAAGCGATACTGGGATGACAAACTTGGTAAAGCTCTGTGGGCCTATCAGACCACCGTCTGCACACCTATCGGAGCAACTCCGTATTACCTAGTATACGGGTGTGAAGCCATCCTCCCGTTAGAAATCCAAATTCCATCCCTTCGCATCGCTCTTGCAATGGGATGACAACGGAGTAACAACATCAGAAATATCTCTAGGAAATTGAAATGCTAGACGAAAAGCGCCTAAAAGCTCAGCAACAAATTGAGTTTTATTAGGACAGAATCTCCAAGGCATTTGACAAGAAAGTATGGCAATGGATCTTCAAGGAAAGAGACTTGGTTCTTGCCGTTCGGCGATCAATGATACTCAATTCCAAGAAGAAAGATAAATTTCAACCAAAATGGGAAAGACCATTTGTAATAGAGACAATCTATTCAAATAGTACATATCGCCTGATCACCCAAGACGGTGATAAACTCATGATGCTAATAAATGAGAAGTTCCTAAAGAAGTACTATCCCTAGTATATTCGGGATAACCTATTTGACGGGAAGATCCTGGAGAATACTATGTATGACATTCTTAAGGATAACTCAGAATGGGTTGATTGTTCAAGATAAAGACCAGTCATCATAATTCATTCTTAATTATTATAAAAATGTTTAAGAACATCCTATTGTGGCTATTTAATCATTTCTAAGTTGGTTAAAACCTCCCACTTGGACTCTAAATTCCTCCAAGGTTGAGATGCATTCAATTTGCTTCAACTCCCTTATCAACAACTGCCGAAGACGCTTCTTGGTTTCTTTCACGAAGGCTTATTATCTTTCATTCAGTTCTTGGATGGTTTCAATCACCAGGGTTAATTCCACCAACTCCTGCTGTGACTTTCCAAGTATCCTTTCGTCGAGATGTGATTCAATGACTTCATTCGGTTAATTTTTTCTCACGAAACTCCCATGGTTTAATTATGGAGTGCTTGATGATTCACAGTCTTCCAACATAAAATCCCTCACTGATCAAATCAATTGATGGTGGATCCACCAAAATTCTTCGTGGTTAAGTCCATTCAAACTCTAGCTATGTCCAAACCTTTGACACTCCTACTGTTGAAGTCCTAACAAAAAAACCCCACCGAGTGATTTTTACAAGTCAACATGCCCACTATTATTTGTACATCCACTCCCGCTATTTCTTGGTCAAACCTTTAAATAGTTAGGACCAAAACAGGAATTTCCTTTCAATCAATGAAAGGGTTCCACCCAAATTGAGCGATCAAACCTTTAAATAGTTAGGTTCATTCCAAAACCCCTTTTTTGGACAAACCTTTTAACAGTTAAGGATAAAACCAAAATCTCCTCTCGATTCCTTCCATGAACGAGAGGTCCATTTTCAGAACCGGAATTCTTTTTCGATAAATGAAAGACTTCCACCTAAACCAAACGACCAAACCTTTGAACAATAAGGGTCTTCTCAAATCCTACATTGGTCAAAACTTTCCCACACTTAGCACCAAAATTAGAGTTTCCTTTCGATAAACGAAAGGCTTCCATTCATTCCTCTTCAGTCAAACCCTTCTACAGCTTGAGCTGAAGTTGGAATTTCATCTCGATAAATGAGAAATTCATCTTCAAACTGGGTAACCAATAGTATATGTCACTCCCCGCTTCCCAAAATACCCAGGAATCGGAACGTGAACAAGCCCGCGACGTATTAGATCAAGGAGAATAAATAAAAATAAATGTTTCTCCTCAACCTAATACGCTAAGCGTCTGGAAATAAGTATAATGCGAAGTCACAGGTCCCCGATCACAATAGCAAGAATATAAAGACAACTCAGAATAAGGAATAGACATATCATCAACAGTAAATCATCCCAGACATAAAATATGGGTCCAACATACCCTTATTACAAAACAGTCCAACTAGAAAATAAGAAATACATAGTCCATAAAGAAAGTACTGTTAAAATATTAAATCCGTCATCAACTAGAGAAAAGTGCGGTAAAAGAGTTTTAACGTCCAACTACTACTACAGAAGAAAATCACTACGCTTTAGTTGGTTCTTCTACTCCTTCTACAAGACACCCCTGCTAAGAATCTTCTGGCTCCTGTACGATTCCGAACTGAGGCTGTCCATCTCCTAAATCTGACGTACACCCAGAAAATAGGAGTACGTCAGCGTGTATACACACGGCAAAATCCCCCAAGGCAGGAACAAATACAATAACGGTAATGATAATATATGCGTGGTCAATGCAATAACAGAAATAGAAATAGAACATGTGATGATAGTAATAACGATAGAGGCATACAACTAGAATACTAATAATCAGAAGAATCCAAAAATCAACCAAGTAACAAGATCATGCAGGTAGCGATCAAAACCCATCCAAGCAACAAGGTCATATAATGAGCGAAATAATCCAAACAAGGAAACCCTCATGTATATACCATATGTCTCAAATTGTAGATAATTAAATATTAACCCCAACCTATGTATGAAAAGAAATACGACTGGCCTACGTCTCATAAGAATCATACTTAGCCAAGAATCTAAGTCATGTAACTAGTCATCCTACAACGGGTCACTGGCTCATATTATCGGATAACTGATAGGTCACAATCATAATATCCCAACTCCTCAGACCCACCCCAGAGTGAAACGATCCACTGGTGCGAGCCTGGAAAATAATCAAAACCACGATTCACGATATCACTGCTCCTCAGACCCACCCCAGAGTGAAACGATCCACTGGTGCGAGCCTGGAAAATACCCACAACCACGATATCAAATGTTCCTCAGACCCACCCCAAAGTGAAACGATCCACTATTGCGAGCCTGGAAAATAACCATCCACATCCGATCACATGAACCAAGATTTCCTCATCCCAACTCTTCTCGCTTTCCTAAGTCAACAATCATAATCCACACTATAACTCGGGTTCAACACCTAAACTCAGTCAACAACCCACACATCAGGGCCGGCCCCGAGCTTTGGGTTGCCCTAGCCCAATCCAATTTTGGTTGCCCCTTATATTAAAAATTTAGTACGAACAATTACGATAAAAATAAATACATATAATACAATTTAGCGTTCTATATTGGGCTCAAACTGATAATATTCTCATGCAAAATCAATATTCATATAAGAAGAGATTACATTTGTGCTACAATTTAATTCAAAGAAAAATACTTCTCATTAAATTTTTTGAAGCGAATTCTTCAATTAAGTCATCATACTCAAGTTTCTCCAAGTATTCATTTTTAATTGATATCATTACCAATCCATTCAATCGTTCTTGTGACATGGTAGTGCGAAGATAAGTTTTTATCAATTTCAACTTGGAGAAACTTCTCTCCGCCGAGGCAACCGTAACTGGGATAGTTAACAAAATTCGATAAGCAACCCATTCCAAAACATCATAACCCCTAATTTAATTATTCAACAACTAAGATTTAACCAATATTTAAAATCAGAAATCTTAATTTCATTGCAAAACATCAAAACCCTAAATTTCTTTCAAAAAAAACCCCTAAAATTATTTAGTTAAAAAATTTTACCTGATTGGGTTGGAGGAGTCAACGGGGTAAAGCCTGAAGGACGGGTCCAATGGGAGCAGAGTAAGGTCGGACCGTCGGAGGCTCGGGAAGGAGGAGAGGAGCAGTTTCCTCTCTTTCTTTTTTTGTGAGCGGAACAGAGACGGGAAGGAGGAGAGGAAATGCTGACGGAAATAAAGGAGTTGCGTAGGATTTTGGGTATTCATTAGAGTTCTTTTACAAATAGAACTCCTAATAATTTTTGCATAAAGGTCCTCTTACAATGTCCACTTCAAAAATCAAAGATAATTACAGTTTGAGGGGTGAAGGAGCGGGAGGGATGGATTGCACCCTGGTCCTGGGTTGCCCCCCGGCCTTGGGTTGCCCCAGCCCCAGGGCTTGGTGGGCTTACCCCAGGGCCGGCCCTGCCACACATGTCGCTAGGTTTGTTCATGACGCACAATGCCACTAAGTCATGAACTACTAATGTTCTCAAACACAACAAGGCAATATTAACAACATTAATCTCACACAACCACATCATGACATGTCGAATACAGTAAAATATTCACAAAACATAAAATATAATCATGTACAGCAACTACGTAATTCAGAAATTAATTCCTTTACCAAAATAATTTCTTTTAAAAATTAATTCTTATTATAATAATCCCAAAATATTCTCTTCCCTAGAATAAATTCCTTAAAACTATTTCTCATCAATTATTATTCTAAAATAATTCTTTTTCTCAAAATAAATTCTTTTTAAATATTATAAAAATTATTATTCTAAAATAATTCTTTTTCTCAAAATAAATTCTTTTTAAATATTATAAATCATATAAAATAATTTTGTTATCAAAATAATTTCTTTCACTTCATTATTATTATTCCAAAAATACTATTTATCGCACGACTATGATTTAATCAATATTATTCAGCAAACAACCCACGCAGATAAATAGTCACAATATACTATGTAAATAATTCAGATCTGGGCAAGAGGGATCTTGCCTCGGGTTCGTCGAATGATTCGACATCGACGGGGATCTCAGCGATGTAGCGGATGACGGTTCAGATCTGAGAGGGGACGGGGCTGAACGTCAACGGCGTCGATGAGCGGCGGTTGTGGCGACGGCTAAAGGGGACAGCGGGGAGGGACGTCGTCACTGCTGTGGGCAGCGGCGTCGGGCTGAGCTCGAATCTAGGGTCGTCGGCGAGGCGGCGACAGGAGAGGGAGAGGGGACTGTCGGGTTTGGAAGAGATGGCCGGCGGAGAGGGCTGAGGAGGAGAGAGGGGACTGGGGGCGGAGGTGCTGGCGGCTGTCAGGCAGCGGAGCGGGAGAGGGGGCTGGAGGTGGTGCAGGAGAGAGAGAGAGAGAGAGAGAGAGAGAGAGAGAGAGAGAGAGAGAGCAGGGAATTAAAAATGAAGAGGAGGGGGTTGAGCTATCCAATTGTGAGAGGGAGAGAGAAAAAGGAAAGTAAGAGAGAGAGAGAAAATTACGGGAGAGAAAATCAAGTGGGTGTAAAAGGTAGGATTAAACGTGATTGATTGAGAAATAAATTAGGTAAAAAATATAGAAGGAATTCAAATGGGAGGAAATTAAGAGAGGGAAAAAAATCGAAATTTTCATATAATATCTGAATTATATTAATAATTAATAATCAACCAAAAAATCTTTTTATTAATATTTATATACTACTGCACTATGCTCAAGTTTACATCAAATATAATAAGGTTATTAATAATATTAGTCACCAAAGGATTATATATAAAAATCACTAAACCGTAAATTAATATTTAGCAGAATTAAAAATACAAGACTATATATTTTATTATTTATTTATTTTGAAAACTCAGAAAATTCCAGAAATTAGGAAAACTATTAATAAAATATAATATAATATTTTAAATACGAGAAAAATTTATTTAAATACGTATCTAAATTTACGGTTGTTACAGTATAAAAGTTAGGGTTATCCGAAACTTTTTGATTCTCAGAGTGGAGATCCCACTCTTAGTTTTGCCTTTCAAAATTCTTAAAGTAGAGATCCCACTTTGAGTTTCTCTTGCAGCAGGAGTGAGAATATAAAATTCTTCCTCTCCGGTACCGGGTTCGTCTTTGCCCTAAGAGAAGATAAGTAGAAGATAGAATATAAAATTCTTTTGCTCCGATACCGGGTTCGTCTTTGCCCTAAGAGAAGACACAATCCTTCAACATCCAAAATCCATGCCTTTATGCATGGGGGACGTTATCTCGATCCCTTATTATAGATAAGTCTGCGTCTAACACATGTTGTCGGGTGGTACGTTCTCGTGAAAATGACAAAGCCTACATATTTAATATCATAGCCAGTGGTTATTATTAAGTTAATAATCTCTGAATCCATGCTTTTTATGCATAGGGACGTTATCTCACTCCCTTATTAGAGATAAGACTATATCTAACACATGTAGTCTATATATTTAACATTGTAGCATAAAATCTAAAAGAGTTTATTCTTTTAGTATAATATTATATGTAGAACGGATTTAGACAATCTATATGTTAGCCCGACTCAAATGGTAATCGATAAAGGCACATCAAATCCGTTGACGGCTGAGGGTTTACCAAAAATCCTACAAGTATTATGTTTACTTATTCCAAATAAAATGAGTAATCATGATAAGACTTAAACGAGCAAAAAAAGGTGTGCTTTATTCAGGAGAAAAAGTTTAAGGAGATACAAAAGAAGCATCGATACAAGAAAGAATTATTAATCTAAAGACAAGTTATAACTACAGATTTTTTTTCTTCAAGTCTTGAAAGTTCTTCTGCATAGGCTTGTTCGAACTCCGTCGTCAGGCTGGTTTTCAAGGATTTTTCATTGGTGTTCTGAGCCTTGATAACCTCTTGTTCCGTCTCAATAAGCCTTTTGTCCTGGAGTTCTAATTGTTCGAATATGTCTGTTTGAGCTCGCTCCACCTCAAATCAATTTCCAAAATGCCCCGGGCATCCTTAGTCTCCTCGAGTTCTTTCTCTAAGCGGGCTATCTCAGCTTGACGTCACTCTAAAGCTTGAAGCAAGTCAGCTTTAGTTTAGCCTTCTTGGCAATATTCACCCTCATCTGGGTCACACGATTTCGTAATCTCCAAAGTTCAAGTTCAGCTAACTTCTGCGAATCACGCCATGCCTTCAACCTTAAGTCTATTCGGGCAGCTATGTAAGAAGAAGCACCGCTAGCTCGAAGGTCCCTCAGATGCTCGATTTCCTATTTTAGATGAGCCAAATATGCTTTAATGAAATCAGCCTGCTTAGGATATCCTTCTTCTCTGATCCCCAACACATGCCGATCGAGGGATCTCCTGAAGTTGTCAAAAGATGACCCCTTGAGAAGAATTCGATTAATCATTATGTTTAAGAAGTAGACGAAGCTAAGAAGATCAGAGCAGATAATGGCCTTGTCTAGGTCTTCGTCCGACATCAATGCTTTGAGGGGTTCGAGAAGTGACAGAGGAGGCACTACAATAGGAACAAGTAAAGTAAGCGCTCAAAAGAATATGCATTGGATTCTTGAAATTCAAAAGCAACGGTAGCGAAAACATACCGAGTCTAACAGAAGATCCTTCGGCTTGGCTTTCTTGTCTCGATGATGTTAATTCAGCTTTGACAACAACCAGAGTTTGTTCAGGGATAACGATAGTCGATGTACCCGCTACGTCAGTTAACTTTGTAGTTGGGACCTCCGTCGGCTTCAGATCTGAATCTACGAAACTCTTAGGTTGAAGGGATGAAGATTCTGCAAGCAAGAGAGAAACCCAATGAGCATTCTAGAATATTAATCAGAATCTTAAGGCAGGTAACAGGCAAAACTTACCAACTTGGGCAGAAGCTACGTTAGTTTGATGTCCTGCGCTTGTTTTCACCATTTCAACTTCATGAACGGATGAAGGTGCTCCAGATGCAATAACCATAAATGTACCAACTTCATCAGCTGGTCTCACAGTTGGTGCAACTGGATTAGCCTCAGCAGTGGTGGAAACTTCTACGCTCATGAGAGGTTGAGACTCAGGAATGGACAATTGAGTCTTGGCCTTGGTTCCTATCAACAGTAAGAAACCAAGACCCCCAGGCTGATCGGACAATCCGACAATGGTAGCTGTATCGGTCTCAGTAGTTAGTCCTACAATTAAAATTCCCACGTCGTCACTTAAAATTTAAACAATAAAGGGACAATTGGGACTCGAGAATAAAATTCATACATGCGGATGAACTAGCTTCAGCAGCTGGTCCTGCAGCCTCACTAGGAGCTTTCCCCGATAATAAGTCGGAGATCAACTGATGATCATCTTCAGAAAGATTCATATCGATGGTTTGTTCATAAAAATCCCCTACCTTAGCTTCATAAGTGACTTCTTCTTCAGTTGGCTCCTTCATCATAACATCTGCAGAACCAACCAAATCATGAGTGTATGTCAACTTAAGTGGACGTCCACTAAGTTTCTTAGCCATTGATGATCACTTGATTGAGCTACTTTGTGGATGATCCGCTCCGTTGAACTTGATCTGCATATTCTAACACCCCAACATACCAAATTTGGGTTGAATCCGTCATGGTTTGACCCTTCATCCACTCGTATCAATTTTAACGGTTTCAAATGAATAGAACTTTTTACAAGGCTCGACGGAGGGTCAAACCACGATGGGTTCACCCCAAATTTGGTATGTTGGGGTTTTAGAATATGTAGATCAAGTTTAACAGAACGGATCATCCACAAAGTAGCTCAATCTAGTGATCATCAATGGTTAAGAAACTTAGTGGACGTCCACTTAAGTTGACACAAGTTTTACTCTATATATCCTCCGGCATTAGTACTCGCTTCCTTTAATTTCTCTAATAGAAGATGAAGCACATAAACCATTAGAGGAGGTACGCACTTCGATTCAGTCATCTCTCGAAAATGCCCTCTGAATGGGAAAATACTTGTACCTGTGCCAGAAGCCATTGGAGCAACTATGGTAGGGGGCTCGAGTTGAACCCCGAGCTCTCTAGTAGGCCCAATATCGATAGACTCATCAGCTATTACCTTATGTATTTGCTAAACAAAACTTGGCTCATCGGTATGCGTGAGTCTAGGAGAAGAGGGTCTTTATGGAATCTCGCCTTCTTCACGGTCCCCCGTGAAAACAAAGTGCAAAATAAGTTCAACAAATCTGAAAACGACGTAGTGGAATAAAGGTGAAGATGAAATATTACCTTCTTCCTCAACAGGAATATTGTGGACTGGCTCCTCTTCCATTACTGGTAAAGGGGTACGTCGTCGGTGCACAACCATCTTAGTCCTTTTTGGCGGACGCACTTCTCCCAGAGTAATTGATCTCTCATGGTGATATTTAGAATGTTGTTCAGCTTTTGGGGAAGCCTGAGCTTGATCTTGGGTAGGAGTTGAGGATCGAGGTCTCTTTCTTATGATAAGAGGCATTATATCTCTTTCTTCCTCCTTGTCCTGGCTGAGGTATCTAACTGTCATCCGATTAGGATAGGTTAAAATGACCTTCTCCTTCATCCTTTTAGGAGCTCCAGATGATCTAGGTTGATCTGTACGACGAGTCCTGTGAGCCACAAGAGAGCTCTCATCTCCCCCTGGAAAGAAAGATTGTGGAAGACCCGACATATTCTCTTCATCACCATTCCCAGTTCCTGCACCTTCAGCTTCACCCTCCTCCTCAGATGTTTCAGCCATATCGGTGAAGAGTTCCTCCTCACTGTCATCAGAATCAACAATTTGCTTTCCCTTACTAGAGGATCCAATGGGCTTTTTCCCATTCTGTGGCAACACGATTTCCCGAACCACATCAATAGCAAGCCTGGACGCAGTCTCCACTTCCAACTCTGAAATTCTCTTCTTCTTTGTGGTAGTGTTAGCGGATATGAGCCATTTGCAGTACAAGAAGCTCATCTGTAAACCAAGAACAGCTACGGGAAGGTTAAACTGGGCATCAGTACAACCACTTATACTCCAGAACCATGCCCGGGCACCATCAATCAAACCTCCACAGTTCTTCAACCGTATGTTCGGGTTACTTACATACAGTTGGTCATAACCAAACTGACGGGCAAATCTACAGGGCAAATAAGGCTCAATACTATAAACATTCTTAACCCTGAATACTCAATAAGCAGGACAGATGTTTATCAACCATCTAAAATATCCCATGTCCAAATTAGTCATGTTTCTTCTCGGCTCTTTCTCATCCTTAAGCATATCATTATAAGTTCCAGAAAATTAAGGAAAGCACGAATAAAATTCCTAACACTTGTAGACTCTGAACTGACTAAACACTTCATGCCATTGCCTAACTGACCATTTACACCCTTCTAGGATCTATAACAATGGAAGATATGGGTCTGCAACTTCAGGCGCTGACATCATATCGGGCCGGTGAAGGACTAACCACGCCATTAAATAGGTGTAAGGCAGTTCTATTTTTGTGGTTAGGATCTCACTCGAAGGTTTCTTCCCTTCTTGTGTGAAAGTGGTGGCTAGGTGGCGAAGCCCAATGTGAATATCTGCAATCTACGTCCAATTGCTAACTGAACTTTAGGATATAAGACCTCAATTGGTAATACATCGGAAGGCTGGTAGGGGACTACACACTTTTTTAACCAGATTGCCAAATACCCAGCTAAGAGAATCGATGGTGTAATCCTTTTCTGAGCTTGCCATAAGAAAGACTCAAACTTGGTGCCCTTGGGGAATCCTCCTTCAGCTAAACGAATGGTATATGACTGAGTATTCGTTTTCACCGACAATTTATTAATCTCCGATAGGGTTAGAGATGGCAATTCACACACTTCATATCCTGAATGGCTCTCAAGATTCTTAAAAAGATAGTCCACAAAGTATTTCAAGCTAACTTGCAGAAATTTCTTCTTGGCTTTTACATCCATCTCAGCCATGGCAATGTAATAGTGACAAGTCAATTCCCACAAAATATCATGAGCTATGGTGGTTGTTTCCCTCATTCGGATTAACTAACTGACTGTTGGGAAATATTCTTAGTAAGACAAATCCCCCATCGGCAAACCGGACATTTTTATCATCTCATGGAGAGCAAGACCTAATTCTACATTCTTAGTCATGAAAGTGTTGGTATGTGGGCTGTAAGTCTCAAATAAAGCGAAGAAGTGGTCAACACTAATCGGCAGACCGTACATGCTAGCTCGTATGAGGATAAATAATCCTTTATCAGATAGCTCTCTTCCCCAATGGCTGAGTACATAACTTGTCATTCTTATCCACCACCTATCCACGGAAGATTGAACCCATCCAAAGCCCCTAAATTTCTTAACCGGAAGCTCTCTCCCAATCTAGCTAAACGGTTCTTTATGGTGCTTGCCTTAATCATCAGCTCATTCTGAGGTAAATTATCCTGGCCTAATATACCTAGACGAAGCCCTCTAATAGAATTTCTATCACTTGAGCCTGGGGTCTTAGCATTCGTTCCAATAAACCACAATGCACATGCTCGTGATCTTCCGTCAGCCTCCAAGACATCTCTCGAGTCACCGCTAGATTTCTAAGTTGAATAAGGGAATAATGCTGAGGAATAGGAGGCAGATATCTAAATACTCCACCGTTCTCGTTCAACCACTGCTCCGGCTCACATGAAAGTTTCTCGGGATCTTCTATAGAGTCTCCAAACAAATACTAGGGCTTTCTCAAATGTTCATTTGAATCCTGATTCTTGGATAGCAGAACATCAGTAATCAGCTGATGTAAAACACGACGACTCCCTTGGTGAATGAACTCGGAAACGTCCTCTGGACAATCAACATTAAATTGAGGAGCCTCTCTAATAAGAGGACTCTCGTTAAAAGAAGTATAGACAATGCCACATTGACCGGTCACTTCTCTATCAAAGAAGGCCATGGATGGGAAATTGACTAAAAAGGAAAAATATATCTGTCAGAATACAGTTAAAAGGATATCTTAAGGAAAAGCAAGGAGTTGAACTCATCCCGTAAACCAACGAAATAGAGTCACCACCTTGTGATTAGCGAGACGATTTTAGTTGTTTCACGCACGAGAGGCAACATAAATCGTCTTGTGTAAGCATTATGACAACATACCCTGCCTAATAAAGTGAGAGACAACAAGAAATCACCCCTTTTGCCTTGAGATGTGTTTTGACTAAACAAAACAACATCTTTTTAGCGTCGATCCCAACAAAGGAGGATACCGGCTCTTCCCGAATGCCCCACAAAGGAAGGCAAATGAGGACATAGGTACAAATTCTAACTTTTGAATTAACAAAAGTTAAGGGATCTCACCTCCATATGAAGCGATGGCGGGATCCTCTCTCTCGACCGGTTGAGAGGCCGATCCACCTCGGGGAACACGAGATCTCTTGGGAGACATGATAAAAATGCAATTTTAAACTGAAAATCCTACAAAAAAGTTAGGGTTTTGGGGGTTAAAATCAAACAGAATCATGAAAATATCCAAGATATGATCTAGGACCTCGGTTTTCATCAAGAATCAAGAAAAAAAATAAGCTTGGATGAAAAGAGATTGAAGTAGAATGAGTTACCTTGAAGAACAAATTAAAAACCCTAGATGAAGGACCCTTTCAAGCAAGATCCAAACCAAACCAAAGGCAAAGGAAGGAGAAAGTTTTGAAAACCTTTTTAGAGGAATTTTGAATGCAAAGAGGCGGCTTGAAGTAGTGGAAAAAGTCTAAGTATCGGGCTTAAAAATCCCTAGAAATTTGATGTCCGCCTTCGTGCGAGATAGTCGACATTATCTCGCACTTCCGAGATAGTACAACTGCCTCGGATGTGTAGGACAGTGGAAACTATCTCGTACAAAGGCCCAATTCGACGAGTCCCCGGATTGCATTCGTGTGGCATCCTCGATCTATTTTTAGTATGTTTTGACACTCCGATGAGTATACGAGTATAAACTGCATCTCTTTGAACCTCTAACGGGTACACGAGTTTAAACCGACTCCCGAAAACTCCAATGAGTACACGAGTATAAACTGATTTTCCACACTTCAATGCCTTAAGAGCTTAAACTATATAGACTCCAGTTATGTACAAGTATAAACCATGTTTACGCCACGACGCAGACCATTGCCAGTCAACGTGTTATAATGAAAGCCGATGCCGGTCAATGTATTGATAATTTTGCCAAAATAAGGCTCAGAAAAAATTCCAAGTCAAAGGATAATTCTGGGGAGTTCAATCATGATTCAGATACAAAACTCCTGACGTAGATGATCAGTTCAACATCGATCCAATGATACGAGCTAATTCAGATATCAACATGCCTATCTCAGTTCAAGATTTTGACAATGGTCAGATGATAAACGCAGTACCTGAAGAATTTTGGCTAATCGACAAAATACTGAATAGACCGAAAGCTGAAGAAGTCAACGAATTGAAGGCTAGGCGTATCATATCCAAAGTATTCTAGCCTCCTCTATAAAAGAATAAATTAAGCTGAAACACTTCGGAGGGAGTACCTGTAGACGTTAAAAATTACCTATAGATTACTATACATAGCTCAAGATGAAAAGAAGATGATAAATGTCATCATTTGAGTCAAAGAGGATCATCTGATACAAGGAATGTACAAAAATGCAAAACGACGGGTAAGCGTGCAATTTCTAAGGTAAAGGAAGTGTTTAGGAAGCTACAAAATTGCTCATAGTTTCCGAGAAAGGGAATGTGTCTCAGAAACTATTAGACAACCCATAGTTTCCGAGACAAGAAAACTGTCTCGGAAACTATGGGGGAGTTTCACACTTTCGTTGACGATTTTCTTAGGTTTTGTACGATACACGTGGCTTCATAACTACTGGGATCGTGTGTGAAAGTGGGAGGACTATTACAAATGAAAAGCATGCTCATAATTATAGAAATAATAGCACTTAAACGTGGGAAGTGTATGTTGAAAAAATTGCAAAGAAGAGAATAAAGAAAATTTGACTTTGATTCCTTTGATCTCGATTACAAAAGAGAGGAAAACGAATTTGGTTTTCCCCTTTGTTTAAAAACTGGGTTCTTCTCGGTAGCGATGGAATGCCTCCTTCAATTGCTCGCGTCGAATTTGCTCTCCGTTGACGATCCGACTGTCTCTCTCTCGTGGGAACAATAAACTTCTGTGGAAAGTTTTGTGTTCAACTCTGAATGAGTTTTTAAGAACTCTGAACGAGTTTGAACTCTGTGAGTAGAGTTGTTGGAACCGAAAATTCGGTTAATGATCAAGCTGTCATTCTATTGCTGATGAATTCCCTCAGATTTGATCTTCTGAGATTGATTCAAAAATCCTATCTTCAAGGATTTCGCTGCTGCCAAATCTCCAAACCCGAGTGGTTTTGATCCTTGCTCAATCTTCTGTTTTCAAAGAACCAGCCGCCAGTCTCCGCCTTTATCTGTTTAAGAACTAAAAAATCTCCAACCTGTACGGTTTAGATCTTTAGAATCCAACCTGCGTGGTTCAAAAATCCAACCCCTTGCTCTGTTGGGTTCGTTGAGCTTTTATAGGGGGATAGGAGGTTGTAACTGACCCCTATATCCGCTCCTACGTGGGCGAAAATCCCTCAGAACGTGGGATAAACGGTTCTGAAACCGTTCGACTCATGTTTGAACAAGTCAAACGCCCAATCTGGCGTTCAGAACCCAACTTCGCTTCTTAGGATTAAGACGTGAGGTTGGGTGTTAGCTGAACACCATTGAACGCGATGGTCACTCGCGTTTAGCTTGTTGCCTACTTGGAAACGCGGGGGTTAGTGTTGGTTGAACCCCTACGAACGCGAGGGTCGCTCACGTTTGGCCTGTGGCTTGAAGACGCGGGGGTCATTATTGGTTGGACCCCTATGAACGCGAGGGTCGCCCATGTTTAGACTGTGGCTTGGCGACGCGGGGGTCGCCTTCATTTCCAAAGTGGTGACGCGGGGATGACATCCGCGTCTCAGAATAAGCTATTTGACTTGTAGCTTCTTCTGTGTTGCATTGCAAGGACCGTTGTTCGGTAATCCTGGCTTTAGCTGTTGTGGAGTGTGAAAGTCGTCAGTTTGTAACTTTCACTGTAGATTGTGAAGACTGCTGAATAGAGTTTTCATCCGTTGTCGGAAGTGTCGTTGAATTGTAACTCCTCTCGATCTATGTGAAAAGCCCTCCATTCGTAACTTTCGTTCACCGACCCGAAAGCTATTTGATGGTAGCTTTCATTGTAGGAGCTAGACGGGAATCAACATCCATAGTGTCTCAAAGATGAATATTTACCTACAGATCTCTACCAAACAACTCACCAACTAAGTCCAACCTTTTATTTCTGAAATCATCCCACTACTCATCAGCATCTCTAATAGTTGTTGATATAATATTAGTGCTGTTGTCGCAGCCATCAAGATCAATCATCTCAGAAGTGAGGTCGTGTTTGTGGCGATTGTGGGGTTGCGGATGCAGTGATTGGGAAGTCGTCTGATTATGATCTCTATTGTCGGAGCTTGTTTGGATAAGCTATCCATTGTAATTTTTAGACAGCCTACAGAACCCCCTCCAAAGTTTTCGAAAGTTCGCGGTTGGCTGGGACGAATTTTCGGAATACTTTGGATCCAAAAATTTAGTGGATTGATTGCTCCCTCCGTCTGATCGAGCCAGATGATTTCAAAGTTTTTGACTGTAATCTCTCTGTACTCCTCCAATAGACTCCCCAGTGGAGTCGTTTGTTTCTTCCCGGCTTTGGTCGCCTTGGTAGCCAAGAAATTGCTGTTCATGGTGGTCTCAGCACAGAGATGACTTCTGCATTTGAGAATTGGAACGCGTGGGTGAGCCCAGCGTTGGGAAAATTTGAACGCGCAAGTGAGCATCGCGTTTGGAAGCTCAACCAACTCGGACGCGAGGGTCGAGTTTGAGCGGGCTGATAACCTCGAATCCCGTTCGTTACGATTTGACAGCTCATAGCTGTCTATAAATAGACCGCTAGGGGTCAAATCAAGAGTCATTCGACTCTTCTTGAAATTCCAATGAAAAAACTTCGTTCTCATCTCCGGCGACAACTGCTCATCTCCTCCGACGAGATCTCATGGCCCCCAAGAAGCCCGTCGCTCCTAAATCCGATGCCGCTGCGGCTCGAGGATCTGCATCGTCAGCACCGGCCGGCGGCGCCGCTGCTCATGCGAATGTGCCGCCTCAGCTCCCTTTGATTGGTGGTGAGTACGACCTCCGTGGTCATTAAACTTGCTTCGGCAAGTTCTGATCTTGAGATCAACGAGGAAACTCGTTTCAATAACGCGGGGCTGGACTCCGTCGTATGAACATGGCCTTCAGCTCGCGCCAAGAACTCCCAGTTTTCCGAATTAGGGAGAAGAGTCGCGTAGAAATAATTACCCAAGCTTCTTCCGATACTCTTAGGACATTGGTTACGGACGCCCGACTTGAAAGCCCAAGCCGTAAGCCAATAGTCAAACCTGGATATCTTTTCGGGGACTTTGTTGACTTCGACGCAAGCACTGCTTATGATGGGGACTATAAGTGGTTGCGGAAAGTTGGGGACCGCAACCTTTTCTTGCCCAATATGGAGAGGATGTTCCCCATATCTTATTTCCAGTGTGCTTCTGTCCCAAGGCATATGGATTGGCCCCTGGTTAAGGATCAAGATGGGGTTGCTCTCGGGACTTTGACTTTTCACGGGGTCCGCACAGTTGGTTATAACCGGCAGGTGACAGCTTTGCGACCGAGTTTATTTGCTAAGGAGTATCCTCTTGGCGAAGCACCCAGCCCGGCGAAGACCTTTGTTAAGAGATTTTTGGAAAAGAAAGGAGAATTCCCCGCACAAGGATTTAGAGCTCCTGGTTGGGTTCATTCTCCAGTGACAGGGTGGTGGGCCCAGATGACTAAGTTTGTTCTGGAGGAATTGGAAACCCCTCTTGCCCAAGCTGGATTACTGGTTCCAGTGCGGGCTACTAAGTTTGGGATTATTCAGAGCCACTTTCACTTCTTCTCTATATTGGAGAAGTATAGTCCCGAGACTTGCACTTTCTTCACCCCTGTGGGGGAGTTAGGCTTCGCTCTTCACGAGATGCACGAAGTCTCAGGTCTTATTCTCGAGGATTTACCCTATGAAGAGTTTGTTCCGGGATCTGCGAAACTTAAGCTTTTGAAGAAGACCAGCCCAGAAATTTACGCCACTCTCTAGGAAGTGATGTGTCACTTCCATATCTGCATGCAGCTGACGGGGACTCGCGGAAGCGGCATCAAACAAGTGTCTTGGGCGGAATATTTATTCCGGAACTTGACCATTAAAGGAGGCTCTGTGACCCGATTGCCTGTCAGCACTTTGGAAGAGGTTCAGGCTCGTATTGACGACGCTACCTCCCATTACACTAACGAGGCCAAGGAAGATGTTTTCCCGGCTCACACAGAGTTTGAGAGCTTTCATTATCAAGCTCTGATTCCAATTTCCGACGCGGCGTTGCTGGCTGGATTCTTGATGCTATGGCTCAAGCGTTGCGTCGTTCCTACCAGGCCGATCGATGCCCTTGCTATTGAGGTGGTCTACCCAGCTGTTCTCTTAGCACATGGGAGACCTGTGAGCCTCCTCAGCGCCATGGTGGGTTGCTTACAGTATGGACTGCGGGAGTTGGCCTCTGACTTTGTTGGTGTTACAGAGGTGGAGTCTGAGGGTCACAAGACTTTCAAAACTCCCAATCCCAGGGTACCAATGCCATATGCCTATTTGATGGCTTGGTACGTGCTTCACTGTCCTCCTTTGATGAGTGCAGCCTCTCCCCCGAGAGACTCATTCATCCCATTTGTGCAGCGACTAGAGTCTGCGAAATGGGAAGGGGGGTACATGGTTAGAATCCGCCAAATCTTAGCGCGAGACACCAACTTCCATATCTACCGCTGTTTCCCTGATTTCGAGGGCGGCGTCTATAGCGCAGAATATCAGGACATAGCAGGTCCTAATGGATTCACTCAGCTGAGCGGGGGTATTTTCCATTGGCTTCTTTCCATCAGGCCCGGCTACCTGATCTTCCGACAAGGCGCCAAATGCTTCATCGAGCCTTACCAACCCTATAGGTTCGCTCGCCAATTTGGGTATGATCAGTTGTATGTCGGGAACCCTCGTCCTCAACTCTCAGTTATAGCCAACTTATATGAAGGAGCCAGGGCTTGGTATTATTCTGTAGCAGGCTGTACCAAAGCCGTCTTCAAGCTTCCCCACAAAACCGCTAATTCCTATACCTCCATCAGCTTCTGCAATTGGTATTACGCTGCTTCTCAGACTACTCCCAATCCCCGGGTGCCGATGCCATATACATATTTGATACCTTGGTACGTGCTCCACTGTCCTCCTATAATGAGTGCAACTTCTCCCCCGTGAGACTCATTCATCCCATTTGTGCAGCGGCTAGAGTCTGCAAAATGTCATTCATCCCATTTGTGCAGCGACTAGAGTCCGCGAAATGGGAAGGGGGGTACATGGTTAGGATCCGCCAAATCTTAGCACGGGACACTAACTTCCATATCTACCGCTGTTTCCCTGATTTCGAGGGTGGTGTCTATGGAGCAGAATATCAGGATACGGCAGGTCCTAATGGATTCACTCAGCTGAGCGGGGGTGTTTTCCACTGGCTTCTATCCATCAGGCCAGGCTATCTGATCTTTCGGCAAGGCGTCAACTGTTTCGTCGAGCCTTACCAACCCTATAGGTTTGCTCGCCAATTTGGGTATGATCAGTTGTATGTCGGGAACCCTCGTCCTCAACTTTCAGTCATAGGCAATTTGTATGAAGGAGCCAGGGCTTGGTATTATTCTGTGGCAGGTTGTACCAAAGCCATCTTCAAGCTTCCCCACAAAACTGCTAATTCCTATACCTCCATCAGCTTCTGCAATTGGTATTACGCCGCTTCTCAGACTCCCAACTACAACTTGAATACATCTTGCCTGAAAGACATTAGGCATATGTATAATTTAAGGAAGGGGTCCAAGACATCCCGTTTGAAAGGGATCGATGAGTTTCTGTCCATCGAGAATCAATCTGCTGGACAAGAAGAGGAACAGGCAGCTGAGCCGCTCCAGGGGAAGAGCAACGAGTGGTTGATACTCCCGTGACAAGAGCAGCGGGGAAAAGAAAACTTTCTGCTGATGAAGCTGGCCAGTATGATAAGCAGATCCGTCGAAAGTTGCTGGTGGATTCTCCCCCCAGAGGCCAACAAAAATCCAAGTTGATGGCTGAGGCCATTAAAGCTGCTAAAGATGACGAACCACAGGAATCATCTGTGGCTGGCCTGCCGCATAGAGCGGGACTTCGTTCTCATGGTCCAGCTCTGTCGGGCGAAGGTTCTTCTTATCATCCTCCTGAGGACGAAGAAGATGAATTAATGGTTGCAGATGCAGAATCTGCTCCGGTGATGGATCTTCCTAGGTCTCCTGCGTTGGAGCCAGGGGGTCTCGAAGATAATCCACCTCCTTCTCCTTCAGCATTAATGTCACAAGCTGATGATTTAATGCCTAGTCCTACAACGGGACTTATGAAAAGACCAGCCGCTGGTGCAAGTCTTCCGGAGTCTTCAGCTGTTCCGGGTGATGAGGAGCGAGTTGACTATGACGACTCCCCAGCTGGTGATGCAGTTGACAGAGATAGAGGTGATGAGGACGCTGATGTTGGCAATATGTCAGGTGAAGGTGAAGATGACGATGAGCATGATTCCATCGATGACGTCACCACTTTTGATGATGATGCTCCCAAGGTCCCGTCTGATAAAGCATCAGGTTATACTCCTTTTTATCTTACCGGTAAGCTTGGTTTGTTTCGACTTCTTCCACATGCTTTTTCTGCTTGACCACTAAGGGAGCTTCAGTGACCCGCTTGCCTGCCAGTACTTTGGAGGAGGTTCAGGCTCGTATTGACGACGCTACCTCCCATTACACTAACGAGGCCAAGGAAGATGTTTTCCCGGCTCACACAGAGTTTGAGAGCTTTCATTATCAAGCTCTGATTCCAATTTCCGACGCGGCGTTGCTAGCTGGATTCTTGATGCTGTGGCTCAAACGTTGCGTCGTTCCTACCAGGCCGATCGATGCCCTTGCTATTGAGGTGGTCTACCCGGCTGTTCTCTTGGCACACGGGAGACCTGTGAGCCTCCTCAGCGCTATGGTGGGTTGTCTTCAGTACGGATTATGGGAGTTGGCCTCTGAATTTGTTGATGTTACAGAGGTGGAGTCTGAGGGCCACAAGACCTTCAAGACTCCCAATCCCCGGGTGCCGATGCCATATACATATTTGATGGCTTGGTACGTGCTCCACTGTCCTCCTATAATGAGTGCAGCCTCTCCCCCGGGAGACTCATTCATCCCATTTGTGCAGCGACTAGAGTCCGCGAAATGGGAAGGGGGGTACATGGTTAGGATCCGCCAAATCTTAGCACGGGACACTAACTTCCATATCTACCGCTGTTTCCCTGATTTCGAGGGCGGTGTCTATGGAGCAGAATATCAGGATACGGCGGGTCCTAATGGATTCACTCAGCTGAGCGGGGGGGTTTTCCATTGGCTTTTATCCATCAGGCCAGGCTACCTGATCTTTCGACAAGGCGCCAACTGTTTCGTCGAGCCTTACCAACCCTACAGGTTCGCTCGCCAATTTGGGTATGATCAGTTGTATGTCGGGAACCCTCGTCCTCAACTCTCAGTTATAGCCAACTTATATGAAGGAGCCAGGGCTTGGTATTATTCTGTGGCAGGTTGTACCAAAGCCATCTTCAAGCTTCCCCACAAAACTGCTAATTCCTATACCTCCATCAGCTTCTGCAATTGGTATTACGCTGCTTCTCAGACTCCCAACTATAACTTGAATACATCTTGCCTGAAAGACATTAGGCATATGTATAATTTAAGGAAGGGGTCCAAGACATCCCGTTTGAAAGGGATCGATGAGTTTCTGTCCATCGAGAATCAATCTGCTGGACAAGAAGAGGAACAGGCAGCTGAGCCTGCTCCAGGGGAAGAGCAACGAGTGGTTGATCCTCCCGTGACAAGAGCAGCGGGGAAAAGAAAACTTTCTGCTGATGAAGCTGGCCAGTATGATAAGCAGATCCGTCGAAAGCTGCTGGTGGATTCTCCCCCCAAAGGCCAACAAAAATCCAAGTTGATGGCTGAGGCCATTAAAGCTGCTAAAGATAACGAAAGTTGATGGCTGAGGCCATTAAAGCTGCTAAAGATGACGAACCACAGGAATCATCTGTGGCTGGCCTGCCGCATAGAGCGGGACTTCGTTCTCATGGTCCAGCTCTGTCGGGCGAAGGTTCTTCTTATCATCCTCCTGAGGACGAAGAAGATGAATTAATGGTTGCAGATGCAGAGTCTGCTCCGGTGATGGATCTTCCTAGGTCTCCTGCATTGGAACCAGGGGGTCTTGAAGATAATCCACCTCCTTCTCCTTCAGCATTAATGTCACAAGCTGATGATTTAATGCCTAGTCCTACAACGGGACTTATGAAAAGACCAGCCGCTGGTGCAAGTCTTCCGGAGTCTTCAGCTGTTCCGGGTGATGAGAAATAGAGGCGATGAGGACGCTAATGTTGACAACATGTCAGGTGACGGTGAAGATGACGATGAGCATGATTCCATCGATGACGTCACCACTTTTGATGATGATGCTCCCAAGGTCCCGTCTGATAAAGCATCAGGTTATACTCCTTTTTATCTTACCGGTAAGCTTGGTTTGTTTCGACTTCTTCCACATGCTTTTTCTGCGTTCCGACCATTTTTTCGTGCAGGTTCACCCACTCCTGGGACCACTTCAGCTGCTCCTTTAGAGCAAGAACCTGCGCAAGTGTTGGCTCCTCCACAAGAGCCACATTTATCTGGCTCTCCTACGGCGACTGTTTCACCTGTAGTGTTGCCTGAAACCACTGCTACGACTTCTCCTCTGGAACAGGCGATCGTGCAGGTGTCAGCTCCTTTGCAGGGGCAAACCTTATAAGACTCTTCCATAGTAGCTACTTCACCGAAAGCGGTGATGAAAATCTCGCTCACCCCAACGGAGGCTGGGCTAAGCTCATCTCAGGCGAAGGCATTGATGGCTTTGACCTCAAGTCCTTCGCAATTGAACATTTCAATTGCCTCTGCGGCTTCGGCACCTGGATCGCCTGCTAGTCATCATCTTAACGCATCAATCTCAGCTGCTGAAGGGGTATCTTCGGGTGCAGTTTTCAGTCTCGCTAATGCACCTAAATTCCTTCAAATCTCTTTGGTGTATCTAAACAGTCTTGCGAAGACGGTAGTTGAGTCCCTGATGAATGGTCAAGGGACTTTGAATTCCTTTCGACCTCTTCTGGAAGCAGGCTTTTATGGAGTCAGGAGCGTGGGCGAAACTCAATGGTTCGAACGCTGCTCAGAGATTATCCTTCGTTTGGAGGAGAAATTACAACGCCTCGAGACCATGGGCCATAGTGACCTTCAGCCGCAAATTATGTCCACTTTGGCCAGTCTTCAGGTCGCTGAAGTGATACACCGGGAAACCCTAGAACGGAACTTAGCTGAAAAAGAGCGTCAGATCGCAGAGCTTCGTGAGCGTAACATTAGGAAGCGCGAAGAACTAGAATGCTCAACTGCCTCCATGAATTTGCTTCGGGACAGACTAGTTGAAGCTGAAGCCGAAGTCCTGCGATTGAAAGCTGAACTCTCTCGCGAAGAAGGCGTTGTCAACATCCTTAGTGCTCAGAATACAACTGGTACTTTAGAGTATCATGCACAAGCTCAAGCCCTGGAAGACGCCAGGAAGGAAGTGGCGGCTATCATCATACCAAGTGAGGATGAACTCCGAGCAAAGGCTGAAGCTATGGTGCGAGCTAACCACGAGGCGGAACTAGCTGAACTCAAGGCTCAACTCATCTCTTTTGATTTGATGCGTGAGTGAGTTTGGCTTCTGTAATGTTCTTTTGACAAGAACAAAGTTTTTTTTTGTATCACTTTCTTTTAGTTCTTGAATAAAAAGTGATATTGGTCTCTCATTATTTCTTGCATTTATCATGTTTTGATTTTAAATACAAGTCACGAGAAATGCCTGAGATGTATTCCTGACAATGGTTCTGATGCAGAGAACTCTCTTTATTATCGTTTAAGACAACTCTAGAAAGTTTCAAACTATTGAGGACGAATATTCCCATAATGGGATTGACTAATAAAATTCTTCCTGTGTTATGTTTTGCTTTAAACACTAAAAGAAGTCTATAAATGCTAGAGGTGTAGTTAACTTAGCAAGAGAGATATCGCGATCAGGGCAATTTTGAAGACTTATCGTTCTATTGACGAGAATCGATAAGTTGATTTTGTCAGAGGTGTAATTTTAACGTGACATGAGAAATATTGCGATCAGGGCAATTTTGAGGACTTATCGTTCTATTGACGAGAATCGATAAGTTGATTTTGTCAGAGGTGTAGTTTTAACGTGACATTTGTGGGGAAAGAATATTATAGCGTCTCACAGGGGAGAACTGCTATGTGTTTTATCATCGGAGCGATGAATTGTGATACTTGTGATTTGAGTAGGATTTTGGGGAAGTTTGTTACTCCACTGAAAACAAGTTATTTATTGCTCTGCTGAGGAGAGCTAATAAATTGGCAATGATTTGGAGACTTATCATTCTATTCTTGAGAATTGATAAGTGGATTTTGGGGTGCAGTATTAACCCAATAAGAATTTGAATTCTGCTGAAGAAATACAGAGGTCTTGATTAACACTCTGTTAAGTGAGCTTACAAGTGCATGTTCTTCGTTTAGAAGAATTGCAACGCTGGGGTGACCTTCGCGTTTGATATTTGAAACGCGAGGTTCGAGCCTTCGTGACGTTAGCTAGAGCCTTGCACTTGTGAAATTTGAACGCGACTGTGAGCTTCGTGTTTTGGAGATGGTTGGGATTCACTTCCTAGAATCCCGTGCCCTCTTAACAGCTTGACGGCTGTTATAAGTAGACCTGAACGGTCACGTCAAAAGTCAATTGACTTTCAAGACTTTCGGCTATTTCCAAGAACGAGAATTCTCGTTTGATTTCGGTGAAATCTCCGACGAACTTCGTCTTCCTTGTTCAAAGGACCTTCTTCCGATTGACTGCATCAATGGCACCTCGGAGAAGGGGTTCGAACTCCAAGAGAGTCGCTGAGGTGACTTCCGACATGCCGTCGGCTGAGAACACTGGCGGTGTTCTTGCTCGTGCGGGGACTTTGCCGTCGACGTCGTCATCGCAGGGGCCTCTCTGTCGTGGTGAGTGCTGACCACGATAACTTGCCTTGGCAAGTTCTCTGAAAACCCTAGATGGGTTCTTGATAACGAGGAAGATGACTCGTTTCAACTCAATGAAAACGCGGGGTTGGGATCCCATGTGGGTCTCGACCCTCGCGTTCAAATTTTTCAACACGAGGTTGACTCTCGCGTTTTGAGACTTCTGACGCGAGGTTCAACCTTCGCGTTGGAAATTCCTGACGCGAGGCTCGATCTTCGCGTTGGAGATTTCGACATGAGCCTTTAACCCTTTATGTTTCAGGCTATGTCTTTATATTGATAGCTCGCTTCTAGCTGCTAACTTCTGCTTTCGATTGTGCAGTGTTTCTCCCAAACGTGCCGCTTTCACAAGAGCACCATTTCGGATACATTGGTGGACCTGACCCGAATGAATTATTCAGTCTTCAGAACAGGATTCCATTGTGTACTTTTCCTGATTCGGAAAGAGCGGAAATGATTAAATTCCCTCAATGCTCTACTCTCAGGATTTTGATAACTGACTTAGACTTGGAGACCCCTGTTAGTCATGCCCAGTTTCCTAAACCAGCCTTCATATTTGGAGATCGCATACCAGTCGATGACCATCTCACATATGTAGAAGATTCGATGTTCTGGCGAAGGAGGTTGGTGGACCCGCATGGTTGACTTTGTTCTTGAAGAGCTTAAAGACTCGCTCGCTCAATCGGGTCTCACAGTTCCTGTGTTAGCTACGCGACGGGGAGTCGTGCAGAGTCTTCATAATTTCTTCGCTATGTTGGAGAAATATAACCCTAACAGCTGCACATTCTTCACACCTGCAGGAGAGTTAGGTTTTGCTCTTCATGAGATGCAGGCAGTATCGGGGCTGTTGCTTGGAAAAACACCCTATGAGGAGTTCATCCCCACCACCGAGGAGCTTTCTCTGCTGAAGATGGCGCACCTGGAAGTTTATGCCACTTTCTGGGAATTGATGTGCCATTTCCATATATGTGCCCAAGTCTTTGGGATGCGTGGAGGGGGCATTATGCATACCACATGGGCAGACTACCTCTTTCAAAACTTGAATCGGAAAGACGTAGCTGTATCCCGTGTCGCAATTGCCTCACTTAAGGACGCCCAGGCTCCGATTAAGGCTCCTGGTGCTGCTTATAAGGCAGAGCATGCCGAGGATGATTTTGAAGCTGGTGTCGAATTTGAAAGTTTCCACTACCAAGCCACAGTTCCTATCTCTGACCCGGATCTACTTGCAGGCTTCTTCATGATTTGGTTGAAACGGTGTGTGGTACCGTCAAGACCAATAGAATCAATATTGGCTGAGGTTGTGTACCCAGCTGTTTTGCTAGTGCATGGGAGACCTGTGAGTCTCCTTACTGCTATGGTTGGCTGTATCCAGAATGGCCTGAGGGTATTGACTTCGGAACTTCTCAGTGCTTCGGGAGTCAAAGCTACTAGGAAGAAAGCTGGGAAGGCTCCTCAACCACATGTACCTATGTCATATACATATTTAGTGGCCTGGTACGTGTTGCATTGCCCTCCCTTGATGACGGGAGTGCATGAAGGGGATGATGCTTATACTCCCTTCGTACAAAGATTGGAGTCGGCCACGTGGACTAGTTCTTATATAGTCAGGGCTCGACAGCTTCTATCCCGGAAAGATAATTACCGGGTTTTCTGCTGTGCTCCTAACTTTGACGGAGCTGATGTGGAGGATGCCCGTTTCATGGACTTGCTTTTTGAAGGCTCATCTTCTTTGGAAGAGGGTACATTCAGCTGGCTTCTTATGATCAGGTTGGGCTACCTGGTCTACCGCTCACGGGAGAAGTGCGTAATCGAGCCTTACATGCCTTCTCGGTTCGCGAGACAGTTTGGATATGACCAACTCTATGTTGGCAATCCTAACCCGGCGTTAGCTCAGATTGGGAATTTATGCGAAGGAGCTCGCGCATGGTACTTTTTCTCTGCCGGGGGAACCCATGCGCAATTCACTTTACCCCATTCATCACCCGGCTGCTCTGCTGTTATGGATTTCCGCCAGTGGTTTGCCGAAGCTTCTCAGATTCCGGAGTATGACGTTTATACTTCATGTATAAACGAGATTCGGGAATTGTACCGTTCACGGAGTGGTTCTGCGAGTACTCGTCTACCAGGGATGGAAGAATACCTATCTTGTGAACAGGAAGCGACCGGAGCCGTTGAAGCTCCTAAAGACTTGTCCACCGTAGAACCTTCTGAAGAAGAGGTTCCTACGGGAATTGAAGAGGGAAAGCCAATTGATGATTCTCCTGAAGAAAAGACCACTGAGGAGATCCCTGCAGAAGAGCCCGTTCCTACACCTCGTTCTTTAAGATCGGGTAAGGAAGCTCTTTCTGCTGCTGA
Organism: Asparagus officinalis; assembly: GCF_001876935.1. Taxonomy (NCBI): domain Eukaryota; kingdom Viridiplantae; phylum Streptophyta; class Magnoliopsida; order Asparagales; family Asparagaceae; genus Asparagus; species Asparagus officinalis. The sequence goes on from NC_033797.1 coordinate 60,151,865, forward strand.
GCAAGGTGAGTATGACAGGAGAATCCGTAAGCGGATACCTGTCATGGCCAAGAATTCCAAGAGGGCCAAAATAATGGGGGATGCGATGAAGTCTGCGCTCGTTGAGCGTTTTACTGACGGAGAGGACGAAATGCCCCAATCGATCCCCTCGGTTCCTGAGGACGATAGGGCTGGAGAGGGTCCTTCTTCTGAAGTTGCTCCAACACCTGTTCAGGATGATCATACGGATCCAATCTATCCAACTCTTCCTCCTCCACGCTCAGGAGCTCTGAAGAAATCAATTGATGAACTGGAACGTTGGATGCAAACCATTATTAATATGGTCAGTGTTGAGGGGGCTTCCCTTGAAGACTGTAAATCCATCTTGAGCCAATGTTTGGACGGAATCAATGCCAAAGGGGATGCATCCTGGACTGAGCACTGCCAGGGTGGGATCACTCTTTTGATGACAGAATTGACAGCTTTCAGGGAGTTACAGCGCGCCAATTTAGATTCTGAAGTGGAGCCGGCTCTTTCCTTAGCGATAATCTCGAGAGCGCATCACCCAGGGAATCTTCGCAAGGAACTATCTGATAAAATAGCCCGTATATCAACTTTAAGGAAGCGACACTCTAAAGCATATGCTAAAATCAAACGTGTTGCTTCTGATATCCGTGATATTGAAGAGACTATCGCTCGATTAGAGGCCGAGTTGGACCAGAAGAAAGCTCAATTGGCCCACTATGAGGATGTCAGAAAAGAGCTTGAGCATAAAAGTGGCCAAATTTATACGAAATTTTGCCGTACACTCCACGCAGCTGAGCAGACTCGTAAGGACATTGTTGCTACTCTTCCTATTGAAGCAGAACTCAGAAAGGAGATCGAGGAACAAGTTCGAGCGGCTCACCGGGAGAAACTCTCTGCCTTCAAGTCTAGGCTAAAAACCCTCAAGTTAATGAAGCCTGATGTTTAGCTCTTGATCTGTTTTTTATTAAGGAATTTTGTATCTTTTTCATTTTGTGTTTAGATTAACAACATTGAATGAAAACGATATCACTTTTGCTCTTTATCGTCTCTTTTTTTTTTGCTGCAATCTGGTTCAAGACAATAGAAAATAGTGCAAATGCTATCAAAATTCCCTTTATTATTTATTTAGAATAATTCCATCAAATTACAATCGTCAGAGGTGTAGTGTTAACATGACGAAATACAAGATAGAATTACACTATGAACGGGCAACCCCCAGCCTGATTTGGTTGGGATTTAGGGGGCTACATGATTTACGGGAAGTATCTCTTAAGAAACTTCTCATTAATTGGCATCATGAGCCTGTCTCCTTCTTGATTGATGAGGCGATACGCTCCATTCGAATAGACTGATTCTATTACGAAGGGCCCTTCCCATTTAGGATTGAATTTCCCTTTGGTCTTGTGTGTCATTACCATGAGTCGCCTGTTGGCTAACACTAAATCGCCTTTCTTGAAAATCCGTTCCTTAACCTTTTTGTTGTAGGCTTTGGAAATACGGGCTTGATACAACTCGATCTGTTGTTGAGCTTGAAGTCGCTTGTCGTCTAAGGCTTCAAGTTTTTGCAGACGTCGTTGATGCTTTTCTTCTTCTGTTAGTCCAGTTGTGATAGCGACTCTCAGAGAAGGAATCTGGATTTCCAATGGCAATATAGCCTCGCAGCCGTATACCAAAGAAAAAGGTGTGGCTCTTGTAGAGGTCCTTACCGTAGTGCGGTAAGCCCAAAGACATTCACCCAGTTTTTCATCCCAATTGCGCCGGCTTTTAGAAACAAACTTTTTGAGAAGCTTCACTATGGTTTTGTTAAAGGCTTCTGCAAGATCATTTGCTGGTGGATAATATGCCGTGGATGCAACACTTTGGATTCTAAATTTGTCACAGAATCTCTGAAACCCAAGGCTGACGAATTGTGTCCCATTGTCGTGAACTATTCGCCTCGGGACTCCAAAAACGTAGACAACGTGATGCTTGATGAACTTAATTACATTTGAAGTCTTGACTTCTTTCAACGGGATTGCCTCCGCCCATTTGGAGAAATAGTCGGTCACGGCTAGAATGAACCGGTGTCCCTTGGACGTTGGAGGGGAAATCGGTCTGACGATATCCATACCCCACATTTCGAATGGCCAAGTCGCTGATGTGGGGTGTAAGTTTCCTGGTGCTTGGTGGATGAAGTCTCCATGAATTTGGCATGCGTGACAACATTTAGCGTAGTCAACTGCGTCTGAAAACATTTTCGGCCAATAATAGCCGATTCGTCGGAGGCGATCTCCTAACTTAGCTCTGGGCTGATGAGCTCCGCACATTCCACCGTGGGCTTCCTTGAGGGCCTCTTTTGCTTCCTTCCGAGAGAGACATCGAAGTAAAACTCCATCATGCAATTTACGATACAGGACTTGAGAGATTGTGTCGTAATAGAATCGGAGGGCCTTTCGTTTGATAGAGGCCGCTTCCTTAGGATCTTCTGGCAGAATTTCATACACGGTATAGTCGATGTACGGGAATCGCCAATCCCTGGATTCAAACTCCATAGAAGTTATACAGACTTCTCCTGACGGTATCTCGTCTGAGTTTTCTTCTGTAGGAATCTTGGAAAAGTATAGCTTACGTCCCATGACCGGAATCGTTGTTTCGACCTCTGGTGGCAACGCTAATGAGGTTGCCAAGGAGGCTAGAGCATCTGCATAAGCATTCTGAGCTCGTGGTATATATTCGATGAAGAAACCTTCGAACTTTTGAGCTTGCTCTTGCACTGCGAAGTAATACGGGATCAGATCTTCATGCCGTACTTCGTATTCTCCTCGGACTTGATTAACGATGAGTTGAGAATCACCGTAAGCCTCGAGGTGCTGAACATTAAGTTCTTCAGCAAATTGCATTCCTAATAGCAGAGCATTATACCCGGCTACGTTGTTGGTGCAAGGTTCGATTAAGGAGAATCCCCTTAGGATTACATGGCCGTTCGGAGAGATTAGCACTACTCCTACTCCCGCGGTGATCGCTCCATGAGGATTTGCTCTGGATGCACCGTCGAAGAATAACTTCCACACTTGCGTAGCTTCTTGAGTAGCGCAAGCTTCGGCGACTTCGTCAGGTAATTCTTCATACAACTTAGATGCTCCCGATACTGGATGATCGGCTAAGAAGTCGGCTAGCGCTTGGCCTTTGACTGCCTTTTGAGGCAAGAACTGCATGTCGTACTGTGACAAGAGAATGGCCCATTTTGCAAGCCGGCAATTCAGAGATGATGGTTTCGTCATCAGCACTCTCAAAGGATTTACTTTGGAGATGACGTGAATTGTCTGTCCAACTAGGTAATGTCGCATCTTTTGAATGGCGAATACCAAGGCGAGACATTCCTTTTCGACCGGATTGTACTTAGAGAAAGGTTGGCAACATCCTGAAAGATTTGATATGAATCTTCGAATGTAGGCCAGTCTGCCTTGCAAACCTCTGAGCTCTTTGAGATTCTTCGGAGGTGGCATGTCTTGGATGGCACGCACTTTTTCCGGGTCAAGAGAGATTCCTTTGGATGTAACAATAAATCCCAGGAATTTTCCACTTGAAACTCCGAGAAATGATTTTGTCGGATTCATCTTTAGCTGATGTGCTCGCATGATTTCGAACATTGTCTTCAGATCTGCAAGATGATCGTCTTTGCATTGGCTCTTTACCGCTATGTCATCAACGTAGCACTCGATCTTCTTTCGGAGGTGTTCGTGAAAGATCGTGTTCATTGCACGCTGATAAGTTGCACCTGCATTCTTCAGGCCGAAGGGCATCACTGTGTAGCAATGCACCCCCAGTGGTGTTCTAAAAGCAGTGTGCTTTTTGTCGTCCGGGTACATCTTGATCTGATTGTACCCAGAGAATCCGTCCATGAAAGACATCCTTTCATACCCGCAGGTGTTGTCAATCATAACATCCGTGATAGGAAGTGGGAATTCGTCTTTCGGACAGGCTACGTTAAGATCGCGGAAATCGATGCATATCCGGACTTTACCATTCTTCTTGGGAACTGGAACAATATTGGCCACCCAGTCAGGGTGTTGTTCTTCCCTAACGAAACCTGAGTCTATAAGCTTTTTAACTTCTGACTCAATTGATTACATGATCTCTGGACGAAACCTACGTTGTTGTTGTTTAACGGGTTTTGCGCCCGGATCAATGTTGAGACGGTGCGTGGCAACCTTCGGGTCAAGGCCGGGCATATCTTCATAGTTCCAAGCGAAGACATCTATATATTCTCGGATGAGAGATATAAGGTCTTCCTTCTCGGTGGATGATAGGTCTTCGGCTATAAAGATGGGCTTGGGGTCAGACTCATCTCCCATGTTGACTTGGATCACTTTATCTTCAGTGGGTGGTTCACGTTGTTCGAAACGCATATCCCACAGGATATTGAGACGCTTGATCCAAGGATCATCAGTCGATTCCAATAATTCCTCGTCACCCCCTGCGTCTTCGTCTGGATGACTTGTTGAAACCATGTTCACAGTCAAGTTTTTAAAGAAGGGTCCAATACTGACGTCGGACTCGTATGACGATATTCCAGATGACTGGTCATGACGTAAGTAATTACTGATTTCGTTTTCCGAGACGGGGGGAGGTGTGACGTAACCCACGCCCCTTCCGGTTTTTTGATAATAATCCGGAGGTTTTCCTTCAGGAGTGAGAGACATCCGGATCGGTGTTCGTCTTCCCTTCCCGAAGTTCAGGCCCTGTTTCTCATTAAAATTATACCCCATTCGTTTCATTAAGTATTTAGAATTGGGTTCATGGTAATGGAATTGGGGGACCCCATCGTCTTCTTCCGAACTTTCACGTTGGAGTGGTTCGGATTTGACTTTACCAAAACAGATCGGCTTCTGCCCTCTCCTTTTGGATGGGACTTTAAAGAAAGCCTTCTGTGCGTCCTCCACTTCTTCATCCGAAACGAAGGATGACTGGATTGGCAAAGTGAGCGACGCCTCTGTGCACAGTACGTGCCATGGGTTGGTACCTTCACTAGAATCATTCTCTATTTGTTTATTTTTAAGAGGGACATCAGACAAGTACGCTAAAATGGAATCTTCATTAATGAACCACTCGCCCTCGCTCGGTACATCATTATTACTCTCACCCTGACCCATTACATCAAAGTTTAACTCCCAAGGACAATCTTCATCGGGATCTGGTTCGATGTCAGCTTCATTGCCGCTGTCTACATCTTCTTTCTCTTGGGATTCCAAGTAAAAGACAGAGTCGGTATGGAAGTTTTCCACCCCTCGGAAGGGGTATTTTTCTGCAATCAAGGTTCTGACTTCGCCCTCGTCATTGGCGTACTTCATAACCTGATGCAAAGTAGATGGGACAATGCGGTTTGCATGTATCCACGGTCGTCCCAGCAAAAGATTGTAGGACGTGTCCGCATCTATGATGTAGCATGCTACCTCAGACTTGAGATCTCCGATCTGGCATCTGAGTTTAATCTTTCCCAGGGGTCGGGTACTGTTTGCATTGAACCCGAAGATAGTAGTCTGGGTGGTGTGCAGCCGATGCATAGGAATCCCTAAGACCTGCATGACCCTGTAAGGCATGATGCTAAGCGCTGAGCCCGGGTCAACTTGAACACGACTGATTTCGGAGGATCCGATATACCCTGTGTAGTACAGTGGTCAGTCATGTTCATGTTTGACCTGCATGTCTTCTTACGTGAACGATATGCAGGGTAGACTTCTCTCCACTTGCAGGCATTGCAGACAAGTTTGATCATCAGAAGCTTCAGGAACTGGAGTGACTTGGGTGATGAAGCTCTCTGTATTCTTTAAAGCTTCGATCAGAGCTTCCTTGGTAGTTTTGGATAACTTCAGGAGCTCATACAAGGTAATCCTGGCCGGTATGTTGGCCAACTGTGCCATAACGTTGAACTGGAAAGGAGCACTCGATTCTCCGGTTTCCTGGTGGAGATTCCTGTGGAATCGGAGCTCCTTCTGTTTTCCTTTGTCCACTGGCTTTTTCGGAACAGAACCCCCAGCGTCTTGGGGCTGTTCCTCGGCCTCTGGAGCGTTCTGGCCATAATCTCTCAGGTAAGCTTTTCCTGACCGAGTGCCAGGATTGCCTTCTGGGTATGCCGCTAGAACAATCCTCTCCTCTTCTGAATCAGTAAGAGGCTTGAGGTGGTCATCATCTTCAGTAATGGAGGGGCTAATCATGTTGGAAGACTTAGCCTTGCCTCCCTTCTTTTTGGACGAGGTGTTCGTCCATTGTTGATCTCCTAGCAGATCAGGGTGGACCCACATGATTTCCCCTTTTGGGGTAGTGAGGGGCACCAACCCCCTGTCCTTCTGACTATGCAAGTCAACATTCTTCAGACGTATTTCTCCCTTGCGAATGGGGACGACGCCGTCCGCCGTTACTACCGGGGGAAAATCACCAAATTGGACCGCTATCATATTAGTAGATACGGTCTTCTGCTCTGGCTTCAGTGTGAGCACATTAGCGTTCACCAGATTCTGTAAGATGTCTTTGAAGACATAGCACTTTTTGGTAGGATGTCCAAGGAATCTGTGATAACGACAATAGCTGGGGTCATCTACTTTCCCTGCTTCATCCGGCTTCCTGACCTCAGGCAATTGCAGCTTGTTGTTCTTTCGAAGCAATTGGAATAATGTATCCACGTGCTCCTCTTTGAACGAATACTGCTTGGGCGCTCTTTGCTGATTTGGCGCTTTGCCCTGCTTGTTCGGCGGTGGAACTCGCGTGTAGTCGGCCGCCAAGGTCTCCTTCCCCTTAGACCGTTGGGCGTTGTTCTGGTTGCGTTGCTGATTTTGCTGCTGCGGCTTGGGTTGTGGCATTTCTTCGGCTTTGACCCGTGCCACTATTTCTTCAGCTTGTTCTCCTTGTGAGACTAGTTGTCTCCAGGAGCGACATTCTGCCACCCCCATTTGAGCAAGGAGCTGGGTCTGCAGGTTGTGCCTGCAAGTTTCAACCAGAGTTGATTGGGTCATACCTGAGGGGCATCGCAATGCCATGCTGCGGAATCTCTCCACATAGGCCTTGATAGACTCTCCTTTCCTTTGCTTAGTGGCAAGAAGAGTTGGGACTGAGACCTCTGTATCGTCCTCAAAGAATCTGACCAAGAATAGCCTTTCCAGGTCTACCCATTTCTGGATAGATCCGGCAGGCAATTTCATGAACCATTCGAAAGCGACACCTTTAAGGGTACCGATGAATAGCCTGGTCAGGATGGCGTCGTTTGCTACCACATCCCCAGTTTGGGATTTGAAGTAGTAGATGTGCTGATTTGGCGATCCTGTGCCATCAAACGGTTGTAAGGTAGGGGCCTTAAATTTTGGTGGGTAGGGAGCTGTATCCCACTCAGCAGGGTAAGGCCGCACTACCCCTTCTTCGCGGAGTTCGCTTCTGTTGGCGATTGCGTTAAGGCGAGCCTCCAGCTCATCCACCTTGGTAGATTGAGGGTGCAGTTCTTTCTCCATCTCCTTCTCACCTTCAGAAGAGGATCCCAGGTTGTGAGTCTCACGATCTGTTTTTGTTTTCCCTTTGAAGTTGTTCTCCGGGAAGACTCAGTTTTGTGGCCTTTTTCAGCAAGAAGCTGAGCCAACATATCCTTTAGCTGGAGAAGTGTCTCCTGCTGTGCTTGGAGCATGACATGATGTTCGTCCACTCTTTTGGCTATGTCTTCATGGTTCTCTGTCGTGTAAGCGGAGACCTCCCGTGCTCCGACAGAGCTTGAAGATTGAGATTCGGCTATTGCCGAATGTTCATCACTTGTTGCAATGCCCTTGGCTAACTTTTGATAGTTAACCGGATGAATCGCTCCTGTCCGAGTCCGAGTATTCTGATATACTCCTTCGAATTGGTCACAAATTTCTCGGACGGTTGGCGGATGACTCTCTTGCGACTCATCGGAGTCAGTATGCGAAGCTTTCCCTCGGCCGATCATATTGATAGTGACCTGAGGGTATTCCGCTTTAGCTGTCTTCTTTCTGTAGCGGGGTTGTCGTTTGGCAGGCCTAACGACGTTCGTCAATCTGTCGAATACGGACTGCCGAGGTGTGGATGCACAACAAGGGTATTCTGACAGAACCGCCGAGATAAACCTCTCACACTGACATGAGTGAGTTGCTTGTGCTGTTGATTTTCCTCTCGACAACAATTCCCGCAGATCAGGAACTTGGGAGGAAACTTTCCCCGGGCTTGGAGGTGGAGATGGAACCCCCTGCCCTTGGGTAGGTGAGATTGGTTCTTGTCGAACGTGGATTTTGAAGCCACACTGACTTTTTTGAACCTGACGGACCTCTTGAAGATTGTGTTCTTGAGAAGTAACGCGAGGGTCGCGTTGGGATTTGGAAACACTAGGCTGAGGCCTGTGTTTAAATGATGAACCTGAACTCTAAGAGCCAAGTTTTGGTTGAACGCGCCCTTGAGGGTCGCGTTTAGATTGAACGCTCCCCTGAGGGTCGCGTTTGAGTTGAACGCTCCCCTGAGGGTCGCGTTTGAGTTGAACGCTCCCCTGAGGGTCGTCATGTTCTGTTGGAACGCGCCCCTGGGGGTCGCGTTTGGTTTTGGCAGCTCCGCTCTGAGCTCCCCTGAGGGTCGCGTTTGAGTTGAACGCTCCCCTGAGGGTCGCGTTTAAGTGGTGAAACAGACTCATGAGAGTCATGTTCTGTTGGAATGCGCCCCTGGGGGTCGCGTTTGGTTTTGGCAGCTCCGCTCTGAGGGCTGCGTTTTGAAGTAACAACGCGCCATTCAGGGTCGCGTTTCAGCTGTATAAGCCGAGGCTCATAGTCGGGCTCGTTGCCGCGGAGTGAACGTTCTCCTTTGGGAACGCTAGGCTCGGTTGGATTTTCAGAAACGCGGTTCTCACGTTGGGTCAGCATTCGACTCTCACGTAAGTGTGCTCGTCGTATGGATCTTCTCCGTCGGCGAGCGGCGTTCTTTTTGGCTTATTTCAAAGCCTTAGTAGCAACGTCACTGACGTTCACAGGGCCCGTTTCCTCCAAAGGCCGTTTGTGGCCTGAAGAACGTCTTGTTGACGCGGATGTGGGATCTTCCGCCAACAAGGCCAGTTTGAGTTCCTGACCGAAGGAGAGGGCTTTCTTCGGCACGTTAACAACAGAATTAACCTTGTTGAAGGTCTTGCGGGTATCTTGCTTAGCCTTGGGGCTAAGTGATCCAGAGGATAATGCTTCCTCGTATTTTGCTTGATCAAACTCCACAACGAGAGTTTCTACTGTTGTTCCCATGAGGTGGACATCGGACTGCGCCACCACTTCCTCGTCGGAAAAGCTCATCCCCAGCGGAGTCGCCATCTTTTGTATGTTGAAAAAATTGCAAAGAAGAGAATAAAGAAAATTTGACTTTGATTCCTTTGATCTCGATTACAACTTGATTACAAAAGAGAGGAAAACGAATTTGGTTTTCCCCTTTGTTTAAAAACTGAGTTCTTCTCGGTAGCGATGGAATGCCTCCTTCAATTGCTCGCGTCGAATTTGCTCTCCGTTGACGATCCGACTGTCTCTCTCTCGTGGGAACAATAAACTTCTGTGGAAAGTTTTGTGTTCAACTCTGAATGAGTTTTTAAGAACTCTGAACGAGTTTGAACTCTGTGAGTAGAGTTGTTGGAACCGAAAATTCGGTTAATGATCAAGCTGCCATTCTGTTGCTGACGAATTCCCTCAGATTTGATCTTCTGAGATTGATTCAAAAATCCTATCTTCAAGGATTTCGCTGCTGCCAAATCTCCAAACCCGAGTGGTTTTGATCCTTGCTCAATCTTCTGTTTTCAAAGAACCAGCTGCCAGTCTCCGCCTTTATCTGTTTAAGAACTGAAAAATCTCTAACCTGTACGGTTTAGATCTTTAGAATCCAACCTGCGTGGTTCAAAAATCCAACCCCTTGCTCTGTTGGGTTCGTTGAGCTTTTATAGGGGGATAGGAGGTTGTAACTGACCCCTATATCTGCTCCTACGTGGGCGAAAATCCCTCAGAACGTGGGATAAACGGTTTTGGAACCGTTCGACTCGTGTTTGAACAAGTCAAACGCCCAATCTGGCGTTCAGAACCCAACTTCGCTTCTTAGGATTGAGACGCGAGGTTGGGTGTTAGCTGAACACCATTGAACGCGAGGGTCGCTCGCGTTTGGTTTGTGTGTTGCATTGCCAGGACCGTTGTTCAGTAATCCTGGCTTTAGCTGTTGTGGAGTGTGAAAGTCGTCAGATTGTAACTTTCACTGTAGATTATGAAGACTGCTGAATAGAGTTTTCATCCGTTGTCGGAAGTGTCGTTGAATTGTAACTCCTCTCGATCTATGTGAAAAGCCCTCCATTTGCAACTTTCGTTCACCAACCCGAAAGCTATTTGATGGTAGCTTTCATTGTAGGAGCTAGACGGGAATCAACATCCATAGTGTCTCAAAGATGAATATTTGCCTACAGCTCTCTACCAAACAACTCACCAACTAAGTCCAACCTTTTATTTCTGAAATCATCCCACTACTCATCAGCATCTCTAATAGTTGTTGATATAATATTAGTGTTGTTGTCGCAGCCATCAAGATCAATCATCTCAGAAGTGAGGTCGTGTTTGTGGCGATTGTGGGGTTGCGGATGCAGTGATTGGGAAGTCGTCTGATTATGACCTCCATTGTCGGAGCTTGTTTGGATAAGCTATCTATTGTGATTTTTAGACAGCCTACAGGAAGTTAGTTACAAAACGGACTGGCTGAACTCCTTCCGAGACACAGAATGTGTCTCGAAAATAGGGGATGTCAGTTGGGCTTTGTTTTGACTTTCTACCTTTAGTAACTGCTTCTAGGGACTATAAATGCTTCCCTATCACCCATATGCACGAGAACCAAGCAGATTCTAGGCACAAACTTGAGCTTTTGATGAATTTTGAGCAAGAGAGAGAGTCTTGCATCATTTTCAAGGAATCTTCAAAGTCTTTGGCGTTTCCTCGAGATCTAAGCTTTGACTTGATCTTGAGAAGAGTGTTTTATCTTAGCTTGTTGAGATATCCACTTCTATCCTTGTTTCTAAAATGAAATATCGACCCTAAGCCTTCCTCGGATCAATCTGGATCTGTGATTCGGTCGTCCATGAGCTAATGCACCCCCGGCATAGGTGAAGATCCCACGCAAGTAACAAATGATAAACGGTCATGCGTGTGTTTCTAGGGAGCACTCTTAATCTAGTTTTATTGTAAAGAGAAGTTTTAAAAGCACAAAGCACACTCTTTTGTTTCCATTGTAATTGATAAACATTTGTAATAGATTATGCAATAAAATTTGTTCCCGACGCAAACAATGTTGTTCAGAGATTGATGAGATACTTAAAAGGAACTACAGGTCTAGGCCTATTCTACACTGGATATCTGACTGTAATTGAAGGTTATTCAGATGCTGGTTCTCAGAACCAGGTGAATGCAGATCTAATGGAGGTTTTGTGTTTGACAAGGGTGGAGCTGTCGTCTCATAGAAGTCTAAGAAGCAAACTATGCTTGCACAGTCATCAATGAAATCTGAGTTTTTCGCACTCTGTGCTGCAGGAGATGAAGCTGAGTGGCTCAGTTATTTTTTGTAAGACCTTCCATTGACAAAATTGCAAGACACAATTACTATCTATTGTGATAATCAGGTGGCGAGTGTTATGGCAGCGAACTCGATGTTCAATGGAAAGAAACGGATTATTCGTCTGAAGCATGACTATTTGAGAGAACTTATTTGCCAAGGGGTCATCTCTATGATTAACATCCGGTCTTTAGAGAATGTGGCTAATCCTTTGACTAAGGGTCTGAAAAAAGACATAGTCGAAAGGACGTTTGCTGGAATGGGTCTCAAAGTTTTGTGAGTCATACAAATACTTACAATGTACATGAAGTTATTAGTTCAAAGCTTATGCTATTAATGATAAGATAATTGGTTCAAAAGTCAAGTAAGATTTATAAAGTTTGGTGAGTCTTATAAATACTTACCATTTAAATCAAGTTATTAGTTCAAAGCTTACGCTACTAATGACAAGATGATTGGTTTAAAAGTCAAGTAAGATTTATAAGTGAAATCATATAGAGGATGACTGTTAAGCCTTAATGAGTCCAAAGCATTTCAGATGCGGACTGTTGGATAGGTAACATACCTAAAGGACTCACCGATGATCCTATCATGTAAAGGGGATGGTTATTAACCCTTAATGAATCCAAAGCATTTCGGATGCGGGCTATTGGATAGGTAGCATGCCTAAAGGACTCACTGATGATCCTATCATGTAAAGGGGATGGCTGTTAAGCCTTAATGAGTTCAAATCATTTCGGATGTAGGGTGTTAGATAGGAAACACGTCTAAAGGACTCACCTAGAATTTTATCATGAGAGATGATGACTTTTAAGCCTTAATGAGTTTAAAGCATCTCGGATGCGGGATGTTTGATAGGAAATATGCCTAAAAACCCACCTATGCCTGGATGGCGATTTGGTCATCTCCCACGGTATCTTGTGGAAAGATGCCTAGAGCCCTAGCAGAAACCAGGACATGCACATGGCCATAAATGTACAAGGCTAAGGCAAAGGCTAAGTCAAAGGCAAAGGCAAGTGTGCTTCAAAGTGAAAACTACCACATATGAATTTAATCTTGTGTGATCGCTGGACTTTTAGACATGTGCTGGTTCAAGTCTCTACGACACCATGCATTTATCTTTTATTTAGTTGGTCTAAAGAGCATTCAAGTCCTTACGACATCTACTTATGCACAACGATTAAAACAACGGCACTGTTACACGACAATAGTTTTTAAAAACTTGTAGGGGATTGTTGAATTTTTTGGTCAAAGCTGCTTTCCAAAAATGAGTTTTCAAACTATGTATTTATTAATTGCTGGCATTTTTCAAAAATCCATAGTAGCATAGAGAAAAGTTAAAGTTTTGGTGTTTCAAAAGGTCCTGTGTTCGAGGGTTGCTAATGGTAAGCCGAGAATTATTTTTATTCAATTAATCCCTCATAAATTCTAGTGGATCATAGGCGTGGGCTCGTGGGCCTATGAGCCCGTAGGCTGTGGTCCAATGGTTCGGGGATCGAGGCTAATCGGGCTGAGGCGCTGAGTGACGCTTTGTAAGACGCACTTCGCACGGAGGCATCGGGGCTAGATGGCGCCACGTTGGTTGCTACTATGGCCGCCACACGGCAAGGGAACGCGACTCTCGTGTTCACACGAGGTGCGACTCTCATGTTCACACGAGGTGCGACCCTCGCGTTTGTGATAGAGAATGTGACCCTCGCGTTCGTAAGTCTCGATACAACACTCGTGTTGCGTAGAAACGCGAACCTTGCATTCAGGCGTTACTACATCAGCAATTAAGCCTGCATGTAGCAGTTACAGCAATTAATTCATTTGTTATTACAATCATAATTGCCATTATAATTTCTAACAGTCATATTTATGATTGTTTGTGACCCTTGAGCTGACCTTAGAGGCCTATAAATAGTGCCCCTTGGGGCAGCTCTTGTTTATACTTGAACACATTGAAGTGTTGAATCTATTGAGTTGTTGTGCTGCTGCTGCAGAGTTTGAAAGCGTGCAAGTTTTAGTCTGTGCCCGAAGGAATATAACCCTGAACCGAAAGGTTTTTACAGATCGAAAGATCTTTTTTTTAACAGAAATATTTTTTTAGATCGAAAGATCTTTGACTGAAATGAAAGGTTTTGAACCAAAAAGTTTTAACAGATCAAGGAGATCTTTGCCTGAACATAAATATTTTAACTGAAAAGTTTTGAACCAAAAGGTTTAATAGATCGAGGAGATATTTTCTTTGACCAAAAGGTCTTATAGATCGAGGAGATCTTGACAGTACTTGGTCGGTGCACATCAGTATACTGTACTGTTGTTCCTTGAAGCAGTTTGGCCTTGAGATCCTTGCATCGGAGTAGACCAAGTATTGCTTTAAGCACAGCGTTTATAAATACACAACAGCTAAACTTGAAAAAGTTTTAAAAATATAACACTTCAACTATCTAACATATTTATCTGTTTTATTCAAGATTTAGCCACAGACGCCAACAATTGTTTGGCACGATTCTGACGTGTACGTATGCTCGAAAACTTCTTAGGTGCTCCATGAGGACTACGATAGCATACATCATTTCAATAGGAGGAGGCCACGTGGTGCAAACCACGTACAAACGTGAATGGTGATAGAAATAAAGGGATAATTTATGCTACATGACATTTTCCCTATTGAAATTATTCAGATTGTGTCTTTGATTCTTTATATAACTTCATGAGAATTAGATATGATTAGAAAATTAGGAAAATTAGGCCAGAGATAGAGTTTTGATTTTCCTATATATAGTCTTTTATTGATGGAAGAAAAATCAAGAAGAAAAGAAGAGAGACACTATTCTTGTAATCTCAATCAGCAGAGCGCGTAAACCGGATTCAAGAATATATATGCACGAGAGGCAAGAATTTCATATTCTTTATCCGTGCAAAATATTACAATATTGGAGAGAGTTTTTATAGTCTTTGTCATGCAAAAGTTTACAATATTAGGAGAGAGTTTTGCAGTACGTTTCCATCCAAAAGATTGTAAGTACATGGCCTTTGAGAGGATGTGGGAGTTGATTATGCATGTGAGGTTAAGAGATTATGCGACAAAAGTTAAGTGCTTCTTGTAGTTCTCCTCGTACTAGTTAATTTTCTAGTATTGTTGTCTTGTAAATGTAGGTCGAAATTGATTGATCGAATCACATAAATTTTAGAGTTCTTTCTTCTTAATTGTGGTTGCTTTTATCTTGTGATTTCTGGTTGGCTTTCGAGTTAGTGTAGATTTTAGGTGGGAGACTAAAACCCCAAGGGAGATGTGTAAGCCTCAAGATTTATCGATCTACAGTTAGGGGTGTCCAAAAAGCCCGGCCTCGGCCCGGAAACCCGGGCCAAGTTCGGGCTCCGGGCCGGGGTCGGCGCCGCTATTTGGTGCGCGGCCCGGCCCGGCCCGGAATAATATTATTATTATTATTTTATATTGGTATTATATATGTATAATATATGTATATATAAATATATATAATTGTATAATATATGTATATATAATAATATTTTTATATATGTATAATAATGTATATATATAATGAGAAAAATGGAGAAACTTGTTACCAAGTAGCTTGGTAATGAGGTGGCGGAATCTGTCCATACATCTACATTGAATGGTGAAGTGTACTTGAGGCCTCTACTTCAAGGTGTGATGTATGGACAAGATTCGTCACATCACTACCAAGTAGCTTGGTACCAAGTTTCTCCATTTTTTCTCATATGTAAATATGTATATATAATATATTTCTATATATGTATAATATGTCATAATGTGTGTATATATATACTCTCTCTTAGTATATAAGTATATATTGTATAAAGTATATATATGTATATAGTATATATAAGTATACTTCTCTTATATAAGTATATATAAGAATACTCTCTCTATATATGTATAATGTATGTATGTATGTATATATATATCTCTCTCTCTTAGTATATAATGTATATATAAGTATAGCTCTCTCTTATATATTGTATCTCTCTCTTATATAAGTATATATAAGATACACTCTTATATATATATATATATATATATATATATATATATTATATATATATAATATATATATATGATATATATATAACACTAAATATACTCTCTCTCTTAGTATGTATGTATATATAAGTATATCTCTCTCTATATATGTATACTCTCTCTTATATAAGTACTCTCTTATATATGTATATAGTGTGTGTGTGTGTGTGTGGTATTACTCTCTCTCTTAGTATATAAGTATAGTATATTACAACGGCTACTTCTTCCCCATTGGGCGCCAACGGGCAACGGCTACTTATGCGATTCTCTCTCTCTCAAGTTATAACTTATAAATATATACAATATATTTACATATAATATATGTATATATAATATATAGTTACATAATAATTTGTAATTATATACTAAATAATTATATAAAATATAATAATATTAAACTAATTTTTAGCATTTTTAATAAAAAAGAAAAGAAATTAAAAAAAACCTAGTTGGGATGTATTTATCTATTGTGATGCGATGAATTCCAAAATAAATTTATACTTATAATTTGTAAATGATTTATTAATTATTAATAAAGAATTTATTTTTATAATTTTTATTTGTAATTTATGTCATTTTAAGTGATTAATAAAATTATTGTTTTTGTATAACTTTTTTGTCTTTTTTTATAATTTAAAATTTAAAAAATTAAAAAAAATAAAACGCGGCTGGCTCGAAACCGGCCCGGTCGGGTCCGGGCTCCGGTTTTGCTCGGCCCGGGCCCAGATTTTCGTGCCGGGCCGGGCCGGGCCGGCCCGGATGGACAAGTCTAGATCTACTCAGCTAGATTAATCTAGCATTGATGATGTGCCCTGTAAAGTAACCGTTGGTGTTCAAATTGTTTTAATGCTGACCAAGAAAAATTGCAGTAAGATACGAATACTACTTTGTTTTTTCTGTACACAAGGTATTGCCCTCATCTTCATTATTTTTTCCTCTCTCGAAAGTACACTCGTCACTCTATAAAAGCCCTACACTGCCACTCAAAGGAACACGCAACAAAAATCAAAATAATTTCAAAATGGGGCAAAAATATGAACTTCACGTCCTCCTCCTTCCTTATCCGAGCCAAGGCCACATCAACCCCATGCTGCAATTTGCCAAGCGCCTATCCTTTCATAACATCCAAACTTCTATGGCAATCACCCGGTTCATCTCCAACTCCACCCGACCCGAACCCGGCCCAGTGTCAATCGTTCACATCTCGGACGGATTCGATGAAAACGGGTTCAGTTCAGCTCCAAGCATTGAAGGCTATTTAACCCGGTTCGAATCAATCGGGTCTGAAACGTTAACCGACCTAATTGAATTGTTCCGGTCCAAAGAAAACCCGGTACAAATTTTGGTTTACGATGCATTTTTGCCGTGGGCTTTGGATGTAGCGAACCGGGCTGGGATCCGAACCGCTGCCTTTTTTACACAATCATGCGGAGTTGATGCGATTTATTGGCAAGTTTGGGAAGGTCGCCTTAAATATCCAGTGAATGAACCGGTTCAATTGGGGCCCGGTTTGGTCCGGTTTGAACCATGGGATTTACCCTCGTTTTTATCAGATCCTATTCCGGGTCCATACCCGACTTATTTGAAACTAGTGTTGAACCAGTTTGAGAACTTGAAGAAAGCGGATGTGCTTCTGATCAATTCATTCTATGAGCTTGAGCCGGAGGTAAGTTTACTACTTATATTTATTTCTTACTCTTAGATATACATACAAAATAGTTTCTCTCGCTGATTTTTGTCCTCTTTGATAAAAATAGCCCTTTGAATTTGTATGCTCACAAACTTGTCCTCTCTTTTGGATCGGAGGAATGGTTGGAAAAAGGTTCACCTTTTCTTAGCTCTTTATTGTTTTCCATGACTTTTCTTTACTTTAAACCAAACATTGTTGGGAATTCCATAACGAGAGTCCACTTACATATTGAAAAAGTCAGATGAACTTCAATAAAGTTGGGACTAACATCTAATATCTAATAGCTTAATCTTATGACTTTAATTGATTCTCAAACTAAGCTTAGTACCCATTAATTTTCAGGAATTGTACCTTATTTCATCCCTAGCTATATGTAGGATTTAGTTACTCCGCAGATACGGAAGATTGAGTAATAACTATCAAAGTCCCTACCTATTATATCAAAACCTCGATGTTCTAGTGTGAGTTGAGGATCATATTTTTATATTCTTACACGTCTTGAGGTTTACCATCTTTTTTTATAAGCTAAATTCTAGACTCACGTAATGGTGTCAATTTTTAGAAAATCTGCTTTAAATTCATGGCATGTGGGATTTAAACCTGGATTGCTCCGATAACATGTACTCAAAGTTCCTAATTATTACACCAAACATCTAAAGTTACGGTGGGTTATATTCTAACAGTAATAACCCCTCTCTCCTGGTGCTAGTTTAGACCATATCAGCGGATGTTTCAATAACTATACTATAATCCCAAATAGGGTGAGAGGTTCTTAGAAATTTCATGTCAAAATACAGTTCTACATTAGAAGAGTGAAGAATGAACGATGAATTTAAACAGAAAATAACTTAAGCTTTTAGGGAGATTTAATTTGATTATCAACTTTTATTGGAGTCATTTAGTCCCATAGTGAGCTCGTTTCTCCCTGACACGCATTTGATTAGAAATATGTTCTGGATTTCTTTGCTAACGTATTTCGTTTATGACTTAGTTTCTTTGCTGATGTATTTGTTTAGGACTCAGCATTTTTAAGTTGATTTAGGTTCTGCAATTTTCCCCATAAGTCAAGATCTCATTCTCTTTCTTCTCCTACTTTTTCTCATGAGAAGATCATGACCTTTGATTGATAAATCAAAGGTCAAGATCTCATGAGGAAATCTTAGGAAGGGTCCTCGTTAGTAGAGTATCCCAATCCCAACTTGCAGAGGGGTCACCTTTACGAAAACATGATAGTGGGCATCTTCAAGAAGTGTATAGCATATATCTAATAGTTTGATGCGATTGGTTACAAGATTTTTATTTTTATTTTTTTTATTTTTTTAAGCTAGGAGTTTGCCAAACTTGCTATCCCACGTGAGAGTTGAGCCAGAATAAAAGGTGAATTCATCCACGTTGGCTCAATTTTCTGTGCTGGAATTGTTGGTTGGTGCACGACATTGTTACACATTTATTAGGCAATCAGTTGACCGTTATTATCTTCAGGTAGTTTTTTTATGAATTAAGGATGAGATCCGTGTAAAACTCGTATACAAATATCGGCTGATACTGTCTCATCTTTTTAACCCATTCAAGGAACTAATAATAAACAAATATACGTCAGTGTTAAGCGAAGAACCTAGACAGATTCCATCTTTTCAATTGTAGGTAAACAAATGAGAATCCTAGATTGGTGCAAAATTGAAAATGCGGTGTCCTTAAAAATTTTTGTCTGACATTCCTAAAAGAGCTATCAGTAGATGACGGTCAATTCTTCTAGTCTTATAACAAATTTATATGGGTGGGTTTTATCATTTTTCATCTCACAGTTTCTCATTTAACAAAATGAGCTTTTAGCCTGCAACCATCTAGACCGTGTATATAATTAACAACTCACTGTAAAATAACCAATTAAGAAAATAAGCTTCCACTACTTTTATATATATATATAAAGTAAAACTCCTATCCACTTAAGTGGATAGGAGGCATTGTCCACCAAACTTTTTATCCACTCATCTTGTCTTAAAATTTGTGCCACCAAAAGATGCACAAATCTTAAAAGATTCTTCATATCTATCACGGATCCCAAATGCAATATCAACGGTTAAAAAAATTGGTGGATGATTTATTCATATCCACTTAAGTTGACATAAGCTTTTACCTATATATATATATATATATATATCCCAATGCAATATCAACGGTTAAAAAAGTTGGTGGATGACTTATTCCTATCCACTTAAGTTGACATAACTGTAATCTGACCCATCATTTTTTATCGATACTCTTTAATTTTTAATTTGTGAAGTCATGACTGAAAACTCTGCTGAAGTATATTTCAAGTTTTCGTCTGTGTATATATAGACGATTCATGTACACGAGTGACTTTGATGCTGCTGAAGTATATTTCAAGTTTTCGTCTGTGTATATATAGACGATTCATGTACACGAGTGACTTTGATGGATGATTTCCAGTTCATGTACTTGACGTCATGTATATATAGACGATTCATGTACACGAGTGACTTTGATGGATGATTTCCAGTTCATGTACTTGACGTCATACATATTGTTTTATAAACTAGCGTAGATTTGTTGATATTGTTTTTCTGCATGTTTTCGGTAATCAGAAAATTAGACGATTAAATCCTCTGGACTGAAACTTTTGAATGCATTAATCTTGAATAATATTATGTGCGTAAAAAAAAAAACTTATGTGATAGACAATTCCGGGGCTGCAGGAAATCTGGTAGTTGAATCTTGGAATGGTCGAGGGTCGTCGTTGAATGAAGACAAGCAGAATAATAGCAGATGGAGGAGAAATGTATGGAAATAGTTAGATTATCGTTGGCTTTGTTTAGGATACATTAGATTAAATAATCATTATACAGTAACATCTGTAATAGCTTAAGCAATCGAACAATCGCAAATTGCTTCCGGAGGAAATTCATTTATGAATTGTACTATATTGATTAATGATCTATATGTGGAATATGTAATTCTTGCTATGAGTATTAGTTTGTGCTCCATGGAAATTTTGTTTCTTCTCAGATATATGTTCTTAAGCATTCGTGTGATGTTCCTATTAAACTGTACTAGAAATATCCTTGACTTTCGACCTGGCGTACGTCAGTTATCCTGGTAACTGTCTTTCTCAATTTATGAAGCATATTGTTAGGGCACAACTATGCAAGTGATAGTAACTAGTATCAATAAAATTAGCAAGGTATAATGTAGCTTGGCTGGATATGTGAGTTAGGAAGGTCGGATAGTTTGTGTGAACAATGACAGTGTACAGCTTTATGGTTATGAAGGGTGTCCACATTTGTATCAACTATTTTAGGGTTATGTTAAAAGCAGAGAATCATGAGTAACATGGATTGAGGTTTTAGATGAATATGAAACACTTCATGTGGCACTACTAATAGATGAGGCCTACATGGAATACTTTGATGAATGGTTCATGGTTATCGGTATGCAATCGCTGGAGTATTCTCATTGCATAATTCAAGTCACGCAACTTGGAAATCAAGGTTATGGAATGGTTTAGTTTATCTGTGATGCAGTTGTTCAACTTTTTCAACCGCAATACGTCTTTGTTACTAGTCCCATGTTGCTGCAGGGGATAATCTGCCAGTCCACAATCAAAACTTGCAATTGCTTGTGCATTTTAATACCTTATGGGCTTATGTAAAAATTTCTGCCAGTCCACAATCAAAACTTGCAATTGCTTGTGCATTTTAATACCTTATGGGCTTATGTAAAAATTTGTTCCTCTCCTATGTGGGGGGTTGCAATTGCTTGTGCATTTTAATACCTTATGGGCTTATGTAAAAATTTGTTCCTCTCCTATGTGGGGGGAACTAGGAGATTCTATTGCACATGGTTTTAATTTTAATGTTCCATCTTTTGTTTAATAATATTTTTAATGTTCCGTCTTTTGTTTAATAACAAGTGCCTATTGTTTCTTCTTTTCATTTTTATGGTTTTTTATTAGACGATTTATTAAATGTCAAATTTACCCCCCTCGCTCTTATATGTGATCAATGATCAAACTGTAAACAATTATTAACATGCTACATAATTAATAATGCCAAGCTGAGAACAATTATTCACATACTATATGATTAATAATTACACACAACATGGCGATCTCTCACTGACTAAAATTCAAGTAGTTCACGGTATGCTTAGGTTAATTAGATAATTTATTAAATGCCAAATTTACCCTCTTGCTCTTATATGCGATCAATGATCAAACTATAAACAATTATTCACATGCTACATGAATAATAATGTCAATCTGCAAACAATTTTTCACATGCTATATGATTACTAATTCACAAAGTAGCGATCTCTCACCGACTAAAATTAAAGTAGTTCAAAGTACTGCATAGTTAGTTTAAAATTTTATTTATACTATTATTATTTAAATAGAACTCTATTTATAATTGTTATCCTCTCACATGCAACATCATATACCAATATATATAAGCCAAAAAATTACAATAATTTCTATAGCATTTTTATCTCCTTCTACAGGCATGTGCCTTTGTTATTAGATTAGATTAGATTATTTTAAAGTAATTAATTATATTATATATTTAATTTTTTTTTCAGATCAAGAAATTATAATAATTTTCACAGTACTTTTATCTTCTTCAACAAGTATATGTCTTTGTTATTTTCTTCTTATTAGCTAGATTAGATTATTTAAGAATTATAAATTATAAAATTGCAACAACTTTCACAGAACTTTCATCTATTTTCTTCTTATTAAATTAGATTAGATTATTTTAAACTAATTAATTATATTATATGTTTGATTTCTTTTCATATCACAAAGTTTAATTATACTACTATTATTTAAATAGATATTGTTTGTATAAAAAGTCAAAGAGAATCTCACACATATCTTTGATCTCAATGCCAATTATAATACATATATATGAGTTTTGGTTAAAATAAATTTCATGTATGGGGTTAACTTAAATGATCCTACTTTAATCGGATTAGATAATTTAACATTTGTTCTTTACACACAAACTCTTCCACAAAACCAAGAGATTTTTAAAATTAATCTTGGGGGTTGCTTGCATTAAAAAATTATGTTAGAGGGCCTAAACAATATGTTTTATAGTTTAAGATTATCAACATATTTTTGTCTCTTATGCATATCAATTATGAGTAATAATATAGTTTAATTGATCCAAGTATATCCTAATATATTTCTGGACTCTTATCTTATCTTTTGCTCTTTATCATGTACAAACCTAGCGATTCTTATTCAATTCTTTCTTTTTTTCTTTTTTGTCTCTTGACATTGTCTTTTGTTCTTCATTATGTACAAACTCATTTTATGGATTAGGGTTATGGTTATTGAGGGGGGAGCAGAAGACAAATGAGTTAATTTTGGTGTTGGACTTTATTATTTGAAGATATTAATTTTAAAAAATTCAACTCTAACATGATATGATAATTAATGTAGATGATCGATGAAGACGCTGCTCTAGAATTGCTCAATAAAAAAATAAAGGTGAAGAAAGATTAATCTCGGCTTAATTAAAATATGAAATAAAA
Organism: Asparagus officinalis; assembly: GCF_001876935.1. Taxonomy (NCBI): domain Eukaryota; kingdom Viridiplantae; phylum Streptophyta; class Magnoliopsida; order Asparagales; family Asparagaceae; genus Asparagus; species Asparagus officinalis. The sequence continues at coordinate 60,174,739 of NC_033797.1, forward strand.
AAATAAATGATAATATTTATTGAATATTTTATACTATAACTTAATTTTTGAGTAAAATTAGGAATTTTTAGAAGGAATTTTCATGCAAAATTTTTAGTATTTTTGTATACTTATGTGATTACTTTTATCACATAAAAGTATACTATAGTTATCATTAATCTTTAGTTTTTATCTTTTTATTATTTTAAGTCTATCAAATAATGTAGGCTGAGATCTCATATATATATCATGTTTATCGTACTTCTTTTTTTATGTTTTCTTTTGAGATTGTTTATTATAAAACATGAGCTTATAGTGTTGAAAACTACAGTGTAATTCTCTTTTCAATGCAATAAGAAATGTTACTTTTTTATTGCAAGAACTTGTAGTTCATAATGATACTGTTATTCATCCTTTACTCCATACTATAGCTCGGGATTAGTAGAGTTTAGAATATGACATGTAGTATAAATTTAACTTATTTTTATTATTATTCTGCGTGAAGATATTATTATGTCAACTGATATCTTTTTCTACGAAAATCAATTATGATATCCCGGTTAAGTATATTGATCCCAGTTTAGCGCAAAAATCCATTACATTAATTTTTTTATAATGTTTAAATAAAAATTGTAGCAAATCTAATAATTAAAATGAATCTGACATATTTATAGTAATAAAATAAAAATAAATATTATTTTAATATTTAACCACGTGCATTGCACATGCATAAAAACTAGTATGTGTGTGTGTGTGTGTACATACATACATATGAACGTATACGTTTGATCATTTAAATGCCTATACGGGTATTATTAGCTCATTTAGTAAAATTTGCCATTGTCTGATATATTTTTCTACATATATATTGTCCCTGTATGTTATCTAATATGATGCTAACATACCATACATGACACCACTCTCACATATCTAATGAGTCTGTTACCATCGTGAGCTAGGGAGAGATTACAAGTATTAGATTACGGATGGGCATGACATGGTCAGTTTAGGCCCGTGAACTGGTCAGGCGGGGCTTGACCTAGGCCCAACAGGGTCAGAGTGGGTTGGGACTATTTCTTTGACCCCAGGCATAGAATTGGACCCCGCCCTTCGGACTAGTCCCAATCCGGCCCAATGCAGTTAGAGTCGCGAGTCAGTCAATGGTCCGCATTTTTTCCTTTTTAATTTTTTTTCCTTTTCTATCTTTACTTGTATTAATATTTATTAAACTATATCTTTGTTTGAAAACAAATCTCATCTCTTTGTTGTAATAGAAGCACCAATCGTTAATGTACTTATAAAGGACTTGTTAACAAAATGTTTATTCATGAGCACTGAACTTCTAATTATAACTAAAAAAAGTTGTGTAGGATATCATTTTAAGGATGAAAACAGAACATATAGTTGTATCCCTTACACCTGTAAAACCATTTATAGGAAATAGCTATTACATAAACTTTCTCCTTTTAACACACGCGCG
>NC_033797.1:60176207-60208147 GCF_001876935.1 Asparagus officinalis
TATATATATATATATCACATGATTACTCATTGGATGCCACTAACCTTTTTCATAATTGTACTAAATATTATAATATATTTATTACTTTCCTTGAAAATTTGTAATATATCATGTAAGACATAAAAAAATATAACTCAAAATTTGTAGTGAGATTATTTGTATCTATTTTCTTACTAAATCATATTTCCTACACTGATGTGTACAACTAAGTTACAAACATTGAGTCTTTACAACATAACTAGCATTTAAGAGAGAGATTTATTCAGATGAAAAATTACTCTTGATTTTACATGTCTTTGTATGTGTAAATACACTAATTGTGAGAAAGATTCATTTTTTTCCCAAAAAAGACACGAGTTATATCTCATTTCAAAAAATAAACTTAAATATGTATGAATGATGAGGTTCATTGGTTTTGTCACTAGACTATCTTTTGCTTATCATATTAAGAAAAACAAGCTACCTATCAAAAATTTCTAAAAATATTATTCGTTTAAATACTAAAAGTATTGCATTTTGCAAGAATATATACAGAATAAGGGTTATGGTGGAAAACATCCCATACAAAACTATGAATAAGTTTCCTAAATAGCCTAAATAAAAAGAGTAACCGTTGACTCTTCAAGCTGACAAGTGAGACACTAGGTTTATATTTTTCTTAAAGATAGTCAAATTTTGTGTCAAACTGAAATTAAAAAAAAACTATAGGGCGGGTTGGGACAGGTTGGGTTGGGCATGGGTCGGGCCTGCTTCTTTGACCCTGAGTTTGGGACTGGATCCAGCTCGGCCCGTTACACGGGTATATCACGGGTCAATTCCAGCCCCGCCGACTACGGGCCAAACTGTGTAGTGACCCATAGCATGTTGGGCCTCATCAGCTCGCGGGTCGCCCACGCCCACGCCCACGCCCAAGCCTTATATTAAATGTTTGTATTGTTAGAATATAAACTGTAACACTTAGTACTTATAAAAGCATTAGAGTTTTGATGTAGTGACAATGATCTTTGTTATAATATCAAAGTGATTTTGGTCCTATTCCCACTAGTTAAAAACTCAAGAGAAATTTGAAAAATAGTATTGTCGCATGAGTTTAGATTTCAGTCAACAAAAAGGGTTCTCAATGAGGATGTTAGAGTATGAACTATATAACCCCTAATTCTTATCATAGCTTTAAACTCGTTGGTATAGTGATAGAGTCCTTTGATATGTATAGCACGTGTAGGGGTGCGTAACAGGCTAGACTGTTCGCCCCGCTGACACGACACGTTGCATGGTGCGAGCAAGCATGTGCCCTCATGTTCCATGCCAAGCGCACGGCTCAGGCCGAGAGGCGGGAGCAGGGGAGGAGGTCGAAGAGACAATACATATGTAGTTGAAGGTTGTTTAATAGCGGTCAGAGAGAGAGAGAGAGAGAGAGACCGGGCATGTATCCCCGTGCATTTGCATGTGCTGGTGTTACAAGCGCACTCTATAGTCTATAGAAAGTCCATAATATATACGCCACTTAAATAAACACTGCACAATCAAGAACTAGAAAATTTGAGCAATTAATGGGGGCAGAAATATGAACCTCGTGTCCTCCTCCTCCCTTACCCAAGCCAAGGCCACATCACCCCTATTCTCCAATTTGCCAAGCGCTTATCCTTCGCACTTCCCTAGCAGTAACCCGGCTCATCGCCAACTCGACCCAACCCGAACACGGCCCAGTCTCCATCGAACACATTTCGGATGGATTCCATGAGAACGGGTTCAGTTCGGTTCAAAGCGCTGAGGACTACCTGACCCGGTTCGAGTCGGTTGGGCCCGAAACACTGACGGACCTAACTGACTCGCTCTATTCTAAAGGAAGGCCGGTTCGAGTTCTGGTTTACGATGCGCTTTTCCCGTGGGCTTTGGACGTTGCGAACCAGTTTGGGATCCGAACCGCTGTGTTTTTTACTCGGTCGTGCGCAGTGGACGCCATTTATTGGCAAGTTTGGGAGGGCCGGATCAAATGTCCGGTGACCGAATCGCTTCGGTTAGGACCCGGTTCGGTTCGGTTTGAACGGGGAGACTCGCCGACTTATTTATCGGATCCGGATCCGGGTCCATACCTAGCTTAATTAGTTCGCACTACTGTTGAACCAGTTTAAGAACTTGGAGGAGGCGGATGATGTGCTGATCAATTCGTTTTGTGAGCTCGAGCACGAGGTGAACTTGCTGTTTTATAGAATTCTTTTGAGTGTGTTTTAAATTGTATGCTAGGAGTTATAGGTTAGACAAGGGAAGGAATGATCCAAATTAGAACTGGTTAAGTGGTTAACATTTGACGTTCAAAAATCATGTTCATTCTGGTCAAGTTTCTTGCCAAACATAAAATATAACTCGGCCATGTTTGATTCTAGCCCCATTATGGATAAATTGATGTTTGGCAAGAATCAATTCAATATTGGCTCACCTAAGATTTTTCCATAGTTTTAGGATGGTTGTCAAACATACTCTTTAAATTCTAAATGATTAATGTTTTAAATTCTAAGTACGTTGAGTGATGCTGCTCATCTTTTGAAAACGAGTCTGTGCAAAAAGTTAGCAAAGTAGACAAATCTCAGAAAAATTCTAAAGCAATGGCATAACCATTTGAATTCTTTTACGCATAAACTTGTTCTCTCTTTTAAATTGGAGAAATGATTGGAAAAAGAATATTGAGTGTTTGATAAATCTCCCTCTTTTATGTAGATATAAAAGAGTATAAGAATAAGCTTATGGAGGTAAATTAAGGAAAGATTTAACAAAGAAACTAATTAATAAAGCAACCCCACGTGAAATTTGAGTCACAGATTCACAGAATGCTCACACATTTTTGCAGACTTTTAATAGGAAACAAGATCTCATCATTTACCTTTTTTTCCCCTTTGTTATTTGTTTGTTTTGTGACTTGTTAGGGTTTGAATTGCGTATATTTGAATTCTAAAATTTTGTCATAATTGAAGTTACAATGTTTGGACACATTTTGGGCATGGTTGATGAATTTTTTATAACGCATTTCCATTGTTTTTTATGCCATTGGTCGCAAGAAGTCGTCTCTCTTTTAATTTCTTGAAAGAAGAATGGACAATTTGCTTACTTAGGGTAGAATAAGGTTAAAAACAGTTACCTTGAATATTTAATGCTCCACTTGTCTTAAAGTTATTAAGGCCGAAAATTGTTTAATAATGTGATAAGATCGGAATCATACACAACCATTGGCTTAATTATAATTAAGAAATTGACTGTATGGCCAACATATTTGGACATTTCGGATATGGCCAGATATTACATCAATTCCACGGGCATATCCGTGGTACATGTATTTTTTGTTAATTTTGGGGGTGGATACCAACCTCCGACGGCGGAGGAGCTCCGACGAGCTCCAGGATGGCGCAGGCGAACTTCGGTGGTCGCAGGCGAGCTCGAGCCCCGCGTGCGAGCGCCTCCCCCGAGCTCTGCGTTCGAGCCTCCCGAGCCTCTCGCGTTCGAAACCTCCCCTACCTTTTAGCTCTGCCGTTCGAACCCTTTGTTGACATCGCGTTATCTTTGTGGCATCCGAACCTCTGCCCGTCGGCTCGAAACTTTGGCGTCCAAGCGCGCCGCTTGCGCGACAGGCGGCTCGCCAGCCACTCGAGTTTCCCCTAATAAAAAACCCCCCATCGCCCTAGGGTTTCGAATGCGTGTTGCAGCTGCCTCTCCCTCTCCTCCGACTTTCTTCCTGGCGGCGGACGTGCCCCTAAAATCGCTCGCCTGCGATTTTGATTTATCTCCAGCGCTCTAGGATTTGAGAATCTTAAGGGAGATCAAAAAAGAGATTTAAGAGAGAGAGAGAAGCAAGAAATTTGAAAGGGGTTTTATATTGTGGCAGTTCATTTATTCTCAAGTTTTGAGAATTTTGAAAGGGGTTCATAACCTTTTTAATTTATTCAACACTGTAGCCTAGCAGTGTTTATTGAGAAATCTCTGTTTGAAGATCTGCTCCTAAATTGCTAATTTCTGTGTTTGATGTAAATAAGAAATATATCTCGTGTGGCTCCGAGGACGTAGGGCAGTTGCCGAACCTCGTTAAACTTGCCTGCCTGTCTTTTCTATTCTGCGTTTCTGTTGCATTAGGGGTTTAGGCGTTAAATTCCCAACAACTGGTATCAGAGCGTGAAACGATCTAGAACAAGTCAGATTCAAGTGGGAGCCATGGCCACAGATGAGGCAAAAATGAGACTTGAGAAATTTGATGGAACAGATTTCGGATTCTGGAAAATGCAGATAGAGGATTATCTGTATCAGAAAAATCTGTATCAACCACTATCGGGGAAGAAGCCGGATTCTATGAAGGAAGAAGAGTGGAACCTTCTAGATAGACAAGCCCTCGGAGTTATCAGATTGACGTTGACTCGCAATGTTGCGTTCAACATAGCGAAGGAGAAGACCACGGCAGGTCTTATGCCAGCTCTCTCAAATATGTATGAGAAGCCATCAGCCGCAAATAAAGTTCATTTGATGCGGCGGTTATTCAATCTAAAAATGGCGGAAGGCGCGTCAGTAGCACAACACCTCAATGAACTTAATACGGTTACAACCCAATTGAGTTCAGTTGAGATTGAGTTTGACGAGGAAGTTCGGGCGTTGATACTTTTATCTTCCCTACCAGAGAGTTGGAATGCTACAGTCACGGCAGTGAGTAGCTCGTCGGGAAAGAAAAAGTTGAAGTTCGACGACGTTCGTGATTTGGTTCTCAGTGAGGAGATCCGACGGAGAGAGACGGGTGAAGCTACAACCTCTTCAGTATTGCATACAGAGTCAAGAGGTAGAAATTCAACCAGAGGAAACGGACGAGGAAAATCAAACTTCAGAGGTAGATCAAAGGACAGGAGGTCCAAATCAAGGAATCCAAGCAACAGCTCGAAGGCTATCGAGTGTTGGAATTGTGGAAAGACCGGGCATTATAAGAATCCGTGCAAGAGTGCACAGAAGGAGAAGGAGGCGAAGGCAGAAGTGAATGTCACCTCCACTTCAGGAGGAGACGACGTATTGATATGCTCTTTGGAGAGCAAGGAGGAATCTTGGGTGTTAGATTCAGGAGCGTCGTTCCATGCTACCTCTCAGAAAGAATTCTTCGAGAAGTATACCCCCGGAAATATTGGATACGTATATCTTGGTGATGATCAACCATGTGCTATTGTAGGCAAAGGCGTGGTGAAAATTAAGTTGAACGGGTCAGTATGGGAGCTGAAGGATGTCAGGCATATTCCCGACCTGAGAAAGAATTTAATATCCGTAGGCCAGTTGGCTGGCGAAGGATATACCACGACCTTCCATGGAGATGATTGGAAGATCTCAAAGGACGCAATGACGATTGTCCGAGGCAAGAAGACTGGTACCCTGTATATGACAGCAGGTGCACATTGTTCGATCTCAGTTGCAGCTAGCAATGAGACCTCAAAGCTGTGGCACCAGAGACTCGGTCATATGAGTGAAAAGGGGATGAAAATCATGCACACAAAGGGAAAACTCCCAGGACTGCAGTCAGTGGAGATGGATATGTGTGAAGAATGTATACTTGGAAAGCAGAAGAGAGTCAGCTTTCAGACAAGTGGTAGAACCCCCAGGAAAGAGAAGCTAGAGCTCGTTCACTCAGAATTGTGGGGACCAACAACCACCGCGTCCATTGGTGGAAAACACTACTTCGTGACTTTTATCGATGATCACTCTCGGAAAGTGTGGGTCTACTTCCTGAAGCATAAGTCAGAAGTATTTGAGGCTTTCAGGAGATGGAAAGCTATGGTCGAGAATGAGACCGGTCTGAGAATAAAGAAGCTCAGGACCGACAATGGCGGTGAATATGAAGACACCGGATTCAAGAAGTTCTGCTATGAGCACGGGATCAGAATGGAGAGAACCGTGCCCGGCACGCCTCAGAAAAATGGTGTAGCTGAGCGGATGAACCGAACGTTGACAGAGAGAGCCAGAAGCATTCGAGTACAATCAGGCCTACCGAAGCAGTTCTGGGCAGAAGCGGTCAACACAGCAGCTTACTTGATCAACCGAGGTCCATCGGTTCCATTGGAGCACAGAATACCAGAGGAGGTATGGTGCGGAAAGGAGGTAAAACTCTCACATCTTAAAATTTTTGGTTGTGTAGCTTACGTGCATATTAGTGATCAAGGCAGGAATAAGCTTGATCCCAAGTCAAAGAAATGCACTTTCATCGGCTATGGTGAAGATGAGTTCAGCTACCGCATTTGGGACAACGAAAACAAGAAAGTGATCCGCAATAGAGATGTGATATTCAACGAGAAGGTGATGTACAAGGACATGCACAAGACAGATGACTCAGAGAGCGAGTCAATATTTGTAGATGCAGATGATGTCCCGAGTAACCTATCGGAAGAACCCAATGCAGAAGATCCTCATCCAGAAGAGCATGTTGGACAGAATGGTGCGCAGAAGCCCGACGCACCAGCTCCGATGTTAAGGAGAAGTACTCGTCCTCCTGTGCCTAACAGCAGATACATGAATTATATGTTGCTGACAAATGGAGGAGAGTCTGAAAGCTTTGATGAAGCTTGTCAGAGTGGAGATGCGAGCAAGTGGGAGCTTGCATATCAAACCAGACGTGGGAACTAGCTGAGTTGCCCACGGGTAAGAAGGCACTCCACAACAAATGGGTGTACCGGGTGAAAGAGGAGCAGGATGGTTCCAGGAGATATAAAGCCCGATTGGTTGTCAAAGGTTTCCAGCAGAAAGAAGGAATTGACTACACCGATATTTTCGCTCCCGTAGTGAAGCTAAATACTATCAGGACCGTGATGAGCATTGTAGCAATTGAAGATCTTCATCTCGAGCAGTTAGACGTGAAGACGGCGTTTCTTCACGGAGATCTAGAAGAGGAGATATACATGCACCAGCCAAAAGGTTTCTCAAAAGAAAAGAAGAAGAACCTGGCGTGCAGACTCAAAAAGAGCTTGTATGGCCTGAAACAAGCCCCAAGGCAATGATACAAGAAGTTTGACGGCTTCATGCACAAGGAAGGTTTCCAGAAGTACAACGCAGACCACTGTTGCTACTTCAAAAGATATCAGTCCAGCTATATCATCCTACTGCTGTATGTTGATGATATGTTGGTTGCAGGAGCAGATATGAAGGATATCAAGAATTTGAAGCAGCAGCTGTCAAAGGAGTTTGACATGAAGGACTTGGGTCCAGCGAAAAAGATCCTTGGAATGCAAATCACGAGAGATAAGAAGAGAGGTCTCTTGCAGTTATCTCAGACGGAGTACATCAACCGTGTTTTGCAGAGGTTCAACATGGGCGACGCCAAGCCTGTGAGCACACCCTTGGCCAGCCATTTTCGTTTATCGAAGGATCAGTCTCCTCAGTCAGAAGAAGAGAAAGAGAGTATGGCTCAGGTACCTTACGCCTCAGCTATCGGAAGCTTGATGTACGCTATGGTCTGTACGAGACCAGATATTGGCCATGCAGTGGGAGTGGTCAGCCGGTTTATGTCGAATCCAGGAAAAGCTCATTGGGAAGCGGTCAAGTGGATTCTGAGATATCTACGAGGCACCACACAGAAGTGTTTGCACTTTGGTAAGGGAGAGGTAGAAGTGCAAGGGTACGTAGATGCAGACTTCGGCGGCGAAGTTGATCACCGAAGAAGCACCACCGGCTATGTATTCACCGTTGGAACTACAGCTGTTAGTTGGATGTCACAGGTACAGAAGATCGTTACCCTATCCACTACAGAAGCTGAATATATTACAGTGACTGAAGCTAGTAAAGAGATGATATGGTTTCAGGGTTTGTTAACAGAGCTGGGTTTCAAACAGGAGAAGAATGTTTTGCACAGTGATAGCCAGAGTGTGATACACTTGGCGAAGAATTCAGCATTTCATTCTAAAACGAAGCATATTGCGCTTCGATACCACTTCATCAGATCCCTGTTGGAAGATGACGTGTTAAAACTGGAAAAGATTCTAGGAAGTAAGAATCCAGCATAAATGTTAACAAAGACGGTGACAGTTCAGAAACTGGAGTTGTGCGCAACTTCAGTTGGCCTTCATGCATAGATGATGAGGGCGGAGCCACACAGGAGAGGAGCTTGGTAAGATAGCCCGTTGGCGTCGGTTTGGTTTCCAAGTGGGAGATTGTTAATTTTGGGGGTGGATACCAACCTCCGACGGCGGAGGAGCTCCGACGAGCTCCAGGATCCGACCTCTGCGTCGGCTCGAACTTGGCGTCCAAGCGGCCGCTGGCGACAGGCTGTCGCCAGCCCATCGAGTTTCCCCTATAAAAACCCCCCATCGCCTAGGGTTTCGAATGCTGCTGCAGTGCCTCTCCCCCTCTCCTCCGACTTTCTTCTCTGGCGGCGGACTGCCCTAAAATCGCTGCTGCGATTTTGATTTATCTCCAGCGCTTAGGATTTGAGAATCTTAAGGGGAGATTAAGAAAAGAGATTTAAGAAGAGAGAGAGGAAATTGAAAAGGGGTTTTATATTGTGGAGTTCATTTATTCTCAAGTGAGAATTGAAAGGGGTTCATACCCTTTAATTATTAACACTGTAGCTACAGTGTTTATTTGAGAAATCTCAGTTTTGAGATCTGCTCCTAAATTATAATTTCTTGTTTGATTAATAAGAAATTATCTGTGTGGCTCCCGAGGACGTAGGCAGTTGCCGAACCTCGTTAAAACTTGGTGTACTTTTTCTATACTGCGTTTCTGTTGCATTAGGGGTTTAGGCGTTAAATTCCCAACATTTTTCTCGCATTCCTAATCTTCGATCTTATTTCTATTCAATTAAGTACATATGAATGTGTTTCAAGATTAAATTGATAGGCCGAACAATTCTAACCGATTGAATGTTTATACTAACATAAAAATTCAGACTTGTATAACCAAACTACTCATGTTCTTCTTTATGATACCATATGAATTTCAAGGAATCGGCCACAATTTATTCTTAAACTTTTCTATTAGCATTTAGGCTATCTGATGTTCAAACATGTCATATCTTCATTATCGTATTCATCACATGAATGTCACAAGATGTCAATGTCTTGCATAGATATTTCCTGATCTTTCAGTGTGTTCAAAAAAGAAAGTTTGGAGTAGTAAATGAATTAACATTGTGTGGTATAAAAATTATCTGCCATTATCAATTTTCTATTGTCTATTAATCATGTAAAACTTTGTATGTTAAGCGCAGGAATTTGAATGGATGAAATCATCATGGCGAGTGAAATCCATAGGGCCAACCCTACCATCTGCATACCTCGACGATCGTGTACCCTCAGACTCCAACTACGCCTTCAACCTCCACAACCCTGACTCCACTCCTTACCTTCAATGGCTCAATTCCAAGCCTCACTCCTCAGTTATCTACGTCTCTTTTGGTAATCTTTTATTCTTACAGTTTTCCTCTCTTATTAATTTCTACTAACAACCTACAATGCTTGGCATATAATAAGTAAACGAGAACTCGTTTGTCCCACTATAGTGTTGGCTGATGTATAACTGAAGTGAAAACATTTATACATGCGGTCCATATCATTAGCGTAACCATATAACAGATGTGGTTGTGTATTACGTCAGCAATACACCGATCGGAACCGTGGAGAGACAGACAGGCTCTCTGTTTACTAATATTATGCATATCCAAATCATCAGCTATGATCATGATGCGTCGATCATCTGGGTAAATATTTCTGAACGTGTGTGATATCAGCAACTCGCCAACTACAGCTACGGGAGACACGCCAATTCTGTTTTTTTTTTTGTGTTACTTCAACTTCTCCAATAATCAGTTAATAATAAATAGTCTCCTTAATTACTCTTGATACAGGTAGCATGGCTTCTTTAAGCTCGGACCAAACCAACGAGCTCACATCAACCTTGGTCAACACCAAGTACAGCTTTCTCTGGGTCGTTCGTGCATCCGAGGCAGCCACTCTCCCCAAAAACTTTATACAAGAGACTCAAGCCAAAGGACTAGTAGTGACTTGGTGCAACCAACTTGAAGTGTTGACACACGACGCGGTTGGCTGCTTTCTGACACATTGTGGATGGAATTCGACTACTGAAAGTATTGCACTCGGTGTCCCTATGGTCTGCACGCCACAGTGGACGGATCAGACAACGAATGCCAAATATATTGAAGATGTGTGGGGAATTGGGGTTAGGGCTAGGGTTGAGGATGGGAGTGGGGTTGTGAAGAGAGAGGAGTTGGAGAGAAGGATTGGAGAGGTTATGGAGGGAGAGAGGAGGGAGGAGATTAGGAGAAATGCTGGCAAATGGAAGGAGTTGGCTAAGGAGGCTGTCAGCGAGGGTGGGAGCTCAGATAAGAATATCGTGGAGTTCATAGAAGAGTTTTGCAAGTGAAAAACTTTAGCTTGAGTTGATCGATCTGTAATAAGGATTTGTTACATTTATATGAAACGTGCACCGAGGAACTGCCTCTGATGTTTAAGCGGAAACAATAAAGTCGGACATGCATTTGCTTGAGAAAATAAAGTTCAGCTAGGAGATGATGTCTCCTCATAACATAATGAGAAAGTTAATTTCTTCACCATATATGAGAACATTGAATTAATTAGCTGTCTTTTTCATTTTATGGTTAATACTATGAAGCACACTGATTAGTAGTATGGCTATTAAAGTGACACTTCATAAGATCAACAACACATTTAATAGGGAATTTTCTAACTTCTTTTGATCAATATCGCAATTTCAAGAGAAACTAAATTTCATTTGAAGGTCAAAAGTACAAATTTCCACATTTGGCATACCAATAATTCCAAGTCTTTCGCGGAAAAATTTTGGCGGTCATCTTCTTGGTGCATGTTAGCACGTGATTTGCCCTGCTAACTTGCACCCCCCGCCTTGTCTCAAAATGAGGAGAAAAGGAGTAAAAATGGAAAGAAAATCCTAGAAATTGGATTAAAAGCTTCCACTTCAACCTCGATTCTTCCTGAAGATCACCTTGATGATGAAGAAAATGATGAATTCTCTTCAGATCTAATGGTATCTACTGGTCCTAAAGGTGAGGAGATGAAGGTGTCGATGTCGAATTTGCTTTGCTCAAACAATTTCTTGATGGATTCTTTTCAATCTCAGCATACTCCTGAGTTGATTGGAGTTCAATCGCGCCACCTATGTAAGCCTTCGAACTCTGGTAATTTTTCTAGGGTTTCATGGGCGGATGATCTTGATTTGGAGGAGAGTTCATATGATCATTCTTCATCTCAGAATCTTTATGATAATTCTAGAAAGAATTTAGATCCTGGTCCTTTGAATTCCTCTGTGATTTTAAATTCAGTCATTGTTCTATTAGTTTCCGATGAAAATATTTCTGTTGTGATAAATTTGGATGGGAATTTATCTCATAATGTCTCTGCTGCTGGAATTATTGATGGAGATAAACATGATTTCCCACCGCTAGTCTTCCATTGATGTGCCAGTTCTATCTCCTGTCATCAGTACAAAGAAAAGCTGGGTGAGTTTCTTTGCTGATAACAAAAAGCCTGGGTGCGGTTTTAATCTGGACTATGTGCCATATGATGTTAAAGATTATGTGACATTTGATGAGGAAGAATGGAATGAAGGGGTCTCTTTTGGTAATTTTCTCTTATTGGTCAAGCTTTGGGTCTAAATGCTAAATTCAAAGCTATGGAATCCTTTGTGCTAAAAGTATGGGGAAATTTGGATGTACCTGGAGTGTGTCTTCTCAAGGTTGGCATCTTTCTTTTTAAATTTAAGAGTAAGGATGAGATGAGAAGCACCTTGGAGATGGGTCCTTGGTTTTTTGGTTACAGGCCTATCCTACTAAGGCCTTGGTCTATAGATGAAGACATAGAGAAGAGATCTGAATGTGTCTACCCTATTTGGATTCAATTTCTAGGTTTGAGGCTTAACTTGTGGAACGCAAAAGGCATTAGCAAAATTGCCAATATTATAGGTAAGCCAATTGCTACTAACAAGCTCACAGCTAATAAGCAGAGACTTGCATATGCAAGGGTGTTGGTTAAAGTAAATATGCCCTCTATACTACCTGATGAAATCACTATCCAATGACCAAATGGAAAAAATACAGGTAGAAGGTGGCTTATGAACTAAAGCCTAGATGGTGTGACATTTGCAAAATAGTGGGTCATGAGACTAGATTTTGCAAGAGGAAAACTAGGATTCATAGATGGATTCCCAAAAAAGTTGGAGAATCTAATATTGGTGTAGCAAATTCAAAACTGAATACTGGAAAACCACCTGTGCATGTTGTACGCATCCAAGAAGATAATTCTCAAATTAAGGAGAAAGAGACTTTGATGCTTAAACAGAATAATGGACATGTTGTACATACCTAAGAGGTTAATTCTTAGGCTAAGGAGGATTTGATGCATAGTTCATCTCTTCAGCCTGTGCATTATGTGCATGCTGTGCGCATTCAGGAAGGAAATGAAATAGAGGCTATGAGGGAAAATAATGTTTATCAGCCTAAGCAGTCAAAAGTGAAAGCACCCTAATGCCACTAGGAAAGAACCCTAGAGGGGGGTGAATAGGGTTTATGCTAATTTAATCCGATTTATGCCAATTTAAAACTTTACTAACAATTATATCCTAGCACAAGAGATATATATATATATATATATATACAAATATCACAAGGGTAAACAAACTATACTAGATAGTGGGCAAAATAAATGTAAGCAAGGCGATATAAACAATAAGCACGAATATAAATGAATGCCAAGGACAAACGCAAACAAACGACATGATCACGGAGTTCGGACCTTTCATCCTACGTCTCCGCTCCTCACCTCGAGGAGATCTCCACTATCATAACCGGGTTTTCTACACTCACCCGAATAACGTTTACACCTCACACTACGGTTTTCTAGTTTACCGAAAACTTTATAATCACTCACAATGTAAACATACTAACTACCACCTCAAGTGTTGGTCTCTAGCCCGTGTCTCCCTCAAGTGTTAGGAACTACAACCTCTCTCTAGGTCTTACCACCTACCCCACTCTTCTTGGGATGACCTCGTCTCTCACCACACACTCCTCTTGGTTTACTAGTATAATACAAAGTGAACCTCACAATTAACGCTCGATACAACAAATGTTTGTTCTCTAATATGAATGAGAACACAATATAAGCTCGCACTCTAAGAGCATCTCCAACAGCTTCCCTATTTTATTGGTATTCTCACTTTTGGAGAATTTTGGGTTTTTTTTGGTCCAACAGATTCTCCATCTCATTCTCCAAAATAGGGATCGAGGAGAAAAAATGGGAGTCTTCCCCAAATCTGGGGTATTCTTCAAATATTTGGGGAAAGCTTTGTCATGAATGCAACACGTTCTTCAAGACGGGATGAAGAAGAAAATAAATATAAAACAAAATCAGTAATTACAAAAAAAAAACCATGGGAGCAGTTCCAATGCATAAGAGCATCCCAAAATAAGGATGTAGAATATTTCTATTATTATAATAAATACAGGATTCTTCAAAATTGGGAAGTTGTTGGAGTTTGAGCAAAAATAATTTGGAGAATATGACTTTTACTTCTCCATTTTGGAGAAATTTTTGAAGAAACTGTTGGAGATGCTCTATGTCACTAACCCACAACCCCAATTATACAATGTATGAAAATACTAAAGCTCAATAGGTTGTGTGTGAACAAAGAGAAAATCAAATATAAACTCAATGTAAACACTAGCTTAATAAAAATGATAAACAATAAATAATTAATGCAAAGCTAGTATTAAGTTTAGAAATTCTTCTCTGAAAAACAAGATGGAGAGATTGGAGATTAAAGCTCAAACAATAAAGATGATCTCCTCCACTTGTGAAAACTTCTTCACAAACCAAACAAATACTAAACCAAACTTAAACCATTGTTAAACTTTTGTAAACTTGTATAAAACAATTTTCTTGGATGAAAACAGAGCTGGGTATGAGGGGGTATTTATAGGGAACCCCAAAGATCAAGAAAACCCAGCAAATGGACCAAAAAACCAAAACAGGACAAAAACTAAAAAAAATAGCCGTTACAGCATCAGTCGACTAACGACTTTTATCAGTCAACTGATGAGCTGACCGTTAGAGGTGTTTTTTAGCTCATCAGTTGACTGACGGACCTTATCAGTCGACTGATGACTTCATCAGTCGACTGGTCAGTCGACCAAAACAAAACAAAAACTTTTTGTTATTCCAGGCATTTTTTTCGGTCGACTGAACACATTCATCAGTCGACTGATAACACTGTATCAGCCTGATTAAAACAGAAAATATGATTTTCAAACCTCTTTTAAAAATAGCAAATAAAATCAGAAAATTGTAAAACTTTGGACAATGATTGTAAACCTGATAATACACATGTTACAAAAACTGGTTTTCAAAAATCACCTCCCAAATGAGAAAACTCTTCATTTGTCAAAATATTCTAAAACATGTAAATGTAAACACACTTGTTTTGACATTTTGACTAAACCATGTTTTGAAACTCTATAAGCTGATTTTATAGACTTAATAAAATATGTATAAACTGATATTGAAGTCTATAAACTAATAAAACAATATTTTATCAAAAAAACCTATATTTTGATAAAATCAACAAATGTGTGTGTGTGTGTGTGTGTGTGTGTGTGTGTGTGTGTGTGTGTGTGTGATTAATATGAGCTTAAAGTATCTACACACAAGTATAAACCTAAAACTAAATTACCCAAGCTTGTGATCTTCAATGAAGCTCTTCTTGGTAAACTTACGGATAAAGCTTGAACTTGGATCTTCAACTTGAATTGTATTGCTTCATACCACAATTCCGCCAACCTCCATTGGATATGATTGTGAATCCTCGATTCCATCCATCCTCCAACTCGTTATTTACTTAGAATAAATACGAAAATACAAACACTAGACAAACAATATTAGTAGTAAATTATTTGTTAAACATCATCAAAACAAAAGGACCCAACAAAAAGGCAAAGGGAAAATGCAAGAGGGACAAAATTTTGGAAATTGCAGCGATAAAGAAAATATTAGTCCAGTGCATTCTGTGCATGCTATGCACATTCAAGATGGAAATGAAACAGAGGCTATGAGGCATGATTTGATCAACATGAATGATATTATGCATCATCCTGCACACTCTGTGCATGTCCAGGACTTAAATGTTCAGGAATTAAAATCTAAGAAACAACTTTGTTAAACTACCAAAGCAATCAAAAGGCAAAGGGATATTGCAGGAGAAACAAAAAATTGGAAATTGCAGTGATAAAGGAAACTTTAGTCCTATGCATATTGAGCACCCTCAGCAACATAATAATGATGATTCCTGGACTCTTGTTCAAGGAGGCAAAGTTAGGAAGGCTTTCTCAGGCAATTCATATGTGAGCATTGGTATTTGTGATCCCTCTTCAATTGACAGAGGGGGGCTAACTCAATGAACTTGTTATTCTGGAATGTGAGGGGATTGAATAAATCCTCCAAGCAACTTTTAGTAAAGAATCACTTATTGCAATATCATTTATCCTTCTTAGCTCTCCTTGAAACTAAAATCAAGGAACCTTTGCTCCCTAGAGCTATCAAAATAGTTGCTAGCAATTGGACCTAGATGACTAATGTTAGGAATTCAGGAAAAATCAGGATTCTCGTTATTTGGGAGCCTAATATTTTTGATATTCAAGAAATTAAAGTGACAGATCAACATATTACTTGCTTTGTCAAGTCCTTGGATGGAAGGTTGGACCGTGTCATCTCTACCATCTATGGATTCAATCAATTGGAAGCTAGAAAAGAATTATGGGCTGATCATAATAATATTTTTCAGAATAATGGTAATGTGCCATGGCTTCTCTGTGGGGACTTTTATGCCATGATTAGCAATGATGAAAAACTGGGTGGAGCTAACCTTACTGTGGCTGACACTAGTGACTTCAACAATTTCATTGAGGATTATTCTCTTAATCACTTGAAAACTCAAGGATGCTTTTACACCTGGAATAACAAGCAAGATGCCAACACTAGGGTCTGGTGTAGACTTGATAGGGCCCTGGTTAATGATGCTTGGATTAACATGTTCAACTCTAGCCATGTGGAGTTTATGCTACTAACACTGCTAGAAAATAGGGTTTTGCCTACGAAAATATAGCGACGAAATTTTCCATCGCTATATGTAATGTTATAGCGACGGAAAACGTTTTTGCCGACGAAAATGGATATTTTAGTGAAGGAAATTTTTCGTAGATTTAAATTTCCAGATGGAATTTTAGCGACGACAAATTTCCGTTGCTAAAAACTTCTTTAGCGACGGAAATTTCCATCGCTAATGAAGTTTTCAGGGGAAAAAAACTGAGCGCGGGCGTGCCCAAATTTTTTGGGCAGCCAACGCCCGAGAGAGGGATTTATCATTCCTCCCTCTCCTCATGACCCCCCCCAACCATTCGCTCATTCCCCCTCCTCTCCCGGCCATCTCGATCTCTTCGCCAATCCGAACCTCCGACGAGCGCGCACCGCCGCCAACCACGCAGCCGTCACTCACCTCTCTCTTCTCTCTCTCAAAAGTATCTTTCCGCCATCAATTCTCTTTCTCTCTCGTCTCTAATCCTCTTTCTCTCTCCCCTACTACTTCTCTCTCCTCTCTCTCGATCGACGACCGGCCGGGCCGTTGGTCGGGCTTGGCCTTTCGCGTCGCAACGGCCGTCGGCGTCGGCCGACGAGAGAGAGACAGAGAGAAGGTTATGTAGGGGGAGAGATTAAGAGAAATTTATTTTTTTTAGTTTTGAATTTATTAATTATAATTTTTAATTACAATTAGAGTTTAATTTTGCAAAATAAAAAAATTGTGGAAAAAACCCAAATCCTAATAAAAAATGTTCATTTTGATGAAACTATAATATAAAAAAATTAAATTTAGTACGGGTTATGGTTAGGGTTAGGGTTAGACGAGGGTTAGGGTTAGGGTTAGGTTAGACGAGGGTTAGGGTTAGGGTTGGGTGAGGGTGAGGGTTAGGGTTAGACGAGGGTTAGGTGAGGGTGAGGGTTAGGGTTAGGGTTAGGGTTAGACGAGGGTTAGGGTTAGGGTTGGGTGAGGGTTAGGGTTAGGGATAAGGTTAGGGTTAGGGTTAGGCGAGGGTTAGGGTTGGGTGAGGGTGAGGGTTAGGGAGAGGATGAGGACGAGGGCGAGGGGTTGTGGCGAGGGTGAGGGTTAGGGTTAGGGTTAGGGGTTGGTTATGTTTGGGTGAGGGTGAGGGTGAGGGTTAGGGTTAGGGTTAGGGTGAGGGTGAGGGCGAGGGGTTATGACGAGGGTGAGGGTTAGGGCTAGGGTTAGGGGTATGGCGAGGGCGAGGGTTAGGGGTTAGTTATGTTTGGGTGAGGATGAGGTTTAGTGTTTGCGGTGAAAGTTGATGTTTCCATTGTTATCGAATCTATTACAACTTTAGTCGTTACAATAAACTCGAATAAAATAAAAAGTCGATCTTTTTATAAGATCTCCTTACACAATGAAAATAAAAAGTTTACAACTTTATCAAACAAACGCAGAGATCGTTTATCGGTCTTCTGCTTGCGTGGATGTCTTTGCCTTGCCGGGGTGGACCACCGTCGATCAGATCTGATTGCTGAAAAATTGGGCGGAGCTTCGTCTATCCGCGAAGGAATCGAGAAAACTGTAGCGCCTATCTCGATAAAAGCGAGATATTTGCTCTTCTTAGTATTACCACAACGGGATAATACTAAGCATTGGGTGCGGGTGATGTAGATCTGACGAAGAACTTTCTTGCGTTGAAGAACTAGATCCGATCTCTCCTCCTCCTCTCTTAAAATCTGTGCACTTTAAGTCTTCAATCCGGCAGGGCTTCGCCGAGGCACGAGAATTCCAGATCTGAAAAAATGAGGCCTAAGGCTTGTATTTATAAGCATGAGGGGTTGCGGAGCGGTTAAAACGGGCTAAAGGCCCAAATCTGCCTTGGAGGGTGTCTCTCAAAATCCGGGACACCCTTGGGGTGTCTCACAAAATCGGAGACACCCCTGGGGTGTCTCAGAAAATCCGAGACACCCCTGGGGTGTCTCGGAAAATCCGAAACACCCCTGGGGTGTCTCGGAAAATCCGAACACCCCTGGGGTGTCCTGGAAAATCCGAGACACCCTTGGGGTGTCTCGGAAAATCCGAGACACCCTTGGGGTGTCTCGGAAAATCCGAGACACCCCTGGGGTGTCCTGGAAAATCCGAGACACCCTTGGGGTGTCTCACATTGGCCGAGACATTCCGTTGAGGTGCATTCGTCCGCTTCCGCTGTAAATTCTTCGTCCGAACTCGGATTTTAGTGATTCGAAGTGCGTTGGAAGTCTGACGAAGAGTTCTATCAGCTCCAATGGTTGGATTATCTGTAGAATGAACGAGACACGAAGGACGTTGTTCCTTTTGTAAACATCGCGGGGTTTTCGATTAGCCTGTGTCTTCGTTATTCCGAAATCCTATCAGCTCACGTAGTTCGTCGGTTCACTTCAATACTTTGGATGTGATTGATCCAGCCTTCAGTCGGCGTAAAGGACCTGTAGTTAGCTTCAACTCTTGGCTTCTTCGATTTTCGGTCTATTCGATGCTTTGACGAATAACCGAAGTTCTTCCGGCGCTGCGTTTATCGCCTGGCCGTCGTCGGAATCTCGAGTCTATCACTAGTGAATTGAGTTTGGCTCGTGTCAATGAGTTGACTTTGAACTACCTCCGTCACATTGTGTTGACTTAGGGTTTCAGATCACCGTATGTTGACTTTTTGTCGCAACGCGTTGACTGGCGTTAACCTAGGGTTACGCATTGACCGGCGTTGACCCTAGGATTTCGAGCGTCGAACTTTGACTTTTTGGTCGCAACACATTGACTGGCGTTGACCTAGGGTTACGCATTGATCGGCGTTGACCCTAGGGTTTTGAACGTCGAATGTTGACTTTTTGTCGCAACGCATTGACTGGCGTTGACCTAGGGTTACGCGTTGACCCTAGGGTTTTGAACGTCGAATGTTAACTTTTTGTCGCAACGCATTGACTGGCGTTGACCTAGGGTTACGCGTTGACCGGCGTTAACCCTAGGGTTTCGAACGTTTGAACGTTGACTTTTTGTCGCAACGCGTTGACTGGCGTTGACCTAGGGTTACGCGTTGACCGGCGTTAACCCTAGAGTTTCGAACGTCAAATGTTGACTTTTTGTCGCAACGCATTGACTGGCGTTGACCTAGGGTTACGCGTTGACCGGCGTTAACCCTAGGGTTTCGAACGTCGAATATTAACTTTTTGGTCGCAACGCGTTGACTAGCATTGACCTAGGGTTACGCGTTGACCGGCGTTGACCCTAGGGTTTCGAACGTCGAATATTGACTTTTTGGTCGCAACGCGTTGACTGGCGTTGACCTAGGGTTACGCGTTGACCGGCGTTGACCCTAGGGTTTCGAACGTCGAATGTTGACACAGTTTATACTCGTACGTTTACTGGAGTATACACAGTTTAAGCTCTTAAGGTATTGGCGCACAGCGGTCCCAAGTGTCGGGGTTGCAGGACCAACTGTTAAAGCTGATCATCTGTATTTGTGGATCTTATTTTTAATGTTGTTGGATAATCGAGCCACGAGACCAACTAGCAGAGCTGATGCATTAATGACTCGTACTTATAGAATTTTTGGCAAATTCTCAGCCATCAACGGGTTTGATGAGCCTTTACCGACTACCGTTTGAGTCGGGCTAGCATGCAGATTGTTTAAGTCCGTTCCACATGTGACGTTGTGCTAAAGGAATGAACTCCCTTAGACTTGATGCTACGACTTCGAATACGTAGACTTTGCCATTGTTATGGGAATAGACTACCTGGCAACGCGTATTAGGCGCTGACTTATCCTTACTTAGGATTCAGGATAAAAATCCCCAGACTCGGATTCTGGTGTCTTCTTCAATCGATAAAAGACTAAACCGGCAACGCGTGCTAGGCGTTGACTTATCCCTACTTAGGCTTCGGGATAAAATTCCCCATGCGTGTGAGGCACGGATGCGGTCTTTTGTCCTTTTTACGGTCAAAGACTAACCGGCAATGCGTGTTAGACATAGACTTTGGGATTTTTGGCAAACCCCCAGCCATCAACGGGTTTGACGTGCCTTTACCGATTACCGTTTGAATCGGGCTAGCATGTGAATTATTAAAACCCGTTTCACATGTAACGTTGTGCTAAGAAAATCGCTTTTCTTAGACTTAATGCTATAATTTTGAATACATAGACTTCTCCATTTCTTACGGGAATATGGCATCCGGCAACGCGTATTAGGCGTTGACTCATCCCTACTTAGGATTCGGGATGAAAGTCCCCAGAATTGTACTCTGGTGTCTTTTTCAATCGGTGAAAGACTAAACCGGCAACGCGTATTAGGCGTTGACTCATCCCTACTTAGGATTCGGGATGAAAGTCCCCAGAATTATACTCTGGTGTCTTTTTCAATTGGTGAAAGACTAAACCAGCAACGCGTGTTAGGCGTAGGCTTATCTCTATTTATGAGTTGAGAAAAAATTCCCCAAGTTTAGACCTTGGTGTCTTTTTCAATCGGTGAAAGACTAAACCGGCGACGCGTATTAGGCGTTGACTCATCCCTACTTAGGATTCGGGATGAAAGTCCCCAGAATTATATGCTGGTGTCTTTTTCAATTGGTGAAAGACTAAACCAGCAACGCGTGTTAGGCGTAGGCTTATCTCTATTTAGGAGTTGAGATAAAATTCCCCGTGCACAAAGTGCACGGATTGGAAGTTGGGAATTGTGTCTTTTCTCAGGGTAAAGACGGACTGGAAACTGGAAGAGGAAGAATTTTATATTCTATCTCCCGGCATTGAAGAGGAAGAATTTTATATTCTATCTCCAGTTGGAAAGGAAACTCAAGGTGGGATCTCCACCCCCAGAATCCGAAATGATGAAACTAAGAGTGGGATCTCCACTCCGAGAATCGGAAAGATTCAAACGACCCTAACTTTTATAGGATTGGTCATTCGATCCAAAAAGAGTCCCTCATTTATTGAGGAGAAAGCCCAATTTCGACCCTAACTTTTATAGGTTTGGTGGAAAAAGGAAAAGATGGAAGTCTTTCGTTTATCGAAAAGGATAACTCAATCTTAGTCCTAACTATCTGCAGGTTTGACTAAGTAAAGTTGGAGACAATCCTAACTTTTATAGGTTTGATTGCTCAATTGAAAGTGGACCTCTCGTTCATGAAAGGAATCGAGAGGAGAATCTGGTTGTGGCCCTAACTTTTATAGGTTTGACCAAGGAAGCAGTGAAAGTGGGAGGTTTGAGATGATCTTACCTTTTACAGGCTTGATCGTTCAATTTGAAAGTGGACCTCTCGTTCATGGAAGGAATCGAGAGGGGACTTTGGTTGTGGTCCTAACTATAGGAAGGTTTGACCAGGTAGACAGTGAGAGTGGGAGTACAAATCATAGTGGGGGTTTAGTGTTTATCACCTTGTTCGTAATTATCGGGTTATCCCTAAGAAAATTACATATAGCGTTCTTCTGGGAACTTCCCATTACATGAATCATCCACCCCCAGCTTCTTTCTTGGAACTGGGTCTGACTTTGTACTCCGTTACATGTCCGGGTTATCCTTAAGAATATTAGCGTAACATTCTCCAGGAACTTCCCGTCAACGGTAGGAAATAGTTTAGACTCATATACCAATTGGAGTTAGGGCTGAGCATGGTTCAGTTCAAACCGAAAAAACCGACCGAACCGACCCGAACCGATCCGAAAAAATTGGTTTTATAAGTGGGGTGGTTCGGGTCGGTTTGAAAACTTTTCAACCCGAACCGACCCGAACCGACCGAATATAGTGCAATACTACCCATTCTGATCTCAAACCCTACCCGACCCGTCCCAAAAGAGTCAAAGACTCAAACCCTAAACTCATTTTCTGAATCATTATGGGTTGAAAATAATATCATTATATCAGTGTTTAATGCTTCATAATCTCCTACTTTGTTGATGTCTTTTTTTCTTTAACACAGTTTGTTGTTTGATAAGAAGTTTGATGAAGTTAGAACCGAACAAACCGAACCGAACCGCACCGAACCGACTTGCAACAGTTCGGTTCGGTTTTGATTTATAAGAGGTTCGATTCGGTTATTTAAAATTTGATAAAAACCGAACCGAACCGACCGTTGCACACCCCTAATTGGAGTATCAGGGAGCAGTTTAACCTCTTATACCGGTCGGAGGGTTAAGAAGCAGTTTATACTCTTATACTTGTCGGAGTGTTGAGAAGCAGTTTATACTCTTATACTTATCGGAGTATTAAGAAGCAGTTTATACTCTTATACTTGTCGGAGTCTTGCCGTTCTCAATTGCCTTACCCTAGCGTTATGACGCCGGCTTTAACCAAGGTTTGGATGCTATTCTTTAAAGTAAAGCAAGCCTTGGTGGGATGAAAGATCCTCCTGTGGTACGCACAGTACTTCGGATCTGTAGTATTGCCAGCTTCCTCCTGATTGACGATAGGTGGTAGCTTGCCTTGAATGAGTACTCTTTTTGGAGCCTCGGATCCGAACTATTCTGCTGTCTTCGGGACTGCTGTTGTGACGTCTGATTAACGTCAACAACTGTTGTAGGCGCCCGCCCTTCATTATGGGAAACGAGACCCGGATTCATAGGGTTAGTCATCGGTTGGTTTCTTTCGACCTTCCTCCTTCTGAGGAAGCGTTCGGCCTGTTCTCCGCGCACCTTCAACTCTTTCCAGGTATTGAGCGGCTCTACTCCCATAACGTCCAAGATGTTAACGGACAAGTTATTATGACATTGCCTGATTGCGGAAGCGTTTGATGATGGTATCCACCGACTCTCCATCTTTTTATTTCTCATCGAAGAGTGTCCTGATCGACACTTCGGCGTCATCATCAAAGAAATGAGCGAGGAACATGCTTTCCAGGTGCTCCCAGTTGTTGATGCTTCCGGGCTTGAGGCGGCGGTACCAATCGAAGGCGGGCTCGCAAAGGGTGCCAACAAATGACCGGACCATCAGAGGCTCGTTGCCAGAGATCGCTCCCAAATGGGACTTGAAATAGATCAAGTGCTGAGTAGGGGAACCCTTCCCGTCGAACGGCGTGAAGTTGAGCAGGTGGAACTTCGTCGGATACGGGATCGATTCCCATTCTTTTGGGTAAGGACACGGAATCCCGGTCTTCTTCACCTCTCGAGCAGACATCAGGGCATCAATTTTGCTTTCGAGATCCTTCATCTTTTCGGCCTCATCTATATCCTGTTTTGGACAATTTTCGAGAGGAATAATGCGGCCACCCCCAGTGTTATCATCATTGGTGAACGGCGTGAAGTTGATCAGGTTGAACTTCGCCGGATACGGCATCGATTCCCATTCTTTCGGGTAAGGACACGGAATGCCGGTCTTCTTTACCTCTTGAGCAGACATCAGGGCATCAATTTTGCTCTCGAGATCCTTCATCTTTTTGTCCTCATCTATATCCTATTTTGGACAATTCCTGAAAGGAATAACAGGGCCACCCCCAGCATTGTGTTCATCCACATCTGAATCACTACCTGTTTGGTTAGCAGTGCTGCGACGGCTGGATTCACCTAGCTGATTCGACAAAGCTCGGATGTGTTGGTCGTGCATTTGTCTCATCTCCTGCATAGCCATTTCCATTTCGATTTTGAATGCTTCTTTCTGCTTGGCTAGAGCATCCTCAATGATTTTGGCTATTTGCTCGGTGTTGACCATGAACACTTCCCGAGCTTGTCCTATGCTAGACGTTGTATCGTCAGAGGCGATTGCGGAATAAGAATCCGAGAGTTCGTCATCGGAATGTATTCCTTCATGGACACCCTGGTAATCATTATGTCCAACGGTTTCTAGCTGAAGCTGAGATATTTGTTGGGTTATTCCCGAACCGACTCTTCTTCCTGGAGAGAAATTAGGGTTGGAACCACTTGAAACAATCGGAGATTTTCCCTTATTGACCATGTTAATGGTAACTTCTGGGAATTCATCATCTCGAGCAACCGATCCTCTTTGGTGGAAACGCCCTGATTTGGGCTTCAGGTATAACTCGTTCGTCTGTCTGACGTGTTTTCCTCTGAGTAAACATTGCCTTGTTGGCGTCTGCAAGAGTCGCACGTTTGGAATCACACCTTTGTGAGGGTGAAACCTTAACGGGCTCCTGATTTTCTGCACGCACCGCCAAGCGGGCCGTTGCAGAAATCAATTTGTTAGGAGGTCGCGTACGACCCCCAGTCCGGATGTTTGCTCGAAGCTCCTTTAACGGTCTCCAGCTTTCCTTAACAAGCGCTTTTCCTCGATTCTCGGGTAGGGCACCGATACGATCCTTCAGAGGAATCCTAAACTTGGGGAAATCCACGCTGCGGTAGGGCTTTAACGGAGGTTCGGGATCTGAAGTTGACGAAGGCCGGAGAGCAATGTCGCCTGCTTTTGCCTTAGGCGCTGATTTGGCTTTTGGCACCCAAACTTGTTTGGATCTCGGCGATCTCTTAACTGCCTCTTCCTTTTGCATTTCTTGTGCTTTTCGCACAAGGGTCCGGGCATCCGCAAGCAAGGTGCGACGCTTCTGGATTCGCTCCTCGAGAGTAGAGCGGGTCCGTTTGACACGAACCCATTCATTAATTGGAGGTCGAGAGGAGGATTCCGATGCTGGTCGTGGCAACAGATTAGCCACTTGGCGCTTTTTGAGCTCCAGATCTGCTTGGTAATGGAGACCATCCATCTGATCCAAAGCCTTGGTGAATTGGCGCGCGAGGCGTTGTCGTTTCCTTTGACGTGCTCTCTTTGATAGAGTTGGCGCGCCTTCAGCAGTCGACTCCTTAATCGTGAAGGAGTTCAGATCTGTAAATTTAGCTTCATTGAACGCCGGTGGATCATTGCAAGGTGCAACAGCAACAGCGACGGAGAGATCGTCTTCTTGGATCTTCAGATTTGAAGACCAGCAGATCTTTCTGGAGGAGGAGGCACTCCTGCGCTTGCCAGGAGAGGAGGATCTGGAGGAGGAGGAGGAGACATACTCCTCGAACTTCTGCTGGTCGAACTCGTATTCGACCTCTTCGAGCACCGGGATCTTGATCGTCGGCTGCGGCACGACAGCTCCGGCAGCGAAGCTGTTAGCTCCCACTGTGGTCGCCAGTTTGTTTACGGTGAAAGTTGATGTTTCCATTGTTATCGAATCTATTACAACTTTAGTCGTTACAATAAACTCGAATAAAATAAAAAGTCGATCTTTTTATAAGATCTCCTTACACAATGAAAATAAAAAGTTTATAACTTTATCAAACAAACGCAGAGATCGTTTATCGGTCTTCTGTTTGCGTGGATGTCTTTGCCTGTGCCGGGGTTTATCCGTGG
This sequence comes from Asparagus officinalis, assembly GCF_001876935.1. Classification (NCBI taxonomy): domain Eukaryota; kingdom Viridiplantae; phylum Streptophyta; class Magnoliopsida; order Asparagales; family Asparagaceae; genus Asparagus; species Asparagus officinalis. Next base: position 60,201,593 of record NC_033797.1, read on the forward strand.
ACCACCGTCGATCAGATCTGATTGCTAAAAAATTAGGCAGAGCTTCGTCTATCCGCGAAGGGATCGAGAAAACTGTAGCGCCTATCTCGATAAAAGCGAGATATTTGTTCTTCTTAGTATTACCACAACGGGATAATACTAAGGATTGGGTGCGGGTGATGTAGATCTGACGAAGAACTTTCTTGCGTTGAAGAACTAGATCCGGTCTCTCCTCCTCCTCTCTTGAAATCTGTGCACTTTAAGTCTTCAATCCGGCAGGGCTTCGCCGAGGCACGAGAATTCCAGATCTGAAAAAATGAGGCCTAAGGCTTGTATTTATAGGCATGAGGGGTTGCGGAGCGGTTAAAACGGGCTAAAGGCCCAAATCTGCCTTGGAGGGTGTCTCTCAAAATCCGGGACACCCTTGGGGTGTCTCACAAAATCCGAGACACCCCTGGGGTGTCTCGGAAAATCCGAGACACCCCTGGGGTATCTCAGAAAATCCGAGACACCCCTGGGGTATCTCAGAAAATCCGAGACACCCCTGGGGTGTCCTGGAAAATCCGAGACACCCCTGGGGTGTCTCACAAAATCCGAGACACCCTTGGGGTGTCTCACATTGGCCGAGATACTCCGTTGAGGTGCATTCGTCCGCTTCCGCTGTAAATTCTTCGTCCGAACTCGGATTTTAGTGATTCGAAGTGCGTTGGAAGTCTGACGAAGAGTTCTATCAGCTCCAATGGTTGGATTATCTATAGAATGAACGAGACACGAAGGGCATTGTTCTTTTTGTAACATCATGGGACTCTCGATTAGCCCGTACCTTCGTTATTCCGAAATTCTGTCGGCTCACGTAGTTCGTCGATTCACTTCAAGCGTTCACCGACGTCAATCGAACTCCTGTGAACTGGATAGTGACGTTCATCGTCGTTCCTTAACACTGAGCTGTTCGTAGAGACCTATAGGCAATTTTCGATGCCTACATTTAGGGTTAGGGTTTGGATGAAGGAGAGGGCGAGGTCGGTGGTTATGGCAGGGGCGAGGGTGAGGGTTATAGCGAGGGCGAGGGTTAGGGTTAGACGAGTGTTAGGGTTAGGTGATGGTTACATTGAGGTTTACAGTGAGGGTTATATTGAAGGTTAGCATAACTATTACATCGCTAATTACATAGGAACTGTACACACATATTTTCGAGCCGTAGAATTCCTCGTCCAATAAATACTATATATAATCTCTTTATTACCGGTTACATACGCGTACGGGATGGTTGGCGGATACGAGACCATCGTGTTCGGTCCGAACAACCTTTTCATACACGTATGTGATGGAGGGATTAATATATAAATATTTATTGGATCTGTCCAGTGTGGACAGGTTAGGTATGTAAACGTGACGTGTATATGTATTTACGTGTGTTCTTGTGTACTTCTATTTTGTCAGAGTTTCGGCGGTGCTTACTCGTTGTTCTCCGTGTACAAATGTCGGAGGGATATGCAGGAGTATATCCTTCCCACTAAAGTATACTCAGAGAACAGTGGGTAGGTGTTGTCGAAATTTTAACGAAATGATAGTACACTTGAACACATGTAAATACATATACACGTCACGTTTACATACCTAATGGGATAGAAGCCTTCCTCTGACAGCCGGTCACACACATTTGTCCTAAATAAAAATGATATATGTAGGGATATGCTCACTTCCATTAATTTTTAAATTCTAGATGCGGATAGTTCATGACATGAGCATACCACGTGGTCGAAGGCATCTAGACACCCGATACAAGGATGGAATAGAAGCCTTCTTAGCCTACTCTGACACCAACCATCTATGGTCGCTAAGCGGGTCGATTTTATGTCCTTGTAAGAATTGCAGAAATGGTAAAATGCTCACTACGAGTGACGTAAGTTTTCATCTGTCAATCAATGGATTTGATAGCTCTTATGTATTTTGGAGTCATCACGGTGAAGGCGTCTCGGTGATGCAATTAGAGGAAGAGTTCACTGATGTCGACAAGACGACAGTTGACACGACTGAAATGTTGGAAGATATTCTTGCTGCGCCGTCTTCGAGTGATGTCAACACTACTGATATGTTTCAAGATGTAGATTGATTGATCAGACTTGTTAAAGAAAACGAGACACTATTATACGAGGGGTGCAATGAGTTCACAAGGCTTTCTTTTATGCTGAGGCTTCTTCATATCCAAACACTTAGTGGGATGGCTATTACACATTTTGAGATGTTATTAGACTTGCTCAGGAAAGTCATTCCAGGCGGCGAGAAGAGCATCCTCTCAACCTCTTACGAAGCTCACAAGATTGTTGATACGCTGGGACTTAATTACAAGAAGATAGACGCATGTCCTAATGACTGCATCCTGTACAATAAGGGTAATGAAGCTCTGGAGGAATGTCTGACGTGTCATGTATCACGCTGGAAAGAACATACAGGCATATCCGAAGGTGGTTCATCCAATAAGCAGAGCAGAATCCCTGTGAAGGTTCTTCGATATTTTCTAATTATTCCTAGGCTGCAGAGGTTTTTTATGTCTGCCGAGCTGGCTGAGAATATGCGATGGCATTCGACCGACCACAAAGAGGATGGGAAACTGAGATATCCGGCTGATGGTGAGGCATGGAAGCACATCAATCGTATATACCCCAACTTTGGTAAGGAGTCTCGGAATATTAGGTTAGGGCTTGCTAGTGACGGATTTAATCCATTTGGATTAATGAGCTCCGTTTGGACTACCTGGCCAGTGTTGTTGACACCGTACAACCTACCACCATCGATGTGCATGAAGCAGCCGTACATGATACTGTCACTCTTGATCCCTGGAAGATATTCTCCTAGAAATGACATCGACGTTTTCCTCCAACCATTAATTGACGACTTGAAGCTTCTCTGGGAAGAAGGTGTCAACACTTACGATGCTTATGGTAAGGAGTCTTTCTGTATGCGGGCAATGGTATTAGACCCAGTAGGAAGAACAGATACTGGTGAAGAGGATCTGAGCAGAGGCCGCACGAGTCTAGTAGCACCTACGAGTCTGCAGCACCACCAGGAACACCAGTAAGCAGTTCATATCAAAACTCAAAGGAGCAGCGGTTGAAAGCGATTGAAGATTGGCAAGCGCAGCAAACAACATATCAGCGAATTGTGGAGGAAGAACGGAGGCGCCGGGAGCAGAGAGAATTAGAGTTCACATAATTCATGTCGACTCTGCCTCAGGAGGCTCAGGAGGCATATAGGAGACGGTTTATGTCAGATCAGGTAATATATACACTTTACTTATTTTTAATTAAATGAATTAAATATATAATTCTTACTTAGTTATGAATTTTGTTCGTGACTAAATGATATCATACACATCGATACACATTAATATAAACTGTTACACACAAACCCTAACTCTAACCCTAATACAAAGCCCAAAATATATACTTATAATGTTTTTATGTGATGGTGGTGTTGATGGTGTGTGCGTGCGTAGTGGTGGTGGTATTGGTTGATGGGTTGGTTGTGGTGTGGTGTTGTGGTGGTCGTTATGTGATTGGTTTGTGGGGGATTTGGTCATGATGGGGGAGGGGGAGGAGTGGGGATTGGGTGGTGATGGTGGTGATGGAGGGGGAGGGGGTGTGTGGAGTGTGATTGGTTGGTGGGTGGGGGCTTTGGTCGTGGTTGAGGAGGGGGAGTGGGGATTTGATTGTGGTGGAGGGAGTGTGGTTGGTTGGTGGGGGGGGTTGGGGGATTTGTGGTGTTGTTGTTGTTGTTGTTGTTGTTGTTGTGTTGTGTTGTGTTGTGTTGTGTTGTGTTGTATTGTGTTGTGTTGTGTAGTGTAGGTGTTGTGCTGTGGTGTTGTGTTGTTGTGTTGTGGTGTGTTGGTGTTGTGTTGTATTGTGTTGTGTTGTTGTGTTGTGTTATGGTGTTGGGAGAATTATATTTATATTTGCACACTCTTATTAACGGTTACATACCCTCGTTAACGTTTGATTTAAATTTGTAGGCTGGGACTTCTTCACAAGGTGCAGTCGGGGGTAGTCATAATGCAGCTGGTGTTGAGGATGATGATGATGATCAGGAGGATTGATTGTAATTAATTTAACTTTGAAAATAATTTCTTGTGTTGTATAAACAATATTTATTATGTACGTGTCGGGAAACTTTTATTTGTTTTTATTGAAATATATGTGTGATATATGCGTGGGATTGAATATTATACTGCTAATTGAACATGATTTTTAAAATTATTATCGATATTATATAGGATTTTTTCAATTTTTAAAATATTTTTTAAAAAAATAGTGGTTATTATTAGCGACGGATTTTCTGTCGCTAAAAGCTATATTAGCAACGGAAAACGGATACGAAAAAAAGAATTTAATAATAAATACAATCTTTAGCGATGGAATTTCTGTCGCTAAAAGCTATATTAGCAACGGAAAACAGATACGGAAAAATAAATTTAATATTAAATACAATCTTTAGCGACAAAATTCTGTCGCTAATATATTTTTAATTTTTTTTAAAAAATACGGCGACGAATAGACCGTCGCTAATATCCCATCGCTGAATTTTAGTGATGGATTTTCTGTCGCTAAAAGTGATTTTAGCTACCCTAAATGTACAGACAGTATTTTGGCGACGGAATTTGTTTTTTCCTGTCGCTAAAACTTTTAGCGACGGATTTTCGACTTTTAGCGAAGGATTTGTCTGTCGCTAAAAGTCCTGTTTCCAGTAGTATAAGCTTCTCAGACCACTCTCCAGCAATTGTATCAGTATATGAAGATATGATATAAGGAAAAATCCTTTCAAATTTTTTAAAATGTGGACCAAGCATATCAGATTTCTTCCCACAGACTCCAATATTTGGCAATCCTCCATCCAAGGATGCACTATGTTTTAAGTATATTCAAAGCTCAAACTACTGAAAGGTGCACTGAAAGAATTAAACAAGAAGCATTTCCATAATATTAGTGAACAAGTGCAAAGAGCTAAATTTTCCTTAGAGGATGCCCAGAGACTTCTTCAATCTAATCCTCTCAATCCTGATTTTATTAAATAGGAAAAGGAGTGTTACTCTATCTACAACAAGTTGTTAGACTGTGAGATGTCTTTTTATAAGCAAAAAGCTAGAATAGCTTGGAATGTGCTCGGGGATAGATGTACCAGTGTTTTTCATGCTATTGCTAAATCGAAAAGACATCACAATAGAGTAGTGGTTCTCTACAATAATAGAGGAGAAAGGATCACTGAAGGGGAGGATATAGTGAAGGAATTAGTGTCCTTTTATAAAAACTTGATGGGCAAGGCAGTGTACACTTCTCCTCCAATCATTGATATCATAAAATCTGGACCTTATCTAAATGGCTCACAAATCAGAGAACTATCAAATCCAGTGTCTAAAGAAGAAATAAAGACTGCAATTTTCTCTATGTCTGATGATAAAGCTCCTGAACCTGATGGGTTTAGTGTGTCCTTCTTCAATACTGCTTGGCCTATTATTGGTGAGGAAATCACATTTGCCATTGAGGAATTTTTCAAAACTGGTATGTTGCTGGGAATTGCTAATTCCACTTCAATCACTCTAATACCAAAGGTAAAATGTCCTAAATTCCCCTCATATTTCAGGCTTATCTCCTGCTGCAATTGCATGTACAAATTTATATCAAAAATTCTTGTAAATAGAATTAAGCCTATTATGGGATCTATTGTGAATGAGGCTCAAAGTGCATTTGTTAAAGGGAGGCAGATTACAAGTAATATCATGTTGGCGCATGAACTGGTTAAAAGTTATAGCAGGAAACACATATCAGTTGGAGCTTTGTTAAAAATATGCTCATGGGCTTGGGGTTTCCAAATATTTTGATAAACTGGATTATGGTATGTATCTCCTCTCCTAAATTCTCAATTTCTCTAATTGGTGCATTACATGGATACTTCAAAGGGGAGCGTGGTTTGAGGCAGGGTGGTCCTCTTTCTCCCTATCTTTTCATCTTGGGGATGGAATATCTTTCAAGGTGTTTGGCCTCTTTAAATGAAAACAAATCCTTTAAATTTCATCCTAGATGCAGGAATCTAAAAATCACTCATCTTATTTTTGCGGATGACTTATTGTTATTTACTAAGAGTGATACATGTTCTGTGCAAAAACTATGTCAGTGTATCAGACATTTCAATGTAGTTTCATGTTTAGAAGCCAACCGTGATAAATGCTCCATCTTCTATAGGGGAGTTGAGGATTCAGTTAAACAATCCATTGCAAATGTCTTAGGATTCTCTGAGGGCTCTATGCCTTTTAAATACCTTGGAGTTCCTCTCACTTCCAAAAGGCTCTCCTACATAGATTGCAATCCTCTGTTTGAGAAAATCACAGGGCAATTACAAATTTGGACAAAGAACATGGAAATTGTCTTACGCTGGCAGACTGCAAGTTATTAAAAGTGGTGTGCAAATCTTATGGACTTCAAATTACATTTTGCCTGTCAGGGTGCTCAATAGAATAGATGAGATGTGCATGAAATTTCTATGGGGTAATACCGAGCATTCTTCCAGGACTCCTCTGGTGTCATG
>NC_033797.1:60208157-60232675 GCF_001876935.1 Asparagus officinalis
TATTCAGCTCATTCCTGGAATGTAGCATCTGCTCTTAGGAGTTTATGGTTTATTCACACCAATAAGGAGTCATTATGGATCAATTGGATCCATGAAAATTATCTCAAACATAGTAATATTTTGCAAGTAAATGCAAGATCGGGGGATTCGTGGATGTGGAAGCAATTGATTAAAACTAGAGATAGAGCAGTGATTGAGTTTGGAGGTATTGATAATTTGAAGAAACTCATCAATATTTGCCATGTAAACTCCAAACTTAAACTGTCAGCCTTGTATAAAGCCCTCTCCCCTGCAAGCAACACTGTCTCGTGGCATAAAATTGTTTGGGGTAGCTTAAATGTGCCAAAATATTCTTTTATTAGATGGTTGGCAATACAGAACAAACTCCTTACACAACATAGACTCCTGAAGAGAGGAATCATTAATGTTAATCTTTGTTGTTTATGCTCGGGTGCTAGCATGGAATCAAGGGTTCACTTGTTCGTTGAATGTTCCATCTCCTGCTAGGTTTGGAACTACATCATGGACTGGTTAGATTTCAGGAAGAGAGCATGTAAATGGGGTCAAATAATGAATTGATTCACAAGTTCGAGAAGCAATAATTTTCAACAAAAGCTTGGGAGATTGGCTTTGACGGCCTCAATATACAACGTATGGCGTGAGCGGAATGCAAGGCTCTTCACATAGAAAAGTTACAGTCTGATGATCTAGTAAAAGCCATCAAATTTGATGTTTCAACCATAATTCTCAACAGTCCCTTGTCTCCTAATAGGAAATTTTTTTTCCTTGCTGAGGTGATTTTTTGGTTGTAGTTTTCCTAGGTTTTTTCGGGTTCTCAGTAGACCACATTGAGTATCTTGTAGTGTGCATAAACTTCAATATTTGGTGATGAATAAATTATTTTCATTGACCAAAAAGAAAGTCTTTCGATAATGTCGCCTCAAATTGAGAGTGCAACAAATTAAATATAAGGAATTTTTACCTCGGTGTATTTTTAGTCTTTAAAATTAGCCTATTGACCTTTGAAGTTTTAGGGTTAGGGACCATAATATCAACATGATACTTTATTCAACTTTTTATGAGAACTAGTATAACGCACGTGCTTTGCATGTGGACATACTATTTTTTACCTTCAATTCTTCTTCTTTGAGTACAAAATTATAAAGTAACTTTTGTAATGATATAAATTCTTAAATTGAATAATTAATAAATCTTTATATTAATAAATAAACTTGTGTATAAAGAATTATATGAGTAATTCTTACATCTTGGGTAATTATTATAATAGGTTTTATGCACATGCAGTGCACGTGGTCAAATAGCATGATTAATATATTTAATTTATTTCCTAACTAAAATTTATTCATCGGTTCTACTTTGATAGTTTTTGCTCGCTTATGTCTCTAAACTTTAACATTGTGATTATTCATTTATTTATTTTTGATGTTTATTTGAATGTGCTATATTGAATTTAAATTTTCATGTTAATAATTGAATGGACATAAAACAAATGTAATCTGAAGTCAAATTAAATTTTCATGTTATTTAGATTGAATCTTGACTTGAGAAAGTATGATATTGTGAAAGTCCAAAACACTTGAAAAATAGCATTATAAAAGGAAGATGAATAATTAAAGCCAACAAGCCAAGATAACTAATTAAAAGTGGGCTAGAACAAAAATAAAGAGAATATGAAGTTTGTTTCTAATCATTGGTAGACTTAAAAAAATTATAAACTTAAGATTAATGCTAACTCTAGTATATTTTTATATGATAAAACATTCATATAAGCATACAAAAATACTAAAAAAGTTTGTGAAAATCTCTTCTAAAGATTCTTAATTTTACTCAGAAAACTTAAACTATTTTATAAAATATTCAGAAACTGGATCTTTTATTGATCATGTTTCATTTTATTATTAAGTCGAGAAAAATTCTTCTCCACCTTTATCTTTTTCTTGGGCAAGTTTAGAGTTGTGTCTTCATCGTTTACATTGATTGTGACATCAGACTAGAGCTAGATTTATTTTGCTGTTATCTTTCACTGGGCTCGTTTATCTTTTATCTTCTTATCTTACTTCACAAGGAAGTTGAATGTATTTTCAATATTTAACGCAAACTTCTGGAAATACATATTTTGATTATTTTTCTGTTTAATGAGAATAAAAGGTAATTTTATGTATATGATTTTTTTATTTTTAATTTATTACTTAAATAAGGTTAGGAGTTACCTCTTTTTTCTCTATAATGAATTCTTCTATTGTGCATCCAATGAGAGTTTCTACTGCGTCAAATAATATAACCCTTGCTCTTTCCTTGTCATTTTCTAAAAGAATCTGAAATAAATAACTATATTTTTTATTGTTAATTTACCTTAGATTATAATATTAATATTTAATTTTGATATGTTTATTTCATGAAAAAGGGATAGAAATCTGATGATGCTATTACATGCTTATCTTTGCTCATGTCTTCAAGAATTGATCCTTCGTTGGTAGTCATATCTCCAAATAAAATTACATGTCGAGTCATGCCACTGTATAGGAAAAAGAAAAATATCGATTTTAATTTTTTTTTTAAACTAATGCTAGTGTAAATAAGTATCATATGTACACATTTTGCCCATTATAAGGATTTATCTCTTCTTATCTGGCTTGTTATATCTCATTACATAGTTGATCAATAGCTTCAGTTTAGTTTCTATTGCAAGATTTTCATGTATGTAATTTTATATTACTTTTATGAATGCTTTAGTATTTGAAGAATAAGGTATGAAAATTTATAAACACTTACTATTTTTTTTGTATCTTTCATGAAGAATGCTTATTTTATTAGGATAAAGTTGTTCAATATGTTCTTCCAGAGGAATTCAATCGGCACTTCTTTGATATATATGGTTTTTGTCAATGTCAATTCAAGTGATTCATGAACATTTCCGAGTTTTTGATTTATTTCCTTCACTTCTCCATTTGAAATGAAAATATTTTGATTCTTTTGAATGATATCTCTAAACTCTTTGATAGTTTCTCTATAGATAACTCATTGTATTTTTTACCTTATAATTATTATTAAAATTAGAGATCAATTTTTAGACATTATCATCAATTAATGCTAAGCTATTATATTAGTCTTTTATCACTTTTATATAATATAGTCTTCTATCAGTTAATGTTATTAGTAAAATTATATGCAATTCATTTAATTTATACAGTGACGTTGATTTTTCATCTATTATATATTTTTCAAATTTTTATTCATTAACTGGGTATTTTTACTATTGTTATTGCTATTTTTTACTAGCATCAATTTAAACTTCTTTTAGATGCTGAAAATGGATAATAAACTTTAAATTGAAATATATATATATATATATATATATAATAATATCAAACAATTACACTTTCCTTTGCCAAGTTTAGAAGTTTTATTCTTTTTTGTGATTAGAACTTTTGAGGGTGTGTTTTTTAGTTTTTTGAACTTTATAGTATTTTTAAAAATTTTAAAATTTAAGTTGGGTGCTTGTAATTTTCCATAACAATTAGTCTTTGCTTTAATTTAAAAATTTTAGCCTTTTTTATGATTTTGAACCTTTGCGGGTGTGGTTTGCAATTTTTTAAAATTAGATAATTTTTTAAAATTTTAAGTTTTATGTTGGGTACTTGTAATTTCCATGTTTCTAGTGTTAGTGGTAAGTTTTTAAATGTTAGGATAATTCTTGCAACTCTAACATTTTGTGGGTGTTTTTTTCAAATTTGGTTGCTTTTACAAAATTTAAATTTTTACTAGTCTACTGATAATTCTCAGATTTGATGTGTATTGGTTATAAGTTTTGAATTTTTAATTTTTTGTAATTTTTTATTTTTGAGGGAGTTTTTACAATTTTTGTAACTTTGAATTATTTTTTGCTAATTTTAAAATTTCAAGTGCCTATTGGTAATCCATTATATTTATCTATGTTGTTTTCAAGTTTTGAGTTTTCAGATTTTTAGCATGCTTTTTTGTAATTTGAACTATTGAGGTCATTTCTACAATTTTTAAAATGTTGAGGTGTTAATTGTAAATTTTAAATTCTTAGGGTGTTATTTTTTTGTTGTTTTAAGTTTAAAAAAAGTTAGGGTGTTTTGTGTAATTTTTAACTTTTGAGGGTATTTTATGCAATTTTTAAAACTTTTTGGGTTTTTTAGTAATACTTCATGTACCATAATATTTTAGCTACATATGATTTCTTAATCTTATTTTTTTAAATTGTTAAGCTATAGCTAGTTCGCGTGAGATTAGTATAGAATATAATTAATATTTTGATATATTATGATTTAAATAAAATATTTAAAAAAATTGTTTCATGTATTTAATTAATCTTATTTTTTTAAATTGTTGAGCTATACGTAGTTCACGTGGGATTAGTATAAGATATAATTTGAATTAGGATAAAATAATATTTAAATGAAATATTCAAAATTGTGAAGGATAATATTGACCATAAAAAGCTTTTCTCAAACTCATGCTTTTAAAGTGAGTATGATTTTATCATAATTTAGTTAATTACTTGTAACAAATTAAATAATTATTTAATACTATAATATATAATATAATATTTTTATTTGTAATTTAGAATAAGTATAATAAATTATATGCTATTTATAACTATTCTTATTCATAATGTCTATATATAGTATAATTATAGTACTATTATTCACTATAATGTATTAAATAATAGTGTAATTCTTAGTTAAGTTATAATAATAAAATAATTATATTATGTTACTATAAAATATTTATAAAAATTTATTGTATTATTTATTGAATGATAATATACTTTTTAAGAATATTTAATAGTATGTTATTTTATTTATAATACTATTTTATTATAATTTATAAATAGGCATCTAACAATTTAATAACATATTTATAAGTAGTGAATGGCATAATTTTTAAGAATATTTGACAACGTACTATTTTATTATAATTTATAAATAGACATTTAACAATTTACTAAAATATTATTTAATAAATTATGCATAGTTATTTTACAAAATATTTTATCACACTAATAATTTTATACGATTTTATTATAATCAGAAATTATCTACAATAAATTATAACATATTTTATAAGTTTTTTTATCATTGTAAATGTATTTATATAAATTATATTTTAATGAATGCTTCAATATGTGGGAAAGTAAGGAGGTCTTAATTAATAAGATGTTATGGATAATTAGTTAAAATTATTTAAAAGTAATGGTATAATTGTAAATTATCAAAATTTGAAAGGGGAAAAAAAAGAAAATTAAAAGTTTTATCATGAGTATTCTCTTTTATAAATAGTATAGATTATATGTAAGTTATACATGTATATTTGTGGACAGAGAAGCAAAGAACAATTAGAAAATATTTTTTACATTTTTGTGTAGATTTGAATAAAAGAACCGTTTGAAGTCCTTAACAAGGATAACTTCGTATTGTTGAAAGACGTATCTTGCTTATCTAGGAGCAATTGGAGAGATTGAGAGTTGATTGTTGAGGGTTTATGAGAGATTTGTAACCCTAGTTTGTTCCTCTTGATTTCTAATAGTGAAAACTCCCCCCTCCTTGCCCCGTGGACGTAGGCAACTTGCCGAACCACGTAAAAACTGGTGTTTGTGATTGTTTGTGCTATTGTGGTTGTTTGGTTTATCTTTTCTCGGCGATTGTTTTGGTTTCTCAAGGCACAACAATTGGTATCAGAGCTCCGGGCTACGTTTGGGCTATTTTGGAGGAGTAGATCGCTTTGGAAGTTCATCTAGGGCTTCGTTTGGTGATAAAGGTGGGATCTTTTCAGTAAAAATCTCGTCTTTTTCAATTTGGATCTATTTCTCGTTTGTTTCCGCATTGGTTTGGTGGTGCTTTGAGATATATGGCTGAAAAAGATAAAAGTGGGGAGGGTTCTTCTGGTGTGAAGGCCGTCCAAAGTTTGAATATACATTCTATGAAAATAGATGTGGAAAAGTTCAACGGCACAAATAATTTTGGACTTTGGCGATGCGAAGTCATGGATGCGCTAAATGCGCAAAATTTGGAAGATACATTGGAGTTGGACGGGAAACCGGCCGACATTGATGAAAAGGTTTGGAATAAAATGAATAGAACGGCGTGTGGTGTGATTAGGTCTTGCCTTACCCAAGACCTTAAATATGATGTGATGAATGAAACTTCGGCAAAGAAGATTTGGGAGGTCCTAGAGGGCAAATATTTGACGAAGAGCATCGAAAATCGTTTGCATTTGAAGAGGAGGCTTTATCGCTTCCAATTGAAGAAGGGGACATCCATTAGTGATCACATGAACCACTACACGAAGCTACTTGCAGATTTGGCGAATGTAGATGTCAAGGTTGAAGACGAGGACAAGGCATTGTTGTTATTGAGTTCCTTGCCCGACGAGGAATATGAGACCTTCGTCCTCACTCTTATTAATGGAAAGGCATCACTTTCGTATAGTGAGGTCACCGCAGCCCTTGTGAATTATCAACTTCGAAAGAAGGACAAGGAGACTTCCATCGAGCCGGTTGCTGGTGCATTGGTTGCAAGAGCTAGAAGTCCAAACCGTGGAAGAAGGTCGCAGTCTAGAGGGGGGCATCCTGCAGTTGGTAGGAATCAGTGTGCCTTTTGTAGAGAGGATGGACATTGGAAAGCCGAATGCCCAAAATTGCAAGCCGTGAAGAATAAAGGGAAAGCTATTCAAGCTTCAGAGGTGAATATTGCCAAGGCTAGTGGCGATGTTTCAGATTCAGATTCTTCGGGCTATTCGTGCCCAGCTCTTCCGTCAGTTGATGTTGCCGACTCCACCGAGTGGATGTTGGATTCTGGTGCTACTTACCACATATGCCCTAGAAGGGATTGGTTCTCCAGCTTTCAAGAGTTGGAAAGAGGGGATGCTGTTCTCATGGGTAATGATCACAGATGCCCTATTGGTGGTATTGGTACCGTTCGGATTCGGATGAGTGACGGGATGATCCGGGAGTTGGCTGATGTGAGGTTCGTTCCTCAACTGAGGAAGAACATCATTTCACTTGGGGTATTAGAGGCATCAGGCTATAGGGTGACCTTGGCGGATTCTCGCTTGAAGGTCACATCGGGGTCCATAATTGTGATGAAGGGAGTCAGGCGGAGTAACTTGTATTATCTACTTGGGAGCACGGTAGTTGATAGGGCGCTGACTACTTCTATGGCTAGACTGTGGCATTGTTTGGTGCTGGGATATATTATTGGTTATACCGTGCACAGATTGTTGAGGAGTGCTATGACCTGCAGATTGAAGTCCTGTGAGCACATTGGTATGAGCGAGAAGACCGAGGTGGAGTTCAGCACTTCTATCCACCGATCGAGGGGTCTTATTGGAGGTGTTCAGTCAGGCATTGGGGGGCTTTCCGAGGAGGCATCATCGGGAGGTAATCGTTATTTTGTTTCCTATGTTGGGGATTGTACTAGGCATATTTGGGTTGCAACCAAGTCCCGTTGGTATAAAGACCTAGTAGTCCGCAACAGTTGGAGGAGGTGTATGGGCAGAAAGGTTACCAGTCGTACTTATTCTAGTAGGAGTCCTTTCTTGCATTGGTGCCGAGCTCACGGCAGTTGGAGACACTTCAGAGGGAAGGAGACAGTGGGGCGACGTGATGAGATGGCGGATTTAGTGAGCCGTTCCTTTCTGGAGGAGGATCGGTATTGGTTGTCGAGCAGTGGATCTGGTATTCAGGCTTCGACAAGTTTGGGTCATCTTATGAGGTTGCCGACTGCTGCGTATAGAGTTGTTAGATCTGGTGGAGCTGTTTCAGATTTTGGTCGGCGTCGGATATTTGGCTACCCAGCACTTGGTCACATCGTGGATGTGAGATTGGATCCGATTGCGGGGAGTATTGATCGGTCAGAGGTTGATGCTACTCCACATTGGGTGGGGATTTCTCCACGTACTCCAGGTCATTCTGCATTGGTTGGGATTCCAGCTGAGGTGGCACAGCGTGAGTCATTTATTTATGGGTGCAGATGATGAGGTAGTTGTTTTGGATGCAGCTGATGGGTATGTTTTGGATACGGTCATTGTTACATCTCAGGTGGAGGTGTTTGGATCGCTTCAGTTTGAGGTCGTTGATGATGCTATCAGCCGCAGGTTGGATTGAGGGCCTTTGGAGGCCCATATGGTGAACTACGTGAAGGCTTGATTCCTTGGGCAAGAGGATACGTAGGCAGTCTTTATGATGCAGCCGATTTGGTGAGCGACATCGACATTTGGGGTGAGTGTTCGCACTCTCATTTGGGTCTCAGCAAGTGAGGCATTTGGTGTAGTCGGTGTAGGTTCAGTTGTTTGGTGAGTAGACACAGTTGGTTTGGGGTTGAGTGTTCGCACTCCCGTTTGGATCTCGACGTGTTGTGATTGGAGTCCGTTGTCATGAGTCCGTTGCCATGGCATACTGGGTGCAACAGTTGAGGTATTGGTTTGATCGGTGTCGGCTCAGTTTGGTAGAATCTTCGCCGAGGTGGAGATTTGTAGAATTGGCAGAAAGTTCGGGTTTCAGCAGAATTGGGTGGCGGTCGACCGGCCCGGTCGACCGCATTCGTGCACAAGGCTTCCTGTGCGTCTGGAAGGAGATCGGTCGACCGGTGCGGTCGACCGACGGTTCTCTGGAGTTTGGGTTTTCTACTGAGAGCTGGTCGGTCGACCGGGCCGGTCGACCGGAATTGATCGCGGTCGACCGGTCCGATGGATCGCGGTCGACCGTACCGGTCGACCGACGCTGCGGTTTTGAGTTGGGCCTGTTTTCAGACCCGCTTCGTTTTGGATTTGTATAAATACCCATTGGGTGTTTTTTAGGGTAAGGGCAAGGACGAATTTGAGCAGATTGAGAGAGTTTTCTTTGGGCTTCTATTCTAGGAGCAATTGGAGAGATTGAGAGTTGATTGTTGAGGGTTTATGAGAGATTTGTAACCCTAGTTTGTTCCTCTTGATTTCTAATAGTGAAAACTCCCCCCTCCTTGCCCCGTGGACATAGGCAACTTGCCGAACCACGTAAAAACTGGTGTTTGTGATTGTTTGTGCTATTGTGCTATTGTGATTGTTTGCCCTAAAAATCTCGTTTGTTTCCGCACAACAGCTTACATATAGTGCAACATCTGAGACTTACCCACTTCAACTATTTCCTGCAAGACCAAAAATCAAAATGTTCAAAACTGGATGCATTACTAAAATATAAGACAAGTAAACAATTGAAAAAGAGGTAAACATTTGATTAAGTTAATGAGGAGAATCCATATAGTATTTGATGGCGACAAATATTCTCGCATAAAATATTTACAACTGAAGATACAAATGATAGAAAATTTTGATTAGCTGTTCATTATTCATATATAGTTAAAATAGAGGAGTGCTTCTAGAGTCTTTTGTGACCGTATAATATCCATGAGATTGAACAAAAAGCTCTACGGAACAGTATAAGACCAATAATGCTTTTATAGATTTAAACGTAGGACAACTAAAAAATAACGTGTGCAGAAAATGAGTGCAGCAGAAATGAGCATGTTAATGATGGCCTTGTAGATGTATGCTAAAAGAGGGGATAAGAGATGAGTGCATTAGTAGGATATTAGATGTTGCGAGGATAAAATAAGAGAAAATCAATTGAGATGGTTTTGTCATGTATAGCTGACACCATTAAATGCACGGGTTATGAGAAGTGTTAACAACGTAGTTAATGGATTAAAGAGGACTAAAGGTAGATCTAAAAGAACTAAGTTGAAAGCAACTTAGATGGATGAATGGAAGAACTGAATGGAAGAACAAGATTCCAAGTTAATAGAGGATATGATCCGTACGAGGGATGGAAGAATAAGATTCGTGTATTCGACCTGAAAAATTAGGGATAATGCCTTTGTTGGTATTGTTGTTCAACTGTCCATACCCTAGCTTAGAAGCATGAAAAGCAGAAGAAATATTCAATATATGCTCTACAAACAACTGTAGAGTTACCATACTTCAAGTGTTCCTGTGGAAACATCATTTGCTGAATCATATCATGAAAAATCAGTCCTCAGGAGGACAACTAATAACGGCACATTGGTACAAGATGACTTCGACTCACGGTACAAGATGACTTCACCTCACGGTCTTCAGCAACATATTCCCACTTAATGAAAACATAAAACAAGGTACGAAGAAGAAAATCTCCCCTATCAAAGGGAGAATGTGGGAGTTAGCCACCTTATTCCTTAGAACAATGGACTAATGAAGCCCGATCATAAGATAAATCCTTACTCAATGTTGACAAGGATATCATTCTGGAAAGAATACCCGAAATAGGGTGTAGGGATAAGTCATTCTCGTGAGATGCACACAACCTGCTTCCCGACATTCTTACCAGAAAATAACCCAACAAAAGCAGCCGGAGCACTCTCGAGCCCTTCGCTCATGTCCTCAATGTAAACAATCTTCCCTTGCCTGTAATAACTGGCCATACAATCCAAGAACTGAGGAAAGAGATGCTGGTAGTCGCTCTGAAGGAAGCCCTGCATCCTTATTCGTTTTGGTATGAGAGAGAACAGGTTACGAATCCCTTCGCTGTTAGTTCCGTGTTGAGACACCATTCCACAAACAGCGATCCGACCACGAAGCCTCATGTTGAGGAGCACTGCGTCCAGCATGGCTCCACCCACATTGTCAAAGTAGATGTCGATGCCTGATGGGAAGTACCTGCTTCAAAAAACATTTATATATATGAAGGTCAAGGCAATAAAAGCAAGTAACTAAGTTCGCATATGGGAGCGTAAACTGGGCAGAAAATCCTATTAGGAGTAAGCGTAAATTTCACAAAACCTCCAAAACTTTGTGCGTTTCAGACAAACCCCCCTAAACTTTGCTTTTCCCACTTAACCCTCCAAACTTTTCCCACAAAACTCCCAAAACTCTGAAGTTTCTCAAATAACCCCCATCCCGGATCAAATTTTTTTTTTTTCACATAACCCCACAAATCTCCGTCATCAATCCACATGATATTTGCAAGACTGGCGATGAATATTTGTTCTCTCAGGATGGAAATAGAAAAGCAGTTGATATTCCTTTAAAGATGTAATGCCTATTAATATCAGATATAAATGGGACTAGTTAAAAATAACAACAATAATAATAGAAAAGCCTTTTAATGGAAGAACCACTTCCAACATGTAGGATAATTCCAACAAATGGCAAGTTTATCCAATCAATACCATAAAAGAACATGAGATACAGTCAAAACCTTAGAAATTGTGACTAATTTATCTTCTATTAGGCACTAAATAACAAATAGTTAAAATCTTGGAAAATTGGAATTTAGCAGAGCATTCCACGGACCTCAGCAATGGAAAGAGAAAACGACGGAATTCCACAGTAGTAGTTAATGTTTTGAATCTCTATCAGCATAAGGATACTTTCCAAGGTCTTTTGTCTGAGGCTTGGCGACATGACCTTTTTTTAGAGCAAAATTTTCTGATTAATTTTATATATGCAGTTATAACACTAAATGTAACATCCAACAAATTAGCCCCACATCGCATGGTGACTAGAGTGAGATGGCAATTATAAGGTAAGCTGTGTATTCATATGTAGCATTGGCTAGCAGATTGTAGCAGTGGTTTGAGCAAAACAATGCGCTATACTCAGTAGGTACTTCACGTGATAGGCTCGCGAGCTCGAGGTGACAAATGGTATTAGGGCAGTTAGCCAGCCGGAAGTGTGGAACTAAGTGCTATGCGAGACTAATGTTTTAAAAAGCTACCGCCTAGCTTGCCTAGGCTTACGCTTAGGCCTAGGCAATACCTAGGCCACCTGCTCAGGTTTTGGGAATGCCTACGCCTAGGCGATACTTTACGCAGACTGCACCACTTAGGTCTTAGTCATAATTTCCTCCATTGCCGCCTCCATCATCCACCAAGCTCCTCTGAGCTCCTTGGTGTCCACAACTATAAACACCTCCAACTCCTCTTACCTTCAGCAAACCTCCTCTACCACTACTTAAAAAAAAGAACAAAAAAGAAATCCTCACAAAGAAGAGAAACAGACTAGAGTCAAAGAGAAACAGATTAGATGATTATGCCAATATTACACTGATGATCTTTTTTTCTTACTTCTGCTGATATTTTGAGCATCAGCTTTTGGAAAATTGGGATATTGCGTCATCAATATTGACTTATTGTGTTGATGTAGCTTAGTATTCACCATTTAGTTTACTTATGTATGATTGATTATGAATCTATGATTGTTATTTTTTTGCAGCTCTTTTTAAGAATTTGATGCATTTATTATCAATTATTGTAATAAAAAAATAAAATGTGGAAAACTGTCTACGTCTCGCCTAAGCTCTAGGGATTGGGTCTGGACCCTATGCCGCCTAGCACTTTCTGTAACATTTTGCAAGACAAATTGCTACATCCATGGGCGTAGTGGGAGCCACCTCTTGAACCGATGGGAACTGCCTCTAGAACAAGTAGGAGCTGCCTCTAGAGTCCACATTCCCTAATGGTGATGCTGGGATGGGCCAATTGTCATATGTCGCAATGAGGATGTTGCGTAATTAAGATAGGGTGATTATAACAATCCAACAAATTAGTCCCACATTGGATGGTGACTAGAGTGAGATAGTAGTGTTTATAAGGTGTCTTGTGAGATTCAAGGGTAGCATCGGCTAGCCGATTTTGGCATTGGTTTGAGTCAAACAATGCACTACACTTAGTGGGTCTCACGGCTTCCTCATGCCGATGGGCTTACAGGCTTGCGGTGACACTAACATTGTAAAGGAAACTAAGGTTAAAAAACTTCATAGAAAGTACTGATTGCACTGACCTTTTTAAGGCTGCATTCAAGTCTGGTTCCTCTCTGTAATTGAAAGCTTCGTCAAACCCAAGTTTGTTCTTCAGAAGATCGATCTGAATTCAATAGTTTATTTATGTATCCATCTGAAAGTTAAAAATAAAATAAAGTAATCCAAGAAGGCAATACCTTTTGGTTTGTGCTTGCACTGCCAACAACATAACAACCATACAGTTTTGCGAGCTGACCAACAAGCTGGCCTACTGCACCAGATGCAGCAGATACAAAAACGCTCTCTCCTTTTTTAGGACAACAAACTTCATAAAATCCAGCATAGGCAGTAAAACCTGGCATACCTGGGAGGGCAAAAACATTTATAGATCTCAAGCGCAAATTGACAGTTTCTTCCCAATAACAAGGAAATACACGTGCTAAAATAAAATTAGCATATAGAATATTTGTTCATTTATCTTGTATCTTGAGATTTTCTAAGCGAATCTGCAGAGGCATTTATCCTTGAATAATTGATATGCTGTCTGTCTCTAAGATCCCAAATTTTCAAGCAGATCCGGACATCACTTTCAATTGTAATAAACTAAAGGTTACCGGCAAATCTTAGTACTTTACAGATCATATAATTCTTTGTTTAGTGCTTTTGACCATTCTGTAATCCAAATAACTTCTTTGATAAATATGCCTACCAATGTTGAAAATAACGATAACACATAACATAATGTGTACCTCTTGTTAAGGGTTATTGAAAAAAATGCAAAAAACATAACGTATAACGTAGGTTATATTAATTATTTGTTATTTAGAATATTTTATAAATACAAACAATTCATAATGACTTTAATTATTAGAATCATCAGAATTTTCAAACATAATTGTCAAATATAGAATAAAGTATCACAATTTCTTAACAAAAGTTAGTCATACATGACTAATAACCATTCCAAAAAGCATCATCAAATGATCAGATACGTTCAGTTTAAAGCAATCAAACAACTCTTAACAAAATTGTAGTCAGGACTCAGAAGTCACAATCGTAGCTGATCTTCGATGTCGACGTGAAGAAGAGATTGGTTGGAGATGCGAAGAGGTGAAGGGAGGACCTTTAGGCAGGTGGAAGAGAAGAGGAGGGTCGGTTGTGTTGCGCGCAGTGGAAATTTCGGCAACACTTCGGCAGCACAACAAGAGAGTCAAATCGCAATAAGAATTCCCGTCTCACCAAGGAGACAAGAATCTGAAGCGGATATCTCAACAAAGTGAGATATCGGCTCTTTCTCTCATCAGTTCTAGGACTGACCTGTCGAGGGATCCTAAAAGCTTATTACAAATCACACAAATAGCAGTACAACCAATTTTACGTGGTTCGGCAAATTGCCTACGTCCACGGGGCAAGGAGGGGGGAGATCCACTAATAGAGGGAGAGAATAACAAATAGGTTTACAACTCTCACACAAACTCTCAAATCCCTCACAAATACCTCTCAAAGGGATACACAAAACCCTAAAAGGGACTACACAAATCTCCTCAACTGCAGCCACAAAAACCTCTCTGCTATGCACGCTCACAGCAAAAATCGCAGCCGCCAAATAAACTCCTCGCGCACAGCAGGCAGCCAGCCGCACAAAAGAAATCAACTCCTTTGCACGTCGCCCTAGGTCACGCATGAAAGAATATATATAGTCTGCTAAAGGCGGAATCGGGTGGGCCGCTTGCTCTGTTCCGCGTTCAAGAGAACGTGGTGTTCTCATTAATGTGGTGGCCCCCATGGCCCTCACGTTCACAATTCTCCACCTCGGTGAAGTTTTCCCAAAACTGAGCCGACACCAAGCAACCAAATATCCCACTTGTTGTGTCCAGTACAATCTCTACATCGCCATCTTCAAGAACATCCCGAACGAAGTGATAACGAACGTCAATGTGCTTCGTCCTCGCATGAAAAACCTGATTCTTCGCCAAATATATAGCACTCATGCTATCACAATGAATAGTGACGGATCGCTGCGATATACCAAGTTCTTCCAAAAGTCCTCGAAGCCAAATAGCCTCCTTCACAGCCTCCGTAGCTGCCATATACTCTGCCTCCGTCGTAGACAAAGCCACCGTCGACTGTAAGATGCATCTCCAACACACCGGCGCACGGGTCAAAGTGAACACATACCCCGTAGTAGACCGGCGTTTATCTAAATCCCCGGCATAATCCGAATCAACATAACCAATGCATAGCTGCCCACCTGTAGTGTCCCGCTCATAAACTAAACCAACATTGAGCGTACCTCGAATGTACCTCAAAATCCATTTCACGGCGTCCCAATGACCCACTCCTGGATCGTGCATGTATCTCGAAATCATTCTTACTGCCTGTGATAAATCCAACCTCGTACATACCATCACATACATCAAGCTCCTAACGTAAACACATACCCCGTAGTAGACCGGCGCTTATCCAAATCCCCGGCATAATCCGAATCAACATAGCCAATGCATAGCTGCCCACCTGTAGTGTCCCGCTCATAAACCAAACCAACATTGAGCGTACCTCGAATGTACCTCAAAATCCATTTCACGGCGTCCCAATGACCCACTCCTGGATCATGCATGTATCTCGAAACCATGCTTACCGCCTGTGACAAATCTGGTCTCGTACATACCATTGCGTACATCAAGCTCCCAACCGCGCTCGCATATGGAGTCTTCGACATCAACTCACGATCTTCAACTGACTTCGGTGAAAGACCAGCTGAAAGCTTCAAATGGGCTCCCAAAGGTACACCAACTGGCTTCGTATCCATGCTAACATGGAATCGCTGTAGAACTTTCTTCAAATAAGCCACCTGTGTCAAACAAATTCTGCCCTTCTTCTTGTCTCTGCCGATCTCCATCCCTAGAATGCGCTTCGCCTCACCCAAGTCTTTCATCTCAAACTCATTTGATAGTTGAACTTTCAACTCATCTATAGCCGACCTGGAAATAGAGGCAACCAACATGTCATCGACATAGAGCAACAAATAAATATACGCACCTCCTTTCAACTTGCGAAAATATACGCAAGGATCAAACTGGCTCCGAGTGTACGAATGACCAAGCATAAAACCATCGAATCGCCTATACCACTGTCGAGGAGACTGCTTCAAACCGTATAGCGATTTCTTTAGCCTGCAAACCAACTTATCTTTCCCTGCAGCTCGGAATCCCAATGGCTGAGTCATATATATTTCTTCATCAAGATCACCATGAAGAAATGCCGTCTTCACATCCAACTGATCTAACTCTAAACCATACTGTGCCACCAAAGCTAGCAAAATCCGAATCGAAGAATGCTTCACCACCGGGGAGAAAACCTCATTATAATCTATTCCTTCCTCCTGTGCATAGCCCTTCGCAACCAACCTAGCCTTGAATCTCAACGGAGTGCCTTCAATGCCCTCCTTCTTCGTGTATACCCACTTGCAACCAATTGCCTTCCGCCCCTTTGGAAGCTCAACAAGCTCCCATGTATCGTTCTTATGAAGAGATTCCATCTCCTCCTGCATAGCCACCTGCCACGAATCAGCCTCCGAACTCTGCTCGGCCTCTCTGAATGTAGTAGGCACTAACTCATCGATACTCTCCACCGGAAGTGCATACGCAACTGTGTCGGCATACCGTGCTGGCATCTGTATGTTTCTCCTCTGTCTCCTAGCCGCAATAGAATCCTGAACCTGAGCCGTCGGTTCTTGATCCTGCACATTTGTACTCGTATCCTCCGTGTCACCGTCGTGCTCGCCTGGCGTCACCTCAGTCGGCACCTGCATGGATACTGTACCATCTGGACAATGTGGAGTTGCATCGATCTTCACCACCTGTGATATCTCCTCCGTCGGGTCGCTCTCTCTGATGAGAGCTGGGAAGCTTCAAGATAGAAGCCTCATCGAATGTGACATCCCTACTCAGCACAATCTTCTTATCCACTGGATCCCAAAGCTTGTATCCCTTGACACCACGCTTGAATCCTACAAATATGGCCTTCCTAGCTCGAGGTTCTAATTTATCAGTTCTAACATGATAATATGTAGGGCACCCAAATACCTTGAGCTGGTCATAGTCATGTGCTGGCTTTCCCGACCATATCTCCATAGGGGTTTTCCCCTCAATCAGGTGGCTCGCATATGTAAGTGCCTCAGCCCAAAAGATCTTCTCCAAACCACTCTGCGACAATAAGCATCGGATCTTCTCCAGTAAAGACCGATTCAACCTCTCTACCACCCCATTTTGCTGCGCTGTATGACTAACTGTGAAGTATCTCTCTATGCCCTCGTCTCGACATAGCTGCTGAAAGGGGTCAGAAGTATACTCACCACCGTTGTCGGATCGCAACGTCTTGATCTTTCTCCCAGTCTGCAGTTCCAATCTCTTCTTCCACTCCACAAACAAATCCAGGACTTCACTCTTCTTCGTCATGATGTACACCCAACATCGCCTAGAATAGTCATCTACAAAAGTGACGAACCAATGTCGACCACCAAGTGATGCAGTCTTGATAGGACCCCAAACGTCTGTGTGCACGTAGTCCAGGATACCCCTCGTCTGATGAATGACAGTCCCGAACTTCACCTTCGTCTTCTTACCAAGAACACAGTGCTCACAGAACTCAATCTTCCCACTCTTGGCTCCCTTCAATAGCCCCTGCTTGCACAATACCTGCAGTGACTTTTCACCTGTGTGCCCCAACCTATAGTGCCAAAGTCTGCTCATGTCCGCTTCTGAAATAGCCGAAGCAACCTGGCCAATCTCGGTGCTTCCCTTCAGATAATACAAATTCCGATTGCGGACTCCCCTCATCACCACCAATGATCCCTTAGTAACCTTCGCTACAGCATTTTCGAAAGTCACCTTGAATCCCTTCGCCTCCAAAGCTCCAACTGAGATAAGATTTTTCTTTAGTTGAGGAACAAATCTTACCTCTTTCAACTCACGGACTACTCCATCGTGCATCCTAATCCGTACGGTACCTATCCCACAAACGCCACAGGATTGATCATTTCCCATGACAACAACGCCCCCGTCGACTTTTTCAAAAGAAGCAAACCAGTCTCGCCTAGGGGTCACATGAAAAGTAGCGCCGGAATCAAGCATCCAATCTGATGCATCTACATGGTTCACCTCCGGAGTAATCAGTAGAGAAAAGCACGAATCATCGGAATCATCGCCGTTCGCAATATTCACCTCATTGGCCTTCGGACCTTTTTTCTTGCCATTCTCTTTCTCCTTGAGCTTCGGGCAGTCTCTCTTCCAATGTCCCTGCTCCTTGCAGAATGCACATTGGTTCTTTGTTAATTGGTGGCGGCCTCTAGACTTTGACCTCCCTCTGTTACCACCTTTCGGATATGGGCTTCTACCTCTTGTCGACAAGGCCTCTCCTGAAGTCAAATCGTAATTTGTCAAAGCGTTAGTCACTTCACTATAGCTGATAGAAGATCTCCCGTTCAACAAAGTGAGCACGAAGGTATCATACTCCTCATCCGGTAAGGAGCCCAACAAAATAATCGCCTTGTACTCATCCGATATCTTCTCATCAACATTCGCCCAGTCAGACAACAACTTCGTATAGTTGTTCACATGAGCCGCTAGCGAGGTTCCTCTGGACATCTGAAATCTGAAGAGTCTTCGCAGCAAGTGCAACCTGTTCTCAACACTCTTTGTGAGATACTTATTGTTGAGAATTTCCTACATCTTCATTGCAGACGTCACCCCAATCATATCATATTTCAGCTCCTGTTCCAAACAGGACCTGATCACCCCACAAGCGTTCCTATTCATTTTCTCCCATACCGCCTCATCATATTTAGGTGGTCTTTCGTGGACCATAATGGTCTCTTCCAAATTCTGAGCATTGAGCGCATCCTGTACGTCGCTCATCCACAAACCAAAGTTGATTTTTCCGTCATATTTCACCACACTAATTTTGGTGTTTTGAAAACCAACTTGTATTGTACCCGCTTGCGCGCAGCGGAAATTTCGGCAGCACTTCGACAGCACAACAAGAGAGTCAGATCGCAATAAGAATTCCCGTCTTACCAAGGAGACAAGAATCTGAAGCGGATATCTCAACAAAGTGAGATATCGGCTCTTCCTCTCATCAGTTCTAGGCCTGACCTATCGAGGGATCCTAAAAGCTATTACAAATCACACAAATAGCAGTACAACCAATTTTACGTGGTTCGGCAAATTGCCTACGTCCATGGGGCAAGGAGGGGGAAGATCCACTAATAGAGGGAGAGAATACAAATAGGGTTTACAATCACTCACAATCTAAACCCTCACACAAACTCTCAAATCCCTCACAAATACCTCTCAAAGGGATACACAAAACCCTAAAAGGGACTACACAAATCTCCTCAACTGCAGCCGCAAAAACCTCTCTGCTATGCACGCTCACAGCAAAAATCGCAGCCGCCAAATAAACTCCTCGCGCACAGCAGGCAGCCAGCCACACAAAAGAAATCAACTCCTTTGCACGCCGCCCTAGGTCACGCATGAAAGAATATATATAGTCTGCTAAAGGCGGAATCGGGTGGGCCGCTTGCTCTGTTCCGCGTTCAAGAGAACGTGGTGTTCTCATTAATGTGGTGGCCCCCATGGCCCTCACGTTCACAATTCTCCACCTCGGTGAAGTTTTTCCAAAACTGAGCCGACACCAAGCAACCAAATATCCCACTTGTTGTGTCCAGTACGGACTCAATCCACAACAAGTCGAGAACCCAAACGAGAGTCCAAACAATCTCACCCCCATCAAAATCAACTAATCCAAACCGGCTGCATCTGAAAGACTGCCTACGTATCCTCTTGCCCAAGGAATCAAGTCGAACGTAGTTCATCCAAAAATTTCTTCCGCAGCCAAAACCTCTTGCGTTTGCACCAAGCCTGCTTGCACAAAAACCTAGAAACCAAATACATATCATTTATATAGGCAGCAGCAGGAGAAAACGCGTGCCTGGCTCAAAATCAATTCGTGGGCCTGGGCCTTATCAGGTCCGTTCACAGGTTGAAGCGGGGGAGGTGAGGCAGAGAGGAACAGGAGGCGGCGGCAGCAGAAGATGAGTATGAGAACCTGCGGTGAATCACGAGGAGGCGGCATCAGAAGATGGGGTCTGATGGAGAGTCCGAGAGGAAAGGTGCAGCCGCGGTTGTGAAGAGGACGGAAAGCGCAGTCACATGAAGAGGCACTAGGGTTATCAAGATAACGGGCTAAGCTGGGTATTGTTTAGGGTTCAGGGTCGCTGAGATTAGATTTTGGACGGTTGTCACTTAGCGCCACATCCAAAAACATAAAGACCATTAAGCGCAGTCTGCATTTTATGCCAGTGTTACATAACATTTTGGCCACGTTATGTGCTAAAACGGGTTATAACGTGTTCTAAAACGCATTTTTTTCAACATTGGCACCTACATTAGAATTTCTAAAAACTTTCAAAAGAACTTCACACCCTGTGATTGGATCATGCCGCACATATAGCGTTCCACTAGTAAACATTCAAAATAGAATTTTATCTCATGCTTTCGAATTATTTCGTGAATATGTTATATTTGTCATTGCTGTTGCCTATCGTAATATCCAGACAGATTGAGGTTGACGTTACACACTTAGCATAATAGTAACTTACGATTTGTGACACCGCTGATCATAGTTTTTTGTTAGTTCGGTGTCAGTTTAAGAAGTCATGTGTGTTTGCTCAAAGGCAATGCATGCATGAAGAAAACAAACCATTCGACTTCAAATAATGCAACAATCCTCCTGGATCATTATATAATTCTGACATGCCAGTTTAGTTACTTAGCCATGATTTAGATGACCGATTTATGCATAAGCGGGTTTCTCTAATGTAACGGGAATTGCGGTCTGCAATTAACTTGTATCTCAAGTTCTTCAAGCGGCCTCACATATTAAAAGCAATATTAAAGTTCTATCAAACTAACAGGCTACGGTCAAAATGAAGTTGTCCGATAGGGGTTTCTTTGGCAAACTAATATTACTTAACTTAAGATGCACATACCGAGCATTCAGTCACAACAATTGAACAAAATGAGCATCAAAATATCAGCTGCCTACCAAGAAGGCCGACGTGGTACGAGAGCGGAACATCATTCATCTCGATTTTCCTCAACATCCCAGCCTTCACAATCAAACTATACTCCTCCCATCCAGTCATTCCCTCGACAAAATCGCCCACCGCAAAATCAGGGTCATCAGAATCCACAACTTTAGCCACTCCAAAACCCTCTATAACCTTCACACAAACAATCAATCGATCAACCAACAAAAAGGGTCAACAAATGGTCCCTCCTTTTTTTTTCCCCTCCTGGGCTGAGAAAATTACCGAATTGGGTTGAAACGGAGGAATGTAGGAATTGTAGTTCTCCCTCATTCTTCCTCTCAAGTAAGGGTCGCAAGAAAGGTAAAGATTCTTCACAAGAACAACACCGGAGCCCGCCGGAACCCTAATCCCAATTTTGCCCTCTCTCAGCTCCATGTCTGACTCTTTTGGAGTTCCGGTAATGAAGTTCTTGAGGATTATTTGCTTGTTGGCGATCTCTTCTTCCATGGTTCCAGTAATGAAGTTCTTGAGGATTATTTCTCCCCCTTTTCTGGGATTATATTATTTATAGGGAAAGTAAGCGTCGGGTTTTAAATGGAAGGAAGAGGGCGCGGGTTAGGTATGGGATGTGGTGAGAGTCGGACTTGAACTCCCTCGAAAGAAATTTTCTAAATAAACCCATTCATACTTTTTTTTAAGAAATCGACCCCATTGAGTTTTTTTATAAAAATCGACCTACTTTCTCGCCACGTCAGCATGGTGGCGATAAAGTAGGTCGATTCTTTTTTAATCTTGTTTCTAAATAGGAAGCGGGGTTACCAAC
Organism: Asparagus officinalis; assembly: GCF_001876935.1. Lineage (NCBI taxonomy): Eukaryota > Viridiplantae > Streptophyta > Magnoliopsida > Asparagales > Asparagaceae > Asparagus > Asparagus officinalis. The sequence continues at coordinate 60,229,872 of NC_033797.1, forward strand.
CCCGACTATTTAGGGCATAAAATGTTTGGGTTTAGGGTTGAAATTGGGGTTTTGCAACCTCCTAAATAGTCGGGGTTGGCAACACCGACTATTTAGGAACCAGATTAAAAAAATCGATCCACTTTCTCGCCACAATGCTGACGTGACGAGAAAGTGAGTCGATTTTTGAAAAAAAAACTCAATGGGGTCTATTTTAAAAGAAAAGTATGAATGAGTTTATTTAAGGGCTTGTTTGGATTGAGGGGAATGAGGGTGAAGGGAAGTTAGGGGAACCATTCACTTCCATTCATCTTGTTTGGGAACACTTAGGATGTGAAGTTAATTCACCCTAGTTCCCCTTGGTTCACCCCCTAATAGTATAAAATTTGTTACCCCCCAAATTGGGGTGTAACCAAGGGGAAGGGAACTCCCTTCCCTTCCCTTCCCTTCCCTTCTCTCAGGGCTTGTTTGGATTGAGGGGAATGAGGGTGAAGGGAAGTTAGGGGAACCATTCACCTCCATTCACCTTGTTTGGGAACACTTAGGAGGTGAAGTTAATTCACCTCCATTCACCTTGGTTCACCCCCTAATAGTAGTAAAATTGTTACCCCCCAAATTGGGGTGTAACCAAGGGGAAGGGAATTCCCTTCCCTTCCCTTCCTTTCCCTTCCATTCCCTTCACTTAGTTTCCCTTAACTTCCCTTCACCCCCTACGAATCCAAACAGGCCCTCAGTTTCCCTTAACTTCCCTTCACCCCCTACAAATCCAAACAGGCCCTTAGAAAATTTCTTCTCCTCCCCCCTTTCTCAGCATTTTTCTACTCTAATTCTTTTAAAATCAACATTTTGTCATCTTTTAATGTGCAGACGTGAGAACTTTTCTCTAAATATTCTTACATGATACTTAGAATCAACTCGCATGCGGGTGTCATATGAGAACATTCGACTAGAAATTTTCACATATATATGACCAAAGGATAATAATTTGGCTATTTTAAACAACTTAAGGTATATGAAAACTGTGGAAAACAAGCTAGAGTATAGAAGCGCAAAATAGGTGAAACTATAAGGTACTTAAGTGTTATTTAGCCTTCATTTTATGTTTGTTAAGTTTGCAAATAACCCTGTTCTTACTATTACTAACATGCATAGTTGTGGAGCCCATAAAAAAGTTTTTTTTGGTGGTGGTGGTGGTGGGGAGTGTATCCAAGATACACGCATATATTGTTTTTTATTTATTAAAAAAAATTCTTTTCAAAATTGCTCATATTTTGAAATTGGTCCCTGAGATAACTAAAATTCCTAGTAGCTTCCCCAAATCATAAGTTATTTGAAAATTAGTCCCTCAAATCACTGAAAATTGTCATTGGGTTCACCAATTCTTGTGATAAATTTGAAACAACTACTCATGAGAATGGGAGAGGACTGTTAACAATTTCAATGATTTGAGGGGTTAAGTTTAAATAACTTACAAATTTGATCGAGGGGACCTTATAGCAATTTCAGTGAGCGAGGGACTATTTTCAAAATATGAAACATTCAAGGCGCTAAGGGACCAAGAACTAAAGATAAAATACGAATGTTTTTCTGATGTGGCTCCGCCACTAAACATGCAGCATCTATCAGTTCCTTTAACCCTTATCATGCTTCAATTTGGGAGAGAGAGGATTTGTTGGGAATTTAACGCCTAAATCCCCTAATGCAACGGAAACGCGGTATAGAGAACAGTACACCAAGTTTTAACAAGGTTCGGCAACTGCCTACGTCCTCGGGAGCCACACAGATAATTTCTTATTAATCAAACAAGAAATTACAATTTAGGAGCAGATCTCAAAACTGAGATTTCTCAAGTAAACACTGTAGCTACAGTGTTAATAATCAAAGGGTATGAACCCTTACAATTTCTCTCACTTGAGAATAAATACCCCACAATATAAACCCCACTTTAATTCCTCTCTCTCTTCTTAATCTCTCTTTTTAATCTCCCCTCAAAATCCCAAAGTTCTGAGCGCTGGAGAAAAAATCGAAATCGCTACTGCGATTTGGGGAAAAACGCTGCTGCGTTTTAGGGCTGATCGCCACCGCCAGAGAGAAACGAAATCGGAGGAGAGGGGGAAGAATCAGCAACCGAAACCCTAGGCTGGGGTTTCTTTTATAGGCGGAGTTGATGGATGAGCTGGCGACAGCCTGTCGCCAGCAGCCCGCGAACGCAAAGGTGGGCATCGCTGTGACGCAGGGCTCGCCTTCGCCAAACGCAGAGTTCGCCTTTGCCAAACGCAGAGTTCGGAAGGGGTTCGAACGCAGAGCTCAAGCTGGACCTTGCCGCCTGTCGCCTGGACTACCGGAGCTCGCCTGCGACCATCGAACTCGTCGGAGCTCGTCGGAGCTCCTCGTCGCCGGCGGAGGTTTGTTTCCACCCCCAATTCTAACATTACGTGTATACTTCTCAAAATATATTCACCGCCGTTTCGCAAGGATGATTGGATGAGTGTGCTCCCTGCTTAATTGGTCCAAGATTCAAGTATTTTTATCAGTTTTCTTGGAGTCAAAACGAAGTCTTTATCCTTGATTTTTTTTTATTTTTTTGACTCACTATGTGCGTCCTACTTTCCATATAATTCTATTTTGGCTCTCTGTTAAGTTCACTATAGCATGTTCTCTTAACCGTTTAAATAAACTTCAAATATACACATGGATTCAGATTCAAGGACTCTTAAGGTTGTGGGTCTTCCCCTTAGAATCCACATGTATATTTAATGGCACTGAATATACCCATGAACTTTGTCTTTCTCTCACGTAATTACCTTCCTAAACGTAACCCCATG
>NC_033797.1:60232685-60287975 GCF_001876935.1 Asparagus officinalis
CCCCTCTGCCTGTAATTTGTAAAAAACTAAAATATTTTTGAGTAAAAATTTCCTTGACTTTATCACCTCTCATTTAAAGGCAACATACTCGTTCCCCTAAAGTTTGAGTGTTTTCCTCTCAAGAAATTTTTAGTTATTTGCAAATTATAGCTAAATAACTAAAAATTATAGGCTAGGAGATGGCTAAATAACTAAATAACTAAAGTTTGAGTGTTTTCCTCTCAAGAAATTTTTAGTTATTTGCAAATTATAGGCTAGGAGATGGCGAGAAAAGGCGGAGAGGCGACTTTCTTCAACAAGGCGAAGAAGACAGGTGATTATTCCAGATTTATATCTAATCAGGTACTTCATTCTTCACAACGTGGTTTGCTTGGTTCTTCTCCGCGCCGTCATGTTTCTCATGATGTCTCCAAGGGATATGTGATCTCAAAAAATTTTAAATATTCTCCTCCTTCCCTTCCCCATGCACCTTCTCCCGCCCCTATGCATCAGCCATCTAATCATTTCTTCCCCCGTCCATTTAACTCTCTCTTCGATAATCTGCAACCTAATTTAATTAACCATGGGGATCCCCCCACTTTTTCTTCATTTGGTTCTGTGCAAAAGAAATTGGGGCATCCTAAACCTCTTGATATTTTTGATCAAAGGCTGGACGGTGGTTAGCAGAAAAAAGAATTTGAAGAAGATGGACAGTAAGTATCTTAAATATCCTCTTCCATCTGATTATATTGATCCTAAGCAGCCTAAACGATGCTTCAATTGTGGGGATGATCGTCATTCGGTGAAATTTTGCCCTAAAGGTGCTTTTATTTGTTTTAAATGTTATGAAGAAGGGCACATTGCTAAATTTTGCAGAAATCATATGCGTCCTCTAGAGAAAAAGATAGACTTGTCTGATTCAGAAACTCTGTGCAACAATTCTAAGGTTCTGGCTGCTTTTGCTGTTCTCACTATCACTGAAGGCACTCCTTCTCTAGATTTGATTAAAACCAAATTATCCAGGTTATTCAAATGGAAATCTTAGAGGGGAAAAGTCATTCCTATACAGGATAAGCATTACTTGGTTGAATTTCTATCTTCTTTTCAGATGTCGGAAGCTATTGATGATAATATCTTGAACTTTGAGTGCTTTAAGGGTTGGTTTGCTCCATGGACAGAAAACTTGGGTATGAAAATTGTCAATTCTGCCTTCTTTCAATGGATCAAGATCAAAAATCTACCCTTTAAATTCTGGTCCTTGGATATTATTGAGAAAATCATTAGCTCTTTTGGTGTAATGGTAAGGGGTTGCAAGAACATCAGAGACAAGGTTAATGGTCATGATGTCAGAATTCTGGTCCAAGTTAAATCTGCTGAATGTATTCCAAAAAATATTGTTTGTTCCTACACCTCTAAGATTGATTCTTTTACTAGAGAAGTTACTTTAGAGATTCAACCTGTTGGTGTTGGGCAAATTGGATCGGATGTTATTGGCATTCATCTTAATGCTATGAAAATGCAAGGAGAAGTGATCTTGGATTCTCAATGGCTGGATCAAATCACTCCAGAAGATATATCTCCAGCAGTTCAAAGATCTCCGGAGAAAGCACAAATTGTTGCTAAATCTGATAAGGGCAAAGAAGTAATTGTTGATGATTCTATTGCGGAGGAAATCAAGGAAGATAATACGATACAGCTTTCAAAAGAAATTCAAAATCCGCCTATTTTGGAAACAAATTTTCAGGCGGATTCTCAGGCTAATTCTTCTAATGGCAGTTCTGATTCTCTTGCCAAGTCTCTCCGTGATTTTCCAGTTGATTTAGTCAAACATACTTGGAATGGTCAGACAGTATATTTGGAAAAAGCAACGTGGAATAATTTTTTTGGCGGGACAAATGATGTCAGTAATTCAAATTCTTCATCCTCTTCTCTCCCGCCAAAATCACATGAGACGCCAGTTATGCAAATGTCTTCATCAATTCCTCCAGGCTTTTCCCGTAAACATTCTTCATCGACTGCTGCTCGTTTATCTAGGAAATCCATTATCAGCCGAAAGCATAAGAAGTTCTTGCAGCACATCTCATCATCTAAATCTGCTTCAAAAATTGCTAAAAAAGGTACGAAACTTAATTCTTCTTCTTCTTCTTCGGTCATGTTGCCTTTGAATGCTATGCATAATGATGTTCTAGAGGAGATTGCTACAAATTGTGGAGTTAATTTTCATGAGAGCTCCATAGCAAATCTAAAGGCTAAAGAAGTTGATAAAGTAGCATCATGTTGCTAACAATCTGTGTTAGTAGTTCTTTCCTCGTGGTTTAATTCCTTTATCGATGAAGTTTGCATCATGGAATGTGCGTGGTCTAAATGACCCTAATAAAAGAAGTCTAGTCAAAGACTTTATCTTTCGTTCTGCTATTGATGTCATTGGTCTTCAAGAGAGTAAACTCTGTAAGCCATCTGCCAGAAATTTGATGTTTGAATATGATAAGAATTGATTTGAGATCAATTCAATGTATATTTGTGAAAATATGAGCGCAAATGCACAAAACATGCACAAAGGCCAAAAGAGTAAAAATCTGGGAATAATGATCAGTTATGAGTTTTTATGTTTTTCACACCGATGAAGTTAGAATTTGGAAAAGTGTAAAATACCAAAGTTGTGGGTCTCTTCAACAGGTTTCCAACAAGTCTTACCTCACCTCATTCCAAGGTCGTATGAGAAAGTTACAGCCAAAATACAGAAGGTTATTTTCTGATTTATATCTAATCAGAAATTGGGGCATCCTAAACCTCTTGATATTTCTGATCAAGGATGGACGGTGGTTAGCAGAAAAAGAATTTGAAGAAGATGGACAATGTCGGAAGCTATTGATGATAATATCTTTAACTTTGAGTGCTTTAAGGGTTGGTTTGCTCCATGGATAGAAAACTTGGGTATGAAAATTGTCAATTCTACCTTCTTTCAATGGATCAAGATTAAAAATCTACCCTTTCAATTCTGGTCCTTGGATATCATTGAGAAAATCATTAGCTCTTTTGGTGTAATGGTAAGGGGTTGCAAGAACATCAGAGACAAGGTTAATGGTCATGATGTCAGAATTCTGGTCCAAGTTAAATCTGCTGAATGTATTCCAAAAAATATTGTTTGTTCCTACACCTCTAAGATTGATTCTTTTACTAGAGAAGTTACTTTAGAGATTCAACCTGTTGGTGTTGGGCAAATTGGATCGGATGTTATTGGCATTCATCTTAATGCTATGAAAATGCAAGGAGAAGTGATCTTGGATTCTCAATGGCTGGATCAAATCACTCCAGAAGATATATCTCCAGCAGTTCAAAGATCTCCGGAGAAAGCACAAATTGTTGCTAAATCTGATAAGGGCAAAGAAGTAATTGTTGATGATTCTATTGCGGAGGAAATCAAGGAAGATAATACGATACAGCTTTCAAAAGAAATTCAAAATCCGCCTATTTTGGAAACAAATTTTCAGGCGGATTCTCAGGCTAATTCTTCTAATGGCAGTTCTGATTCTCTTGCCAAGTCTCTCCGTGATTTTCTAGTTGATTTAGTCAAACATACTTGGAATGGTCAGACAGTATATTTGGAAAAAGCAACATGGAATAATATTTTTGGCGGGACAAATGATGTCAGTAATTCAAATTCTTCATCCTCTTCTCTCCCGCCAAAATCACATGAGACGCCAGTTATGCAAATGTCTTCATCAATTCCTCCAGGCTTTTCCCGTAAACATTCTTCATCGACTGCTGCTCGTTCATCTAGGAAATCCATTATCAGCCGAAAGCATAAGAAGTTCTTGCAGCACATCTCATCATCTAAATCTGCTTCAAAAATTGCTAGAAAAGGTACGGAACTTAATTCTTCTTCTTCTTCTTCGGTCATGTTGCCTTTGAATGCTATGCATAATGATGTTCTAGAGGAGATTGCTACAAATTGTGGAGTTAATTTTCATGAGAGCTCCATAGCTAAGCTAAAGTCTAAAGAAGTTGATAAAGTAGCATCATGTTGCTAACAATCTGTGTTAGTAGTTCTTTCCTCGTGGTTTAATTCCTTTATCGATGAAGTTTGCATCATGGAATGTGCGTGGTCTAAATGACCCTAATAAAAGAAGTCTAGTCAAAGACTTTATGAAGTTTGCATCATGGAATGTGCGTGGTCTAAATGACCCTAATAAAAGAAGTCTAGTCAAAGACTTTATCTTTCGTTCTGCTATTGATGTCATTGGTCTTCAAGAGAGTAAACTCTGTAAGCCATCTGCCACAAAACTTCGCTCTATAGGTGGGAATAAAATTTCAAACTGGTGTATCTTAGATTCCTCTGAATCCAGGGGCTTCGCTCTATAGGTGGGAATAAAATTTCAAACTGGTGTATCTTAGATTCCTCTGAATCCAGGGGAGGTGTGATTATTGGTTGGTCTACTTCTTTCACAATGATTAGATCGTATGTTGGTATCTTCTCTGCCTCTGTTCTTTTGACCCATATTCCATCAAATTGGACTTTTACATTTACCTCTGTTTATGCTCCTATTGACAGAGAGGATAAAGATGTTTGTTGGTGGGAACTTTCCAGATTACGACAGATTTTTGAGGGTCCTTGGGTTATTTGTGGGGATTTTAATGCTACATTATCATCTGAAGAAAGGAATGGCAGAAAAGGCTCCATTAAGGATATCAATTCCTTCAAATCTTTTGTTTCTTCTAATTATCTTATTGATCTGCCTCTATCTGGTCGTTCCTTCACTTGGTCCAATAATCGACAGGATCCTGCGTTAGCCAGGTTAGACAGATTTCTGATTTGTACAGATTGGGATAAAAATCATCCTTTAAGTTTGCAATACTCACCTCCCTCTGTTGGCTCTGATCACTTTCCTATCATTCTGGATAGTAGAGGCATAAAACCAAATCCTCCTTTGTTCAAGTTTGAAAAAAGTTGGTTTCATAACATCACTTTTGTTCCTTTTATAGAATCTTCCTGAAAATCGTTTATTTGTCAAGGGACCCCAGTGGATAAGTTCATCATTAAACTTAAGCTTCTAAAAAGAAGAATTAAGTGGTGGAGAAAGAATGTTTATGGATCTATCTCTTCTAGAAAAAATACTTTGTTATCTAAAATCCATTCTTTAGACCTTATTGAAGAACAAAGATCTCTATCCCCTGCAGAATTAGATGAGAGGAAAGGTTATCAATCTTCTTTTGCTTCTATCATCCAAGAAGAAGAATCTTATTGGCATCAAAGATCTCGTATTCAATGGTTGAAAGAAGGTGATGCTAATACATCCTTTTTCCATAGAACAGCATCCATTCATAAGAGATCAAATCACATTGTTGCTATTAATCACATGGGTTCTGAAATTGATGACAAAGGGGAAATCTCAAAAGTTTTTTATGACTTTTATCGTACTCTTTTTGGACAAGAAAGCAATAGCAACATGACAGTCAACTGGAATTTCTTGTATCCTTCCAAAAATCAGAATCTCTTAGATCTAGACAGCTTTCCAATCTGGCAAATCAACTCTTGACTCTATAACTGTTGCAAATGAATTGATTCATTTTTGTTCAAAGAGGAAGAAGGATGTGGCCATGGTTAAGATTGATTTTACAAAAGCTTTTGATTCTATTAACTAGAACTTCCTTATTAATTTACTGAAAGTTCGAGGTTTTGGTCAAAGATGGTGCTCATGGATCTACAATATTATATCTACATTAAGCTGTGCTGTTCTTGTCAATGGATCCCCTTCTAAATCTTTCAAATGCAAAAGAGGCTTGAAACAAGGAGACCCTTTATCTCCTTTGCTTTTTAATATTGTTGTTGATGTCTTGTGCAAGATGATCAGACATAATGTGGAAGAGTTGTTGATGTCTTGTGCAAGATGACCAGACATAATGTGGAAGAGGGTTTATTATCCAATCTTGGCATTAAGGAACCTCTCAATCAAATTAGGAGCCTCCAATTTGCAGACGATACTCTTCTTTTTGTCAGAAGTACCAAGAATGACATATCCATTCTAAAGGCAATCTTATATATTTTTGAAGATATTTCAGGGTTGGGTATTAATTTCTCCAAATCTTCTCTTATTTACTTCGGTAAATTACATAATAGAGGACAAGTTCTAGCTAGTTCAATGAATTGCAAGCTTGATTATCTTCCTATTAAATATTTAGGTTTGCCTCTAAAGTATGGTAAATTAGCTAAATCTGATTGGCAACCTATGTTGGATAATATGTATAGGAAACTTGCTTCTTGGAAAAGTTCATGTTTATCCTTTGGTGGTAGACTTGTTTTGCTCAACTCTGTTCTTTCATCTATTCCATTATATTATATGTTTTTCTACAAATTACCATCATGGGTGATTAAAGAGGTGGATAAAATTAGAAAGAATTTTTTATGGACTGGCAAAAATATCTCTAAACCTTTCAAGTGTTTAGTAAATTGGAAGACAGTATGTCTAAGTAAATATGAGGGAGGATTGGGTGTGAAGGACCTCAAACTTTTTAATAATGCTCTCTTATCCAAATGGTTATGGAAATGTCTTGATAGAGACTCCTTAATTGGAACTTTCTTACATCATCTTTATATCAGGAAAGATTCTCAGTTGCAATCAACTTCCTGCAGTTCTTCATATTCTATGTTTTGGAATGATATCATATCAATCAAAGATTTATTTCTTCATCTTCTGCAATGGTCTCTTGGATCTGGTGATAAAATTAGATTTTGGGAGGATAAATGGACTGGTAGTAACACATTATCAAGTCTATATCCGACTTTGTATAAATTATCACTGTCTACAAATGTCAGTATTCGTTCTCAGGGTTTTTTCCATAATCATATATGGCGCTGGCATCCTCTTCTTAAGAGAAGCATCTCTGATTCTTCAACATATGCAAAGATTGATCTTAAGAATCATATTGGCTTACACATTGTTACTAACAATGTTGACATACCCACCTGGTCCCTTACATCCAATGGGAGTTTCTCAGTTAAATCCCATTATTCTTTCCTTAACACCAGAGGAATATTATCTGCTTATTATAAAACTGTTTGGAATCCTGTCATGCCAAGTAAATTCCAGTTCTTCATATGGCTTTTATCCAAAAACAGGTTGCATACAAACGAAAATCTTATAAAGAAAGGATGGCAAGGGGATTCTACATGCATTCTATGTGGTATACATTTTGAATCTTGTGATCATTTGTTTTTTGAATGCAGTCTTACCAAATCAGTATGGAAACATTTCTGTGATTCTTACCTCCCTTTCATATGGCCAACATCTTTATATGAACTCCTCAAGGTTGTTGAATCTCTTCGTCACTCTGATGGGGTTTTATGGCGATCAATTTTCTCTGCAGTGTGATGGAGCTTATGGACATCAAGAAATAAATCTATTTTTGAAAATTCTTTTTTTTCTGCTACTTCTATCATCAACTCAGCAATTTTTAATTTACATGACTGGTCAGATTCTGGAAGAGGGAAGAAGGCACTCAAGCTAGCAGCGGTTTTAGAAGAAAGACCAATCTTGCGGAGCAACAGTATTTAGTTTGTCATATCAGTTTTCTCTTAGCCTTTTATAATGTCTTTTGTACATATCAACATTATGATGTTCAAGTGTTAGTTTAAATTAGTCTATAGAAAATTTAATTTCTCCTGTCCAAATGTATGGCTGGCTTTGGTTCTCACTTATATCCATGCCAACGGTGAATGACGGCAAGGCCCACTCTTCATCTTCATGGATGTTTGTAAGAAGAAGGTCCTACATCCCTCGCAAGAGAAATTATTTTTTCTATCCACTAATCTTTATGGATACAGTCCGTATCCTTCTTTTGTAAACATACTTTTGATTTTAATGAACATGGATCAACCCTTGTTTTTCTCTCAAAAATTATAGGCTAGGGGGTACGTGAGATAAGCAAAAGTTAGGGGATTTGTGAGACACCCCATAGTTTAGGGGGGTTAAGTGAGAAAATAAAAATTCAAGGGGGTTATGTGCAACACCCCCCTAAGTTCAACGGGGTTCTGTGAAATTAACCCTTCTCTCTACTATAGAAAATAAGTAGAGAGATGACTACTTTTATATATAGACATCTATTTATTTGGTTGATGATTGTTATTTGATTTGAGTGGAAATAAGAATAAGCACAATACACATGTCAATTGGTACGATCTAAAACTTTTGATTAACAATAGTTTTGATTAAAAACAGTGATTAATTTTTATAATGCAGACGATCCAAATCCAAGTGCAATATCCAACGTTACCATATTCAAATTCAATAGGCAGTTTTATGCAAGTTATGTACCATCCAACAAGGCCAAGGTTTCATGAAAGGGGACATGTATATTTATTCATGTTCCATTCATTTTAGCACAAGCACAAGCCTAAGCAAGCCGGCCATCTAATCGACGTACTACATCGATCCCTTCATTAATTCTCTACTACATATCACAAAGACTTAGAATCATAAACAACTTGGTGGGATTATTGAGCCAGAAGCAACTCCATCTGCATGTTTGCAAAAAGATTGAGCAGCTTGATTCTCATACGTGAGCTTTATGTCCTTCAAACTAATTCCACTGCAAGGATTACTCTCACTACAGTCAAAATTTACTGCCTTTTCAGTAGCAGATGTTCCTCTAATGCCCTCATATTTCACATTACTTACCCTAACATGAGAACTCTGCAAAAAGAGAAAACATCTAGTTAATGATCAATATTAACTAAAAAAAATTTTGATTTATTAATAAATTTCAGTAAGTTTAGTACCTGATCGGGGCAATCGTGGCTGTGAGGGCAGTAATTTTGGTCGATGATGATTGGATTCTGCACATTTCGCATAACCGCGTCGATGAACGTAACTCCGCTTACGAACCCTTTCGTGTTGGTTCCCCATGTTTTGATCCTGAGTCCGTTCTGTGTTCCTGAGAACACAGTAGATTTTACCGTCACGTTTTGCACCCCCTCTTCTTGGTCTCCTCCCTTTCCTAAACTACCAATGCTGCGAAAGAGGAAAAGGTAAAAAAAAATATCAATATACATCTTATTGTTGTTAAGAAAATTTTTTTGTACTCATTGTTAGTTATTGACGTTAGTTTCATACTAGTAAATTTCCTTACAAATAGGAGCAAAAAAATGTTGTTTTGTTAAGAAACAAGGGACTATGCAAGGCTTTTCACACAAACCTGATGCCATGCCCAGGCCCACAAAAGACACGCTGGATCCAAAGCCCACTAGTACCCGGTCCCACAGAAACGCAATCATCGCCGGTCTTAATATTCGTCTGCAGAATGCTGACGTCACTCGACATCTGAACATGAATGCCATCAGTATTAGGGCTCGTGCCCGACGCCACGATGTTGACTCCGACCACCTTCACATTTTGGCACCGCTCTATCACAATATGATACAGCTCGCTGTTTGATGACGTCATGCCGACGACCTCGATGTTCTTCGAGTCGCCGAAGGTGAGGGTCTGCAATCATGCACGCAGAGGTAGCAGTTATAGTTACGGCTAGCTGTTTGTTTCAAATATTTTTTTTTTTAAAAACAATATTTATAGTTTCTATAGTTATAATTTCTATAGTTGCACTGGGCCGAACAATTCCCAGTCCAACGTAAAATTCCACTTACCGTTGCACCACTCGGACAGTGTCGGCCCGATAGCTTGCAAGCCCACAAGGGCCCACCTCTTCCATCAAGAATTCCTCCATCAATAGAAACACCATCAACGTCATTGAACTCAATCCATGTGCTTTGATCTCCTCGCCTGTAATACATCGAAGGAGCAACGATGACCCCATCAATAATGAACTTTATAGCATTATTCCGACACGGGCCGTTAAATTTGGCCTGGCTTATGTAGAACCTCCCGTTCGGGACGTGAATACTTGCGGGCTTTGATGAGCTACAGGCTGCGGCCCAAGCCTGAAGGAATGATCGGGCCGAATCGGTTTGGCTGTTAGGCCGGGCTCCAAAGTCCACTACATTGTAGAGTGCATTTGTTGTCGTGAGGAAGGAGGTGATGAAGAGGAGTTGAAGGAAGAGGAAGCTAGCGAGTTTGGCCATTTTAGGCTCTTTTTTTGGTGACTAGAGAGCTTTTTTAGTGTTGGTAGTTATGGTAGTTTGGGAGAGGGGGTATTTATAGCAAATTAATTGGTGGAAAAATTGGCAAGAAACAACCTAACACATGGAGTATTTGGTTTGAATTTTGAGTTAGGTAATACTTCATCACGCCAATTACTGAGGATTATTGTGGCCCTGGTGCCTAGTTTTGGTCCACATTGAAAGATATCTTTTGGTTAAGGATACATAAATTCTCCATGCCTTAATTTAGAGTTTATGGTGGTGCAGAAAAGACCTTCAACGTGAGCAGTGCTATCCAAATCCAAATACTTGATATGCGCTTTAAAGCACAAACAAAATAAATATGAAATAAATTATGTTTTGTTGGGAAAAAAAAAATTTAAGATCATTTCATAATGTGAAAACGACATTTCATCGCGCAGATTAGCATGTTTTGTTGGAGAACAGCTTTATATCGCTCGGTGCTCGTATGACTCGCGCATGACCTTTAATATCTATAAACCTTAAAATAAATTATGTTTTGACAAAATGCCTAGCAAAGACGTCAGATTTGGTGGTTAATGAATAATTTACATTTTTCTTGAAGATTGTTACCCTTATCCTATGTATTAGATTTTTTCTTTCTAACAGGGGTTGTTATACCTTAGTTCAGAGTGGGTTAACTAATCAAAGAAAACACTCATAATGATTAGAACTTAAACAGTGTTATACCTTATATTTATCTATAATATTTCTGAGCACCTCATATTTGTCTATAAATGTTGGTTAATGAATTTTTATTTTGAATTGTACTCGTCTTTTGACAAAAAAACATAAAAATCAGTGAAGCGTGTATATTATCATGTTTAATTTCCATTACAAATTAAGCAACTGGCCATATATACTAACAAATTGTTCTAATTATAAAGGCTCGGCCGTAATGACGATAAAGAGGATTAGAATAAATTACAAGCATTGATGCTCATTAGTTATGGAGAAACTAATGGAGGAAACGGAGGACCACTCTTTGGTTTTACACCTAATGTGGAGACATTTTAGTTATCCACGGGCTGACTAACTTGGACTAGGAAAATGGAGAAAATGTGGTCATTTTTTCTTACGTTAATTAGCACCATTAGTTATGCAGAGACGAGTGGAGATGGTATAACGTCATCATTACTTTTTGACATTTCGTATCTATTTAGTTAAAGGAGAATGAGTTTGACTTGGGGATCTAAATGGAGCTCCATTAACGGCTAGTGGGTTGGGTAGATCCGACCTTCTATAATGGCTATTTTTAACATATTCGCTTTTATATATACTATTATATTATAATTATATATATATATTATATATATTATATGAAAATAATGGGTATGTTTGGTACCAAGCACAATTTTGTGTTTTGGTAGTGAGAGCTGGCAGCAATCCCCTCCACTCATTCAAATGGGGGATACATTCACATGGGTTGAGGAGTGCATGGGATATGCAAATTATTTAAATGAGTGGATGGGATTATGTCACCTCACTAAACCAAGCACAACTTTTTTGTGCTTGATACAAGCATACCCATTTCTCTCTCTCTCTCTACTATACTTCTTATTTATTACAATTATATCTATATATACATATATATACAATATATATATATCATCACTTATATTCCTACTATATATTCTCAGACATTACACATCAATTTCTCAGAGTTAATTCTCCATTGTAAGTAAGTTTATTTTGACCGTTCCACTATGAATCCTAGCTATCTGGCACTTTATAATAGTGGAACCGGATACAACATGGATTACGTTCTGTTGGGATTGACTTCATTCTGAGTCCTCACTTTTGGAAACAAAGGAGGAGCCTAATTAATTGGTTAGAGAGTCAAATTAACCATTAGTCTCCCACTTCTCTAATTAGGCCTAATCAAGCCATTTCTACCAAATCTTATACTACTCTTCTTGCTGATCGAGTTATAACCTGTCCTTATGATTTGTACTACTAGCTAGCTTAAGTTTCATATCAAATTAGTTTACGTGTATTAGCTAGAATATTCCTTATTAATTGTTCTATAATTATGGTAATTAATCAATTGTCGATATGTGGTCAAGTAAATAAAAAGATGAAGTGAGGTTGGGGGAAATAAAAAGGAGTATAAAATTGGTCCAATTAAAGCTAAAATAAGCACTGCAGGTTGATCAACAAGAGTTGGATATTGTTTTGGCTTGACTGTTCTAGGCTACGTTCAACTACGTACCGGAAAATAAATAGAAAGTAAAAGACGAGAGGCAGCTTTCTACAACTGAAAGTTTATGAGGAATCACTCTCTTATTTCTTGTGAAAATATTTGTTTGACTCGAGAAGCCTGCAGGAACAAAGAACGTGAGTTGAGAGATGATGTTACATGTAATTTTTCATTCTTCATTCGAAAGATTAAGGTAAAAATTAAATCCTATATAATATGAATTCACGTTTCTTAAGTCTAAACAAGCATCAAAGGGGCCAATGGGACTTAAATTATGTTGGGAATTTTAACGCCTAAATCCCCTAATGCAACGGAAACGCGGTATAGAGAACAGTACACCAAGATTTACGAGGTTCGGCAACTGCCTACGTCCTCGGGAGCCACACAGATAATTTCTTATTTAATCTAATAAGAAATTACAGGTCAAGAGCAAATCCCTAAACTGGGATTCCTCAAACAAACATTGTAGCTACAGTGTTAATCCCCACAATAAAATAAACCCTCTTCTCTTTTCTCTCTCTTCCTCTCCTTAAATCCCCCCTTCAATCACTGTTGAAAAGCTGGGGTTAATTAGAAAATCGCTGCTGCGATTTTGAGAGAAGAAACGCTGCTGCGTTTAGGGCTCCGCCGCCAAGAAAAAAGGGGGGAAAAAGCACTCGGCTAGGGCATCACAAAGGGGCTTTTATAGGCGGATCCGATGGGGGCTGGCGACAGCCTGTCACCAGCGCACAAGTGGGACGCGAGCGTCGCCAAGAACGCGGGGGTCGGACCCCTCGACGCGATGGTCGGGGCGCTCAACGCGAGGGTCGCGTTCGCCGAGGGTCGCGTTCGTCCGAGGGTCGCGTTCGCCCCCTCGCTCGGACGCGGAGGTGGGAACTTCAGACGCGGAGGTGGGAGGCCAGTGACGCGATGGTCGTCGTCGCCTGACGCGAAGGTCGGAGAGCTCTGAACGCGGGGGTCGGACCTGAGGGTCGCGTTCGCCCCAAACCACCATCGAGTTCGCCAAGCTCGAGCTCGCCTGGGGGTTCGCCGCCGACTTCGCCACGCTCGCCTGCGTCTTCCTGGAGCTCGTCGGAGCTTCGCCGGAGCTCCTCATCCCAGTTTCTGAACGGTCACCGTCTTTGTTAACATGTCTGCTGGATTCTTACTTCCTGGAATCTTTTCCAGTTTCAACACGTCATCTTCCAACAGGGATCTGATGAAGTGGTACCGAAGCGCAATATGCTTCGTTCTAGAATGAAATGCTGAATTCTTCGCCAAGTGTATCACACTCTGACTATCACTGTGCAAAACATTCTTCTCCTGTTTGAATCCCAGCTCTGTCAACAAACCCTGAAGCCATATCATCTCTTTACTGGCTTCAGTCACTGCAACGTACTCAGCTTCTGTAGTGGATAGGGTAACAATCTTCTGTACCTGTGACATCCAACTAACAGCTGTAGTTCCAACGGTGAATACATAGCCGGTGGTACTTCTTCGGTGATCAACTTCGCCGCCGAAGTCTGCATCTACGTACCCTTGCACTTCTACCTCTCCCTTACCAAAGTGCAAACACTTCTGTGTGGTGCCTCGTAGATATCTCAGAATCCACTTGACCGCTTCCCAATGAGCTTTTCCTGGATTCGACATAAACCGGCTGACCACTCCCACTGCATGGCCAATGTCTGGTCTCGTACAGACCATTGCGTACATCAAACTTCCGATAGCTGAGGCGTAAGGAACCTGAGCCATACTCTCTTTCTCTTCTTCTGACTGAGGAGACTGATCCTTCGATAAACGAAAATGGCTGGCCAAGGGTGTGCTCACAGGCTTGGCGTCGCCCATGTTGAACCTCTGCAAAACACGGTTGATGTACTCCGTCTGAGATAACTGCAAGAGACCTCTCTTCTTATCTCTCGTGATTTGCATTCCAAGGATCTTCTTCGCTGGACCCAAGTCCTTCATGTCAAACTCCTTTGACAGCTGCTGCTTCAAACTCTTGATATCTTTCATATCTGCTCCTGCAACCAACATATCATCAACATACAGCAGTAGGATGATATAGCTGGACTGATATCTTTTGAAGTAGCAACAGTGGTCGGCGTTGCACTTCTGGAAACCTTCCTTGTGCATAAAGCCGTCAAACTTTCTGTACCACTGCCTTGGGGCTTGTTTCAGGCCATACAAGCTCTTCTTGAGTCTGCACACCAGGTTCTTCTTCTTTTCTTCTGAGAAACCTTCTGGCTGGTGCATGTATATCTCCTCTTCTAGATCTCCGTGAAGAAACGCCGTCTTCACGTCTAACTGCTCGAGATGAAGATCTTCAATTGCTACAATACTCATCACGGTCCTGATAGTATTTAGCTTCACCACGGGAGCGAAAATATCGGTGTAGTCAATTCCTTCCTTCTGCTGGAAACCTTTGACAACCAATCGGGCTTTATATCTCCTGGAACCATCCTGCTCCTCTTTCACCCGGTACACCCATTTGTTGTGGAGTGCCTTCTTACCCGTGGGCAACTCAGCTAGTTCCCACGTCTGGTTTGATATGAGAGACTTCATCTCATCTTTCATTGCAAGCTCCCACTTGCTCGCATCTCCACACTGACAAGCTTCATCAAAGCTTTCAGGCTCCCCACCATCTGTCAACAACAGATAGTTCATGTATCTCCTGTTGGGTACAGGAGGACGAGAAGATCTTCTTAATATCGGAGCTGGTGCGTCGGGCTCCTGCGCACCATCTTGTCCAACAGGCTCTTCTTGCTGAGGACCCTCTGCATTGGGTTCTTCCGAGAGGTTACTCGGGACATCATCTGCATCTATAAATGTGGACTCGCTCTCTGAGTCGTCAGTCTTGTGCATGTCCTTGTACATCACCTTCTCGTTGAATATCACATCTCTGCTCCGGATCACCTTCTTGTTTTCGTTGTCCCAAATGCGGTAGCCGAACTCATCTTCACCATAGCCGATGAAAGTGCATTTCTTTGACTTGGGATCAAGCTTATTCCTGCCTTGATCACTAATATGCACGTAAGCTACACAACCGAAAACTTTAAGATGTGAGAGTTTTACCTCCTTTCCGCACCATACCTCCTCTGGTATTCTGTGCTCCAATGGAACCGATGGACCTCGGTTGATCAAGTAAGCTGCTGTGTTGACCGCTTCTGCCCAGAACTGCTTCGGTAGGCCTGATTGTACTCGAATGCTTCTGGCTCTCTCTGTCAACGTTCGGTTCATCCGCTCAGCTACACCATTTTGCTGAGGCGTGCCGGGCACGGTTCTCTCCATTCTGATCCCGTGCTCATAGCAGAACTTCTTGAATCCGGTGTCTTCATACTCACCGCCATTGTCGGTCCTGAGCTTCTTTATTCTCAGACCGGTCTCATTCTCGACCATAGCTTTCCATCTCCTGAAAGCCTCAAATACTTCTGACTTATGCTTCAGAAAGTAGACCCACACTTTCCGAGAGTGATCATCGATAAAAGTCACGAAGTAGTGTTTTCCACCAATGGACGCGGTGGTTGTTGGTCCCCACACATCTGAGTGAACGAGCTCTAGCTTCTGCTTCCTGGGGGTTCTGCCACTTGTCTGAAAGCTGACTCTCTTCTGCTTTCCAAGTATACATTCTTCACACATATCCATCTCCACTGACTGCAGTCCTGGGAGTTTTCCCTTTGTGTGCATAATCTTCATCCCCTTTTCACTCATATGACCGAGTCTCTGGTGCCACAGCTTTGAAGTCTCATTGCCTGCTGCAACTGAGATCAAACAACGTGCACCTGCTGTCATATACAGGGTACCAGTCTTCTTGCCTCGGGCAATCGTCATTGCGCCCTTTGAGATCTTCCAATCATCTCCATGGAAGGTCGTGGTATAACCTTCGCCAGCCAACTGGCCTACGGATATTAAATTCTTTCTCAGGTCGGGAATATGCCTGACATCCTTCAGCTCCCATACTGACCCGTTCAACTTAATTTTCACCACGCCTTTGCCCACAATAGCACACGGTTGATCATCACCAAGATATACGTATCCAAGTTTTCCGGGGGTATACTTCTCGAAGAATTCTTTCTGAGAAGTAGCGTGGAACGACGCTCCTGAATCTAACACCCAAGATTCCTCCTTGCTCTCCAAAGAGCATATCAATGCGTCGTCTCCTCCTGAAGTGGAGGTGACATTCACCTCTGCCTTCGCCTCCTTCTCCTTCTGTGCACTCTTGCACTGATTCTTGTAATGCCCGGTCTTTCCACAATTCCAACACTCGATAGCCTTCGAGCTGTTGCTTGGATTCCTTGATTTGGACCTCCTGTCCTTTGATCTACCTCTGTAGTTTGATTTTCCTCGTCCGTTTCCTCTGGTTGAATTTCTACCTCTTGACTCTGTATGCAATACTGAAGAGGTTGTAGCTTCACCAGTCTCTCGCCGTCGGATCTCCTCACTGAGAACCAAATCACGAACGTCGCCGAACTTCAACTTTTTCTTTCCCGACGAGCTACTCACAGCTGTGACTGTAGCGTTCCAACTCTCTGGTAGGGAAGACAACAATATCAACGCCCGAACTTCTTCATCAAACTCAATCTCAACTGAACTCAATTGGGTTGTAACCGTATTAAGTTCATTGAGGTGTTGTGCTACTGACGCGCCTTCCGCCATTTTCAGATTGAATAACCACCGCATCAAATGAACTTTGTTCGCGGCTGATGGCTTCTCATACATGTTGAGAGTGCTGCCATAAGACCTGCCGTGGTCTTCTCCTTCGCGCTATGTTGAACGCAACATTGCGAGTCAACGTCACTGATAACTGTAACTCCGACGGGCTTGTCTATCTAGAAGGTTCCACCTTCTTCCTTCATAGAATCTGGCTTCTTCCCCGATAAGTGGTTGATACAGATTTTTCTGATACAGATAATCCTCTATCTGCATTTTCCAGAATCCGAAATCTGATCCATCAAACTTCTATTCTCACCTTTCCTCACTTCCCTTCCTGCGGCCATGGCTCCCACTTAAATCTGACCTTCCTCTAGATCGTTTCACGCTCTGCATCCAGTTGTTGGATTTTAACGCCTAAATCCCCTAATGCAACGGAAACGCGGTATAGAGAACAGTACACCAAGATTTACGAGGTTCGGCAACTGCCTACGTCCTCGGGAGCCACACAGATAATTTCTTATTTAATCTAACAAGAAATTACAGGTCAAGAGCAAATCCCTAAACTGGGATTCCTCAAACAAACACTGTAGCTACAGTGTTAATCCCCACAATAAAATAAACCCTCTTCTCTTTTCTCTCTCTTCCTCTCCTTAAATCCCCCCTTCAATCACTGTTGAAAAGCTGGGGTTAATTAGAAAATCGCTGCTGCGATTTTGAGAGAAGAAACGCTGCTGCGTTTAGGGCTCCGCCGCCAAGAAAACAGGGGGGAAGAAGCACAGAGACTAGGGCATCAGGGGGCTTCTATTTATAGCCGGAAATTGGACAGGCTGGCGACAGCCTGTCGCCAGCGCCTCGCTCGGACGCGGAGGTGGGAACTTCAGACGCGGAGGTGGGAGGCCAGTGACGCGATGGTCGTCGTCGCCTGACGCGAAGGTCGGAGAGCTCTGAACGCGGGGGTCGGACCTGAGGGTCGCGTTCGCCCCAAACCACCATCGAGTTCGCCAAGCTCGAGCTCGCCTGGGGGTTCGCCGCCGACTTCGCCACGCTCGCCTGCGTCTTCCTGGAGCTCGTCGGAGCTTCGCCGGAGCTCCTCATCGTCGTCGGAGGTTGGTATCCACCCTCAACCTAACAAATTACTCATAGAATTAACGACCCAATTATATTATAAATTGATCTTATTGAGAATAAAATGAGAAAGAAAGCATTTAGAGGGTCCATTCAAGTGCAATATTGTAGGCTAGCTATGAAGTACATCTACTAAGAGAAACAATATAAGATTTTAACTAATGATAAGATAGCGATGAACTCAATGGTGAAGAGAAAATTTTGAAATATTAACGTTAACTATATAAGAACGATTTGTTGGACAGAGGCAGATGAGGTTGATTCAGCAAGTATAGAGGGATCAAGATTTGTTGGACGATGGAGATTTGTCAAACTATGGTACGAAAAATGTACATAATATATGAATAATAGCCATAGACTCCTTAAAATTAAGAGCATTAATTCATTAATTTATTTGCGAAACCAAGAACATATACATTTACAACCCGGCCGAGACATTTATTCCAGACCTGAGCACACGTACATCACTGTATATGTCTCAGTATTATTTCACACTGTGTACATCCCTTATAATTTATTACCACCATCAAAATCTATATCTATAATTAATGGATCAGAAACAATCAATAGGAGGGGAAACAAAACCAGATAGCGATCCTTTGGCATTTCTACAAAATGATTTTGCAATTTGATCCCTGTACTTGAGGTCTACATCCTTCAATTTGATGCCCGTGCACGGGTTTGTTGCACTGCAGTCTACTTTTATAGCGACTGGTGTTGCTGATGTGCCTCGGATATTCTCGAATTTGACATTAGTGATCTTTACCCCAGAGTCCTGCATGCATAAAGACAATGCAAGTTTAATCAATTATTTAATCAAGTCAGGCCAGGAGGGTTAGAATGAGTGATCGATTCATTTCAAAAGTGCTATGTGATTACAACATGTTAATGAAATCAAAGAAAAAAAATTATATGAGACGACAACAAGCTAGATCGAAATATGTATAAGTAATGAACGTGTTCGTAGAAAATTATATTATAAATTGATCTTATTGAGAATAAAATGAGAAAGAAAGCATTTAGAGGGTCCATTCAAGTGCAATATTGTAGGCTAGCTATGAAGTACATCTACTAAGAGAAACAATATAAGATTTTAACTAATGATAAGATAGCGATGAACTCAATGGTGAAGAGAAAATTTTGTAATATTAACGTTAACTATATATGTAGTTGGTTTGTTCACTTACACCCTGGGGACAATTTTCTTTGCTGGAGCAATATTTCTGATCAATGATGATGGGGTTTGAGACATTTCTCATGACGGCGTGCCGAAATGATACTTGATCCACAAAAGCTTCGCTGTCACGCGCAAAAGTTTTGATCCGAAACCCGTTGTCTGTACCAGCGATCACGACCCTCTTTACTGTTACATTGCGCACTCCTGCGTTCTCATGTGATCTTTCTGCTAAGCTCCCAATGCTGAAATATTTAATCAAGCAAATTGAAAAGTTAATAAATTTCTACCTGGTAAATTTCACAAACCTAATTAATCACGAAGCTTCCACTATTTTGTGCTCTAATTTGGACCGTGCGGTAGAGAGAGATATATATGATAGAGCTTTTACACACAAATTAACACTCACATTATCAAATTAAACACTCGCATTATTTGGAATTACGGAAGAAAATCATTTTCTGGATATAGGTAACTAATTAGGCCGGCCGGGGTGCAATTGGCCATGTAGGCGGACCGCAGGCGTGACGCCGATGCTAATCAGAAGGGAGCAGGAGACGCTGCTATTAATAAAATGGGAGCAGCGCTTCACACTACCGCATCAGTTGAGCCGGAGGAGGGCTTAATTCATGTTCTTTGGTATTTCTTTGCTTTTAGGTTGTTATTATTATTTTTTTTGGGGGAAAAGTAGTTGTTTTGAGTTGCTGATATATACGTATCTGGGGGTATGGTAGTAGTATGGATTTGCGGGTGTTGGGAGGAGTTGTAGCCGTCTAATGCTTACTTTTGTACTTTGTCTAATGATATGTTACACTGTAGGGTTGGGAGTGCAACCTATCCCCTAACTTTGTATCCAATCTACTTTTTTGGGGTAATCAGTGGCGTAGCCAGGATATTTTTTTGCCCTGGGCGAAAAAATAAGCTTGGCTGACGATGAATCCCAAGGCGCAAACATCGGCGAAGGAGATGTCTCATCCTCCTGCTCCTCCGTCGTCGAAGTCGGCACAAAATCTAGCTTTGAGCGGGGAAGCAAGGAGAAGCTCCTTGAGCTCGGCCGTGGCCGTCGAGGGGCTCCTCTCATCGGAGTCGACGACGGGCCTCCAGAAGTCGACGACGGGGCTCCCCGATTTCACTTTGTTGTCCTAGGTGGAGCATGAAACTATATCTAGAATATAATTATTTAAAGGGTATGGAAATCTCACAATTAGTGAAGTTAAAAATTGAAATATTGTAAGTAACATGTGACATATTCTAGTGATGCGTGTGGCAATGCTCACTCACTTGATGCATATGAATAAATAGCATATGATGAATAAAACTACTAGTTTATGAAACAAAAAATCCAAAACGTGACTTGTCTAACTTATGTAATGACAAAATAGAAGTAGAAAGGATTGCAATCTCGCTTTCTATAGTTCACTAGCACGTCCTTTACTATTTTTTTCTCTTTTTTTTAGCTTAGCTTTTTGTAATATCCCCCTCCCCCAAGAACACAATTTTTCTTGCCCTGGGCAGCTGCCCAGGGCAAGTACCATGTGGCTACGCCACTGGGGGTAATGAAAGGCGGCTGAGGACTCAAATTCTTGATCAGTTCCCACCTTTTATCTTCAAAAATTTTAATGAAAAAAAAAACAATCCTTTTCTCCCGAGTTAATTATTACTATCAACCATGTATCTATAGTTTTGAAATAAGTAGGTTTGTTCACATAAAGCGCTTTTAAAATTGAATGAGAATATGGAAACCATCTTTAAGCGGTTCCCATAGCAATAAACCACCTTGACCTATTCTCATTCAAACACCGATTTAAATCCTCATGATGACATTAAAAAGCACATGTGTCAACACTAAACTTTTGTTTAGGTTCTATTAAGAAGAGATGTCATGTACGTGGCACGTGTATTTTTAATGGTATTTTGAGGATTTCACTGAAATTTTGCCCAAAATAAAATCAAGGTGGTTTATTGCTAACTGAACCCCGTTCAAAAAGTGCTTTCTGCATTTATAAACTTTAAAGTGATTTTTTGCATTGTTGCCCTATTTTAAAGGTGACCTCTGTGAAGAAATTCTTTAGGTGTTATTCGCTCCGGATTGTTAATTTAGACTCAGACAATTGTTCATGAATATGATATTCTTGAATTGGGACCTAGACTTAGATTTTTATGTTTAGAGCTGTGGACTCTTCAATTGGAATTCGATTTATTGAGTAGAATTCTTGAACTTTTGCTTTGGATTTATAGAATGAGGGTCAGATTATTAGACTAAATTTTAGATTCATGGATTATTTGCATTAGGAGTTTCAAATTAAGTTATTGTCTTAAATAATAATTATTAACACAAATTGAAAAATGACCCTACATTTTCATTGACGGATAGCATCCACAAAACTGAATATATCTTGTAATACATTTAACAATTCACAATCCACTAATTTTAACTTGGAGTTTCTCTTAAAAATTTCTCATTAAAAACTACAGAGTTGGAATGGAGAGTGGATTCTGAAAGCTCAGTCCTAATAACTATCCTAGACAAATGATAACACCTTAAATTCAAATCTGAATCCTATCACTAAACCAATAAGAAGTTAGTTAAATTCCAATCAAAATTCTAGTCCTAAACCAATAGCACGTTAAATTCAAATCTGAATCCTAGTTCTAAAATAATAACACTTCAAATTTAAATCTAAATTCTAGTCTGAAATGAATGACATCCTAGATTGTAATCCAAAAATAGAATTTGAGTTCGAATCAACAATCCTCAGTCAATAACACCTTTGAAATATATTTATTTATATAAAAATAGTATGAAATTAGCAGTACCTTATTCCATGGCCTGGTCCACAATAAACGCGATCGATGAGGACATCTGTGCTTCCAGGGCCAAGAGAGATACAGTCATCGCCTGTTTTGATGTAACTGTTGGTAATTGTGATTCCGTTGGACATTCCAACATGGATTCCGTCGGTATTGGGACTGTCTTCTGGAGCAAATATCTTAACATTCTGAATTGTGACAAATTCACTGGCAAATATCGCAATGTGGAACAATTGGCTGTTGATGAAAGTCAGTCCATTGACCAGGACATTCTTACAGTGATTTATAGATAATGTCTGCAAAAATGATGGAGGCAGAAAAAAGATCGAAATCTTAGATATCGATAATAATAGAGAAAGTTCTGAATTTCTTGATCTTTTCTGTAGTTGGGGAACTAACAGAGGAGTCCAATTCTTACCGTGGTTCATAATTTTCTGTTTTGGTTTCCTGAAATATTTTTAATTTAGTTTATGATTTATTAGCCTGGGGGAAAAATATAAAGCAACCATGGACTAAAATCTGACAAAGCGAAGATGCATTACAATTGTTTTATTATTCCTAGTTATTTGTGTTTGTGCCCATTTATCTTAAATTTTATGAATAACCCTCAGAGCCTTTTTATTTGTTTTAAACCCAAATGATCTATTTAAGTATGATAAATTGTCATGTTGTTTAGGAAAACGTATCCTCAAACTAAGTTACTTATTTTCTTAAATGTGCAGGGGAAAAACAAAATTAAGTTTGTTACACTTTTCTATATCTTGAAGTTTCCAAGATCTTTGCAGCTTTGTTGCGCAAAACTTATATTTTCTATAGTACTATGACTAGTGTGCACCCCGTGCTTTGCACGGTCACCATTTTTTATTTTTGCTACAGTAATTCAATATTTAAAAACAGATTTTGTAAGTGCTACAGTGATATTTTTAAATACCACAGTATCCCGCCTGAGCTACAGTAATATTTTTAATCACTACATTTCCCGCTAGTGCTACAGTAATAATGCTACAGTATTTACGTAGCATGAATAGGCAACATTGGATCCTCCTGTTTGTGCTACAGAAACAATGCTACAGTATTAATGTAGTATTTACTGTAGCGTGAGTTGTGAATCTTGGACCCTCCCATTATTATAGAGGAATAGATTAATTATCTAGTCTTTTAAGACGTCCCATGTTCCTCTTACCTCAAATAATATATTGTATTACCTATTGAGTTAACTTTTGATAATTCTGAATTTAGCTATGTGTAGCATGTTGGATTTAATCTAATAAATCTATTTGTGGGCACATATGATTAATCAATGTGTATTGCTATCTTTCAGGATAACCCACTAAAGTGATCAATTAAGTTGGGTTAATGGGTATTTAAATATAATCATGGGGTTATATGTGCAGATACCAGGTTGTAATTGTGATTTATTGAGGGGCTAAATTACAAAAGTACAACATCTATAAATAATGGGTTATGGTCCCTAACCTAGGGTCACATTCTCTAATTCTCTACACCCCCATCTAGCTAGAGAAATTCGGATTTAGAGAAACCCTAAGGTTAGAAGATACAAAACCCATCTCAAGGTTCATCCATGGATTCAGGTATAAGCTTCCGCTCTTTTGATTTTGTTAATCTCTTTGAATTAATCATGGCTATATGGTTTTAGATCTCAACTTTTATGATATAGATCTAACAAGTGGTATCAGAGCCACCTTGATTAATTCTTAGGGATTTAAGTTTTATTGGGTTTTTTATCTTAAATCTCTGGTTAAAGATTCAGTTTTGTTCTCAGATGAACAGTAATGTTCGGATGAACAGCAACGATTTTTTTTTTTGGATGAACAGTAAAGTTTTTTTCGGATGAACAATAACTGGAAAAACACAGGTGAACAGTAATTTTTTGGAATTTTTTGGATTTTTCTTTGATTTTTTTCATCAATTTTTTCCAATTCTGGATCTGGTTTGAAAATAAAAAAATCAAAGATTTTTGGGTTTGTCGGCGGCGGTTTCAATTTGAAACCCTAAGGGTTCGTGCGTGCGTGAAACGTGGCGAACATTAAGGAGGTAGTTACCTCAAATTTTGGCGAAGCGCTAAGCTTCAAACGAACCTCGCGTTCGTTCAATTTTAACCGAGCTTCGCGCTCAACGAACCTCGCGTTCGTTCTAAGGTGAACCTCGCGTTCAACTCAGGTGAGCGTCAAGCTCAATTTTAACGAACCTCGCGTTCGTTCTAAGGTGAACCTCGCGTTCAACTCAGGTGAGCGTCAAGCTCAATTTTAACGAACCTCGCGTTCGTTCTAAGGTGAACCTCGCGTTCAACTCAGGTGAGCGTCAAGCTCAATTTTAACGAACCTCGCGTTCGTTCTAAGGTGAACCTCGCGTTCAACTCAGGTGAGCGTCAAGCTCAATTTTAACGAACCTCGCGTTCGTTCTAAGGTGAACCTCGCGTTCAACTCAGGTGAGCGTCAAGCTCAATTTTAACGAACCTCGCGTTCGTTCTAAGGTGAACCTCGCGTTCAACTCAGGTGAGCGTCAAGCTCAATTTTAACGAACCTCGCGTTCGTTCTAAGGTGAACCTCGCGTTCAACTCAGGTGAGCGTCAAGCTCAATTTTAACGAACCTCGCGTTCGTTCTAAGGTGAACCTCGCGTTCAACTCAGGTGAGCGTCAAGCTCAATTTTAACGAACCTCGCGTTCGTTCTAAGGTGAACCTCGCGTTCAACTCAGGTGAGCGTCAAGCTCAATTTTAACGAACCTCGCGTTCGTTCTAAGGTGAACCTCGCGTTCAACTCAGGTGAGCGTTGATTTAAATTAAAATTTTTTAATTTAAATCTAATTCGGTTTTTAATCAATTATTTAATTCAAATATTATGACACTAAGGTATTAAGGTTGTCTCTCACTCCAATTGATTAATTGAAACAAGAAGTTGCCAAAGTAACCTCTCTTGTGTAGATTGTTCATGAGGAACGTGAGATGTTTGTGTGTATGCTTTCGTGTAAATATTTAATCGGCCCAAAGAAATGTTAATATTTATTTAGACTGTATACACATCTGCGAGTATAAGCGTGTGACAATTATAAGGTTTACATGTGAATAATGAATCGATCCAAAGATAGTTTCATTATTTGACATGAGTTATTGTCAATGTTTGATCATTGCAACAAGGTATCACTTACAAGTTAATATTACTGTCCAAAGACTTGATATTAATGTTGTGCCGGTATCTTGGATGGGGATTGTCATTATTTGAATTTTATTGATTATGGTTATTGATGTGAGCATTCTTTTGTTTTATTTCAGCTAATGCATCTGCTGCAACAATTTCTGCTAACATCAACTCAATTCCCATGCTAAATGGGACAAACTTCAAGGTTTGGAAAGAGAACATATTAATTGTTCTTGGCTGCATGGATCTTGACTATGCATTAAGAACTGAACAACCCTAACATCTCAATGCGGATAGCACTCCTGATGCAAAGAAGGAGCATGAGAAGTGGGAGCGTTCAAATCGCATGAGTCTTATGATCATTAAGCGCGGCGTTCCGGAAGCCTTCAGGGGCATAGAATCCGAAGGGATTACTAAGGCTAAAGATTTCCTTGCCGAAATTGAGAAGCGTTTTGCGAAAAACGATAAGGTAGAAACAAGCACGCTTTTAGCTCGCTTGATTTCAATGAAGTATAAGGGTAAAGGAAATATCAGGGAGTACATTATGGAAATGTCTCATATTGCTTCAAAGCTTAAGACACTTAAACTCGATCTTTGTGACGAGTTATTAGTGCATCTGGTTTTGTTGTCTCTTCCTGCACAGTTTAACCAATTTAAGGTCAGTTATAACTGTCAAAAGGAGAAATGGACTCTAAATGAGCTCATTTCATACTGTGTGCAAGAAGAAGACAGGTTGAAGCAAGATAAGACAGAAAGTGCTCATTTGGCCTATGCCTCTAAGGATAAGGGCAAGAAAAGGAAGAATGATAAGGAAGCTGCTAAGGGTCCAGTTGAGAAGAAACAACATAAGGATAATCAGGGTTGTTTCTTCTGTAAGAAGCCTGGACATGTAAAGAAGGACTGTACAAAATATCACGCCTGGCGTGATAATAAGGGTACGTTCCTTGCTTTGGTCTGTTCTGAGGTTAATTTAGCTTCAGTACCTAGAAACACTTGGTGGTTAGACTCTGGTGCTACTACTCACATAAGTGTTTCTATGCAGGGTTGCCTGAGCTACCGAAAGCCAAGTGATGTTGAAAGACACATCTTTGTGGGCGACGGACAATCGGTAGATGTGGAAGCAATTGGGCACTTTAGGTTGTTGTTAGGAACTGGTTATTATTTGGATTTAAAAGATACTTTTGTAGTACCGTCTTTTAGACGGAATTTGGTTTCTGTTTCTGTATTGGACAAATCAGGTTATTCTTGTTCATTTGGAAACAGTCAATTCAGTTTATCTTTTAATTCAAATGTTGTGGGAACCGGTTACTTGAGTATTTATGACAACCTATATTTGCTTGATACAATTGCTTCTTACAATGAATCCTTGCATGTGGAATCACGTGGTACTAAGCGTAAATTAAATAAGGAAAATTCGGCGACATTATGGCATAAGCGCTTAGGTCATATCTCAAAAGGTAGAATTGAGCGTCTTGTGTCTGATGGCATTTTGGATTCCCTTGATTTTTCGGACTTCGACGTATGTGTTGAATGTATCAAGGGAAAACAGACCAAAGTGAAAAGATTAGGTGCCAACAGATCTTCGGATGTCTTAGAATTGATACATACGGATATTTGTGGGCCATTCCCTACGGAATCCTGGAATGGTCAACAATATTTTATATCATTCATAGACGATTACTCACGTTATGGGCACCTATATCTTATTCATGAAAAATCTGAGTCTCTGGACATGTTCAAAGCCTATAAAGCTGAAGTTGAGAATCAACTCAACAGAAGAATTAAAACCGTCAGATCTGATCGTGGTGGTGAGTACTACGGTAGATATGATGGTTCAGGTGAACAACGTCCAGGACCATTTGCTAGATACCTAGAGGAATACGGTATCGTCCCACAGTACACCATGCCGGGTTCACCTAGCATGAATGGTGTAGCTGAAAGACGAAACAGGACTCTTAAGGATATGGTAAGAAGTATGATTGCTCATTCTTCTTTACCAGAGTCACTCTGGGGAGAAGCACTTAAGACAGCAGCTTACATTCTGAATAGAGTACCAAGTAAAGCAGTTGCTAAAACACCTTATGAGCTTTGGACTGGTCGAAAGCCCAGTTTAAAGCATTTACATATTTGGGGATGTCCAGCTGAGGCAAGGCCTTATAGGCCAAATGAAAAGAAATTGGACTCCAAAACAGTTAGCAGCTACTTTATTGGATACTCTGAACGCTCTAGGGGCTTTAAGTTTTATGATCCCACTATAAGGAACATTTTTGAGACGGGAACAGCAACATTCTTTGAGGATGTTGAGTTTGGGGGGAGAAATAAGGTTAGAGACATTAGTTTTGAGGAGGAATTGGCTTCAGATCCAATCCATACAGTTACTTTTGACAATATTCAGGTTCCTATACCTGTTGTTGCTCAAGAAGTAAATCCGGAACCTCAAGATGATAATGTTGAACAACTCCCTGTTCCAGAAGAACAAACTCAACAACCTCAAGAACCAGTGCCATTAAGGAGATCCACGAGAGAAAGGAGAAATGCTATTCCGGATGATTATATTGTATTTCTCCAAGAACATGAGGAAAGTAGTGGAATGTTAGAAGATGATCCAATCAACTTCTCTCAGGCCATGAAAAGTTCTAACTCTCAACAGTGGATTGATGCCATGAATGAAGAGTACAAGTCTATGCAAGACAATAAGGTTTGGGAACTTGTCCCATTACCAGAAGGTGCAAAACCAATTGGTTGTAAATGGATTTTTAAAACCAAGCGGGATGCAAACGGTAATGTGGAGAGGTATAAGGCACGTCTTGTGGCTAAAGGCTATACTCAAAAGGAAGGCATTGATTATACAGAGACTTTCTCTCCGGTTTCATCGAAAGACTCTTTCAGAATAATCATGGCACTTGTTGCTCATTATGATCTTGAGTTACATCAGATGGATGTTAAGACTGCATTTCTCAATGGAGACATTGATGAGATGATCTATATGGTGCAACCAGAAAACTTTGTGTCGGGAGACCCAAAGAATATGGTCTGCAAATTAAGGAAATCCATCTATGGACTCAAGCAAGCTCCTCGTCAATGGTATCATAAGTTTCAACAAATAGTTATCTCGTTCGGTTTTGAGATGAACATTGTTGATGACTGTGTATATCACAAGTTCAGTGGGAGTAAGTATATTTTTCTGGTTCTGTATGTCGATGACATCTTGCTTGCCACTAATGATATAGGCATGTTGCACGAAACCAAGAGATTTCTATCAAAGAATTTTGAGATGAAAGATCTTGGGGACGCCTCTTTTATATTAGGGATCCAGATACATCGAGATCGCTCTCGGGGTATTCTTAGATTATCACAAAAGAGCTATATCGATAAGGTACTTAAAAGGTTTGGCATGCAAGATTGCAGACCAGGTGACACCCCTGTTGCTAAAGGAGACAAGTTTAGTCTCAATCAGTGCCCTAAAGGTAACCTTGAAATTCAGGAAATGCAGAAGATTCCTTATGCTTCGGCTGTAGGAAGTCTAATGTATGCTCAGGTATGTACGCGTCCGGATATTGCGTACATTGTTGGGATGTTAGGCAGATACTTAAGCAACCCTGGTATGGATCATTGGATAGCAGTCAAAAGGGTTATGAGGTATCTTCAGAAAACAAAAGATTACATGCTCACATACAGAAAATCAGAGAAATTAGAGGTCATTGGGTATTCGGACTCTGATTTTGCTGGATGCCAAGATAGCAGGAAGTCTACATCAGGCTAAAGATAGCAGAAAGTCTACATCAGGCTACATTTATATGTTAGCAGGAGGAGCTATATCATGGAAAAGTGTCAAACAAACACTAGTAGCTTCCTCCACTATGGCAGCAGAATTTGTAGCTTGCTATGAGGCATCCAATCAGGGAATATGGCTGTGAAATTTTGTCACGGGACTGCGCATTTTAGAAAATGTTGAAAGACCACTAAGGTTATATTGTGATAATAAATCTACAGTAATGTATTCCAATAACAACAGGAGCTCAACTAAGTCAAAACATATTGACATTAAGTTCCTGGTTGTGAAAGAAAGGGTACAGAGTGGACAGATATCCATAGAGCACATTGGGACAAACTCCATGATAGCTGATCCTCTTACTAAGGGACTGCCACCTAAGGTCTTTCATGAGCATACTGCTCATATGGGTGTGGTATTATTTGAGGATATTATGTTTTAGTGGGAGTTTGTATTTGTGGTGCTTTATGTTTGTTTGTATTGTCTGATCAGAATAAAGTTTTCAGTTAAGACACTCTGTTACATTATGTTTGGTTTTGACCTCACTAAGGAGGACCAGTTGAAAATAGACATGTACTGATCACATTGCATGTAATTTTCATGCTGCACATCCATGATTGATCTATGTCGTTTGATTGTATTGGTATATGTGACCATTGATGGGTCGAGTCACGATAAATGTGACGAAGGCCGCTTTGATCCTATATTGATATAGTCAATGGACGAGATTGTTCGGAAATACCTTTTCAGTGATAGCAATTTTTGAGCTCATAAGGTTATACACAAGAGAAACCCTAAGGTTAGAAGATACAAAACCCATCTCAAGGTTCATCCATGGATTCAGGTATAAGCTTTCGCTCTTTTGATTTTGTTAATCTCTTTGAATTAATCATGGCTATATGGTTTTTGAGGTATTTCCTCACGATTAAAAGTTATGGCTATATATTATAAAAACCACTTTAGCAACTATGTAAAGGAAAACACTAAGTGTATTACAAGAGTTGTACTATGTTTATACTACTAGATACAAAGGAGTAAGGTCGTCTATAGAAACTCGTTATTTCTCTTTGCAATTATGAGAATATCTCCTACTTTTTTGTGTGTAAATAGTATAAAAGTAGTATAATTCTTGTATATAGTTATCAATACTCCTATGTAAAAACACATTACTCTATTCAATAAAGGGTAAATTTCACAAATCCGTCAAATAATCTTATGAGTTTTGCATAAAAATATAGTAACTATTTTTATTGTAAAACTACTACAAAATATTTTCACTGGATTATCATTATTAATAGACATGGTGTAAGTTATTGATATGTTATACACATGCATAACATGCCTTCAATATTTTTAATCGTCATTTATGTTATATAAATAATAAATAGGGACTAGCATGTGTGACTGGTGTGTTGCTAACGTGACACATATTTAAGGTATCAAGCCATCAACTATAATATGTACATGGTCCAGAAAAATCGACAAGTAGTCCAAATGCGGGCCAAGCATGCTAATCAAGACAACGGGACACACCAACCTCCGTTTACTCTTATCTAAATACTCGGTTCAGGTCTGACAATCAGATTAAAACTCATTTTCTTACCGTTAAACCAGTCGGACACTCATCCTTATTCCTTTCTAACTTGCACCCCCAAATCTCGCCGCCGTGGCCGTCGATGGCCCCTCTCTGAATACTCAACCCATCAACATACCTAAAAACCAACCAAGTCTGCGTCTTCTGCGGAACAGCATGCCCAACAATGGAGCCAAACACGTGCACATTCACGGAACTACTATTGCACGGCCCATGAAAGGCTCCCATGCTCACATAGAACCGTCCTTTGGGCACCACAATGTTTGATTGGCCGAACGCAGCGCATGCAGCGGCCCATGTGCGGAGAAATGGCCCAGAGGAGTCGGTCTCGCCATCGGGTGTGGCTCCGTAGTCTACGACGTTGAAGCCTGCGTTTGTATGGGAGATCAGGAGGATGAAGAAGAGGAGGAAGAAGGAGAGGTTGGTCATTTTGAGTGCTCGAAGGTAGAGGAGTTTTAGGGTTTCCTATACGTGATGGTTGTTGTCTTTATATTGGAGAGTATCAGTATGTTGAGTGTTGAGTATGTCAGTGATTGAAGGAATAAGGAATGTGAGGATTTTGTAGGCTCTGGATCCAAGATTAATTTTCTATTGGTTATTGGTACTTGTGAGGGAATAGAAACTTGCGGATGTTTATAATTAGTTAGTCTTTGATGTACTACTTTAACTCTTTGAGTAATTAGTATACTCTCATCTAGGCCTTAGAATACAAAAAGTTTTCCTTGGGACCCCGACGAAGTGTGTTAATTAATCTATGTATGTATCCACCACTCAAATAATATCAACTTCAAAAAAATAAGAATTAAACTTTAACGTGAAATATCCATATTAATAAATATGCTAAATTACTAAATTGATCCTATTTTTCAATATGATATTTATTTATGCTCCTGCAAGAATATGGCATTTTAACTTGTGTCCCAATGATAATATGGCCTTTTTTTCTTGTCGGTGGCGAGAATTTCAACCAAATTTTTAGGGGGAATATTTCTTCATCCCTCTGACTTATCAAAATTATTAAATATACTCACTCCTCATTCAACCTCCACCAATTCAAAATTTTTCCACCCCTTACCCAATAAGATCCTCCTTTCAGTCCCTCTATCTCCTTTAATCACCCAACTCAAACTTAAGCCCTGAATCTAACGTAACAATCTTTACCCAAGTCGACGCTAATTTGGATTAGGGTTTAGGTTTTAAGTTGGGAGAGTTTGAAGGAGAAAGAGGGAGCTCCATTGATGAGAGAGAAAGAAGAAGTGAATGAGGATTTTATTGGTAAAAAGTGTGAGAAGATAAAACGTGTAAGGGTGATTTCTTTTGTTCCCTGGACAAAGCCCAAGACGCATGGGAGGCTAGCATGAGCCAGCAGATTTTGGAGGTAAACACGTGAAGGGAAGGGCTCTCTTTGCTGGCTTGTGTGTGGGGACCACGAGCGTAAGAGAAGCATGTGAATGCAAAACCACGTGAAGTGATTAGTCCAGCGAACAAAAGCCGATTACCCGATTACCCGATATCATATGCTATATATATAGTCGATGATTCTCTCCTAGGGCAGCGTGAAGTGAGGGGAACGGAGAAAGAAAAGTGGCTGCGTGAAGTTCTGTGCAGAGGCATTGACTTGACGGCGTGCAAAAGGCTGTTGTGGATTTTTTTCTTGGACTTCGTGCAGAGGAGAAAAATCCTATTTGGCGTCTGTTCTTTTTTTTGTGAGAGATTAGAGAGTTAGTTTGAGGGTTTAGATTGAGTGATTATAAACCCTAGTTGTATTATCTCCTCTCTAATAGTAGATCTCCCCCCTCCTTGCCCCGTGGACGTAGACAGTTTGCCGAACCACGTAAAATTGGTTTGTTTGTGTTTGTGGCCATTGTAATAGTTTTTTAGGATCCCTCGACAAGTTAGTCCTGTAACTGATAAGAGGAAGAGCCGATATCTCACTTTGTTGAGATATTCGCTTCAGATTCTTGTTTCCTTAGTGAGATGAGAATTCTTATTAATCTTTCTCTTTTATTATGCACCAGAAACTCTGCCGAAATTTTCGCTGCGCACAACAAGTGATATCAGAGCTCGGGCTACGCTTGGGCTATTTGGAGGAGTAAATCACTTTGGAAGCTCGTCTAGGGCTTTGTTTTGTGATAAAGGTGGGATCTTTTGGTAAAGACTCTATCTTTTTAGTTTAATTTGGATCTATTCTTTGTTCGTTGGTGCGTTGAGAAAGATGTCGGGGAAAGAAGGTGCTTCGGATATTGAGGGTGGTGCTTCTGACGCGAAGACCATTCAGAGTTTGAATATCCACTCTATGAAGATAGATGTCGAAAAGTTTAATGGCACAAATAACTTTGGATTATGGAGATGCAAGGTTTTGGATACGCTGAACACGTAGAATTTGGAGGATACCTTAGAGTTAGATGGCAAGCCAGATGAGATTGAAGAGAAGGTTTGAAAGAAGATGAATCAAACGGCGTGTGGTGTGATTAGGTCTTGTTTGACTCAAGATCTAAAATATGATGTGATGAATGAGACTTCTACGAAAAAGATTTGGGAGATTCTCGAAAGCAAGTATCTGACAAAGAGTGTTGAGAATCGCTTGCATTTAAAGAGGAGACTTTATCGTTTTCAGTTGAAGAAGGGAATCTCAATTAGTGATCACATGAACACCTACACAAAGCTTCTTGCAGATTTGGCGAATGTGGATGTCAAGATTGAAGATGAGGACAAGGCGTTGCTATTGTTGAGTTCCTTACCCGACGAAGAATATGAGACATTCGTTCTTACTCTGATTAATGGGAAGGCATCTCTTTCGTATAGTGAGGTGACTGCTGTACTTGTGAACTATCAGCTTCGTAAGAAGGATAAGAAGGCTTCAGTTGAGCTGGTAGCAGAGGTGTTGGCCGCAAGAGGGAAGAATCCGAACCAGAAGAATTGGAAGTCTAGAGTAGGGCATCCTAAAATTGGAAAAGATCAGTGTGCTTGGTGCAAGAAAACTGGTCATTAGAAGAAAGATTGTTCAAAGCTCGATGAATGGATGAAGAATAAGCAGAAGGGAAAAGGAAAGCAACCATCATCAGAAGCAAACATCGTTATATCCGATGGTAATATTTCTGATACTTCTATTTATTCGCTTTCTATCAGTCCTACAGGTTGCTATTCAGAGGAATCCGAGTGGATGTTGGATAGTAGTGCGACCTATCATGTGTGTCCTAGAAGGGAATGGTTCTCCAGTTTTGAGAAGCTGGATAGTGGTGTGGTGTACATGGCTAATAACCGTGCATGCCAGATCCTTGAGATAGAAAGAATTAGCATCAAGATATTTGATGGGACTGATAGGGAGTTATACGATGTGAGATATGTTCCTTCCTTAAGGAAAAACTTGATCTCGATTGGAGCTTTGGTTGGAGAGGGTCTGAATGTTCGAATTGATGACATGGTTCTCAAGATTATGGAAGACTCTCAGATTGTGATGAAGTGCATCAGGAGGAATAACCTGTATTACTTAACTAGAGGTATAGTGACAGGTGGAGAAGTGACGACTTCTATTGATTCGACTAGACTGTGACATTTGGGGCTTGGGCATTCCAGTATTGATTCCTCGTATAGATTGAAAGAGGGTGCGAAGACGTGCAGTTTGAAGTCCAGTGAACATGTTGATGTGAGCAAGAAGACCGAGGTGAAGTTTGGCACCTCTATTCACCGTGCTAAGGGTCATTCTGGAGGTGTTCACGTGGATGTTTGGGGGCCTTCTAAGGAGGCATCATTAGGAGGAAATAGATGTTCTCTATTCACCATGCTAAGGGTCGTTCTAGAGGTGTTCACGTGGATGTTTGGGGGCCTTCCAAAGAGGCATCATTGGGAGGAAATAAATGTTTGGTTTCCTTTGTTGGTGGCTGTTCTAGACGTGTTTGGGTTGCAACCAAATCCCCTTTGGAGAAAGTCCTAGTAGTATCCAATAGATTGAAGGAGTGTGTGATAGACAGAAAGGTAAAGGTACTCCATTCTAGTTTTGGTAGGAGGTACAAGATGGACCTATTTCTGTATTGGAGCCGAGCTCACGGCATTTTGAGACACTTCGTTAGAAAGGAAATCTTGGGGCAACTAGATAAGGTGACAAATTTGGAGAACCGTGCCTTGCTGGAGGAGGATCGGTATTTGTTATCAATCAATGGTCTGCAGAAGAGTTTCTAGACTGATTCTTCGACATATTTGGGTCATCCTATTAAAAAGTTGTCAACTGCTGTGATTGGAGGTAAAACTCCATTTGAAGATAAGTCTGGTAGTGTCACTTTGGTTGAGGCTTCGATGAGGGAGCTAATTGACTCTCAGCAGATGAAGAGTTTTGGACAGACCTTAGATGTATCGTAGTGGGTGGAGAGTGATGCTACTCTATATTGGATGAAGATTACTCCAGATCATACAGTATTTTTTGGGATTCCAGCTGAGGTGACATAGTTTGGAGATCATTTGGTTTTGTATGCAGATGATGAGTTGGGTTTTTATTTGAATGTAGCTGATAGATGTAATTTTGATATGACCATTGGTTCACCTCAGGTGGAGGTGTTTGAGGCCATTAGAGGTGCTATCAGCCGCAGAGTTGATGATATTAGAGAAGGGTTGCGAACTCTTCTATTGGATTGAGGTCGTTTGCGGTCATTTGGATGAACTATGTTCGGCTTGATTCATTGGGCAACAGGATATGTAGGCAGTCTTTACGATGCAGCCGTGTTGGATTAGTTGATGGGGGTGAGACCGATTTGGTGAGTTGATACCGATAATTAGAGAGTGTTTGCATTCTCATTTGGGTCTCGACTTGTTGTGGATTGAGTCCGTTATCGTAAATTGTTTCACTTTGTCCTGGACGCAACAAGTGGGACATTTGTTTTGGTTGGTGTCGGCTCAGTTTTGGAAAAACTTCACCGAGGTGGAGAATTGTGAGAAGATAAAATGTGTGAGGGTGATTTCTTTTGTTCCCTGGACAAAGCCCAAGACGTATGGGAGGCTAGCATGAGCCAACGGATTTTGGAGGTAAACACGTGAAGGGAAGGGCTCTCTTTGCTGGCTTGTGTGTGGGGACCACAAGCATAAGAGAAGCATGTGAATGCAAAACCACGTGAAGTGATTAGTCCAGCGAACAAAAGCCGATTACCCGATTTAAGAGAAGCATGTGAATGCAAAACCACGTGAAGTGATTAGTCCAGCGAACAAAAGCCGATTACCCGATTACCCGATATCATATGCTATATATATAGTTTGAAGTGATTAGTCCAGCGAACAAAAGCCGATTACCCGATTACCCGATATCATATGCTATATATATAGTTGATGATTCTCTCCTAGGGCAGCGTGAAGTGAGGGGAGCGGAGAAAGAAAAGTGGCTGCGTGAAGTTCTGTGCAAAGGCATTGACTTGACGGCGTGCAAAAGGCTGTTGTGGATTTTTTTTCTTAGACTTCGTGCAGAGGAGAAAAATCCTATTTGGCGTCTGTTCTTTTTTTTGTGAGAGATTAGAGAGTTAGTTTGAGGGTTTAGATTGAGTGATTATAAACCCTAGTTGTATTATCTCCTCTCTAATAGTAGATCTCCCCCCTCCTTGCCCCGTGGACGTAGACAGTTTACCGAACCACGTAAAATTGGTTTGTTTGTGTTTATGACCATTGTAATAGTTTTTTAGGATCCCTCGACAAGTCAGTCCTGTAACTGATGAGAGGAAGAGCCGATATCTCACTTTGTTGAGATATTCGCTTCAGATTCTTGTTTCCTTAGTGAGACGAGAATTCTTATTGATCTTTCTCTCTTATTGTGCACCAGAAACTCTGCCGAAATTTTCGCTGCGCACAACAAAAAGGTGGAAGAAATTTGAACCGGGGGATGTTGAAGGAGAAGATCGAAGAGTGTAAATTTAATAATTTTGATAGATTAGGAGGATGGAAAAAATTTTCCCAGAAAAATAAAGTCCGCTGAAAAAGGGCCTTATTATCATTGGGGCACAAGTTCAAATACCTAACTGATTACAGAGCAAGAATAAACACCATATTGAAAAATAAAGTTAAGTTAAAATACCAATCTGGTAATTTAGCCTTAATAAATATGTCTACTCGACATAAACTATTTTGATATCAAATCGTTTCAAGGTGACTTTTCTAAGAGCTTCTCCAATGTGAGGCTCTATTTTGGAGCCCAAACTTTGGCATATTCCTTAGAATATGCTAAAATAGAGTTATGTAACTCCAACCACACTCCTCTATTTCCAACTCCATTTCAATTTCTCTCAATTTTTTAATTCTTTTACTTATTTTAAAAATATATAATGTAATCATATATTTAAATAAAATTAATTTTCTTTAATGAATTGATAATAAGAAATAAATAATTGTCTTTAAATTATAATATATTTTTATTTTTAATTACTTGGTTCTTGGAATTTTATATTTCAATTAATATTATTTAATATTACTCTCATTTTGAATATTTAAAAAATAAAAAAATAAAAGTTATATAATATAAATAATATTATTAATAATATTATTAAATGTATTAATATAAAATAGGCAATCTGATTAAATTAAACAGACATTCATATTACTAAATCCACGACTATTACATAGAAAACAAAAGCATGAATTAAAAATTACATGACAAATAGGAAAAACATAATACATGAAAATACTAAAAGTCTGGAAAGTCAACTCCTCCGTATCCACCTCCTCTGTAGTCAGGTATTCCGTATTGACTTCCTGCGTAGCTGTATTCAGGATTAGGAATATCAGATGAGGAACCCCTAGTTATATTTCTATTTAAAATCTGTTGTTGTTTATTTCGAAAATATTCGCGTTTTGTTGGATCGGTAATAGCTTCCAGATCAACTAGCATAATTTCTTTCTCTTGTCGTTCTTGCTGAAGTTCTAACTTTTTCTTATCATTTTCAGCCTTTAACATCATAGCCTGGTTCATTGTCAATCTTTCATTTTCTCGTTGTTCTTTACCTTTTTTTAAAACTTCTAAGATTTCTTGATTTCCTTTAGCAAAATCCTCAAAGTCAATGTTCCTTTCAATTTCTTTCCGTCTTCTCAACTTCTCTTTCTTCCTTCCAGTTGGTCGACTAGTTGAAATGCTCATAGGCGAATGGTTGTCGTCATTAGTGGTATATGCCTGATTGTCTTCATTTAAGTCAATGACAGGAGAGCTTGAACCAGATCCTTGAGACAAGCGAGACTTTGAAATTTTGGAAGATGCAGAAGGCATGACGCTTATATTTGCCCACTTCTCTGCATCCTTCAAAATCGGCCAGCAGTGATCAAATAGAAATCCTCTTTTCTCTTCTGGATCTTCTGCAAATATGATCCTAGCACGTTTATTCTACCACAAAAGAAGAAATAATTATTAGAAAAGGTGGGAAATAATTTAATAACCAAGAAACATGTAATTCATATACTTACAATATCAAGTTCAGAAGCACCGCTTGGATTGAGGCGCTCGACTTGTCGAATGCATCCTCGAAATTTACTGATGGCTTTCATAATTAATTGCATTCGGCATGAGAGAGACTTCGGGCTCCTATGTCCGGTGTAAACGTTGGAAATCCTTTCGTGAAATAGAGCTGAAATTCACTCCCATAGCTTGTCTTTCTTTTGATTGGAACCTAAAACTGGATCCTGAGATATTTCAAGCCATGTAGCGCATAAAATTTGATCTTCTTCTTGTAAGAATGATTTTTCGCGACTGGATGCCATAAGAGAAGGACGAAGAGTTGTTGGGAAGAACTATGGAGGAGGAATGAGAAGAGTTGTGATGAATGAATGAGGGTTGTGCTAGTATTTATAGTGAAAAAAATATGGAGAATTCAATGCTAGTGGGAGAAAGGAATGTGGGTAGAAAACCGATGTGGGTAGGAGAATCCAATGTGGGTAGATGAGGGTTGTGCTAGTATTTATAGTGAAAAAATTATGGAGAGTTCAATGCTAGTGGGAGAAAGGAATGTGGGTAGAAAACCGATGTGGGTAGGAGAATCCAATGTGGGTAGAAACCGATGCGGGTGGGAGAACCAATGTGGGTAGAAACCGATGCGGGTGGGAGAACCAATGTGCGTAGAAACCGATGTGGATAGGAGAATCCAATGTGGGTAGAAACCGATGCGGGTGGGAGAACCAATGTGGGTAGAAACCGATGCGGGTGGGAGAACCAATGTGGGTAGAAACCGATGTGGGTGGGAGAAC
This sequence comes from Asparagus officinalis, assembly GCF_001876935.1. Taxonomy (NCBI): domain Eukaryota; kingdom Viridiplantae; phylum Streptophyta; class Magnoliopsida; order Asparagales; family Asparagaceae; genus Asparagus; species Asparagus officinalis. Next base: position 60,271,443 of record NC_033797.1, read on the forward strand.
CAATGTGGGTAGAAACCGATGTGGGTAGGAGAATCCAATGCGGGTAGAAACCGATGCGGGTGGGAGAATGGAAAAACTGTTGCAAGACTGTTACAAAAAGGCGAAGAGCGAGGTTTCCCAGGAATGTTGGGAAGTCTTGACTGTATGCATTGGGAATGGAAAAACTGTCCAACAGCATGGGCGGGACAATACTCAGGACGTCACGGAGGCCCAACCATTATTCTTGAGGCAGTAGCATCGTATGACCTATGGATATGGCATGCATTCTTTGGCTTGCCAGGTTCTAATAACGATATTAATGTATTACAAGCATCTAATTTGTTTGACAACCTAACGCAAGGTATTACTCCTCCTGCTCATTATACAATTCAAGGAAAGAATTATGATGTCGGTTATTATTTAGCCGATGGCATATACCCAAAATGGCCAACCCTTGTTCAAACAATTTCCAAATCCGAAGATAAAAAGAAACAATATTTTGCAATGATGCAAGAAGCTTGTCGAAAAGATGTGGAGCGAGCGTTTGGTGTTCTCCAGTCAAGATTTGCTATAATCAAGGGACCTGCACGGTTTTGGGATAAACGAACTTTGCATGATATCATGACCACTTGCATAATAATGCACAATATGATTATTGAGGATGAACGTGATGAGCAAGAAGATATTATCGTTTCTACTCCACCATCAATTTCAAATGTTGAAGACATAGGGATGAACGATGCTGAACGGTTCCGACAATTCCTGACCCGACATAAGAAATTCAAAGACAAAGAAGCACACTTCGCACTTCGAAATGCATTAATTGAACATTTGTGGGAGAGACACGGCAATGAAGTGATGTAACTTTTTTTTATTAAAGTTTCGATGTATTTCTAAGTTAATGTGTTTTATTTCAGTTTAAGCTCCAATGTATTATCATTTCTAATTACTTGTCTTGCAATTTTATATAAATTTGGAGAGAAATCTCCAAATTTGCAGCCTCAGGATCCGAAAATGCAGTTGACTGCAAAAAATGCAGTTCCGTTGGACCTTGATGCGGCTTCAAAATGGAGAATTGGCGGACGCTTGGAGAAGCTCTAAGGATCACATATCACATATCTAGAATATCATGATGTAAACTTTTATGTTAAACAAGTTAATTTGTTAATTATCACATCGCATAGTCATCATTTACTTTATATTTAATTATATATCTATCATATATATCAATATAGGTTTTTTATAATAATAAAAAATGACCAATTAAATTTTGATCGAATAGTACTATCTGCGTGTGGATATTAATGTAGTTGCACAACTCCATTCTAGTAAAGTTATTTGAACCGCAACATACTACTTAAAATTATGAAAGCGTCTACGATCTTAGACACGAGTATAAGATCTCCAAATTAAATGTACTTCTGTTGTACACATATATATACGATGTATATAGGGCCTTGAGGACAAAAGGATGAGGGATTTTTGTTGAAATTTATGTCAGATGTGGGCGTAAGCTAAATTACCCAAGAAACATTAGACTTCACTTATCAAAAAAGGACGAATATAAACTTTGAAAGCACTCACTCATAAGACTCACATGGCTAAGTTTTAATGAGTTTTAGATTTCACTCCGAGAGCTTCAATAGACGAGCCACTACTCGTACGATTACTCAATTGTTTTGGATATGGTCTTCGCTTATACTTCAAATGTTAATTTGGACTTAACATTTAGATTACTTTAGTTAACAAAATGTAATATATGAGACTTTCATCCCCTTGGAACGTCCCCCATAGACATGTTAGACGCTTCCACACTTCAAGAAGTACGGAAAGCTTATATCTAAATTATATATCATGGTGTATAGCTTACAAGCTGTCCATATTAAGACTTGAAGCAAAGAGCTAACGTTAAAAAAGGATAGTGCAACTTGTTACTTGATGCAATAAACAACATTTGACTATTGATGGCTAGGAGTACTTAGGAACCTCTTACGGATTTATACGATACATAGCAGTTCCAATCACCAACATATAAATCATAAGTTCCTAAGGAAATGTCATATGTTCGGGATTGAAATCCCGAACGTACATATCCTCTCACTTTTTTTCTTTCTTTTTTTTTCTTTTTTTTTGAAAGCAATTATTTACTCTAAAAAGTTTGTAAAACTTGCAGTTTAATAACTTGCCTTATTCAAACATCTAGATCTTCCCATGCGTCACTCGCTAGCTACATTTAGGACCTTTTAGCCTTGATTGTTTGTTTAATATAATATCAAACATGTCATAATTCTATTTTAGAATATAAATGGTGTATGTTTTAAAAAGAATTAGTATGTGAATAGCTGTAAATCAACAAAATTAAACTAAATCTAAAAGTCTTAAAAGTAGTTTGTGAAAATAAGCGGTGGTATATAGGTGCAAAGTAGGGCAAACTATATATAAGGTATTTAAGTGCTAATTTGTTTGAAATATTAGGGATGTGTTTGAAAGCCCCTAAGGCTTGACATAGATTTATTTATTTATTTTGGGCAAAAACTAGTTCAAAACTGACTTAGTTTTTGTTGGTGAAATTTTGGCCATTAAACTAGTTCTAGTTTAGTATGTTCCTCTCTTGGCCTATTTCAAGTCTAGGTAGGACATAATTGAGCCCACATATTGATCTTTGCCCTAGTTTTGAGTGGGTTGATAAACACAATCTAGTAGTTTTGGCAAAACAGTAGAAAGTTTTAATTGGATGAAGGAATTCATGAGTTGAGTACTGGTTCGAGCTCTAGGTTGAGCTCTTTCCAGCTCAGGAGGTGGCTCTAGCCTATAAGGACCAGTTCAACCTTGTAACGGTCTAGGTAGGCAGAGAGCTTCAAACAGCTCATGATCATGCAAAAGATCAGCCATTTCGAAGCTCTCACAAATCATTTGGATCACATAGGATGCAAATGGCAACATGTTTGACCTCAACTGATTTGCAAAATTCCATCTTTTGTGCCTCAAAATCGAGGGGAAAGATTTTCTTTCTATTTTAGGCAGTATTTGACCTTCCAATCTAGAGGAGTAAACAGATTCTGTTTTAGTTGAAAATTGATATAGAGGATTAGGGCTGAGCATGGTTCGGTCCAAACCGAAAAAACCGACCGAACCGACCCGAACCGACCCGAAAAAATCGGTTTTATGAGTAGGGCGGTTCGGGTCGGTTTGAAAAAATTTTCAACGCGAACCGACCCGACCCGAACCGACCGAATATAGTGCAATACTACCCATTCTGATATCAAACCCTACCTGACACGTCCCCAAAGAGTCAAAGACTCAAACCCTAAACTCATTTTCCGAATCGTTATGGGTTGAAAACAATATCATTATATCAATGTTTAATGCTTCATAATCTCCTACTTTGTTGATATCTTTTTTTCTTTAACACAGTTCGTTGTTTGATAAGAAGTTGAATGAAGTTAGAACCGAACAAACCGAACCGAACCGCACCGAACCGACTTGCAACAGTTCGGTTCGGTTTTGAATTATAGACGGTTCGGTTCGGTTGTTCAAATTTTAGTAAAAACCGAACCGAACCGACCGTTGCACACCCCTATAGAGGATCCTCTTTCTTAGTAGAAGGATATTTTCTAGTCTTTGATAGTTTTCTATTTTTAGCTAATCTTTTTCGTTTTATTTTTCAGTCTATAAAAGACTCTTTTTTGGATGTATAGATGTAGCTTTTTAAAGAATAAAATCTTATTTTATTGACTGCGGCTGTTCATCTATTTTCTCTCTCTATCTCTCTGATATTTTGCAATTTTAGATTTGGTTATAGCCCTATCACGACTGCATCAAGTACCCGACTGGAGTTATCGTTGATTAATGTATTAACATCTCATGATGTCACGTGTGTAATAAAAATCTCAAGCTTAAGGAGAATTAAGATCACGTGATTCAGTTCAAAGAATCTTTATGTGCCCGTTCCGCGTCGTCCAACACTCGATCCAAGCGAGTGTCCTCACAATATATGATGCAGTAATCTTCAAGATTTTTCATAATCGACCATTCTTTCTGTTAAGAGTCGATTAATCTATGGCACCGAAACTTTGAGGTCTCTCATTCTAGGTATGTTCGGAATTTGACCCATTGATGATATTGTTAGAACATTGTTCGGGTAGAACATTGTTTGTACAATATCTCTTGTTTGATCAATAACAAAGTTTCATTTGGTACTAATTAATTTGTGAGATGATATATTTTAAAAATAAATAAATATGAACAAGTTGCGATTCGGAATAATTCCAAAATCAACATGAACAGTTGATTCCAGCCTTTAACCATCGATGATCACGAGGCAACCATCAATGGTTCATAGGCTATTGATGGACTACAGTCAACAATATATATTTTTCATAAATGAGAAATTTAACCATCGATGAACTACGACCAAATATCGATGATCGTTTCAACCATCGATGGACTACAGTAAATAATATGTAAATTCCAAAAATAGAATTTGCACAATCGATGGACTATATGGAATCATCGATGATCGGCATCAACCATCGATGATCGAGTTTAACCATCAATTGTTTGGACTCATTTTGGTATTTTTTAGATTTAATCTCAGCCGTTTGATCACAGGTTTGATCTCCTATTTCAATACTGATTAGAGGACTTCTTTTCAATGCAATCAATGTCTATTTAAAGAGTGATTGGAGAAGAGATTAACAACAAGAAAGAGAGAGAGAGGAGATTTGCATAAATTTGAAAGATCAAATTCTAGGGTTTGTGAGAGTTTGAGTAGGAATTTGATTCTCTGAGTCTCATTCAACTTCTTCTTATCACACTCAATATCGAGAGATTGTTTTAGCAAGGAGAAGTGTCATTTGTGTTCAACTTTAACACTGCTTCTTCACGAATCTTCAATATCATCGATTTGAATGGTGGTTTGTTAAAAGGACTGAAAGATTTTTTTCAATTATGCTTTTTTTTATAAATGAAAATTTTATTCATCACCAATATGTAAAAAGTATTTACATCAAGAATCTCCTCACATATGAGAGATAACAAAAAGTAGCTAGAGCTTAAAAAAATAGCTCAGAAAAGCTTCTCAATGAAATAACCTCAAAAACATGCACAGATTGTAAAAACGTGCACAACTAGGCTTGTGCACAGATTGCAGGTAAGAAACTTGAGCAGCAAATCACAGTTTGTGCTCCTTATTTCCATCTCAGATGAAAGCCCCCCACATCAAACAAATCCTCTACAAAGATAGGATCCTTTTCCACCACAGGTCATAGCGTCAACACCAGATCCTTATGCTCATTTAGAAAATTGCTATTAAGGATAGGGCTGAGCATGGTTCGGTCCAAACCGAAAAAACCGACCGAACCGACCCGAACCGACCCGAAAAAATCGGTTTTATGAGTAGGGCGGTTCGGGTCGGTTTGAAAAAAATTTCAACGCGAACCGACCCGACCCGAACCGACCGAATATAGTGCAATACTACCCATTCTGATATCAAACCCTACCTGACACGTCCCCAAAGAGTCAAAGACTCAAACCCTAAACTCATTTTCCGAATCGTTATGGGTTGAAAACAATATCATTATATCAATGTTTAATGCTTCATAATCTCCTACTTTGTTGATATCTTTTTTTCTTTAACACAGTTCGTTGTTTGATAAGAAGTTGAATGAAGTTAGAACCGAACAAACCGAACCGAACCGCACCGAACCGACTTGCAACAGTTCGGTTCGGTTTTGAATTATAGACGGTTCGGTTCGGTTGTTCAAATTTTAGTAAAAACCGAACCGAACCGACCGTTGCACACCCCTAATTAAGGATGATGGACAGGATATCCATTTTGATTTACCTAATCAATCGATCAACACCCTTGCAAACTTGTGTGAAGATTCTTGTATTTCTTTCCCTCCAAATACTATTTCAATTATGCTTTGATTGCCTTTAGGCTTGGACTTGTATTTTAAACTTATGAGTTTGACGGCGTATTCAAGCCAGGTAATTGAGGGTTAGCGTGCTCAAGTTAGGGTAATTAAGTGTAGCTAGCTAGGGCTAGATTTTTTCTGATCATTATAAGGCATTGGGCATCTCGACTGGTTTTAGGTAGATTATAGGGTCTTATTTATAAAGTCTATTGAATTCGATTGTGATTTAAGGATAACTCTAGTCATAGTGAAGAAGGCTCTTCACAAGAAGGAAGAGTGGACGTACAATTTTAATCCAAACCACTATAAATATCTCATGTGTTCCTATGTTGGTTGATCTTAATTTTTTATTTTTATTTTCTGTTACATATTCGTATCTATCCAAAAATTTTGTAGCAATCCTATTCACCCTCCTCTAGGCTTGAATCTCATTTTTAGCAAGTGGATCATAGCCTCGTTACCCATCTTTAGGTATCACAATCTAGGGTAGAGATGTTAAACCTTACCACCGCTTCAGCTTTTTCTGAAGGACATGCTGTCAACTGACTCCCACTTTTTGATGGAACCAATTACACATACTGAAAAGAATGTATGAAAGTTTTTATATCGTCCACTAGTTTACATGTTTGGGAGAGTGTAGAATATGAGTATAAGGAACCTACTACTAAGATAGATGGTATTACAATTGTTCTAACTAAGGATAAGTGGACTCTACACCATAAACAAATTTACTCTTATAACAAAAAAAAAACCATGAATGCTTTATATTGTTCTATTATTGTTGAAGAATTTAACTGTGTTTCTGATCATTCTACTGCACATAAAATTTGAAAACACTAGAAGTTACACACGAAGAAACTTCACAGGTTAAATAGGCTAAGATTGTTATGCTGGTGAGCAAGTATTAGAACTTCAAGATGAAGGCCTCAGAGAGCATAAATGAGATGTTCACAAGATTCATTGATATCATGAATAAGTCAAAAGTGCTAGGAAATGTGTATGATAACAAGGAGCTATGAAGAAAAATACTCTATTCTCTATATCAGAATTGGGAACCTAAGGTAATGGAAATAGAAGAATATCTAAACTTACTCTTGATGATCTTATAGGCAATCTCATCATTTATGAAGTCTGATTGAAAGAGAGAGAGGATGTCTCAGAAGACGATTCTAAGAAGAAGTCGTTAATCTTTACGTGCAAAGAAAGAAACATCTCAATCGAAGAAGAAGATAGATTCATAATCAAGTTCGAAAGATGAAGACGAATAGTCTACAATGATAGTAAAAAGATTTAAATCTTTTTTGAGATCGAGAGATGGGCAGAAACTCTTGAAGAATAAACATAATCGAATTTCTACTAAGATAAAGAATATTCAATATAAAGATTCAGATTCTAATTACAAGAACGATTGCCCTCTCAATAATACAAACTTCAAAGGGAAGAATAAAAGCTTTAAAGCAACATCTTGAAAATCCTCAAGTGATGAAGAAGATTCAGATAATCACACCATAGATCAAAATCATTGTCTTATGGCTAATGTTCAAATTGCTAAAGTGTTGAAAATCTTCAGGTGAGGAAGCTTATTGGAGATCTAAGGAATAGGGGAGTACTTGGTATCTAGATTCAGGATGTTCATATCATATGACTGGTAAGAAAAGTTTGTTCATTAATCTTAATAAAAAGAAAGGTGGAGATGTGACTTTTAGAAACAATGACAAAGGTAAGATTATAGGAGTTGCTGATATAGGCAAAGATTCTTTTAAACTCCTTAAAGTTTTACTTATTGATGGTTTAAAGCATAATCTCATCTCCATTAGTCAGCTTTGTGACAAAGATATGTCCATTCATTTTGAATCTAAAGTATACATAATAATTGATTCACAAATAGGTTTGATTATTTTTACTTGTAATAGACATGCTAATCTTTATACATTGAATTTCAATGATGTTAAATCTAACAATGTTTGGTTACAGAAGGAGAAGATGATGAACTTTGGCATAGAAGATTTTTACGTGTAATATTTTTACTGTTTCTATACAGAGTTTGAGAGGTAAAAGTTATTGTTTATTTGTGGTTGATGATTACTCTATATTCATATGGGTCATATTTTTAGCAAAAAAGAGTGAGTGCTTTAAAATATTTCTTTTTTTTGGAAAAGGTTGAGAAAGAGAAAGGTCTCCACATTTATACTATTCATTCTAATCATGGAAGAGAGTTTGAAATAAAACATTTGAATATTTTTATACAAATAAAGAAATCACTCACAAATATTCTTCACCTAGAACCCCATTACAAATGGAGTTGTCGAGAAGAAGAATCGAACTCTATAAGAGATGGCTAGAATTATATTAAATGAGTATAAATTATCTAAGTACTTTGGGCTAAAGCAATTAATACAACATGCCATATGAGTAATAGAGCTTATCTTCGACCTATGTTAAATAAGACGTCTTGTGAGCTTTATTATCAAAATACACCAAATATTTCATATTTTTGTATTTTTAGTTGGAAATGTTATTTATTGAACACAAAACATCAATTAGGAAATTTTGATTCTAAAGTTGATGAGTGTATATTTTTGGATTACTCTTCTCGTAGTAAAGCTTATAGAGTTTTTAACAAAAAAAGTAAAATTGTAGAAGGGTTGATCCATGTTGAGTTTGATAAATCTAACAATATGAATATTGTCGATAAGGGTGATGATAATTTTGTGATGGAACCAATTTCACATGGAGAACAAGAAAGGACAATGATTGAAGAAGACAAGAAAACACAAAGAGATATAAAAGAGAAAATTGAGGAAGTTAAAGAAGATTCTAAAGAAGTGTCAAATTTTCAAATATCTCAAGTAATGAAAGGATCGGGTTTGGAGAAGTCATCCAAAAGAACACTTCCTAAAAAAATCATCAACTACCTGCTCATTTGAATGACTATTTTTGCTCAATGGCTACTACGAAGGTAAGTGACGATAATAGTTCTCATTCTTTTCTTGGTGAATTTTGTGCTTATGTGACCTTCATATGTGAAATTGAACCAAAGAATGTGAATGAAGCTATAAATGATGAAAATTGGATAATAGTCATGTAAGAAGAGATTAATCAATACACCGAAGATAAAGCATGAAATTTAGTTCCTAAGCCAAATAATCATCCTATTGTAGGAAATAAGTGGGTGTTTAAGAACAAATTAGATGGAAAAGGTAATTTCGTAAGAAATAAAGTTAGACTTGTTGCTAAAAATTACAATCAAATAGAAGACATTGATTTTAATGAGACTTTCGCACTAATTATTAGACTTGAAGCCATCAGAATCTTACCTGGCTTTTCTTGTTACAAAAGCTTTAAGCTCTATCAAATGAATGTAAAAAGTGTCTTTCTAAATGGGTGTCTAAAGAAAAGGTCTATATAGAAAAACCCCCTGATTTTATTAATCATGCATTTCCTGATCATGTGTATAAGTTAGATAAAACTTTATATGTCGAGTTTTGTATAATCTTTTGAGTTTTTATCTTCTTAAACACAACTTTAAAAAGGGGCTTGCTGACAATACCTTATTTATTCATTCTGAGGGAAAATATATTCTTATTGTACAAGTGTACGTGAATGATATTATTTTCGGAGCTACTAATAATGGTTGTCATCATGAGTTTGAGAAACTTATGTAGGATAAATTTAAGATGAGCATGATGAGAGAGCTTAGATATTTCTTAGGGTTTCAGATAAAGCAGACAAAAGATAGCATGTTTATATAACAAGAGAAGTATATAAAAGAACTTCTAAAATACTTTGTGATGAATAGTCTAAAGTCTCCACCAACTCTAATGAGCTCTTTGACATTGCTTACAAAAGATGAAGCAGGTATCTTAATTGATAAGAAAAGGTATAGAGATATGATTGATAGTTTCTTATATCTTTCTGCTTTTCATCCGATATTATGTTGTTTGGTGGAAAATTTGCAATAATAAAATTGAAAGAATTGAATTTGATTTACTCCTTCTAACTGCTTAGAAAAAGAATGTTTACAACTCTCTCAATCTCGATTATAATTTAAATTTCCGATTACAAAAGAGAAGAAGTTTGTTTTCATGGAAAGCTGCCTTCATCATTGATTTCATTAAACTTAGTCGTTTACAAATGAATTCGAATAACGAAAATAAAAATTACAACTTTCTTAAAAATAAACACAAGATCCTTTATCGGTTCTTGTTTGCATGGGTTATTCGCCAGTGCCGGGGTTTATCCGTGGATGATCGCGAATCAGATCCGGTTGCTGGAAAATCGGACAGAGCTTCGCCTTCACCGAGGAAGTTTTCTGGTTTGAAGCGCTGAGATCGACAAAGCGAAATCAGGGCTGTTTTCTGGTTTGAAGCGCTGAGATCGACAAAGCGAAATCAGGGCTCTTCTCGAGATTAAGACCAAGCCTAATCTCAAAGATCGACAAAGCGAAATCAGGGCTCTTCTCGAGATTAAGACCAAGCCTAATCTCAAGGAACGGACATATGGGCTTCGGATCCTTCGAACGGCTTCTCCTTTGTGCCGAAGTTCGCCGGGATCTCGTTGACTTTCGCTGAAATTTCGTGCTCCTTCACTCTTCAATCCAGCAACACCTCGTCCTCTTGATAAAATTCCAACCCTCTAAAATGAAGGCCTTTGGCTCATATTTATAGGCCTCGGATACGGTTATTTGGATGAGAACAAATGATTTGACTCTATCTTCATTTAACAACAACCTAATCATATTTGGGGATGAGATCAAGTCAGTTAGGAACCCCTGGAACCGATAAACTCTACGAAAAACCACTTTAAAACCGCTAAAACGCGTCTGGGAGTCGAAACAGCGCGACAGGAAAATCTGACCCGCGCTTGCGCGGGTCAAATGATCTGACCCGCGCTTGCAGGGGTCGGATAATTTCGACCCGCGCTTGCGCGGGTTGGTCTATTCTGTTCCTGTTTGCGTCGAAAATTATTGTATTCATTGCGGTATTCATTACAACTTTAGTCGTTATAATGAAAACAAAAAGATAGTCTTTTTATAAGACCTTTACACAATGAAAATGAAAAAATACAATTCTCATCAAACAAACGCAGAGATCGTTTATCGGTCTTCTGCTTGCGTGGGACCTTTGCCTATGCCGGGGTTTATCCATGGACCGCCTTAGATCTGGATCCGGTTGATGAAAAATTCGGCAGAGTTTCGTCTTCGCCGAGAAAGTATTTGATTTGAAGCGCTGAGATCGACCAAGCGAAATCAGGGCTCTTCTCGAGATTAAGACCAAGCCTAATCTCAAGGGATGGACGGGAACGGGCGTCGGATCTCTCGAACTCTCCTTCTTTATGCCGAAGAACTCGCCAAGATCTGTCAACCCTCGCTGAAATTCGTGCTCCTTTGACTCCACAATCCGGTAGCACCTCCTCATCTTGATAATCAATCGCCCCTGCTGAAAAGAGGCCCTAGGCTTGTATTTATAGGGCTTCGGAAGCGGTTATTTGGATGAGAACAAGTAATTTGGCCTTATCTTTAGTCAATAACAGCCTAACCACGTTTGTAGATGATATCAAGTCAGTTGGGAACCTCTGGAACTAAAAAATCCCGAGAAAACCGTCAAAAAAACCGAACATGGGTTGAAATAGCACGCGGGGGCAAGTCTGACCCGCGCGGGCGCGGGTCGGACTTGGCCGACCCGCGCGGGCGCGGGTCGGGTTTGGTCCGTACCGCGCGGCGCGCTTTTGGGCTTCGCTGACTTTCGTGTTTTCCGGTTCTTCCGTGACTTGTATTTTTTCCCCGTTTTACATATTTGATCGTCTTGTTTACTTGCACGCTTCGTTGCAGGATTAACTGTAGAACGCGTGTCGGTTGATATACGCGCGTGTTTGATTGATGCACGTGTGTTGACCGACGCGCCCAAACTGATTGACACGTGAACTGATTGACATGCATGAGCTGAATGATGCGTGCGTGTTGATTGACGCATGCGAGCTGATTGGCGCGCACGAGCTGACTGTCGAGCGTGTAGGTCACTTGATTCGCCGTTTTGCTTCAGGCGCTTGTCGGCGTCAGATATCCTCTTAGACTCGGATATTGATGTTCGTCATCTTCTCTCTGTCTCAAGCTATGTACGGACACCTATAGGCATTTTTAAATGCCTACAGATACCCCCTCCAAAGTATTCCAAACTCATTCTTTTATTAAGGAGTCTGGAATGCTTTGGATAAGATAGGCCATCTCCTCAATTTCGTAGAGTAACCTTGAACTATCTCAATTCTTAACTTCTTCAGTCTTCAATCTATTCATTGTTTCGTCGAATAGGTGAAGTTCTTCCGGCGCTGCGTTTATCGTCTAACCGCTGTCGAAATCTTGAACTGAGATTGGTGTATAACTTTCTGAACTTAGCTCGTACCATTGAGTTGACTTTGAACTGATCCTCTCCGTCGGGAATTCATATCTGATTGTAACTGGAATCCTTGGAGTCATCTTTTGCCTTATTTTGACGAAATCGCTGATGCGTTGACCGGCATCGATCTTTACTGTAACGCGTTGACCGGCGTTAACACAGTTTATACTCGTATGTTCGCTGGAGTCCACACAGTTTAAGCTCTTAAGGCATTGGAGCGTGACGGTCCTGAATGTTGGGCTGCAGGACCAACTATTAAAGCTGATTCATCTGCACGTGTGGATCTTATCCTGAAGTTTGTTGGATGTTCAAGTCATGAGACCAACTAATGAAGCCGATACGTCAATGACTCGCACTTATAGAATTTTTGGCAAATTCTCAGCCATCAACGGGTTTGATAATCCTTTACCGACTACCGTTTGAGTCGGGCTAGCATGCGGATTGTTTAAGTCCGTTCCGCATGTAACGTTATGCTAAAAGAGTTAACTCTTTTAGTGCTACGATATTGAATACGTAGACTTCGTCTTTCTCCTGTGAAAAGACTAAACAGCGACGTGTATCAGACGTAGACTTTAAGGTTTTTGGCAAACCCTCAGCCTTCAACGGATTTGGCGTGCCTTTACCGATTACCGTTTGAATCGGGCTTGCATGCGGATTTTTTAAGTCCGTTCCGCACGTGACGTTGTGATAAAGGAATGAACTCCCTTAGACTTGATGCTACGATATTGAATACGTAGACTTCGCCATTGTTACGGGAATAGGCTACCCGGCAACGTGTGTTAGACGCTGACGTATCCCTACTTAGGTTTCAGGATAAAATTCCCCAGACTTGAATTCTGGTGTCTTCTTCAATCAGAGAAAGACTAAACCGGCAACGCATGTTAGGCGTTGACTTATCCCTACTTAGGATTCATGATAAAATTCCCCAAGTTTAGACCTTGGTGTCTTCTTCAATCGGTGAAAGACTAAATCGGCGACGCGTGTTAGGCGTAGACTTATCTCTATTTAGGAGTTGAGATAAAATTCCCCAAGTTTAGACCTTGGTGTTTTTTTCAATTGGTGAAAGACTAAACCGGCGACGCGTGTTAGGCGTAGACTTATCTCTATTTAGGAGTTGAGATAAAATTCCCCAAGTTTAGACCTTGGTGTCTTTTTCAATCGGTGAAAGACTAAACCGACGACGCGTGTTAGGCGTAGACTTATCTCTATTTAGGAGTTGAGATAAAATTCCCCAAGTTTAGACCTTGGTGTCTTTTTCAATCGGTGAAAGACTAAACCGGTAACGCGTGTTAGGCGTAGACTTATCTCTGTTTAGGAGTTGAGATAAAATTCCCCGTGCACAAAGTGCCCGGATTGGAAGTTAAAAATTATGTCTTTTCGAAGAACAAAGACAGACTGGAAAATGGGAGAGGAAGAATTTTATATTCTATCTCCCGGTACTGAAGAGGAAGAATTTTATATTCTATCTACAGTAGGAAAGGAGACTCGAGGTGGGATCTCCACCCCCAGAATCCGGAAAGGTGAAACTAAGAGTGGGATCTCCACTCCGAGAATCGAAAAGATTCAGATAACCCTAACTGTTGGAAGGTTTGATTACCGAACTAAAGATGAATTTCTCGTTTATCGAGAGTGAATTATAGTTTTGACCCTAACTGTAGGAATGTTTGATCACTCGATTTGAAAGTGGACCTTTCGTTCATTAGAGGAATCGAGAGGGGATTTTGACTGTGGTCCTAACTGTAAGAATGTTTGACCAATTAGGAGGTTTGAGACGATCCTAACTGTAGGAAGGTTTGATCGCTCGATTTGTGGACCTCTCGTTCATTGGGGGAATCGAGAGGGGGTTGTGGTTTTGGTCCTAACTTTTTTACAGGTTGACCAATTCCCAAGATTTATTATATCCGGACTCTAACTATGAAAGTGTTGAGTGCACGAACATAGCGTAAGTTTGATTGGATTAAACTTGATCGAATTTGGTGGTCCCACCATCAATTAGTCTGATCGGTGAGAGATTTAGTGTTCATCACTTTGTTCATATCGATCGGGTTATCCCTAAGAATATTAACATTCTTTTGGGAACTTCCCGTTACACGAATTATCCACCCCCAGCTTTCTCTGCGGAACTGGTTCGGACATTATTCTCAGTTACCTGACCGGGTTATCCTTAAGAATATTAGCGTAATACTCTCCAGGAACTTCCCATCAAAAGTGGGAAACAGTTTAGACTCATATACCTATTGGAGTATGCAGGGAGCAGTTTAACCTCTTGCACCTGTTGGAGGATTGAGAAGCAGTTTATACTCATATACTCTTCGGAGTGTTCATTCGGTTTAATTGAGCGATATAACGCCGGCTTCAACCAAGGTCTGGATGCTATTCTTAAGAGCGAAACAAGCCTTGGTAGGATGAAGGATCCTCCTGTGGTACGCACAGTACTTCGGATCCACAGTATTATCAGCTTCCTCCTGATCTGGCATAAGTGGTAGCTTAATCTTGTTATTTTCAAGGAGAGACTCGAAAATAGCCGGAACATCTTCGTCCTTGAAGGAGTACTCTTTTTGGAGTCTCGGATCCGAAATATTTTGCTGCCTTTGGGGTTGTTGCGATGTCTGATTAACGTCTACAACTGCTGCATGTGCCTTTCCTTTATCACGGGAGGCAAAGTTTGAGTTCGGAAGATTCGCCGTCGGTTGGCTCCTCTCGGCTTTCTTCCTTCGGAGGAAGCGTTCGGCCCGCTCTCCGCGCGTCTTCAACTCTTTCCAAGTGTTGGACGATGCGACTCTCATAACTTCTAATATCTCTATAGATAGGTTGTTATGACATGTTTGGAGGATGAAGTCCTCCGTGATCGGATCTCGGCAGTTCATTGCTTTATTCCGAAAGCGCTTGACGAAGTCGTCGACTGTCTCGTCATCTTCTTGTTTCTCATCGAAAAGTGTCCTAATGGATACCTCATCGTCGTCATCAAAGAAGTTACCAAGGAATGAGTTCTCCATATCGTCCCAGTTGTTAATACTTCCGGGCTTGAGATGGCGGTACCAATCGAAGGCCGGCCCGTGAAGGGTGCCAACGAATGACCGAACCATCAAGGCTTCATTGCCGGAGATCATACCCAAGTGGGACTTGAAGTAGATCAGATGTTGAGTGGGTGAACCCTTTCCGTCAAACGGCGTGAAGTTAATCAAGTTGAACTTCGCCGGGTATGCTATTGAGTCCCACTCTCTTGGATATGGACATGGAATGCCAGTCCTCTTTACCTCTCGATCAGACATTAGAGCATTGATTTTGCTCTCGAGATCTTTCATTTTCTCATCCTCACTCATGTCGGACCTCGGACGATTTGAAAGAGGAATAACACGGCCACCCCCGACATTGTCATCTTTGGTGGAACCACCCCCAGCGTTGTTATCTTTAGTGGAGTCACCCCTAGTATTTTGGTCAACGAGAGGGTTATCAGGATTGAGACGTTCATCTACATCTGAATCGCTATTTGCTTGGTTAGCAGTGTTGCGATGACTGGATTCACCAATTTGATTCGACAAAGCTCGGATTTGTTGGTCATGTTCTTCCCTCATCCGTAGCATAGCCATTTCCATTTCGATCTTGAATGCCTCTTTCTGTTTGGCCAAGGCATCCTCAACCATTTTGGCTACCTGCTCGGTGTTGATCATGAACACTTCGTGAGATTGTCCCGGACTGGATACCGTATTATCAGAAGCGATTAGAGTTAGCATCTGATACTTCATCATCCGAGGATAACCCTCTCTGCATTCTTTGGTAGTCCCTGCGTCTAGTGGTCCCTGATCGCAACCGGGTTAGACGATGCGATACAAGCGGGTCAGAGCTAGAAGGTCGAATTGATTTTCCCTTATCAACCATATTGATGGTAACCTCTGGGGGTTCGTCACCTTGAACGACCGATCGTTTCTTACGGAGGCGCTTTAGATTAGGCTTATCCTTTCCGTTGGAGATCCTCTCAAATAGCGAGACCCTCTACGGAGCGGTCTTGGGGCAGCTACATGCTGATAATACTGCCCTGATAAGTTCGACGCACGGGCAGTGAGATTTTGTTTCTCGGGTATATCTCTTCCGAGACTTGTTCATACCCCCAGTCCGATAGTACAACTCATCGATCAGATGACCGGAGCAGCCTATCGTGTGTTGACATGACTCCCCTGTTTGCGTCGAAAATTAATGTATTCATTGCGGTATTCATTACAACTTCGATCGTTACAATGAAAACA
>NC_033797.1:60288975-60318151 GCF_001876935.1 Asparagus officinalis
GACGGTGATGAATCGTCAGACGAAAGTTGTAACTGGCAGCTTGCTGATGAAATAATAAATCATGATTTAAAGTACTCGCATTGTCTTGATGATGCAATGCAGGAATTATATGATGACCCTAATCTACATATGCCGCTTCGTTCGTCTTGTACGACGACGAAACACCTCCAAGATTCATGCGGAACAACTGTGATCCTACCCGCAAAGACAGGGGGTGAAAAAGAGATAGTCTTTGGAAAAGGGGAACCATCCCCTACTCCAGATCATTTCTTAGACAGTAATTCGGATGAAGAAAAACCCGGGCGACACTTCTCCCGGTATAGTTCTCAAGCGAATGATTATATGACGAGCCAAGGCTATGACCTTTCGCTTGGTGAAGGCCTTTATTTTGGTCAAGGTATTAGGGTTCCACCCCGTCCTGCCTATGTACCAAAAGGAAAACCAGATAATTATTACAGTCGTAATAGGGGTCTGGGTTATGCTTCATCATCCGATGACGATTATGGCCAACAGATCATTAACCAATTAATAGACAGGAGTGGTAATGTCGAACATGGCGACGGTTGACCCTTCCACAACAGAAGAAGACGATCAGTTACCTGTTTGGGAAGATCCATGGATGCATTACATGAATATCCAATACGGTGATCGATTTGAGCAAAGAGAACCTCCTACCGAGGATAAAGTAGTTCAAGTTAATATGGGTGACGAAAATAATCCGAAGCCTATATTTATCAGCGGTGATCTTCCACCAGATGAAAAAGAGGAATTAATTGCCCTCGTTAAAGAGTATATCGACGTTTTCGCATGGAACTACGAAGATATGCCAGGACTCGACCCAAATGTAGCAATGCATACCCTTAACATAAAATCGGATGCTAAACCTGTCAAGCAACAACAAAGACGGTTTCGTCCGCAAATTATGGAGGCAATAGAAGCTGAAGTTAAGAAGCTAATTGACTCGGGTTTTGTCAGAGAGGAACAACATCCTGAATGGTTGGCCAATATCGTTCCAGTCCTCAAAAAGAACGGAAAAATCAGAATCTGTATTGACTTCAGAGATCTGAATACAGCATGCCCCAAGGATGATTTTCCCCTACCGATTACGGACGTCATTATCGACAACACATGCGGGTTTGAAAGAATGTCGTTCATGGATGGATTTTCTGGGTATAATCAAATCAAGATGCATCCGGATGATGAAAAGCATACAGCTTTCAGAACACCTCTTGGCGTCTTTTGTTATACCGTTATGCCTTTCGGTTTAAAGAATGCCGGTGCTACATATCAACGAGCAATGACGAAAATATTTCAAGAGCATCTCCGGAAGACCGTCGAATGCTACGTTGATGATCTGGTCGTTAAGAGTCGTGATAAAAACGACCACATTAACGATCTGAAGACAATGTTCGAACTTATGAGAACTCATCAGTTAAAGATGAACCCGACTAAATCCTTCCTTGGAATGTCGAGCGGTAAATTCCTTGGGTTCGTCGTCACCACAAAAGGTATTCATATTGATCCTGATAAGGTGAAGGCGATAAACGAACTGCAGCCTCCAAGAAATCTTAAAGAACTCAGAGGATTGCAAGGTCGATTAGCATATATCCGTCGGTTTATATCGAACTTGTCCGGAAAATGTCAACCGTTTTCCAAACTCGCAAAGAAAGGCGTGTCGTTCATTTGGGATGAAGCATGTCAGAAGGCATTCGAAGATATCAAGAAATATCTAGCGAATCCACCTATTCTCGTTGCACCGAAATCGGGCAAGCCGTTTTTGATTTATGTCAAAGCGACGAGCCATTCGTTAAGTGCCTTACTTGCACAAGACGACGATAACGGTCACGAGCAAGCTGTGTATTATCTGAGTCGTACATTGGTAGGAGCTGAGTCTCGTTATCCGATGATTGAGAAGGAATGCCTCGCTTTGGTATTCGCGATTCAGAAAATGCGACATTATTTAGTCGGACAGACGATTTATGTCATTTCCAACATAAATCCCGTCCGAGTGTTCATGACCCAACCGGCTTCCATGAATTGGCGTTTGGCCAGATGGGCTTTACTCTTATCGCAATATGACTTGTACTTCAAACAGCAGAAATCTGTTAAAGGACGAGCTATTTGCGACCTTCTGGCAGAAAACCCTACGAAGGATGTAGTCGAATTGTACGACGACCTGCCAGATGAAACTCACGAAGTTAATACCACCTCACATCAACAAGTGTGGCAATTGTACTTCGATGGGGCTTCCCGATCAACCAACGTGGCAAGTGCACCCGGATGTTCTAAAATCTCCTCAGGAGTGGGGGTCGTTTTAGTTTCCCCGGAAAAGCACGTCTTGCCTAGAGCATATTCACTGACTGAACCATGCTCTAATAACGTGGCTGAATACAATGCATTAATAATCGGACTTAATTTCGCCAAAGAGCTGGGGGTCGAATACCTTGAAGCTTTTGGAGATTCTCAACTGGTGGTTAATCAAATACGAGGAGAGTATGAAGTCAGAAATCGAGACCTGATTCCATACCACCAGGTGGCCATCGAAATAGCAAGCTCGTTTGAAGAATTTTTCATCGAGTACGTTCCGCGTCTCCAAAATACATACGCGGATGCATTGGCAGCATTGTCAGTATCCTTGGCTCAACCTCCCGAAACAGAGCAATTAATTACAGTGAGGACTCATCAGCTTATTGTTCCAATCTACGATTCGAATGCTAAAGAGGTATACTCAACTGGAGTTGAACCCGAAGTTCGAGATTGGCGTTTTCCTATTATTGACTACGTCTTACATGGTATATTACCTGAAGATGTAAGAGAAAGGGAATCGATTCGGCGAAGAGCGCCGAGATTTTATTACAATGCCACATCGCAAACGTTGTATCGACGAGCTTATGATGGTCTTTTACTTCGTTGTCTATCCAGTAAAGAAGCGGAACAAGCACTCAAAGAGGCACATAATGGGATATGCGGTGCACATCAGCCCGGTCCTAAACTCTGCGACCGACTTAGGAGAATCGGATATTATTGGCCAACTATGGTGAAAGACGCAGTCGATTACGCACGACAATGTGTAGTGTGTCAATTGCATGCAAATTATATGCACATACCCCCTGAATATCTGCATCCTTCGGCGACATCGTGGCCGTTTGAAACTTGGGGAATGGATATAGTAGGTCCTATTTTTCCACCTTCGGTTAAAGGGGACCGTTTCATTCTGGCAATCACCGATTATTTCTCGAAATGGGCAGAAGCAGTTCCACTTAGAGAAGTAAAGACGACCAATGTCATCAAATTTATCAAACACCATATCATATATCGGTACGGTGTGCCAAGGCGAATAGTGCACGACAACGGTCCTCAGTTCGTGAGCAACGCATTCATCAAGTTCTGCGGTAAATTCGGGATTAAAGACGTTTCGTCGACTGCTTATAATCCTACAGCTAACGGATTGGCCGAAGCTTTTAACAAGACTATCATCAAAATCCTGGCAAAATTGGTGAAAACCAATAAGCGAGATTGGGATGACAAACTCGGCGAAGCTCTCTGGGCTTATCGTACGACCGTCCGCACGCCTACCGGAGCCACCCCGTATGCTTTAACGTATGGGTGTGAAGCCGTTCTTCCATTGGAAGTGCAGATTCCTTCTCTCCGTATCGCTCTCGTAACGGGAATGACGACGGAAGAACATCATCAGAAACGTCTCGAGGAATTAGAGATGTTAGATGAGAAACGCTTGGAAGCTCAACAACAAATCGAGTTTTATCAAGCTAGAATTTCTCGGGCTTTCGATAAAAAGGTCCGACGACGAAGCTTTAAAGAAGGAGATCTAGTTCTCGCCGTTCGAAGACCTATGATTCTCACTTCTAAGAAGAAAGGCAAATTTGAACCTAAATGGGAAGGACCGTTTGTGATAGAAACAGTCTATTCGAACGGTGCATATCGCCTGGTTACCCAAGATGGCAACAAATTGATGATGCCAATAAATGGGAAGTTCCTGAAAAAATATTATCCGTAATATATTCAGGATAACCTGTGTAAAGCGGGAAGTTCCTAGAGAATCCTATATAGGATATTTCAGGATAACCCGAGATCAGTTCACTATTTTAAATGAGAAGCTGGTCATTTGAATAATTCATTGTTCTTTTACAACTTTTGTTGAGATGAGATTTAATGATAGTTAATCTTTCCTCAGCAAAACCTTGTAATATAATCATGGAAGATGAGATTTGATGATTTGTAATCTCACGCTATGAAACCCCCATCGGTCGGATTGATCAACGATCATCAGTATGTATCAGTCGACAGATTATTTCGTGTCAAATTCTTATGTTTAAAATCAAAATTTCCCACCGATTAGTTTGTGCAAATCAACAAACTCATTGTTATTTGCACCCTACTCCTATTCCTCACTTGGTCAAACCTTTAAACAGTTAGGACCAAAGCCAAAATCCCCTCTCGATTCGTTCCATGAACGAGAGGTCCACAAATTGAGCGATCAAACCTTCCTACAGTTAGGATCGTCTCAAAATTCCCACTTGGTCAAACCTTACTACAGTTAGGACCACAACCAAAATCTCCTTTCGATTCATTTTTGCGAACGAAAGGTTTACTTTTGAATTGAGTAATCAAACCTTATGACAGTTAGGGTTATTCAAACCAACCTATTTTCTCTAAGTGGAGATTCCACTGTGAGTTTCCTTTTCATCAGGAGATAGAATATAAAATTCTCCCTCTCCGATTCTGGGTTTATCTCTACCAACAAACAAGAGACCAGGAGATAGAATATAAAATTCTTCCTCTCCGATTCTGGGTTCATCTCTACCAACAAACAAGAGACCAGGAGATAGAATATAAAATTCTTCCTCTCCGAGTATGGGTTTATCTCTACCAACAAACAAGAGATTGAGAAATGGAATATACAATTCTTTTTCTCTCCGATTTTGGGTTCGTTGTCCTATATAGGAAATGCAACCTATTCACACTTTGAAATCCATGTTGTTCACACATGGGGGATGTTATCTCTATCCCTTATTAGAGATAAGCCTACATCTAACACATGTAGCCTACATATTCAACAGTGTAGTTCAAAGTCTAAAAGAGTTTAATTCTTTTAGCGCAACGTTATATGTGAAACGGACTTAGATAATTCACATACTAGCCCGATTCAAACGGTAATCGGTAAAGGTATATCAAATCCGTTGATGGCTGAGGATTTGCCAAAAATCCTATAAGTATTATGGTTATTTATTCTAAATAAGAATGAGTAATCATAATAAAAAACCTCAATGAGCAAAAAGATTCAATATAATGAGCAAAAAGGTTCACTATATTGACCAAGAATTTTCAAACAAAGCTACAAACAAAAATATAATGTTCTCCGATTACAAGAGTTTATATTGACTAATTTGATTTTCAAGTTTTGACAGCTCTAACGCATAAGTCTGTTCAAGCTCAGCCGTCAATTTAATTTTGAAAGCTTCTTCATCAACACTTTGAAGCGCGGCGACCTCTTGTTCCTTTTCAGCAATTATTTTATCTTGAAAGTTCAGTTGCTGTAACAGGTCTTCCTCAACATGAATTTCCTGCGTCAACTCAGACTCCAAGACATCAAGAGCATCCTTGGCCATTGCAAGTTCCTCCTCTAAGCGAGCTATTTCCGCTCGACTCGATTTTATATCTCGGCGTAGGTTGACCTTGGCTTGTGTCCTTTTGCCAATATTCACCCTAAGCTGATGACTGTGGGCTCTTAACTGTTGGAGTTCGGAGTTGGCAGATTCTTGAGAATCACGCCACGCTTGCAGCCTGGATTCCATATGAGAAGCGATGTAAAAAGGTACGCCTTTGGTGCGAAGAGTTTGCAGAAGTTCAATATGTTGCCTCAAATCAACCAAATAAGCGGTGACTGAATCGGCTAAGTCGTTATACCCTTCCTCTCTGAACCCTGATATAAAACGCTCAAAAGATTTTTTATAATTCTCAAAATACGATCTTTTGAAGAGAATGCGATCGACCATAGAGTTCAAAAAGGAGATGAAGCCTTGGAGATTAGAGCAGATAACAGACTTGTCCGGATCGTCATCAACCAATAACGCTTGGATTTGAGTTGATAATGATGAAGGAACTGCGAGAAAGTCAAATAAGTCAGTACAGTATATATATATGCATACAAGACAACAAACTAAAGCATACCAAATTCGACGGAAGAACCTTCAGCATGACTTGGTTCGCTCAAGGATGATAATCTGGATTCCTGAACAGTCAAGATTGGTTCAGGAATGGTAGCTGTTGATGCACCCGCTACATCAGGGACTTTTTCAACTAAAGTCTCAGAGGACGGCGGGTCCAAACTAAGAGACTCTTTAAGAGGAGATTCTACAAACAGGAGGATTACAATGAGCATAATGATAATCCGAGCTTGAAACAAACGATAAATGAAACTCACCAATTCTAGTCACAACATCGGCCGATGTACCAACTTCTTCAGTTGGTCTCGCTTTTGTTGCAACTGGACTAATCTGGGGAGTGACAGTGACTTCTATCATCATGGGGTCCATAGGAGTAGAAGGTTGAGGTTCAAGAACTGATGATTGCAAATCAACCTCAGTTCCTGCCCATGGCACGAGTTCACTACCCTCCGGTTGTTCAGATGTTTCGGTGATGATAGTAGTATCAGTTCCAGTAACTGGTCCTATAATTCAAATACTTATATGGTTAATCAAGTTAAAATATATATGTATGCATATATGGAGTTTACAGAATAAAGGTCTTACTTTCAGAAGGACCTGCTTCTGTTGAACCGACTCCAACACTGGATTCCGTGGCTGCACCAGGAGTTTTCCCCGATAATAAGTCGGAGATATACTCATGGTCGCCTTCAGAGAGATTGAAATCGAGGTGATGTTCATTGAATTCCTCGACCTCTGTTGTATGCGTGGTCTCTCCTCCAACAGATTCGTGCATTGTGACATCTACAAAATGTGTTGAGTCGTAAATGACACATAAATTTAGACGAATTTGCTCAAAAAGACAATTAATTTTACCTTCGTTGGTCGGGGCTGATTCGAGAGCTCCACTACTGGTACCTGCTTCTTTTAATTTGACTAAAAGGAGAGAAAGCGCACAGGTCATTAGAGGAGGCACACGGTCCGACTCATTCATTTCTCGGATTTCTCTTCCGAGAGGAGAAAGATCAGTACCTGTGTCCGCAGCTGATGGATCAACGTCAGGAGTGGGTGGAACATCAGCCGATCCTTCCTTCAGAGCATCATGCATTTGTTGGACGAAGCTTGTTTCCTCAATTTCCATACCTCCGGGAGAAGCAGCATCAGCTGGCAATTCTCCTTCCTCTCGACTCCCTGCAGAAGTTGAACATGAAATAAGTTTGAACATCAAAAAAGTGTAAAAGCTATAAAAACAAATCGCTACCTTGTTCATCAGAAGAAACACTACGACCGGATGTCTCTTCTACAGCAGGAAGATGAACGCGCGGTTTAGAAACAGCTTTCTTCTGTTTCTTCAGAGGGCGTGCACCAGAACCTTCATGACGATGTTTGGTGCGTAACTCAGCTCGGGGAGAAACTTGAGTTTGAGCTTGAGTAGAAGTTCGAGATATTTGCCGACGAATGAGAGGCACCATATCCTCTTCATCCTCTTCGTCGCAACTAAGAACTTCTACCGTCATCCGGTTAGGATGTTCCATGACGACTCTTTCCTTACGTTTCTTTGGAGCAGCTTGTGGTTGGGTCGGAGCGACAGAAGGCCTTACAAGTCCTCTATCAAAGAATGAATCGGGAAGGCCAGATACTTCCTCAGAACTTGATTCATTCTCGTCTTCCCCTTCTGAAGTTTCGGTTGCTTCACTATCAAACTCCTCTTCACTATCAACTGGGAGAGCCGGTTCCTTTCCTTTCCTTGATGATTCAGCAGCCTCTTTTCCTCGAGGCGACATCACAGCTTCACGAGGCGGTTCTGTTGCTTGTCGTGGAGCTATTTCCTCCTCTGAGTCTGATATCCTCCTACGTCGAGTGGCAATATTGGTGGCTATCAGCCATTTGCAAAAGAGGAAAGTCATCCGTAGAGGCGGCGTCTCTAAGGGGAGATCAAATTCAACATTGGTGCAGCCGGCAATGCTCCAAAACCAAGCTCTCGCCCCGTCGATAAGTCCACCTCGAAAGCTGAGGTGACGATTCGGGTTGCCGATGTATATCTGATCATACCCGAACTGACGGGCGAATCGACATGGAAGATAGGGTTCGATGTGGCAAACATCCCTTATCCTGAACAACAGATATCCGGGACGAATGTTCATCAACCATCTGAAGCACCCGACATCCAAGATGGTGCGATTCTGCCTCGGGTCTTCAGCATCTACTAAAGTAGTATTGTAGGTACCGGAGAATTGAGGGAAGCAGGGGAAGAATTCCCAACACTTGTGAATTTTAAACTGCCTCGTTATGTCGGGTTCTCGATGCCTGATCCATTTGCAATTCTCGAGACTCTGCAACAAAGGAATGCTAGAATTTGCCGTCTCAGGAGCTTCCCTGGTCCATTTGCAATTCTTGAGATTCTGCAACAGAGGGATGCTAGAATTTGCCGTCTCAGGAGCTTCCATTAAATCTGGTCGATGAAGTACTAACCAGGTCATCAGATAAGTATAAGGTAGCTCCAGCTTCGGAACGGACAGACTGGCAGAGGGTTTCTTTTTCTCCTGAGTAAACACGGAGATTAATTGCCGTAATCCACTATGAATATCGGCCACCATAGCGGGAAGCAAAGATAATTTGCGACCTGTAGCCAGCTGGACGGCCGGATACAACACTTCCATTGGCATCGCATCTGCGGATTGATGGGGATAAGAGCGGAATTTAGTGCCGTGTAAAAATCCATCTTCTGAGCGCGAGGTATAAGATTGCGCGTTGGTTTTCCCTAACAGGCGATTGATTTCATCAGTACTCAAAGGAGACAATCCGCACACATTTGCTGAACGAGCATCCAAATTCTTGAAGAGATAATCGGCGAATTGTTTCAAGCTGACCTGAGGAAATTTCTTTCTAGCTTTGGGCTCCATCTCGGCCATGGCTATATGATAATGGCAAGTCAATTCCCATAAAGTATCATGAGTCACAGTTGAGCTATCTTTCATCTTGTTCAGCTGATTGCTAGTTGGAAAGAACTCTTGATAGGGAACATCGCCCATAGGCAAACCAGACACCTGCATCATTTCATGCAGTGGTAATCCGAGTTCCCCGTTCTTGGTAAAGAATGTATTAGTGTCCGGGTTATAGATCTCGAACAAACAGAGGAAATGACCTACACTACTCTGCAGGCCATGCATGGTGGCACGAATCGGGACATCTAACCCTAATTCTGCTAACTCTCGCCCAAAGCGTTTTAACACATATCGGGTCATCCTGGTCCACCACCATTTGTCCCCAGAATAATGGACCCATCCATAGCATCTAAAAGTCTCTTTGGGTAATCTTTTTCCCGCTGCCGCTAACCGGTTCTTCACGGTGTTGGCTTGCACTATCTTCTCATTCTGAGGTATATTATCTTGTCCTAAGATACCCGGATGAAGCCCCCGCACATGAGCTCTTTCACTGGAGCCTGGGTTGGCTTCCTTCCCAATAAAACCACAATGAATACGCTCGTGGTTTTCGGTTAACTTCCAGAACATCTCACGTCCAACCGATAGGTTCCTGAACTTTAATAGTGAATGATCCCGAGGGATAAAAGGAAGATATAAGAATGAGGACCCATTCTGGTGCAACCATTGCGCAGCCTGGCAGAAAGCAATCTTCGGATCTTTCACCGAATCACCAAACAAGAAATCCGGCTTCCTTATGCATTGATTCGAGTCTTGCTCCGAGATCAAGGGCGCATCTGTGATTAATCGTCGTAGAACACGACAACTACCTCGCTGGATTAATTCTCTAGCACTTTCGCTATAGCCAGATTTGAACTGGGGAGATGATTCAATTAACGGGATCCCCTCATAATAAGAGTGGGTCACGCTACTCTAAGAATGGGTCACGCTACTCTGACCCGTAACCGCATCAGCATTAAAGATGGAGGAAGGGAATCGGACTGATAAAAGAGGCATACACATAAATTGTGTAAGTGTCATCCTAAAATTTTAGAGAAAAGCGGTATATCTCATTCTATAAGATATAGTCGTTATCTCATAACAGGTGTGACGATTTTCTATCCACCATATGTATAAAGGAGGTATGCGGGCATTATAACGGCATACCAAAACCTTTCAATACATATGGGATGATGTAAAATCGCCCCTGTGTATTATGAAGTGTGTTTTGTCAAAGCAAAACAAACACTTTTAAGCGTCGATCCCCTCAAAGGAGGATACCGGCTCTTCTCGAAGGTACCTCAAAGGATACAAACGAGGATCTGCAAGCAAATATAGGAACATACATATGGAATTGACGAAATACAGTATTTGAATTCGTGAAAAGGTGAAAGAAATATACCTCCACGTGAGGGTGCAGCAGGGGCAGCCTCCTCAGGGCTCTGAACAGTCGGTCGGATTCCCTTCCCTCGAGCTCTACGTGGCGACATGATGAGTATGTGATCTACATTGAAATCCAAGAGGAAGGTTAAGATTTTGAACATGAAATCGACAAAAAAATAGGACAAATACAACTGAAATGCTGCATGCACAGTCACAGGTTGCCAAAAGTCAAGATTTTGAAGAAAAGAGGGGAAACAGACCTTTCAAATCCAAATGAAATCTCTTCAAATCGAAGCACCACCAAAGTCAGAAACGAAGAGAAGAAGAAGAGGTGAAGAACTGGTCGAAAATCGCTCGAAAATCGCTCAAAAAATCGCCAAAATCCGACGTGAAAAAACCCTAAAACCCTAAGTCCCGACTTTTATAGCCTCTGCCTCGCTGAGCGAGACAGAAAACTCTGTCTCGCCGAGCGAGACAGAAAACTCTGTCTCGCTGAGCGAGACAGAAAACACTGTCTCGCTGAGCGAGACAGAAAATACTGTCTCGCCCAGTGAGACAGCAAACTCTTCTGTTTCACTCCATGAAACAGTAGATATTATCTGGGGAGACAGTAAATACTGTCTCGCCTTGCGATACAGTAAGTACTGGAGAGCTGTCTCACGCCGCGAGACAGCAAGCACTGTTTCCCACAGTCAATAGGAAGTTTCTGGAGAATATTAATTTGAATATTCTTAAGGATAACCTGAGGAATTCTCAATGGATATACCAATTCAGTGGTAAAAGCTGAATTCACAAGAGCAAGTATCAACTTCAATTCAAGATCTCGACAACGGTCAAGCGATAAACGCGACGCCGGGAGAACGTTAGCTATTCTACGAAGAACTGGATAGACTAACAGCAGAAGAGGTTAAACATTGAAGCCATTTACAAGTCCTTTCATACGATCTATTCAGCCAAGCATTGAAGGGATCGTAAGTAAAATCTATCTTATCCAAAGTATCCCATGCTCCTCTATAAAAGAATGAGTCTGGAATACTTTGGAGGGGGTATCTGTAGGCGTCAAAAAATGCTAATAGATATCCCAAGCATAGAGAAGATCACTCAAAAATTCACAAGAAAGGATTTCATACTGTTTTGGAAAAATCAAAACAAGTATGAACTGTCTCGCCAGCGAGACAGGCTTTGCTGTCTCGCCAGCGAGACAGGCTTTGCTGTCTCGCCAGCGAGACAGTATTTGCTGTCTCGCCAGCGAGACAGTCTTTGCTGTCTCGCCAGCGAGACAATGTTGAAATAGTCAAAACTACATTTGTAACTGCCCTACACGTGTCCATTAACTGCCAAGGGACGTGGGAAACATCATGGGCGAAAATCACGTGGATAACTGCCAAAATAACGGAGTTTGAAACGTGGAAGAACAGTTACAGCGAGAAACTGCCATTTCCGAGACAGCATTTACTGTCTCGCTGAGCGAGACAGCAAATTTACTGTCTCGCGGGTCGAGACAGCAAACGCTGTCTCGCCCAGCGAGACAGTAAACACTGTCTCGCCGTACTGACTTCTTCGATTGTTAAGTTTTTGCAGTTACTGACCCTTGAGGCTATAAATACCCCCCTAGGATCATTTCTGACGAGGATCGAGCATTTGTTAGAGCATTCCAGAGCAGAGAGAGCAGAGATTTGAGTTCTTTTCTTGCAACGCCTTGAAATTAAGCTTCGACTTGATTTTAAGAAGAACGACTATCTTACTTCGATAAGATATCGTTTCAATTTCTACTTCGATAACGAAGTTAGAATCATAAGCCCCCTCTTCACGATCTGTGAATCGGCGGTCCACGAACCAAAGCGTTCCCGGCACAGGCAAAGTCCCACGAAAACGAGAATTGATAGACGATTTTCGTGTTTGTTTCTCAAGAGTTGTAATTTTTGTTTTGTTGTGTAGAAAAAGTCTTATAAAAAGATTATTCTTTCGAATTTGTTGTAATCGAACAAAGTTATAATGAATTCCACAGCAGCGACTTTTGAACCAAACAAGCTGGCGACCACAGTGGGAGCCAGCGGCCTCGCTGCCGAGGCCGCGGTGTCGCAACCGATCAAGATCATCATCAATGAAGAGATCGAATACGAATTCGATCAGGCGAAGTTTGAGGAGTATTTATCATCCTCATCCGCGAAATCTTCCTCGTCTCGCAAATATAGGAAGATTTCGAAAAATTTCAAGTCTGCAATTCCAACGGAGGCCGCAGACAAAGATTCTGGCTCGATCGTTGTTAAGGAATCTCCTTGCAACGTCCCTGCTCAAAACGACTCTACACCAGTTACGGAGTCGTTGATCAATAGCTCACCGGTGCTGACGAAAAGAGCTCGTCAGAGACAGCGTCAGCGCCGTGCTCGACAATTGGCTAAGGCCATGCAACAAACCGACGGGGTCCATTACTATGCGGACCTAAAGTCGAGAAAACAGAAAATGACCCAGTTGCCTCAATGGCAAGATAATCATATTTCTGCAAAGCTTACGACGGAGGAATGGACTCTCGTCAAAAGGGCCCGTTCAACCCTTAAAGAACGGATACAAAGGCGTAAGGCGAAGGCTGCCCACGCTCGCGCTCTTCGTCAACGAGCGCAAGAAACCAAGAAAGAGGCGGTGACTGAAAGGCCACCGAAGAATCGTAAAGTCTGGATGCCAAAGACGCCACAAGCATCTGTTCCGGGCCCGTCTACTGCAACACCAGTAGAACCCTGGGTTAGCCCAGATTTGTCCAAGTTCAAGATAACAATGGCAGATCGCCTTGGTCCTTCAGTTGATGATCGAGGCAAAGCCCCAGTCAAGGAACAACCATGTCCGGCAAATAAACCATTAATGGTTTCATATGCAGGGGGTCGTAAACACCCTCCTGTCAGAACTGCACAAGTCCAAAACGAGAGAATACCAGTTCACTCTCGTTTAGGACCTCTGAAAACTCCACACCCGCAAGGGGGTGGATTTAAACATTCAACTTTGGATCGCTCAGAGGCGACGACCAGTCGTCCTGTGCATGTTAACAAAGTTCAAAAGCGAAAGATAGGTTGCTCGAATCACAATAATGATGAGCTGTACTATCAGAAAGATAACTCAAGAAAGAGAGTTGTCAGAGAAAATGAGTCTCATTGCGCTTGCGAGAGACTCATTAAAGCAGTGTTGACAGAATGCGGATGCTCTAAGAATAATTCAACAAGAGTCTCCGTATTTCAAAGATTGTCCAATGAAGCGTCAAGACCCAAAACAAGACGTTTCAACAAAACGAAATCTGTAATCCGACAAGATGAGCTTCCTGAGGTCACTATCAACATGACCAATAAAGGAAAGCAAAAGTCAGTTAACTA
Organism: Asparagus officinalis; assembly: GCF_001876935.1. Classification (NCBI taxonomy): domain Eukaryota; kingdom Viridiplantae; phylum Streptophyta; class Magnoliopsida; order Asparagales; family Asparagaceae; genus Asparagus; species Asparagus officinalis. Next base: position 60,302,803 of record NC_033797.1, read on the forward strand.
CGACCCTGATTTCTCTCCGGGAGGGAGAGTTGAGCGGGGTCTTTCTCAAAGGATGGCGCGGTTACAAAGAAGAGCCAACTTACGTCGAGATTACAGGAGAATGCACGAGGGTTTATCTTCAGATGAAGAATTGTCGGATACTTGTTCCGCTATTGCATCGGACGATACTGCATCCAGTGTTGGACGAGCCAGAGAATCATTCGCGATCACGCCGGATCAACTAGCTCAAATGCTGCAAGAAGCGTTGGCTAAACAACGCGAAGAAATTAGAGCTGAGTTCAAAACCGAAATGGAGTTGACTATGCAGCAGATGCGAGATTTGCAGGTGCAGCAACACCAACCGGAGTCGAGCCAGAAGGCGGAATCCAGCCGGCGTAATGAAGAGGATGAGACAATATTTGAAGATCCTCCTCCAGATAAAGACAACTCCGGAAGCGATCCGACCAAGTCAGCCACTCAACCTCCACAGATCTATTTGAAGAAAAGCGAGGAAGAGGACAAGAAGATGCACGATCTTGAGAGCAAAGTCAACGCTTTGATGACGGCTCAAGAAGTGAAGAAAACGGGCATCCCATACCCGTACCCGAGGGAGTGGGACCTGATTCATCAATCGCCCTTCAAAAATGGAGGCCTTTGACTCATATTTATAGGCCTCGAATGCGGTTATTTGGATGAGAACAAGTGATTTGGCTCTATCTTCAGTTGACAACAGCCTAACCACGTTTGTAGATGATATCAAGTCAGTTGGGAACCTCTGGAACCAACAAATCTCGAGAAAAATCATCAAAAACCAAACCCGATCGAAACAGCGTGCGCAGGACAAGTCTGACCCGCGCTTGCGCGGGTCGGATGGAACCGACCCGCGCCGCCGCGGGTCGGTTGTGTCCGACCCGCGCCGGCGCGGGTCGGTTGATTCCGACCCGCGCCCTGCGCCGGCGCGGGTCGGTTGATTCCGACCCGCGCTGGCGCGGGTCGGATCATTCCGACCCGTGCTTGCGCGGGTCGGATCATTCCGACCCGCATGGGCGCGGGTCGGTTTGATCCGTCCTGCACGGCGCGCTGAGTTTCGCTGATTTCTTGTGTTTTACGACTTTTCCGATCTTCCGGGACTTGTAGTTTCTCCTGTTTTACTCATCCGTCGTGTTGACTTGTATGCTCTACGCGAGTTGATTAATGTACGTTGATTGACGCCATCGTGAACTGATTGACGCGCGCACTGATTGACATGCACGAGCTGAATGATGCGTGCGTGTTAACTGACTGTTGGGCGCGTTTGTACGCTTTGAGTTGATTAACGCGTGCGGTCCACTTGGCGTTTTCCATTGTGGTGGTTCGTTGTCGTGTCATCAACAGTTTGCCGATTCGCTTCATGCGCTTGTCGGCGTTGGATAATCCTCTTTGATTCGGATAACGACGTTCATCACCTTCTCTTTGTCTTGAGCTGTGTGCGGGCACCCATAGGCATTTTTAGACGCCTACAGATACCCCCTCCAAAGTATTTCAGACTCTTTCTTTTATAGAGGAGTTTGGAATGCTTTGGATAAGATAAGTCATCTCTTCTATTTCGTAGAGCGACCTTTAACTACCTCAATTCTTAACTTCTTCAGCCTTCAATCTATTCATTGTTCCGTCGAATAGATGAAGTTCTTCCGGCGCTGCGTTTATTGTCTGACCGTTGTCGAAATCTTGAACTGAGATTGGTGTGTAAGTTTCTGAACTTAGCTCGTGCCATTGAGTTAACTTTGAACTGAACCTCTCCGTCGGGAATTCACATCTGATTGTAACTAAAATCCTTGGAGTCATCTTTTGCCTTATTTTGGCGAAATTGCTGATGCGTTGACCGATATCGATCTTTACTGTAACGCGTTGACCGGCGTTAACATAGTTTAAGCTCTTAAGGTATTGGAGCGTGGCGGTCCCGAATGTTGGGCTGCAGGACCAACTATTAAAGCTGATTCATCTGCACGTGTGGATCTTATCCTGAAGTTTGTTGGATGTTCAAGTCATGAGACCAACTAATGAAGCTGATACATCAATGACTCGCATTTATAGAATTTTTAGCAAATCCTCAGCCATCAACGGGTTTGATAAGCCTTTACCGACTACCGTTTGAGTCGGGCTAGCATGCGGATTGTTTAAGTCCGTTCCGCATGTAACGTTATGTTAAAAGAGTTAACTCTTTTAGTGCTACGATATTGAATACGTAGACTTCGTCTTTCTCCTGTGAAAAGACTAAACAGCGACGTGTATCAGACGTAGACTTTAAGGTTTTTGGCAAACCCTCAGCCTTCAACGGATTTGGCGTGCCTTTACCGATTACCGTTTGAATCGGGCTTGCATACGGATTGCTTAAGTCCGTTCCGCACGTGACGTTATGCTAAAGGAATGAACTCCCTTAGACTTGATGCTACGATATTGAATACGTAGACTTCGCCATTGTTACGGGAATAGGCTACCCGGCAACGTGTGTTAGACGCTGGCCTATCCCTACTTAGGCTTCGGGATAAAAGTCCCCAGATTGGAATTCTGGTGTCTTCTTCAATCGGTGAAAGACTAAACCGGCAACGCGTGTTAGGCATTGACTTATCCCTACTCAGGATTCGGGATAAAATTCCCCGCGCGTGTGAAGCGCGGATTTTGGCGTTATTAGTAACGGCCTGCCACAATGTTGAATATGTGGGCTTTTGTCCTTTTCATGGCAAAAGACTAACCGGCAATGCGTGTTAGACATAGACTTTAGAATTTTTGGCAAACCCTCAGCCATCAACGGGTTTGACGTGCCTTTACCGATTACCGTTTGAATCGGGCTAGCATGTGAATTATTAAAACCCGTTTCACATGTAACATTATGATAAGAGAATTGCTTCTCTTAGACTTAATGCTATGATTTTGAATACATAGACTTCGCCATTTCTTACGGGAATATGACATCCGGCAACGCGTATTAGGCGTTGACTCATCCCTACTTAGGATTCGGGATGAAAGTCCCCAGAATTGTACTCTGGTGTCTTTTTCAATCGGTGAAAGACTAAACCGGTAACACGTGTTAGGTGTTGACTTATCCCTACTCAGGATTCGGGATAAAATTCCCCATGCATAAAAGGCATGGATTTTTGTTGCTACGATGCTGAATACGTAGACTCGGTCGTTTTTACGGGAACGAACCACCCAGCAACGCGGGGTAAGCGTTGACTTATCCTTACTTAGGCTTCGGGATAAAATGCCCCAGACTGGATTCTGGTGTCTTTTTCAATCGGTGAAAGACTAAACCGGCAATGCGAGTTAGGCGTTGACTTATCCCTACTTAGGCTTCAGGATAAAATACCCCGTGCTTGTGAAGCACGAATTTTAGGAGTTTGAAAAATTGGTGTCTTCTCCTGGGGCAAAGACGAACCCGATGCGGGAGAGGAAGAATTTTATATCCTATCTCCCAAAGCTGAAGAGGAAGAATTTTATATTCTATCTCCAGTTGGAAAGGAAACTCGAGGTGGGATCTCCACCCCCAGAATCCGGAAAGGTAAAACTAGGAGTGAGATCTCCATTCCGAGAATCGAAAAGATTGGGATAACCCTAACTGTCGGAAGGTTTGATTATCGAACTAAAGGTGAGTTTGAGGTGATCCTAACTATAAGAAGGTTTGATCACTCGATTTGAAAGTGGACCTCTCGTTCATGGAAGGAATCGAGAGGGGACTTTATTTGGCCCTAACTGTAGGAAGGTTTGACCGAGTGGGATGTTTGAGACGATCCTAACTGTAGGAAGGTTTGACCGCTCGATTTGTGGATCTCTCGTTTATTGGAGGAATCGAGAGGAGATTTTGGTTATGGTCCTAACTGTAAGAAGGTTTGACCAAATGGGAGTGGGAGTACAAATTATAGTGAAGGTGTTGACTTGTACAAATCACTCAAATGAGGTTCCTGGTGTTAAGTGATAAGGACTTAACGCGAAGGGGTTTGACAATTCATCAAGGATTGACAGATTAAAATTCTAAGCATTATATCCGGACTCTAACCATGAAAGTGTTGAGTGCACGAACATAGCGAAAGTTTGAATGGATTAAACAGGAAAGAATTTTGGTGGTCCCACCGTCAATTAGTCTGATCGGTGGGGGACTCTGTGGTGGGAGACTATGAGTCGTTAAACACCAGTGAGAGTTTTGTGAGGGAAAATTGATCCAATGAAGTGATCGAATTTCATCTCAGCAAAAGAGTGTTCGAAAATCACAATGGGGGTTTAGTGTTTATCACTTTGTTTGTAATGATCGTGTTATCCCTAAAAAAATTACATATAGTATTCTTGCGGGAACCTCCCATTACATGAATCATCCACCCCCAGCTTCCTTCTTGGAACTGGGTCTGACTTTGTACTCCGTTACATATCCGGGTTATCCTTAAGAATATTAGCATAATATTCTCCAGGAACTTCCCATCAACGGTAGGAAACAGTTTAGACTCATATACCTATTGGAGTATCAGGGAGCAGTTTAACCTCATATACCGATTGGAGGATGGAGAAGCAGTTTATACTCGTATACTCTTCGGAGTGTTCATTCAGTTTAATTGAGCGATATAACGCCAGCTTCAACCAAGGTCTGGATGCTATTCTTAAGAGCGAAACAAGCCTTGGTAGGATGAAGGATCCTCCTGTGGTACGCACAGTACTTCGGATCCACAGTATTATCAGCTTCCTCCTGATCTGGGATAGGTGGTAACTTAATCTTGTTATTTTCAAGGAGAGACTCGAAAATAGCCGGAACATCTTCATCCTTGAAGGAGTACTCTTTTTGGAGTCTCGGATCCGAAGTCTTTTGCTGCCTTCGGAGTTGTTGTTGCGATGTCTGATTAACATCTATAATCGCTGCATGTGCCTTTCCTTTACCACGGGAGGCGAAGTTTGAGTTCGGAAGATTCGCCGTCGGTTGGCTCCTCTCGGCTTTCTTCCTTCGGAGGAAGCGTTCGGCCCGCTCTCCGCGCATCTTCAACTCTTTCCAAGTGTTGGACGGTGCGACTCCCATAACTTCTAATATCTCAATAGATAGGTTGTTATGACATGTCTGGAGGATGAAGTCCTCCGTGATCGGATCTCGGCAGTTCATTGCTTTATTCCGAAAGCGCTTGACGAAGTCGTCGACTATCTCGTCATCAAGTGTCCTAATGGATACCTCGTCGTCGTCATCAAAGAAGTTACCAAGGAATGAGTTCTCCATATCGTCCCAGTTGTTAATACTTCCGGGCTTGAGACGGCGGTACCAATCGAAGGCCGGCCCGCGAAGGGTACCAACGAATGACCGAACCATCAAGGCTTCATTGCCGGAGATCATACCCAAGTGGGACTTGAAGTAGATCAGATGTTGAGTGGGTGAACCCTTCCCGTCAAACGGCGTGAAGTTAATCAAGTTGAACTTCGCCGGGTATGCTATTGTGTCCCACTCTCTTGGATATGGACATGGAATGCCAGTCCTCTTTACCTCTCGATCAGACATTAGAGCGTTGATTTTACTCTCGAGATCTTTCATTTTCTCATCCTTGCTCGTATCGGGCTTTGGACGATTCTTAAGAGGAATAACGGGGCCACCCCCAGCGTTGTCGTCTTTAGTGGGGCCACCCCCAGCGTTTTGGTCAACGAGAGGGTTATCAGCATTAAGGCGTTCATCCACATCTGAATCGCTACCTACTTGGTTAGCAGCGTTGCGACGGCTGGATTCGCCCATTTGATTGGAAAGAGCCTGAATCTGTCGGTCGTGCTCTTCCTTCATCTGTTGCATAGCCGTTTCTATTTCGAATTTAAATGCTTGCTTCTGCTTGGCTAGAGCATCCTCAACCATTTTAGCTGCTTCTTCGGTGTTAATCATAAACACTTCGCGGGATTGCCCTGGGCTAGATACCGTATTGTCAGAAGCGACTGCAGAGTTAGCATCCGATGCTTCATCGTCCGAGGATAACCCTCTCTGCATTCTTTGGTAGTCCCTGCGTCTAGTGGTCCCTGATCGCAACCGGGTTAGCCGATGAGATATAAGCGGGTCAGAGCTAGAAGGTCGAATCGACTTTCCCTTATCAGCCATATTTATTGTGACTTCCGGGAGTTCGTCACCTTGAACAACCGATCTCTTTTTACGGAGACGTTTTGGTTTGGACTTAGTCATTCCGTTGGAGATCCTCTCGGATACCGAGACCCTCTGCGGAGCGGTCTTGGGGCAACTACATGCTGATAATATTGTCCTGATTAGTTCGGCGCACGGGTAGTGAGATTTGGTTTCTCGGGCATATCTTTTCCGAGACTCGTTCATACCCCCAGCCCGATAGTACAACTCATCGATCAGATGACCGGAGCAACCTATCGTGTGTTGACATGACTCCCCTGGTATAACGTTGTCATCGTCAGATGAATACGTTTCTTTCAGGGGATTTGCCGCTTTATTAGCATTCTTAAGAGTCACGTGTTTAGAACTACGCTTTTGGGAGCGCATGATCTCAACAGGCTCTTGGTTTTGGATACACACCCCCAGGCGGGCGGAAATTGGAGTTTTCCCTTTATGAGAAGGCTTGAAATTGTTGCGAGGGCGTGTGCGACCTCCAGCTCGACGAGTCGCTCGGGGTTCAGTCACCGGACCCAAGCATTCTTCGATCAGAACTTTGCCTCGATCCTCGTGCAAAGGACCCAGGCGATCGACTATCCTCACTTTGAATCGGGACAAATCCACGTTGTCACGGTGCCCCGCCGGAGGTACGGAACTCACAGGGATCGACGAAACAGGTGTAGAACATCTTCTGCCTTGACTCTGGCGCGGGTCAGATTTAAGTGACCGACAGGTTGGAGGGTCGGATTCAAGTGACCCGCAAAGTGGAGGGTCGGATTTGGGTGACCCGCAAAGTGGAGGGTCGGACCCAAGTGACCCACGATTTGGAGGGTCGGATTTGGACGACCTGCAGATTGGCGGGTCGGATTTTGGTGACCTGCAGATTGGAGGGTCGGACCCAAGTGACCCGCGATTTAGAGGGTCGGATTTGGGCGACCTGCAGATTGGCGGGTCAGATTTGGGTGACCTGCAGATTGGCGGGTCGGATTTTGGTGACCTGCAGATTGGAGGGTCGGACCCAAGTGACCCACGATTTAGAGGGTCGGATTTGGGCGACCTGCAGATTGGCGGGTCAGATTTGGGTGACCTGCAGATTGGCGGGTCGGATTTTGGTGACCTGCAGATTGGCGGGTCGGATTCAAGTGACCCACGATTTAGAGGGTCGGATTTGGGCGACCTGCAGATTGGCGGGTCGGATTTGGGTGACCTGCAGATTGGCGGGTCGGATTTGAGTGACCTGCAGATTGGCGGGTCGGATTTGGGTGACCTGCAGATTGGCGGGTCGGATTTTGGTGACCTGCAGATTGGAGGGTCGGACCCAAGTGACCCGCGATTTAGAGGGTCGGATTTGGGCGACCTGCAGATTGGCGGGTCGGATTTGGGTGACCTGCAGATTGGCGGGTCGGATTTGAGTGACCCGCGGACCGGCGGGTCGGATTTGAGTGACCCGCATTTTTCGATCTTTTCGGCCGCCGTCTTGGACTTTGGCCTCCAAACTTTGTGCAGTTTTGGTGGCTTCTTTTCCACTTCTTCCCTCTGCAATCTTTTGACCTCTTGCGCAAGAATTCGCGCGCGCGCAAGTAGTACGCGACGCTTTTTGATCCGCTCTTCAAGAGTTGAACGGGTCCTTTTGACTTGTACCCATTCACTTGTTGGTGATTTGGAGGAGAGGGCATTTGTCCGCTGTTGGGACGCTTGGCGTTGCCTAATTTTCAGATTCGCCTCGTAACGGATCCCGTCAATTGATTCCAAGGCTCTAGCGAGTTGGCGCGCACAGCGTTGACGCTGCCTTTGACGAGTTCTCTTTGATAAAATAGGCGCGCCTTCTGTACTCAACTCCTTGATTGAGGAGGAGTTCAGATCTGCAGATCCGGACTCATTGGAGGCCGGAAGGGCGTTGTAAGGTTCAGCTACCGCAACAACGGGGGCGTTGATCTTCCTTCGCTTGCGAGAGGCGGAGGATCTGGAGGAGGAAGACGACAGATATTCCTCGAACTTCAGTTGGTCGAACTCGTATTCGACCACTTCTTCAACCGGGATGCAGATCCGAGGTTGCGACACGACAGCTCCGGAAGCGAAGCTGTTGGCTCCCACTGTGGTCGCCAGTTTGTTTGCGTCGAAAATTGATGTATTCATTGCGGTATTCATTACAACTTCGATCGTTACAATGAAAACAAAAAAAAAGATTGTCTTTTTATAAGACTTTTACACAATGAAAACAAAAGTTTACAACTCTCGTCAAAACAAACGCAGAGATCGTTTATCGGTCTTCTGCTTGCGTGGGATCTTTGCCTGTGCCGGGGTTTATCCGTGGACCGCCTTAGATCTGGATCCGGTTGATGAAAAATTCGGCAGAGCTTCGTCTTCACCGAGGAAGTATTTGATTTGAAGCGCTGAGATCGACCAAGCGAAATCAGGGCTCTTCTCGAGATTAAGACCAAGCCTAATCTCAAGGGACGGACGGGAACGGGCGTCGGATCTCTCGAACTCTCCTTCTTTATGCCGAAGAACTCGCCAAGATCTGTCAACCCTCGCTGAAATTCGTGCTCCTTTGACTCCACAATCCGGCAGCACCTCCTCGTCTACTCGAAAATAGCTGGAACATCTTCGTCCTTGAAGGAGTACTCTTTTTGGAGTCTCGGATCCGAAGTCTTTTGCTGCCTTCGGGGTTGATTGGAAAGAGCCTGAATCTGTCGGTCGTGCTCTTCCTTCATCTGTTGCATAGCCGTTTCTATTTCGAATTTAAATGCTTGCTTCTGCTTGGCTAGAGCATCCTCAACCATTTTAGCTGCTCATCAAAAACCGAACCGGGTCAAAACAGTGCGCGCAGGACAAGTCTGACCCGCGCTTGCGCGGGTCGGATGGAACCGACCCGCGCCGCCGCGGGTCGGTTTTGTCCGACCCGCGCCGGCGCGGGTCGGTTGATTCCGACCCGCGCCGGCGCGGGTCGGATCATTCCGACCCGCGCTTGCGCGGGTCGGTTTGGTCCGTCCTGCGCGGTGCGCTGAGTTTCGCTGATTTCTTGTGTTTTACGACTTTTCCGATCTTCCAGGACTTGTAGTTTCTCCTGTTTTACTCATCCGTCGTGTTGACTTGTATGCTCTACGCGAGTTGATTAATATACGTTGATTGACGCCATCGTGAACTGATTGACGCGCGCACTGATTGACATGCACGAGCTGAATGATGCGTGTGTGTTAACTGACTGTTGGGTGCGTTTGTACGCTTTGAGTTGATTAACACGTGCGGTCCACTTGGTGTTTTCCATTGTGGTGGTTCATTGTCGTGTCATCAACAGTTTGCCGATTCGCTTCATGCGCTTGTCGGCGTTGGATAATCCTCTTTGATTCGGATAACGACGTTCATCACCTTCTCTTTGTCTTGACATGACTCCCCTGGTATAACGTTTTCATCGTCAGATGAATACGTTTCTTTCAGGGGATTTGCCGCTTTATTAGCATTCTTAAGAGTCACGTGTTTAGAACTACGCTTTTGGGAGCGCATGATCTCAACAGGCTCTTGGTTTTGGATAAACACCCCCAGGCGGGTAGAAATTGGAGTTTTCCCTTCATGAGAAGGCTTGAAATTGTTACGAGGGCGTGTGCGACCCCCAGCTCGACGAATCGCTCGGGGTTCAGTCACCGGACCCAAGCATTCTTCGATTAGAACTTTGCCTTGATCCTCGTGCAAAGGACCCAGGCGATTGACTATCCTCACCTTGAAATGAGACAAGTCAACACTGTCCCGGTGCTCCATCGGAGGTGCGAAACTCACAGGGATCGACGAAACAAGTGCAGAACATCTTCTGCCTTGACTCTGGCGCGGGTCAGATTTAAGTGACCGACGGGTTGGAGGGTCGGATTCAAGTGACCCACAAAGTGGAGGGTCGGATTTGGGTGACCCGCAAAGTGGAGGGTCGGACCCAAGTGACCCCCGATTTGGAGGGTCGGATTTGGGCGACCTGCAGATTGGCGGGTCGGATTTTGGTGACCTGCAGATTGGAGGGTCGGACCCAAGTGACCCGCGATTTGGAGGGTCGGATTTGGGCGACCTGCAGATTGGCGGGTCGGATTTGGGTGACCTGCAGATTGGAGGGTCGGACCCAAGTAACCCGCTGGGGGTTTTGGATTGGAATGACCCGTGTTTTGGCGGGTCGGATTGGAGTGACCCGCGTTTTGGCGGGTCGGATTGAAGTGACCTGCAAATTGGCGGGTCGGATTCAAGTGACCCACGATTCTCGATCTTTTCGGCTGCCGTTTTGGATTTTGGCCTCCAAATTTGATGCAGTTTTGGTTGTTTCTTAGCTATGTCCTTCTTCTGCATCTTTTGTGCTTTTTGCACAAGAATTCGCGTGCGCGCAAGCGCGCGACGCTTTTGAATTCGATCCTCCAGAGTTGAACGGATTCTTTTGATTTGGATCCATCCATTTGCTATTGGTTTGAAGGGGAGGACATCTGTCCGCTATTGGGGTGCTTGGTGTTGCCTAATTTTCAGATCCGCCTCGTAACGGATCCCATCAATTGACTCCAAGGCTCTAGCGAGTTGGCGCGCACAACGTTGGCGCTACCTTTGACGAGTTCTCTTTGATAAAATAGGCGCGCCTTCTGTACTCAACTCCTTGATTGAGGAGGAGTTCAGATCTGCAGATCCGGACTCATTGGAGGACGGAAGGGCGTTTGTAAGGTTCAGCTACCACAACAGCGGGGGCGTTGATCTTCCTTCGCTTGCGAGAGGCGGAGGATCTGGAGGAGGAGGACGACTGATATTCCTCGAACTTCAGTTGGTCGAACTCGTACTCGACCACTTCTTCAACCGGGATGCAGATCCGAGGTTGCGACACGACAGCTACGGAAGCAAAGCTGTTGGCTCCCACTGTGGTCGCCAGTTTGTTTGTGTCGAAAATTGTTGTATTCATTGCGGTATTCATTACAAATTTAGTCGTTACAATGAAAACAAAAAGATAGTCTTTTTATAAGACGTTTACACAATGAAAATGAAAAAATACAATTCTCGTCAAACAAACGCAGAGATCGTTTATCGGTATTCTGCTTACGTGAGATCTTTACCTATGCCGGGGTTTATCCGTGGACCGCCTTAGATCTGGATCCGGTTGATGAAAAATTCGGCAGAGTTTCGTCTTTGCCGAGGAAGTATTTAATTTGAAGCGCTGAGATCGACCAAGCGAAATCAGGGCTCTTCTCGAGATTAAGACCAAGCCTAATCTCAAGGGATGGACGGGAACGGGCGTCGGATCTCTCGAACTCTCCTTCTTTATGCCGAAGAACTCGCCAAGATCTGTCAACCCTCGCTGAAATTCGTGCTCCTTTGACTCCACAATCCGGCAGCACCTCCTCGTCTTGATAATCAATCGCCCCTGAAAAATGGAGGCCTTTGACTCATATTTATAGACCCCGAATGCGGTTATTTGGATGAGAACAAGTGATTTGGCTCTATCTTCAGTTGACAACAGCCTAACCACGTTTGGGGATGATCTCAAGCCAGTCGGCCGACCCGCGCCTCCGCGGGTCGGTTTGGTCCGTACCACGCGGCGCGCTTTTGGGCTTCGCTGACTTTCGTGTTTTCCGGTTCTTCCGTGACTTGTATTTTTTCCCCGTTTTACATATTTGATCGTCTTGTTGACTTGCACGCTTCGTTACGGGATTAACTGTAGAACGCGCGTCGGTTGATATACGTGTACGTTTGATTGGTGCACGTGTGTTGACCGACGCGTCCGAACTGATTGACGTGTGAACTGATTGACATGCAGAGCTGAATGATGCGTGTGTGTTGATTGACGCATGCGAGCTGATTGGCGCGCACGAGCTTACTGTCGAGCGTGTAGGTCACTTGATTCGCCGTTTTGCTTCAGGCGCTTGTCGGCGTCAAATAATCCTCTTAGACTCGAATATTGATGTTCGTCATCTTCTCTCTGTCTCAAGCTATGTACGGACACCTATAGGCATTTTTGGACGCCTACAGTTCCGCGTCAGCGCGGGTCCATCACCTCCGCCAAATTCCTTCTCTTTCTTGGCACTTTGGTTCTGGGACTTGTTCTCTTTCGCCGTTTCGTGTATTTGAGCGAATTGTTGATTTGTTCGCTTCGTTGCGGGACAGACTGTCGAACGTGCGCTGGTTAACATACGTGTGTCGATCGGTGCGCGCGGACTAATTGGTGTGCGCGTGTTGACCGACGTGCACGAGCTAGTTCACGTGCACGAGCTGGTTGACGTGCACGTGTTGACCGACGCGCACGAGTTAGATGGACGTGCACGCGTTTGACCAACATGCACGAGATGATTTGACGTGCGTATGTTGACCGGCGCGTATGAGATGATTTGACGTACGCGCATTGACCGGTGCGCACGAGCTGGTTGACGTGCGCGTGTTGACCGACGTGCACGAGATGATTTGACATGCGCGCGTTGACCGACGCGTACGAGCTGGTTTGACGTGCACGCGTTGATCAACGCACACGGGTCGAATGGTGTGTGTGCGCTGAACGATGCGCGTGAGCTAATTAGGTGAATCTTCTTGACTCGCTCATTCATTGCTTCGAGTTTCGTGCGGACTCTTATAGACAATTTTAGATGCCTACAAATACCCCCTCCAAAGTGTTTCAGCCTTATTCTTTTATAGAGGAGTCTGAAATGCTTTGGATATGATGGATACCCACCTTCAGTCGGTGTTAAAGGACCTACAAATGGTTTCGATTCTTGTCTTCTCCATATTCCAGCATATTCTGTATTTTGTTGAATAGCTAAGATTTTCCGGTACTGCGTTTATCATCTGACCGTTATTGAAGCCTCGAACCAGAATTGGTGAGTAGATTTTGGCTCGTGTTATTGAGTTAACTTTTGGATTAATTATCTACATCGCAACATGTTGACCGGCATTGACCTAGGGTTACGCGTTGACTGGCGTTGACCTTAGGGTTTTGAATCGATCGGCGTTGACTCTCATCGCAACGCGTTGACCGACGTTGACCTAGGGTTACGTGTTGACCGGTGTTGACCTTAGGGTTTTGAATCGATCGCCGTTGACTCTTCATCGCAACGCGTTGACCAGTGTTTACCTAGGGTTGCGCGTTGACCGTTGCTGACCTTAGGGTTTTGAATCGATCGACGTTGACTCTTCATCGCAATGCATTGATCGGCGTTGACCTAAGGCTATGCGTTGATCAGTGTTGACCTTAGGGTTTTGAATCGATCGGCGTTGACTCTTCATCACAACGCGTTGACCGGCGTTGACCTAGGGCTACGCATTGACCGGCGTTGACCTTAGGGTTTCGCATTAACCTGAGGAGAATCAGTTTATACTCGTGTACTCCGTGTACCGTCAACTCTTTGCAGGTCTTGGATGGTGCTACCCTCATAACTTCCAAGATATTAATGGACAGGTTATTATGACAAGTTTGGAAGATGAAATCCTCTGTAACTGGATCTCGGCAATTCATCGCCTTATTTTGGAAGCGCTTGACGAAGTCGTCGGCCGTCTTTTCGTCTTCCTGTTTCTCCTCAAAGAGGATCCTGATTGATACCTTGGTATCATAATCAAAGAAATTATCGAGAAATGAGCTTTCCATATCATCCCAGCTGTTGACGCTTCCCGGCTTGAGACGACGGTACCAATTGAAGGCAGGCCCGCGAAGGGTGTCCACGAATGACCGAACTATCAAGGCTTCATTGCTAGAAATCATGCCTAAGTAAGACTTGAAATAGACCAGATGTTGAGTGGGAGAGCCCTTCCCATAGAACGATGTGAATTTGATCAGGTTAAACTTCACCGGGTATGGGATCGACTCCCACTCTCTCAGGTAAGGACACAGAATACCGGTCTTCTTCACCTCTCGAGTAGACATCAAAGCGTTGATTTTTCTCTCGAGGTCTTTCATCTTTTCGTCCTCGTCTATATCATGCTTTAGATGATTTCTGAGAGGAACAACATGGCCACTCCCGGCATTGTCATCTTCGATGGGACCACCCCCAGCGTTGTTGTCTTCAGTGGGGCCACCCCTAATATTTTGATCAATGGGAGGGTTATCAGCATTGAGGTGTTCGTCCATGTCTGAATCGTCACCTGCCCGGTAGGCATTATTGTGATGACTAGATTCGCTAATCTGATTAGACAAAGTCCGAATCTGTTGGTCATGCGTTTCCCTCATCTGCTGCATAGTCATTTCCATTTCAAATTTAAAATTCTCTCTCTACTTGGCCAGAGCATCTTCAAGGATTTTGGCCATTTTGTTCGGTGTTGATCATAAATGCCTCGTGGGATTGTCCTAGGCTGGATACCATATTATCAGAAGCGACTACAGAGTTAGCATCTGATGCTTCATCCTCCGAGGATAGTCCTCTATTTATCCTCTGATAGTCCCTTTATCTAAAGGTTCCTAATCGCAACCGGGTTAGACGATGCGATATGAGGAGGTCCGAACTAGAAGGTCGAGTCAACTTTCCCTTATCAGTCATATTAATTGTGACTTCTGGAAGTTCGTCACCTTAAACGGCCGATCTTTTCTTACGTAAACGCTTTAGCTTGGACTTAGACGCTTCAGAGGAAAACCTTTGGAATACCGAGACCCTCTGTGGAGTGGTCTTGGGGTAGCTACACGCTGATAATACTACCCTGATTAGTTTGGCGCACGAACAATGAAATTCCGTCTCCCGGGTATCTATCTTTCGAGATCTGTTAGTACCCCCAGCCTGATAGTACAACTCATCGGCATAATGACCGGAGCAATCTATCGTGTGTTGGCATGACTTCTCAGATATAATATTATCGTCTGACAAACACGTTTCCTTCTGAGGATTTGCTGCCTTGTTGGAGTTCTTAAGAGTCACACGTTTGGAACCATGCCTTCGTGAGTGCGGGACCTCAACGGGCTCCTAGAAAATGACTCACAGTTTGAGCCAGTAAGTTATAGGAGCTTTCCTATTATAGGAAGGATTTGACTTGTTTGCAAGGGTGGATGCGACACCCAGCTCGAGTAGTTGCTCGGGGTTCAATCATCGGACCTAAGCGCTGTTCGACCGGAAGTTTGCCTCGATCATCATGCAAAGGACCCAGGCAATCCGTCATCCTCATCTTGAATCGGGACAAGTCCACGCTGCAATAAGGCTCCACCAGAGGTGAGTGATTCGTCGGGAAAAGAACAGGGGCTGTCGGAGACTTAAAAAAGACTGCGGGAGGTGAACTAGGCGCAAGGCGGATCGAGGTGGCTCAGATTTGGCGTGATCCACCATTTGGTGTCTCAGCCTTGGCCGAGCCAGTATT
>NC_033797.1:60318161-60329114 GCF_001876935.1 Asparagus officinalis
CTCGGCCTTGGCCGAGCCAGCAGATGGTGATTGTCGTTTTCCGACAATTTTGGGCGTTGTTCGAGTTATTTTCGAAGCCATTTTGGACTTTGGCCTCCAAACTTGACATAGTTTTGGTGGTTTATTGCCCACCTATTGTTTCTGCAACTCTCGGGCCTTCTGCACAAGAATCTACGCACGCGCAAGGAATGTGCGATGCTTTTGGATGCTCTTCTCAAGAGTTGAATGAGTCCTTTTGACTTGGATCCATTCATTCGTTGCTGGTTTGGAGGAGGGGCCGTCTGCTCGCTGTTGAGGCGCTCGACGCTCCTTGAATTTTAGATTCGCTTTGTAACAAATCTCGTCTATAGGCTCCAAACCCTTGGCGAATTAACGCGTGAGGTGTTAGCGCTGTCTTTGGCGAGCTCTCTTTGATAAAGTGGGCGCGCCTCTAGTGGCTATCTCCTTGATTAAGGAGGAGTCCAGATCTACAGATCTGACCTCATTGGAGACCGGAGGGGCATTGCAATGCTTGATTGCAGCAGCAACGGGAGCGTTGATCTTCCGATGGTTGCAAGGTGTGGAGGATCTGGAGGAGGAGGACGACAGATACTCCTCGAACTTAGTCTGGTCAAACTCGTACTTGACCTCTACGTCAAACGGGATTCGAATATGAGGTTACGACACATCAGCCTTCGATTAAAGGTTGTTGCCTCCCACTGTGGTCGTCAGTTTGTTTTTATCAAAAGTTGCTTTTTTTATTGCTATTAAACCTGTTATACCGTTTATCGATTACAAGTTCAAACTGAAAGAAAAGTCGATCTTTTTATAAGATCTTCTTACAATGAAAAAGTGAAAATTATAACTTTATCCAACAAAACACAGCAGTAGTTTATCTCATGTTGCTTTTGCGTGAGATCTTTACCTGTGTCGGGAACACGTTAGTCCGTGGACCACTGCAGATTAGATACGGTTGACAAAATAATTATGCTCTTGTTTCACGAAGGAAACAATCACAGCAGCGACAATCACGACCAAGTGAGATGTGGCTCTTCTCGAGATTAAAATCATGTTTAATCCGGAGGAAAGAGGGGGAGAGAATCTCAAATCTTTCGAAGGTTTTTTCTTTATGAAAAAGTTTGCCAAGATTTACCAATTCTCCTCTGAAATTCGTGGTTTACTGCTCAATTCGACAGCACCTTGCCCTCTGATTTCAGATCCTCTCAAATGAAGACCCTGAGCTTCTATTTTTAGGCTTTTGTCACTGTGTTTTCGGATGAGAACTGATGAGTTGACGTTATCTGCAGTTAATAACTTCTCAACCGCACTTCGGGATAGCTTCAGAATAGTTGGGGAGGTCCTAGAACGAAAGAATCCCGAGAATCTATCGAAAAACATGTTTTGGGAGTTTTTGGGCATGAGAACACTCGTGGTGGCTCGGAACTATGCAAGCCACCATTTGGTGGCTCGCACTCATGCGAGCCCCATGGCCTGCTTCATCCGTCTTTTTGACTTTCTGGCTATGTATAGCCCCTTCAGTTCGTTTGTTTTGCGGTTGTTTCGCCTTTACGCATATTTTGTCGCTTTGTTGACTCATGCGCGATTCACTTCATGCGTCTCATTGGCTCGCGGGCGATTTTCGAATGCGCGGGCCTTTTGGAGCTGGTTGACGAGCGTATGGGCTCATGGTCTTGTTCTCAACATTTCTCCACTTCGTTGTGTCGACGATTCGTTGCCACGTCGCCTTGAATTGTATTCGGAACCTATAAGCAGTTTTTGATGCCTACAGCGGTGGTGAAGTGTGGGCTGGCGGCTACGTCAGTACCTACTTTACAGGTGTCAGCTGGCGACTGGAGGAGAGATCCCCTCAGTATTAAATGGGAAGGGACTGAAGGTATGGTGGTGCTGACGTGGTCCGATGAGTCATGAATACTATAAGGGTTGGAGGCATAATCATGCCTGTCAAGCATTTAATGCAATCTTGACAAGTTATTAGCGAGGATAAGCCTGAAGCAGCAGTTGTCCTTTAGTTTCGCAGAAAAGTAACGTCTTTCGAGTCGTCTTCACAAGGCGTCTGATAAACGGTCGAGTGGACTCGTTATGAGTCGTTTTTCGGTCAAAAGGGGGGGGGGGCGACAAGTAACCTTTCGAGTCGGCATGGGAGGATGTCGACCCTATTTGTCTCTGGCCGCCAAATTAATTGGGGCATAACATAGAAAAATGCACTTGTCTGTCACTTGGTATTGATTCATACTCAGAGGAGTGGACGAGTGGAAATACCATAACAATATATATGACTATGATATGGAGAGGCTATATCAACTATTACAGGTTTCTTTCTGTTTTCCTATTTTCCTTTCGTTGCACAAGTATTGTACATATATGTTGAAGGGGCTGCTCAAAACATATGGGCAGCCTCAGTAGCCCCACACACACCCACACCACACATACACACACACATATATATGTATATATACACACACACCAAATACAAGTTCTTATACTTAGTTGTGAGGTGGTTTATTCTTATCCACTCATTCAAATGGGGATCACATTCACATGAGTTGAAGAGTATATGAGAATAAGACACATCACTACCAAGCACAAAACTTATGTTTGGTGTCAAGTTATAACATTATATCTTGCTTTTTGGACGTGGTTCTTCTTTTACTAGATTAGTATGAACGGGGATGTAATTTATTTAGCTTGCCGTTATTTGGGATGACTTTAACAACTTTATTTGCTCTGACATCACTATTTATTAAAGTTGGAAATAAGATTAGCGGCACAGACCATGGAAAGAGGGAGATATAGCTAAGAAATACTAAATACTTTAACATTCTAAATGTTTAATTATAACAATTTGGGATTCTTGTAATTCTTAACCAGAATTATTGTACTGAAACAAAGCCAACTTGTTTAAGTCAAGGATTTCCTCCTTTCCCTTAAAGAATAATCAAGAAATTAGGGAACGTCCGAGTCGCTAGCATTGTATCTTCAAATTGTTTACTTTAATGTTTAAATAGTATGGTACTACAAGTTGTTAATTTTGATTTTACAGATCAAATCAGGGAGGAAAGCGTGGAAAAAGAAATCTTAAGAAAATCAAAGTGCCGTCTTCTTTCATCCACAGGCCTCGCTTACCATGGGCTGTGTAGTTGCAGCATCAATTTGGCCCGTCTATGCTCCACCGAGAATGACAAAATCCGGAGGGTTTATACTACACATTCGATGCGCAATTAATTTATGCGAAAGGATCATCCGCCGGACAACACAAATATCTTCCAAGCAGTGATTTTTTTTTTTTTTTTTTTTGAGGTATCCTAACATTGAGGGGGCATTGGTACACAAAAGATTTCAGAGGATCCTGTGAAACTCCCTAGAGATCATGGGTTTCGTGATAAGACGCACGTACTATCATTCTAATATCTATTATTAAACAGGCACATGCAAGAAATATAGTGCAGTTTGCAGAGGACCGAATACCTACGGTTATTCTAAACTCAATTATATAATACAGTTAACATTATTCTAATAAATGGTTAACTAGTCGTTTCCAATATTTAAAACAACTTTTTTTTTTTTTTGGCGTAGGGCGAACTTTACGACAAGAGAACGCAGACGATAAATTAACAAGAGAGCGTACTGCGTACGGAAAACTTCACATATCCAACTGGACTCGTAAATTAAGTATTAGTTTCCGCCTATTCTCTCTCGCAGCTTGTTAAACACGAGTGTAAACATGTGTCTCATAAATCAATGAGTTGTTATTAACAAATGGATATTGATGACCTTGTTTTAGGGTTCCGTGCCCAACGCAAAAATAGCCATGCATTAATTATGGAGAAAGCTAAAAAAAGGGATGATTATATTAATTAACCATGAATTTAGGTTCTCTCGTCATCAAAAGTCGGAAATATTTGATGATTTGAAGCCAAGTTACCTGATAACATAAGGTAAACAATTGAACACTTGTTAAGTACTTTTATCTTTTCAAGATAATAGCAGCACAAAACGCCCAGGAAAATGGAATAATAAGATCAAGAAAAAATTGGTTATGACTGAAATGTCGTACATATATAGCAGAAAGTTCAGGTGTAAAGAACAGAAAAGTTAAAATTTTGATGAGCTGCAATTCCTGTAGCTCAAGGTAGTTGGCCTGGTCAGCTGCCTCTAAGTTTGTCATTGATTTCTTCTGTCCTACTCTGACTCGACCCAACTTCTCAAGTATAATGTATAGGGGCAGTTTGGTTTGATTTCTATGATAAAAAAAAAGAGAAAAGCGCTATTAATTTCTTTACATTTTTATAAAAATTTGTGAGAAAATTTTATAAAACTCAAAAAGTATTATTTTTCTTGTTTCTTGCTATTTCTTTGTTTGGTTCAAAGCATAAAAATGAGCTCCTAACTTTATAGAAAATAGGTTGTTTTCTTTTTCTTTATAAAAATGAGCTCCTAAGGAGGGGTGTGTCGAAATGCATCCTCACTCGGAGCCACTACTTGAGTCGACCTTACTCCTCTACCCCCTACGAGGCTAAGTCAAGAACTTTTGAATCCAAGATAGCCTAATAAAAAGCTGGTACTTATCGGCTCGCTTGCAAGACCAAGATGAAAGGTGTCATTTGTCGACCCTCCCACATAGCCAAATTGAGAGGTTGTTTATCCTTGAATCCCCCACTGACAACCGATCACCATTACATTGAATGCGCAATCAGAGCCATCATTACTCTAGCCCTGAAAGTCTTTATGACTCATCGGACATCATCAGCATCATGCATTCCTCTTCACTGTCACATTAAACACCTAGGTGACTCACCCCCTCTACAGCTGACACCTGTAGAGTATCTGCCGACTGAGCCGCCTACTTGGACTCGGCCTAAATTACACAACTGCCCCCTCCGGACCTATCATAAATAAAGGCACTATCTGCTGCATAGAGATAAGCAACTCTCTTGCTACTAAACACATTTGAACCCTACTTCTTCTCCACTCAATCACTTGACTGACTTGATTGTTGGAGGAATCACGGGAGATTCCAACTTCGATCCTCTCATGTGTTGTTTACATGCAGGAATGGATTCTAAGTTCGGCTACCGACTGTCCAAGTAAGACTAAGAAACCCTAATACACTGATAACTCCACAGATAACATCTTGTTTAATATAATTGTCATCAATAGTTTGGTGCTGTTTTCGTCGAAAGTTGCTCTCGTTGTGGAATTCATTATATCTTCGGTCGATTACAACAAATTCAAAAGAGATAGTCTTTTTATAAGACTTCTTTTACACAACAAAATGAAAATTATAACTTTTTAGAAATAAACGCAGGATCGTTGTTTGGATCGCTGCTTGCGTGAGATCTTTGCCTGTGCTGGGAGCGCTTTGGCTCGTGGACCACCAAATTACAGATTCTGATTGAATCGTGAGGGGTTTAGTGATTCTTCCTTCGTTTATCGAAGTGAGAATTTGAAACGATATCTTATCAAAGTAAGATAGTCGTTCTTCTTGAAATCAAGTCAAAGCTCGAATCTCAAGGAATTGCCAGAAGCTCAGGAACTCTGCTCTGTCTGCTCCAAAGTGCTCAAGAATGATCCGCCTCTTCAAAAATCAATCTCAGGGGGTATTTATAGCCTCGGAAACAAGCTTCCGAGACAGTGTTTACTGTTCAGCTGGCCGAGATAGTAAAAGACTGTCTCGTTCCGGACAGTAAAGATGTCTCGAGTTCCGAGACAGGTAAATACTATCGGAAACAGTAACTGTCTGACAGTTTGTATAACTGCCTCCACGTTTTAAAACTCGTATTTCTTGCAGTTTGTCAGATCGTGAGTTCTCGCCGACAACGTTTCCCCTGTGTCTTGGCAGTTAATAGCCATGTGGCGTTTATAAACAGTTTCTGAGCCTTCGAGAAACTATCTCGGCTCTGGCAGACAGTACAGACTGTCTCGCACGGCGAGACAGTAAAGACTGTCTCGCGGGCGAGACAGTAAAGTCTGTCTCGCGGGCGAGACAGTAAAGTCTGTCTTTTTCTTTGATTTTTCGATAATCTCCTTTTGAGCTGCGCTTGGATATCTTTCAGCATTTTTTGACGCCTACAGATACCCCCTCCAAAGTGTTTTAGACTTATTCTTTTATAGAGGAGTCTTGGGACACTTTGGATAAGACAGGTCTTATTTGCAATCCTTTCAATACTTGATTAAGTAGATCGTGTAGAAGAATCTGTAAAATGGCTCCAGCTCTTAATCTCTTCATTCATTAGTCTATCCAGTTCTTTGCAGAACAGCTAATGTTCTCCCGGCATCGCATTTATCGCTTGACCGTTGTTGAGATCTTGAATCGAGGCTGGTATTTCCAGATTGATGCTTATATGTCCATTGAGAGTTCGTCAGGTTATCCTTAAGAATATTCAGATTAATATTCTCCAGAAACTGCCTGCCGAGTGTAGGAAAACAGTTTAGACTCGTGTACCTATTGGAGTAATATGGTCTCTTTTTTGTTGGTAGAGATGAACCCAATGATGGAGAGGAAGAATTTTATATTCTATCTCCTGGTCTCTTTTTTGTTGGTAGAGATGAACCCGAAATCGGAGAGGAAGAATTTTATATTCTATCTCCTGGTCTCTTGTTTGTTGGTAGAGATGAACCCGAAATCAGAGAGGAAGAATTTTATATTCTATCTCCTGGTCTCTTGTTTGTTGGTAGAGATGAACCCGAGATCGGAGAGGAAGAATTTTATATTCTATCTCCTAAGTGCAAAGAAAACTTAAAGTGGGATCTCCACTTAAAGAATCTAGACGGGTTTGAATAATCCTAACTGTCATAAGGGTTGATTATTCAACTAAAAGTGGACCTCTCGTTTATGGAATGAATCGAGAAGAGATTTTGGTTGTGGTCCTAACTGTAGTAAGGTTTGACCAAGTGGGAGTTTTGAGACGATCCTAACTGTTTAAAGGTTTGATCGTTCAATTTGAGTGGACCTCTCGTTCATGGAAGGAATCGAGAGGGGATTTTGGCTTTGGTCCTAACTGTTTAAAGGTTTGACCAAATAGGGGTTTGAGACGGATCCTAACTGTTTAAAGGTTTGATCGTTCAATTTGTGGACCTCTCGTTCATGGAACGAATCGAGAGGGGATTTTGGCTTTGGTCCTAACTGTTTAAAGGTTTGACCAAAATGGGAATTTGAGACGATCCTAACTGTTTAAAGGTTTGATCGTTCAATTTGTGGACCTCTCGTTCATGGAACGAATCGAGAGGGGATTTTGGCTTTGGTCCTAACTGTTTAAAGGTTTGACCAAGATGGGAATTTGAGACGATCCTAACTGTTTAAAGGTTTGATCGTTCAATTTGTGGACCTCTCGTTCATGGAACGAATCGAGAGGGGATTTTGGCTTTGGTCCTAACTGTTTAAAGGTTTGACCAAGATGGGAATTTGAGACGATCCTAACTGTTTAAAGGTTTGATCGTTCAATTTGTGGACCTCTCGTTCATGGAACGAATCGAGAGGGGATTTTGGCTTTGGTCCTAACTGTTTAAAGGTTTGACCAAGATGGGAATTTGAGACGATCCTAACTGTTTAAAGGTTTGATCGTTCAATTTGTGGACCTCTCGTTCATGGAACGAATCGAGAGGGGATTTTGGCTTTGGTCCTAACTGTTTAAAGGTTTGACCAAGATGGGAATTTGAGACGATCCTAACTGTTTAAAGGTTTGATCGTTCAATTTGTGGACCTCTCGTTCATGGAACGAATCGAGAGGGGATTTTGGCTTTGGTCCTAACTGTTTAAAGGTTTGACCAAGATGGGAATTTGAGACGATCCTAACTGTTTAAAGGTTTGATCGTTCAATTTGTGGACCTCTCGTTCATGGAACGAATCGAGAGGGGATTTTGGCTTTGGTCCTAACTGTTTAAAGGTTTGACCAAGATGGGAATTTGAGACGATCCTAACTGTTTAAAGGTTTGATCGTTCAATTTGTGGACCTCTCGTTCATGGAACGAATCGAGAGGGGATTTTGGCTTTGGTCCTAACTGTTTAAAGGTTTGACCAAGATGGGAATTTGAGACGATCCTAACTGTTTAAAGGTGATTGCAGATGTCATCGGTCGGCTTCTTTTAGCTTTCTTTCTTTTAAGAAAGTGTTCAGCTTGTTCGCCACGTAGTTTTAACTCTTTCCAAGTTTTGGATGGTACGACCCCCAGAGCTTCCAGGACATCGATGGAGAGATTATTATAGCATGTTTGCAGGATGAACTCTTCTGTGAGTGGATCTCTGCAATTCATTGCTTTGTTACGGAAGCGCTTGATAAAATTGTCGACTGACTCTCCGTCTTTTTGCTTCTCATCTAGAAGGGTTCCGATTGACACATTGGTGTTATCATCGAAGAAATTGCTGAGGAACAAACTTTCCATGTCATCCCAGCAATTGACGCTCCCTGGCTTGAGACGTCGATACCAATCGAAGGCAGGCCCACGAAGGGTGCCAATGAATGACCGGACCATTAAAGCCTCGTTTCCAGAAATCATGCCCAAATGAGACTTAAAATAAATCAAGTGCTGAGTAGGTGAGCTTTTCCCGTCAAACGGTGTGAAGTTAACCAGACTGAATTTTGCCGGGTACGGTATTGAATCCCATTCTCTTGGATAGGGACATGGAATACCCGTCTTTTTCACTTCTTGAGCCGTCATCAAAGCGTTGATTTTGTTTTCAAGCTCTTTCATTTTCTCATCATCGTCCATGTCTTCATTCGAAGGACGTTGAGGAGAATGAGTTAGACCACCCCCTGTAAGAGGTGCCATTGAATCACCCCCAATATCGTTATTGGGAGGGTGCGTTAAACCACCCCCAGCATTATTGCTATTGGGAGGTGTATCAACCATAATGACTTCATCCACTTTTGGATCACTATCATCTTCCACCTTCTGAGTGTGGCGGCTGGATTCAGCTCGTTGACTGGACTCCGGAGGTTGAAGCCGTTGAGCTAGCAATTCCCTCATTTGTTGGATAGCCAACTCTATCTCTGTCTTCATTTCAGCTCTAATTTCTTCACGTTGTTTGGCTAGAGCTTCTTGAAGTATTTGAGCAAACTGATCAGAAGTGATTGTGAGTACTTCTCTGGTTTGCCCTGTGTTGGATACCGTATCATCCGAAGCAATCGCAGAATAAGTGTCCGAGAGCTCATCCTCTGATGACATTCCTTCCTGCATTCTCTTGTAGTCTCTACGTCTGATAGCTCCTAGCTAGAGTCGAGACATCCGTCGGGCAATTCTTGAATTGACTTTTCCTCCCGGGGAAAAGTCGGTGTTTGATTCACTTGAATGCCACTTAAATTTTTCTTTATCAGCCATGTTGATGGTGACTTCAGGGAATTCATCCTCTTGAATAGCAAGCTTCTTGTTGAAACGTCTCGGTTTGGGCTTTGACATTTCGGTAGAAAGTCTCTGGAACACAGAAACTTTCGGCGGAATGGCTTTAAAGCAGCTGCATTCAGACAACACTGCTTTGATAAGTTTTTCACATACACAATGAGGACTTGTTTCTCGAACGGTCCTTTTATGTGATTTGTTTCCACTTTTAGTTTGATAGTACAACTCGTCAGCATGGTGACCAGATCAACCTATCTTTTGTTTTTGTGTTTGAACCTTGTTAACATACCCAGGATGACTTGTCGTCGCCTCTGAGCGATCCAATGTTATATCAAGAGTCACACGTTTAGAACCACCCCCTTGCGGGTGTGGAGTCTTAACGGGCTCCGAATGCTGATTTTACACAACTCCAGACTTTGGAATCCAAACTTTGTAGAGTTTGGGTGGTTCTTTGGCCACCGTTTCCTTGTTTCTTTCTCGTCTTTGTTGTAAGAGTGAACGGGCATGAGCAGTGTTTGCACGACGCTTTTGTATTCGTTCTTTGAGGGTAGAACGAGCCCTTTTGACAAAAGTCCATTCATCCGTCGTTAGTTTAGTAGAGATATGAGTGATTGGTCGTTGAGAAACCTGAAACACTCGATGCCTCCTCGATTCTAAGTCCGCATAATAACGAACTCCATCGGTTTGTTCCAAGGCCTTAGCCAATTGACGAGCGAGACGTTGGCGTCGCCTCTGACGAGCCCTCTTCGTCAGAGTTGGCGAACTCCGATCGAACGGCTCCTTAATTAGGGAGGAATGATCATGAGCAGAGCTTCCGGCTTTGAGGGTTGCCAGAATAATGTTGCGAGGCATGACCTCAACAACTAGCCTTCTCTGGCGTATAGACCTTCTTCAATGATGAGATCCTCTTGTACTTATGAGATAATGAAGATCTTGAAGAGGACGATGAGATATATTCCTCAAATTTGGTTTGGTCGAATTCATACTCGACCATGGATTCAACCGGTATCTTGATTGGCTGCGACATGATGGTCTCGGCAGCGAGACCGTTGGCTCTCACTGTGGTCGCTAGTTTGTTTTCGTCGAAAGTTACTCTCATTGTGGAATTTATTATATCTTCGGTCGATTACAACAAATTCAAAAGAGATAGTATTTTTATAAGACTTCTTTTACACAACAAAATGAAAATTATAACTTTTTAGAAATAAACGCAGGATCGTTGTTTGGATCGCTGCTTGTGTGGGATCTTTGCCTATGCCGGGAGCGCTTTGGCTCGTGGACCACCAAATTACAGATTCTGATTGAATCGTGAGGGGTTTAGTGATTCTCTCGTGGACCACCAAATTACAGATTCTGATTGAATCGTGAGGGGTTTAGTGATTCTTCCTTCGTTTATCAAAGTGAGAATTTGAAACGATATCTTATCAAATTAAGATAGTCGTTCTTCCTAAAATCAAGTCAAAGCTCGAATCTCAAGGAATTGCCAGAAGCTCAGGAACTCTGCTCTGTCTGCTCCAAAGTGCTCAAGAATGATCCGCCTCGTCAAAAATCGATCTCAGGGGGTATTTATAGCCTTCAAGATGAACAGTGCTTCCGAGACAGTGTTTACTGTCTCGGTGGC
>NC_033797.1:60329807-60404157 GCF_001876935.1 Asparagus officinalis
GTGGCATGAGCACAACGATCGACCAGGTTGTTGACGGATGGCTGAGATCAACCCCAAAATTCAAAGGACCGCACAGGAACCAAAGCACTGCCTTCAAATTATCACGCATTCCGAGCTTGGAGAATAAGGTGATGTTGACGCATGATCTCCCATGATGTCAGAACATCACGTCAGATGCAACCCTCGGTGATCCCTCTTAAATGTGTCTCGAAATTCCAACAGTCAACAGTTCATTTCACTCGAACTCTGCCACCCGAGTCCAAGTGAAAGGGGCTAATGTTAGCACACATAAATGACTAAGTGTTAATCCTCCCCCAAGAGTCGACTCCACACTAGCTAAATATCAGGTCGACGTCACCCTAGGTAGGATGGCTCGAGCAACATCGACACTCGACCTTTCCTAAAGAGGGGCATGTTGAAAGGTATCCTCACTCGAAGCCACTACTTGAGTCGACCCTACTCCTCTACCTCCTATGAGGCCGGATCAAGAACTTTCGAATAAAAGATGGCTGAATATATAAAATGGCAAAGGTGTCATTTGTTGACCCTCCATAGAGTTGAGTCTAGATGCGGTTTGTCCTTGAATCTCTCGCCGACAGTCGATCACCATTACATTAAATGCGCGATCAAAGCCATCATTACTCTAGCCCCGAAAGTCTTTATGACTCATCAAATCTCATCAGCATCATGCATTCCTCATCGCCATCACATTAAACACCTAGGTGACGCACCCCCTCTGTATCCAACATCTGTAAAGTATATGCCGACTGAGCCACCTTCTTGGACTCGGTCTAAATTACACAACTGCCCCTCCGAACCTATTATAAATAGAGGCATTGTCTGGTGCACAGAGGTAAGCAACTCTCTTGCTATTGAACACATTTGAACCCTACTTCTTCTCCACTCAAGCACTTGACTAACTTGATCACTGGAGGAATCACCGGAGATCGCAACTTCGATCCTCTCATGTGTCTTTTACATGCAGGAATGAATTCTCGGTTCGACAACCAACTGTCCAAGGAAGACTAAGGAATCCTAATTCACTGATAACGCCACAGTTAACCCCATATTTGATAACTATCATCAACATTCACCATTATTTCCTCTTAAAAAAAGTTCACCATTATTTCGCCCGTTTAGGTATGATAAAAAATATATTAAGATGCACTTAACGAGCATTTAAAGTGAGTTTTCAAAAAGGCATTAATGAGGTGATCTGCATTTCGTAAAAGATCTACAAATAAAAAATTAAGCACATTCAATTCCAACGACTAGTCTATTACATGGCTGTAAAATTAACGGTTTCACAACCAAAGAACTAGAAAAATGCCGCAAATATGCATTAAAAGTTTTAAACATTAAGATTTTAAATTTGCAGATGTGTCAAGTTCTATTGATCACGATGAAGAGAACGAATCATCTACTAGAATAATAAGCACCTTTATGCATCAAGAGGTCTGCATAGTTGCCTTGTTAAATAACCATTAATTCTTTTAAACCACTTGATTGTAATATAAGCTAGCTATATACTTTATTTTCAATCGTAGACATTTTAATACAAGCAGTTCAAGTTCAAGTGCTCAGCAAAGTGGATTTACTCAATTATATTGTCACGCTAGTACGAACCTCAAAATAAAACTAAATTATAAGAAAGCTAGTGGATAGGCCTCTTGGTCCAATGAAGTTTGTTCTAGATTTAATCCACGTACACACACCACACACGTGCACAAACACCCAAACACACAAGTACCACTGGTACAAAACGACTCATTCCAGACAGAAAATTCCGTCTGGAATAACAATAATTCCGTCTAGAAAAACTATTCCAGACGGAATTCCGTCTGGAATACGGGTCTAATTAGTTTCCGTCTAGAATAATTTATTTTAGACAGAAATTCCGTCTGGAATGTATTCTAGACGGATTTTTATAAATGGAAAAAAACCCGTCTGTAATACATACCAGACGGATTATTTCTGTCCGGGATAAGTAACCCAGACGAAATTTTCCGTCTGGGATGCATCCGTCTAGGATACATCACAGACGAAATTTTCCGTCTGAGATACACAATATCCCAGACGAAAAATTCCGTCTGGGTATTAATACAGACAGAATTTTTCCGTCTGGGATATTAGACATCCCATATGGAAAATTCCGTCTGGGTTAATTATCCCAGACGGAATTCCATCTGGGGACATCCCCGACGAAATTCCGTCTGGAATATTTAACCCGGACGGAATTTTTCGTCTGGGATGTCTGGCAGCAACCCAGACGATTTTACATCCTAGACGGATATTTTCGTCTGGGATGTAAAAAATCCGTCTGAGATACTTTCTTTCCCACTATAATGTAGTTTCCAAATTGGCTGGTATACTTGTAAATCACACAAATTTCCTATTGAATAAACCTGTAAATCCAGTTTACAAATCAACAATAAAAATCACATATATACCAACCACACAAACAATTAAACTATCCACAAAACAACTTAAATAAATCACACAAACAATTCTAAACGACTACACAACAAAGTCACACATGTTTTTTCACACATATCATCTCTCTCTTAACTCTGCCAACTTATAATCATCCACATATATGCATATAAATTTGCCGCACAACTCAATCAACTCACTGTTTGTTTTGGGCTCAACACAAAGAAAGTTGTGATTTAAAAATACAACGACGATTATTTACAAACCGATATCCAGGTCCACGAGCATTATGTTCTCTAGAGATGCTCAAAGAAACACATGCACCTGCAAGATAAAAGGTGTCATTATTTTTAAGAATATGATATATATATTCCTAAATTTAGAAGTATGCTTAGTAATTGACCAAATTTTAGCATGTGGAAATCACATGAGAATATTTTGGAGAATACTCCAATTCTTGATTAACTGAAGCAGCAACATACTACATTGAAAAACAAGAGCACGTGTAAATGTCAAGAAAAAAAAAGGGAAGATATATAAGTGCAAAGCCATGGGCAAGAGACGAGCATTAGGACTCTATAGTTATTGCTCAAGGCATGATCAGTAATCCATGATCCATCGATCATTCGAAGCACCAAGATGATCGATAACATTATTTTTCCCCTAATTATTAACACTAAATTCATAAACTCAAATGACAAACTAGGAACCAATGTGTACAATCAGCCCTCAAGTTTAACAATCATCGCGTTTGCAAAATATAACAATTAAACCATCCAATATCAAGAGCTATTTGATTAAATTTACACACATAACCTCTGTGTTACATAAGTCTAAACAAATTAACTGCGTGCTAAAAAACAAGACTATAATCACATAGACGCAGTAATTTGTGTGTTACAAAAAAGAGGGGAAAACACTTTAGCATCACATAGACACAATACGTTGTTCATGTCGCGCGCCTTTGCGGAAGCCTTGCACGAACTCACAACGTACCTGTGATCACGAGTAGAAGAAAGCCAAACACTTGCACAAACCAAGCCAATTACGACAAATCAAACCAAACACAAGGATATACGTGGTTCGGCAATTGCCTACGTCCACGGGGAGAGGATGGGGAGATTTCACTATATGGAGGAGAAATACAACGGGTTACAACTCACAAAATCACTCAAATATAACCCTAACCAAAGCTCTCAACTCCCTCACAATATCTCCCTCTCAAAGTGCTCAAAACAATGCTAAATCTCTTCTTTTCTCTCCTTAAGAAACCCTAAAAAACGTGGTCCTATTTATAATAAAACACAATCCCAAACAAAGGAGGATTCCTCAACAAATAAGGATTCTAAAAACGAGTCTGCCACACCCTGCACCATGGGTGTGGCAGAGGGTGTGGTGCAGGAGTGGTGCAGGACAGATTCTGCCACACCCTGCACCGTGGGTGTGGCAGAGGGTGTGGTGCAGGACAGACTCTACCACACCCATGGCAGACACCACACCAGGGTGTGGTGGAGCCTGTTTTGAGTTATTCTTCACGTTTTTCACAATTCCTTCGCCGTTTTCACAATTCTCCACCTCGGCGAAGTGTTCCCAACACTGAGCCGACACCAACATGAGCACCAATGTGTCGTCTCTCTAAACTCGGCTGCACCAATGCGGTTGCCTACGTACCCCCTCTCCCAAGGGATCAAGCCGCCCGTAGTTCATCCAAATGGCCGCCAACGGCCTCAACAATTACGAATGTGCAACAAGTTTCGACAATGATCAAACTTGTTGCTCGGAACCACCTTAGTGAGCATATCTGCCGGATTATCCTTCGTGTGGACTTTCACAATTTCCACATCGCCATCTTCAAGAACATCCCGAACGAAGTGATAACGAACGTCAATGTGCTTCGTCCTCGCATGAAAAACCTGATTCTTCGCCAAATATATAGCACTCATGCTATCGCAATGAATAGTGACGGATCGCTGCGATATACCAAGTTCTTCCAAAAGTCCTCGAAGCCAAATAGCCTCCTTCACAGCCTCCGTAACTGCCATATACTCTGCCTCCGTCGTAGACAAAGCCACCGTAGACTGTAAGGTGCATCTCCAACACACCGGCGCACGGGTCAAAGTGAACACATACCCCGTAGTAGACCGGCGCTTATCCAAATCCCCGGCATAATACGAATCAACATAACCAATGCATAACTACCCACCTGGGTCCCTGATCCTGCTCATGAGTACCCGTATCCTCCGCATCACCGTCGTGCTCGCCTGGCGTCACCTCAGTCGGCACTCTCATGGATACTGCACTATCTGGACTCTGTGGAGCTGCATCAATCTCCACCACCTGCGAAATCTCCTCTGTCGGGTTGCTCTCCACCTGATGAGAGCTGGGAAGCTTCAAGATAGAAGCCTCATCGAATGTGACGTCCCTACTCAGCACAATCTTCTTATCAACTGGATCCCAAAGCTTGTATCCCTTGACACCACGCTTGAATCCTACAAATATGGCCTTCCTAGCTCGAGGTTCCAACTTATCAGTTCTAACATGATAATATGCAGGGCAACCAAATACCTTAAGCTGGTCATAGTCATGTGCTGTCTCTCCCGACCACATCTCCATAGGGGTCTTCCCCTCAATCGCAGATGAAGGCAGCCTGTTAATGAGGTGGCTCGCATAAGAAAGTGCCTCAGCCCAAAAGATCTTCTCCAAACCACTATGCGCCAATAAACATCGAATCTTCTCCAGCAAAGACCGATTCAATCTCTCTGCCACCCCATTCTGCTGCGGTGTATGACTAACTGTGAAGTGCCTCTCTATGCCCTCGTCTCGACATAGCTGCAGAAAGGGGTCTGAGGTATACTCGCCGCCGTTGTCGGATCGCAACGTCTTGATCTTTCTCCCAGTCTGCAGTTCCAATCTCTTCTTCCACTCCACAAACAAATCTAGGACTTCACTCTTATGCTTCATGGTGTACACCCAACATCGCCTAGAATAGTCATCAACGAACGTGACGAACCAATGTCGACCACCAAGTGATGCCGTCTTAGTGGGACCCCAAACATCTGTGTGCACGTAGTCCAAGATGCCCCTCGTCCTATGAATGGCCGTCCCGAACTTCACCTTCGTCTTCTTGCCAAGTACACAGTGCTCACAGAATTCTACTTTACCACTCTTGGCTCCCTTCAAAAGCCCCTGCTTGCACAATGCCTGCAGTGACTTTTCACCTGTATGCCCTAGCCTGTAGTGCCAAAGTCTGCTCATGTCCGCCTCTGAAATCGCCGAAGCAACCTGGCCAATCTCGGTGCTCCCCTTCAGATAATATAAATTATGATTTCGGACTCCCTTCATCACCACCAAAGATCCCTTAGTAACCTTTGCTACAGCATCCTCAAAGGTCACCCTGAATCCCTTCGCCTCCAAAGCCCCCACTGAGATAAGATTCTTCTTAAGTTGAGGAACGAATCTCACCTCCTTCAGCTCACGGACTACTCCATCGTGCATCCGAATCCTCACAGTACCTATCCCACGAACGCCACAGGATTGATCATTTCCCATGACCACAACACCCCCATCGAGTCTCTCAAATGATGAGAACCAATCTCGCCTAGGAGTCACATGATAAGTAGCGCCAGAATCAAGCATCCACTCCGATGCATCCAAATGGTTCACCTCCGGAGTAATCAAAAGAGAAAAGCTCGAATCATCGGAATCATCGCCTTTCGCAACATTCACCTCATTGGCCTTCGGGCCCTTATTCTTGCTATTCTCCTTTTCTTTGACTTTCGGGCAATCTCTTTTCCAATGTCCCTGCTCCTTGCAGAATGCACATTGATTCTTTCCAAGCTGGTGACGACCTCTTGACTTTGACCTCCCTCTGTTTCCACCTTTCTGATATGAGCTTCTACCTCTCGCCGACAAGGCCTCTCCTGAAGTACTAGCGCGGGAAGTCTCCTTATCCTTCCTCCTCAAATCATAGTTCGTCAATGCGTTAGTCACTTCACTATAAGTGATAGAAGATCTCCCGTTCAGCAACGTAAGCACGAAGGTATCATACTCCTCATCCGGTAAGGAGCCCAAAAGAATAATAGCCTTGTACTCATCTGTGATCTTCTCATCCACGTTCGCCAAGTCCGACAACAACTTAGTGTAGTTGTTCACATGAGCCGCAAGCGAGGTACCTCTGGACATCTGGAATCTGAATAACCTTCGCAGCAAGTGCAACCGGTTCTCAACACTCTTCGTAAGGTACTTATTGTTGAGAATTTCCCACATCTTCATCGCAGACGTCACCCCAATCACATCGTATTTCAGCTCCTGTTCCAAACAGGACCTGATCACCCCGCAAGCATTTCGATTCATCTTTTCCCATATCGCTTCTTCATACTTAGGTGGCCTCACATCGACCATGATGGTCTCCTCCAGATTTTGAGCATTGAGCGCATCCTGTACGTCGCTCATCCACAAACCAAAATTGATCTTGCCGTCATATTTCACAACACTAATCTTAGTGTTCTGAAAACCCACTTGAACTGTGCCTGTCATCTTGCTGCTTTCACCAATTACTTCACCCATAATCACAACTTCCAAATTGTAGAGAAAGATCCAAACTTTAAGAAGAATAAGAAATTACCCAACTGAACCCTAGATTGGATTCCAAATAGAACTCCTAACCACACGAGGAAAGCGAGATCTCCAACGGCAACTTCAAACCCTAACTCCACCAAAACCTAGAACTCCAAGAACCAAGCTTCAAACTGAATCTTCCTCCACCTAATCCAAAACCCTAGATCTGAACCTGGCTCTGATACCACTTGTCGCGCGCCTTTGCGGAAGCCTTGCACGAACTCACAACGAACCTGTGATCACGAGTAGAAGAAAGCCAAACACTTGCACAAACCAAGCCAATTACGACAAATCAAACCAAACACAAGGATATACGTGGTTCGGCAATTGCCTACGTCCACGGGGAGAGGATGGGGAGATTTCACTAAATCAAGGAGAGTACAAAGGGTTACAATCACACAAATTCTCTCAAACTAACCCTCAACCAAAGATCTCACCTTGCTCACAATATCTCCCTCTCACAATGCTCAAAAGATTCCTCAATCTCTGATAAAAAACCCTCACAAATCGTTTCCCTATTTATATCAAAACAAAACCCCAATCAGACTGCAAATAGGAAACCTACGTATGCAAAAAACCCGTCGTAAGTCGACTTAACAGAGCTCACAAGTCGACTTGACAGAGAGAAAATCAACAACTGGAGAACACTTCATAAGTCGACTTAACAGACTGTTAAGTCGACTTGCCATAAGTCGGAGGGTGTGGTGCAGGACAGACTCTACCACACCCATGGCAGACACCACACCAGGGTGTGGTGGAGCCTGTTTTGAGTTATTCTTCACGTTTTTCACAATTCCTTCGCCGTTTTCACAGTTCATCAAACACATTTTACAAAAAAGAGGGGAAAACATTCTTTTCCATGGATCCATAGAGTTGTAAGCCATTCACACAGAGACCCTAATAGGGTATTTAAGTGTAACTTTTAGAAATTTTGGGGTATTTAAGTGCAGCCGTTCACGAATACAACCGAGGGCATTTATGTCCAACATTAGGTAAACAATAGGGTATTTAAGTGTAATTTACCCTTATTTAATTATTCTACTTGAGTGCAAAGGAAACACTTCATAAAAACTGACAGCAATAAGCAAGAAAGAGAAATACAATAAAAAAATGTTCATGTTTCATTAAAATCTCCTTATCCCATTTTAAACACTTTTTTTCCCCGAAAAAGAAATATTTA
Organism: Asparagus officinalis; assembly: GCF_001876935.1. Classification (NCBI taxonomy): domain Eukaryota; kingdom Viridiplantae; phylum Streptophyta; class Magnoliopsida; order Asparagales; family Asparagaceae; genus Asparagus; species Asparagus officinalis. Next base: position 60,338,038 of record NC_033797.1, read on the forward strand.
AATACCACTATTACTTTAATATTTGTATTATTTTCATTCTTGTATACGTAGATGTGTGAAAAAATTGACTAATTCTAAAGGCAAATTTGACATAACAATTAACATTTACTTTTCTACAGTAAAATAGTCGTTCACTAATTATCAATCATTCTCCTTTGCAAAGAACCAGCAATAGAGATTAATGTCTTCTTCGTTATAATCTTTTTCATATAATACACAATTGAAAGTTCACGTAACTGAACAATTCAAGAAGATAACATCATATCATGAATATGTACTGACCAAAGAAACAAGTTCGCATAAAAACATAACATCCAGGACGAACTACCATCGCAGAATCAGTTTGTTAAAAAAATGGCAAATAAAGTAAAGAAAAATTACATGAAAGTTGCTTGAAAAAGAAAGCAAAAAGTAAATAACATCATATCATGAATATGTACTGACCAAAGAAACAAGTTCGCATAAAACATAACATCCATGACAAACTACCATCGCCGAAAGCAGGTGAATAGAAAGCACAGGCCGAGCTACAGCTGGCCATAGTATGAAAGTTAGAAGAGAAGCTCAGAAGCCCCTTTGATCTAACATCATAAAGACGATAGGTGATATAATCTATCTCTTTCTCTCACAAACAAAGTAACAAGATGGATTACTTCTTTGATGAAAGCACTTAGCTTCATGTACAATGTAAATTGAATTTTCAATGGGGAACATTGTCAGCTTTAAATAATGAAAATTTCTTGATATTTCTGTAGGAGAATGATGTAAGACTTTGCCCTGGTTGCAATCGTAATGAGTGTCAGAGTTTGCTAGTTTCGGAAGTTGATTATTGTGTGGACTAGTTTGGATTTGCCTTCGGTCAAGATTAAAAGTGCACATTAAGTTTTTACAAAAGTGGAACCTAAGCTGGATTTAGTTTGAGATTTGATTATTACAAAGAGACGAGGGCTATAATTATAAGGAGCAAGGTCAATATGTAAATCTTAATGGAGTTGAGAGGATAAAGCTATAAAGAGAAGTAATGCACATGTGTGACATCCACTCAAAATTTCACCAACTTCATGTCTACAGGTAAAGCAAATCACTTGCAAGTTAGAACAAATCCTTGGTAATTTGGCAATACAACTAATTAAACAGCAGAAAAAGGACCAATTTGACGACTTCTTGATTATCTGTGACTAGTTATAATTCATGCACAAGACACATACACAAGACACATACACACATGCATACAGTCAAGTATCAACATACACATGCACAAGACACAAGACACATACACAAGACACATACACATGCACAAGACACATACACAAGACACATACACACATGAGAAGACTTATAGCAATAATTTCCTTGTCATTTTCAATCATGCACAAGACACATACACACATACAGTCAAGTATATATAGAGTTATTATGAAGAAACTTTTGTATGTTAAGTGCATAAAATATTTAAGCGCACAAGACACATACACACATACACACATACAATTAACTAACTTACCTCATAAAATCAAGAGTCATCATCATCGTCAAGTTCCCTCCTCTGCACGCCACTACTGCTTCCTCCAGCAAATCTAGCCTGAAAATAAATAGATTTACATTTAGAGAATGAAATTTAACAATATATGACATATTAATATTATTAATTAACCTGTGCGCCAGCGTCTAAATCTATTTGGTCCAAAACTTCTCCAAATAATTCAGCTGAAATCTTCCCGGACAAGCATAAAACGATGTGTGTAAAAACATCGTCGCTAGTACGGGATGGAGGCAAATCTGAACACATAGCCGTCGTCAGCTGCATGAGTAATGTAGGGTCGATCTTACCACGCAGATAACGGTTGACGCGCATAATTGTAGAAGTGGTGTGAGTTCTGTTTGATGATGTAGTCGCAGTTGAGGTTGTCGAGGACGTCGTGGAGGATTTTCTGGAGGTACCCCGCTGAGCTCCAACCCCATCAATGGAAATCTACCCCGGTTATTATACCATCACATTCATTGCAATGGCATTATTTTCCTCTCTTGACAAGACATGAGGGTCATCAGCAGCTTCTTGGGTAGCACGTAGTGCTGCATCCTTCGACGCGACAGCAATATTATCCTAAATCACATACAGAAAATAGATATATATTGAATTGGTAAATAATGATTTCAAAGTACAACAGTTTAAACTCTTAATTAATGAAATGTACAACAACGTAATACTTATTATTTAATGATTTGTTGAAAAATAATTATCACCAACACCATGTTTGCTTTAATCTTGTCTTCATCTTTATATGTTGAGTGAAAGGTGCCGTAAGCTAACTTTGCCTTCAAATTGATCGGCATTATCGGCTTCCCCTACAAAATATAATAGTAAATATCGAAGAGTTTGGTCAAATTGAAGGTTGTAGCATGTGAATACATCAACTTTAAATATTATACCGTGTCTCGACAATAACTATACTCAAGATTGGCAAAGGACGTCGATCCCAAGTGGTGATCAAGCTTGCGCTTGCTATGTCGGTTCGTCGAGCCCTTCTTAGATTTATTCTACAAAAAAAAGATGTTAAAAATGAATTGCATTTACAATATGCTTTTGTACGCAACATGATAATATACTCATACCTGTGCGGACTCGGTATCCCAATAAAAAAGAAGAGCCGTGAAATGATCGAGATCCACCCTCTCATCGAGATTTGAAAATCTCTGCCAATCTTGGGTATATTTATCATATGTTGATATCTTCAGCTCATGTCGCTACTGTTTGAGCATGGCCTCAACTTTGATATTAAAAACATAGTGTCACGCCCCAGGGTAGTCCTCAAGACAATAGTATTGCTACAATTTTGCATCTAGATATATAAGATATCTAAGCATTTTGTAAACGTATTCTATATCAAAAAAAATTAAAGAAGTAATGATCATATACCATCAACTCTCTCCATATATCCTCGTATGCGGACCATGGAAGCTCCTTGAATTTGAAGTACGGGTTTATGATTTGGGCCCGCCGTACTAAAACGCCGACGTAGTTATTAATTTTTTTTTTTACCATGAGCCGATCGGCAAGTTATCAACCCACTGAAGAATTCCCCGAAAGCCTCTTGGTGCCTGTTTGGAACCAGGTTTGCTTCCACCACGTCCTCCCGGTCCAGTTGCATCTCGCTTTGCCCCTACATTGACAACAGAAGTTAAGTGTAAAAAAGCAAAAACAATGGGACAAAATTATTAAGTTTACCTCTCTCCACTTCTCTATCCATCGCAGCGATTGCAACTTGCTTTCTAACTTGCATCATTGGATTTAATTCATCTAGCCTTTTGAGTGCAAGTGGATGATACTTCAAAGTATTAGTCTTTGATATGATCGAGTCTAGAGGCAATGGTAGATGGGGGATGTCAGGGGTCCACGAACACAACTCGGCCCCCTGCGTATGATGCGAAGACGATGGTGTCCAAGAACCCTCTACAATGATTAAAGAAGATAATTTATACGAGAAAATTGAAGGATCATTATTGAGATGCAAAGTAAAAATAAATATATTGCGACACCATTACCTGTAGTGTGGGAGGTCTCTGCATGTGAATCAGTGGCTCCGGGTGAAGAATAATCGATGCCTGCCAAATTATCTATGCAAATAAAAATTAATATTGCTAACATACAATAGATTTTAAATACAAAAGCTGGACTTTAAATATGATTGAATAAATATTACAAACACATATATGATTAATACCTATATGAGGCGAGAATGCTAGAGTTGTGTCCCGAAGACGACCCGATAATTCCGCATCATATACCCATATAAAAAGAACTTAGCCTAAATGATGTTTCATATGTCTACTTTGAGTTGTACAAAGATAATTGAAATTCATACCTATATCCGTATGTGATGAAATGTGTGCCTCCTGAAGCTGTTCTGAGCCTAGGCTCGTAGATCGTGATCGGTCACGCGATCGATCGAATAACCTCGAGTTCTTCATCTGTAAAATCGGATTAGGAGAATTAAAGAAGAAATATCTGCCTACTAATTCACAAGATTAACATCTATTGCAATTAAACATTTAAATAACATCCGCGCCTAAAATGACATATAGAATATACCTTCTACAACTTGCTATTTTCGTATTGAACGAGGTATTGCTTGTATTGTTCGGGCTATATTTAACGTTGTCTGCTTTCGTCTACTAGTAGTTGATTCTAGTTGCACATCTGCCTCTGGTTCTCTATCCCTGACTAAAATTAGGTTGTCAGCCTGAATCTCTGCATCTGTCATATCAAGCATGACATTCTGAGGGTAAGAGAAATTCTGCCAAATTTCATCAGAAGAACCAATTGGTTTATTATCCTCATCACTATCGGCGTTATTATTAGGGAGGACAATAGATCTTGGCTCATTGTATAGCACGACCCAATCGGTGGAAACATTTGGGTCTTTCACATAGAAGCACTGGTCCGCCTGTTCTGCGAATATGAACTTCTCATCTAGATATATCTCTTTGTTGAGGTTTACTAGTGTAAACCCATAATGATCCTTGCGTGGTTTGGCAGGACTCCATCGAACTTTAAACATGCAATAATTACGCTGATTTTTTTACCATAGCCGTAAATTATCTCTACAATATCTTCCAACTGGCCATAATACAATATATCAGCTTCAACTGGGTTTTGATCTCTTATGCTAGAAAAATATTCCTGAGCAAAGCAGACCATGACCCCACTATTTTGTGTTACCCTCTTATCATCGGTCGCCACTGTTTTAAACTTATACCCATTAATGATGAGTTCACTATATCGTCTCACTTCATAGTAAGGACATTGTGCGTGAACTAAAATATCTTCAGAGATTACGGCACCAGTAAGAACGTCTTTATCAACTTAATTCAAGCATCAATTGAATAAAATGATCTCCGAGTTTGCTTAAAATTTTAAAAATAAAAAATACAATACTACTTCTATACTACTTACATCGATTCTGAACCAATCGGGAAATTATTTGATGTGTTTTTTGTTTTGGATATGATATTTTATTGTTAAGCTTCTCCAAATGTTGCCTATTTATACAACAATGAGATTGTATTGGTACAATGAAAGTAAATAATACAAGTGTCATTCTATTCCTAAATTAATGTACATTACCTTCGATAATCGCTGAAAATATCAAGATTATTCAATACATATGCATGAACCTGCTCTAAGTCAGATCTTGGATATTTTACGAGTTTCTTCTCCTTAGTTGGGGGCTGATCAGCTTTTACGCGATTGCGCATGTAACGTGATACAAACGTATGACATTCGTTGGTCACGTAACCTTCAGCCATAGAACCCTCTGGATGAGCTCGATTGCGAACTTGGTCACGTAACCTTCAGCCATAGAACCCTCTGGATGAGCTCGATTGCGAACTAGGCGCTTCATAAACCCCAAATATCTACAATAATTAAAATTTTATGAACTACAAATATCTAATCTAAGGAAAACCACAGAAAGGATAAATATTAGCTGTATACATTGCATATGAAATTAATGCATTGGGTGAAGTCTCTTACCTCTTAATTGGGTACATCCAACGGTAAGATACAGGACCCGCAATGATTACCTCGCTAGCTAGATGTTGAGTAACATGGACCATGACCGTGAAAAAGGAAGGAGGAAATATTAACTCCAGGTTGCATAAAATTAATGATATTTCTGTTTCAAGCTTTTTAAATTCCCTCACATCTATAACTTTTGAGCATAATTTTCTGAAGAACCCACAATACTCCATAATAATTTCCAATGCTTCTTTCTCCATATTATTACGCAATGCAACCAGGAGCAATTGATGTAGAAGAACGTGATAATCATGGGTCTTTAGGCCTAAGAGCTTCCTCTCCTGCAACTGGACATTATTTGATATATTAGCTGAATACCCATCCGGTGATTTTACTGATTTGAGGACCTCACAAAATCTCTGCATCTGCTCTGTCGACATCGTAACACGAGAGGAAGGCTTATGTTTTTTCTTAAGTCCAACATCTTGTGCTTGCAAATCTTCCCGAATATTCAATGCAGCTAAGTCTTGACGAGCCCTTAGGTCATCCTTTGACTTATTAGGATCTTGAAGGAGGGTTGAAACTATGTTGTCACAAATATTTTTCTCAATATGCATGACATCCAAGTTATGCCTGATTTTAAGCTTTTGCCAGTATGGCAGCTGAAAGAAGATACTGAATTTACTCCATCTCTTTGGTAATTTATCGACTCCATTATCAACATGTGCCCGTTGGAATGCTCTCTTCCTCTTCAGTGTCTTTTTCTTTTTGCCGGAGCCTCTAACTTTGAGTGAGTCGTACTTAGAATATCGGTTCTTACCAAATCTAATTTTAGGAAGATGCTCAAGCAACTTTATAATATCAGCACCGGTCATTTAACGTGGTTTATTCCTAGTCTCAACAGTGTCGTCAAATTTATTGCTCAATTTTCTGTATTTGTGGCCCGAAGGTAACCATCTCCTGTTGAACCAACAACAACACTTTCGACTAGATGGTAAGTGAAGGCCTTCAAATTCTAGGCCACATACTAGACAAGCAAACTTGCCTTTTGTAGACCAACCAGAAAGATTAGCATAACCTAGAAAATCATTAATTGTCCATATTAGGATAGCACGAAGTCTAAATGACTCTTTAGCATGGGCATCATATATCAATATACCCTCCGACCATAATTGTTTTAGCTCATCAATTAAGGGCTCTAAGTAGACATCAATATCATTACCCGGTGCACGCTTACCCGGTATCAGTAATGAGAGCATCATATACGGTTGTTTCATACAAAGCAGTGAGGGTAAATTATATGGCATTAAGACAACTGGCCATGTAGACCAACCTGAACTCATAACCCCGAACGGATTGAATCCGTCGCTAGAAAGCCCAAGTCTGACATTTCTACATTCATGAGCGAAATTGGGAAAAGTCTTATCAATATGCTTCCAAGCCTCTGCATCAGCTAGATGTCTCAGCTTACCATCTTCTATACGGTCTTCTTTGTGCCACCTCATGTTCTTAGCGGTGTCTTTGTTCATATACAGACGTTGCAATTTGGAAACTAACGGGAAATGGCGAAGCACCTTAGCTGGAATCATGCTCTGCTGGTACATTGACTCTGTTGGCTGCCTTGTTGAAGAGCGGGTTTGTTGTTTCCATCGAGAAACTCCACATGTAGGACATGCCTGAAGGTCTTTATTATCCTTGTAGTAGATAATACAATCATTAGGACACGCATCAATCTTATTGTAATCAAGCCCCAAATCGGAAACTATTTGCTTTGCCGCATAAGTTGTTTTAGGAATGCTACGCTCTCCTCCTGGAACTACCTTCCGCAGCAAATCAAGAAGACGCATTTCGAAATAAGTATTTGTCATTCCACTGAGGCTCTTAATATGTAAGAGCTCCAACATAAATGAAAATCTGGAGTAGTCGGTGCAACCCTCATACAGATCATTTTCACTATCCTCTAGTAGTTTCATTATACGATCCAAGTCCTCAGGAGCATGAGTATCTTGGACATCAACTATGATATCATCTTCATTGTCATTGTTAATATCGTATTCGGTATGGTCAGATCCGATATCAGTTTGTAAATTTACTTCTGTATCATCTATCCTGACAACATGACTGGTATCGACATGCACATCCGGGACTTCATCTTCGGTACGGCCTTCCCCATGATAGGACCAATATTTATATTCCTCGTAAAAACCAGAGTTTGCTAAGTGACTTCGTATTTTATCTTTATTTTTTAGCTTCATATTCTTACACCTATAACAGGGGCAATAGATGATACAGAAGTAAATTTACAAACTGATATCGGACCTGACCATACCGAATACGATATTAACAATGACAATGAAGATGATATCATAGTTGATGCCCAAGATGGTATCGACATGCACATCCGGGACTTCATCTTCGGTACGGCCTTCCCCATGATAGGACCAATATTTATATTCCTCGTAAAAACCAGAGTTTGCTAAGTGACTTCGTATTTCATCTTTATTTTTTAGCTTCATATTCTTACACCTATAACAGTGACAGTATATTGCACCGCTACTTAAATTTTTTGGGTTCATTTCGGCATACTTCATGAAGGCTTCACATCCATCCCTATAATGTTGATCACGAAACCGTTCACTCCTAGGGATATCTATCCATGACTTGTCAGGAATTTTCCTCATCTGTAGATAATATATATTTAGAAACTCTATTTGAGAATAGATAGTATACCCAAAAATTTTAAACTATTCAAAACATACGTTGTTGCATTTAAGTATCGGCATTAAGGTATGTGTAATGACCGTAAAATTTTGATACTAGTTAAAATAATTTTTAAATATTTTTAAATATTTAATTATTATTTTAAAAGAGTATTTGTATTTTTCTTGATTTCTACAATTTCTTATGATTTAAAATCTAAGTTTTATATTTATTTAAATAATTTTAATATCTATAAATTTATTTTGAGCGGTAACAAATTTTTGAAATTAATCTGTTATGTTATCGGTACTATTACGTATTATTTTAAATAATATATTGTAGTATTAATATTATTACGTATTATTTCATATAATATATAGTATTATTAATTATGTATTTTTGGTATAATTTGTTGTATTATTTCTACTGTTATATATTATCTGTTGTAATAGCATAATTGGTACGTTTTATTTTATAGATAATTATTCCAAAATTACTTGATTTAAAATAAAATAATTGTATTTTTTAATAATTATCTAAACCCTAACCCTAACTATATATATATGAACATATATATATATATATGAACATATATATATATATATATATATATATATATATATATATATATATATATATATAGTATATATATATATATATATATAGGTTTGTTTTTATCGTTCACCCTTCTCTACTCTTGCCCCTCGTGTTCAAACCGCCGCCTTCACCCGACAACCACCATCGACCTCCCCACACCCTCAAGCTCACCGCCACCTGAGTCACGCCCGCACCCTGTCGCCGCCCCGCCTGCACCCGCCTCCTGCTCGCTCCTCCTCCTCTCCCACCCCAAGCCACGGAACCCTCACCGCTCCTCCATTGGCCAGTGCGCCCACTCAACCCCAGCCTCCTGCAGTCGTCCGCGCCTCCAGCCCGACAGCCGCGCTCCAGCCCCTCCACGCTGCAGCTACCGCCGCCCAACAGCCTCCCCACCTCCACCCCCCAGCTTTCGCTACGAGCACCGTCGAACACGCCGTCGGCAAACCCCCAACACCACCCGCCACCCCTTTCGTCCGCCTCTTCCCCTTCGACGCTATCTCTTCAGATCCACATCGACGAGCTCAACCGCGCTGAACACCCGTGCCTGAACCAGATCCAAGCTGCTATCAACGTCGCCTCGATCACCACACACCGCGTCCGCATTGGTATAGGGTCGAAAAATTTAAGATTGATTGATTCTCTTGTTTTAAGAAAACTGGGTTCGATCACTTAGTACGAACCCTTACAATCACTCACTCTCTCTCGATTACAAAGGAAGAGAATATTAATTCAGCTTCTCTTTTATTTAATGTGGGTTCTAGGTGGCGAAAGGATGCTTCCCCCGATACTTGAGTCGAGTTTGCCTCCTGTTGACGATCAGACCAAGATCGCAAGAGCTTCTGACGTAGGTTAACCGGCTGGAATCGAGGTTCGAACTCCGGATTGACGTGCAGAAACTTTAAGCTCTGATGCTTCTCGAAGTCCAAGCTTAAAAATCTCCAATCAAGAATAGTCCCCCTTTCTCTGTAGCCATCGATGGCTATTTATAGGGTTTTAAGCACGTAACTGACGTGCTACAATAGTGGGGTCCTGGGCGTAACTGATGCGCTGCAATTGTGGAGTCGTGACGTAACTGACTTCTTGAATTTAGCCTACGTGGCTGACTGGGTCTTTGTGGCCGTTACAACCTGATTTAATATAGGTGACGAACTTCACTGCATTGGCGAAAAAATTCAACAATGCAACAGAAATTCAACAATGCAACAGAATCCACATTTGCAATCCTATCAATCAGATGAATAATAAATTAAATGATAGAATGTAATTAATTACCAAAAATAATAGTTCAACTTGAAGGGAAAATGCAGAACATTGAATCCTAGGCTCGAAACTCCAATCACCATTATAAATTAACATAAAAGAAAAATTAAATCCTAGGTGTGAGAAAATAAGAAAGAATAAAAATTAGAAGAGATTAGATATTAAACAGAAAGCAAACTCAAAACCATAACCAAATCTGTTGGGACAAACCCGGGGCCTAATAGAGCAGGATCGCAGCAATAGTAGAGCAAAAGTAGAGATAAAAAATTGGACACACAGATTTACGTGGTTCGGTACTTGATTGCCTACGTCCACAGACAAGGATAGAAGATTCCACTATGAGGAGAAAACTCTGGAGTTACAAACTCTCTCTCTTTACAAGGAGAAACTCTCTCTATTTTTTCTCTCTCACTCTTCTTATATAAGAAGCTGTTTCTGGGATGAGATTTCCTTAAGGATTTGGAGTTTTATTTATAGTTTTTGAAAAACACTATGCATAATAAAATATTAATATTTACTGTAGCAGTGGGGCCCGCTCTTTTGTTTTCTTTCAAAAAATCAACAAAGGCTGCATTGGATGAAAAAACGTGGGCGGCTGCTTCTTTCGGTGATGTGTCATTGTTAGGCGCCTGACAATCTCCCACTTGAAGATTTGATTGAGTATCAATCAATCTTCACACCATTCTTTTTATCTTGCCATCTTTATGTTGCTTACGTACGTCTCAGACAGACCACAGGAGAATCGACACCAAATGAATTTGTCAGTATTGACTGTTTTTGTCAAAAAATCTGCTAGGTTGTCTTTGGTGTGAATTTTCTGCATATCCACTGTTCCTTCTTCCACTTTCTCACGAACAAAGTGATACTGAACTCGAATGTGCTTGGTCTTTGAATGAAAGGTTGGATTTCTTGCCAAATGCAAAGCACTCTGACTATCACAAAATAGAGAAATCTTCTTTTGTTCATAGCCGAGTTCCTCCAGCACCATCTTCAACCACATCGCTTCTTTACTGGCTTTTGTAGTCTGCTTCTGTTGTTGAAGTAGCCACAACTAACTGCAGTTTTGAAACCCAGCTTACAGCTCTGTCAGCAAGTGCAAACACATAGACTGTGGTGGATTTGCTATTATCACGATCACCTGCATAATCAGAATCAACATATCCACTGACAATAAAATCAGATCCCCCATAACATAATGCAACATTTGAGATTCCTTGAATGTATCTTAGAACCCTCTTTACAGCATTCCAATGCTCTTTACCATGATTCGCCATGTATCGACTAACCACTCCCACTGCTTGTGCAATGTCTAGTCTTGTACAAATCATCGCGAACATTAAGCTTCCCACTGCTGATGCATACGGTACTTAAGACATCTCCATCCTCTCTTCTTCACTGCTAGGACTCATACTGGAGGATAACTTGAAATTAAGAGGAAGTGGGGTAGAAATTGACTAACAATCTTACATGTTAAAGCGTCGCAAGATTTTCTTCAAATAGTTCTTCTGAGAAAGCCAAATCTTCCTATTAATTCTGTCTCGGTAAATTTGCATCCCTAGAATCTTGTTTGCAGATCCTAAATCCTTCATTTCAAATTCCCTAGCCACCAACTAAGCCTTTAATTCTTTGATACGATCTTTGTTGGGACCTGCAACCAACATGTCGTCAACATACAACAATAAGATAACAAAGTTATTTTCACCAAACCTCTTAAAATATGCACAAGGGTCTGAATTAAGTCTGTTGTATCCAAGGCTCATGATGAATGAATCAAATCTCTTGTACCAACACCTCGGCGCCTGCTTTAGACCGTACAGAGATTTGTTCAATCTGCAAACCAAGTTCTCTTTTTCTTTTACTTCAAAACCTTCTGGTTGGAGCATGTAAATTTCTTCTTTAAGATCTCCATGAAGAAATATTGTTTTCACATCTAGCTGCTCTAGATGTAAGTCAAATATAGCGCTCATAGTCAGGACTATTCGGACTGTTGTTAGTCGAACTACAGGAGAAAATATTTTATTAAAATCAATACCTTCTTTCTGAGCATATCCTTTTACCACCAATCTAGCACGATATCGCTCCACCTGATCATCGCCGTTTCGCTTGATCTTGTAGACCCATTTGTTTACAATGGTCTTTCTTCCTTGTGGCAGTGACACAAGTTCCCAAGTCTTGTTCTTATGGAGAGCTTCAATTTCTTCCTGCATTGCTGCCATCCACAAAGATGCATCTGTGCCATTTATAGCTTCATGAAAAGTTGATGGCTCTCCATCTTCTGTTAGAAGACAGTATGCAACATTACTCTCCGTAATATACTCCGAGTGCCAAGTCGGTGGTCTTCTCTCACGAGTTGACCTTCGAACTTCTGGAGCCTCGGACTCGACCGGTTCTTGTACATCATGCTCCGGTGTTGCTTCAGAAGAATTCAGATTATCTTCTATCTGAACAGCTACAGTCTCTGAGTCCTTCCTCGAACTGATTTCTTTCTCTTCACTTTGTAGTTGGTTCTCTACAAAGATAACATCTCTGCTGATGATAACCTTGCGGGTAGTGAGATCCCACAGACGATACCCCTTTACTCCATCAGCATACCCAAAGAATATGCATTTTCTGGATTTTGAATCCAGCTTTGTAATTTCTTGAACATTGTACATTACGTACACTGGACATCCAAATATATGGAGGTTGGAATAATCAGCTGGCTTGCCAGTCCACATCTCCATTGGCGTCTTTAATTGTATTGCAGTTGATGGAGATCGATTCACCACATAACAAGCGGTTTTTACTGCTTCCGCCCAAAAAACTTTTTCCAAATTTACAGTTGCCAACATAGTTCTTGTTCTTTCCAACAGAGTTCTGTTCATCCGCTTCGCCACTCCATTTTGTTGTGGAGTATAAGCCGTACTGAATTGTCTTTTGATGCCTTCTTGCTTGCAGAATGCTAGGAATTCACCATCTGTGTATTCACCTCCATTATCTGACCTCAAGCACTTGATCTTCTTCTCAGATTCAAGCTTGATCCGCGTTTTGTAGGCTTTAAAGACTAAGAACACATCCGCCTTCTTCTTGATAGGATACACCCAACATCTCCTGGAGTAATCATCAATAAAGGACACAAAGTACTTTGCTCCTCCTAAGGATGTAACCGGTGCTTGCCATACATCAGAATGAACCAGTTCCAGAATAGTCTTGCTTCTAGAACTCGATGTGTTGAACTTTAGCCGATGCTGCTTTCTTGTAACACAATGCTCGCAGAATGGAAGAGCTACCGAATTAAGTCCAGGAAGCATCTTCTGATCGGAGAGAACCTTCAAGCCTCGTTCTGACATGTGGCCTAGTTTGCGATGCCACATCATGGTTTGTTCTTCTCCACGGCTGGTTGATGCCACACATGAATCAGCTTCCTGCATGGTTTCTCCCTTGAGCATATATAGATTTGCAGGTATCTTTTCTCCTTTTATCACAACAAGCGCCCCTCTAACAATCTTCATGTTTCCATTTTCGATATGAGTTTTGCATCCGAGCTCATCTAATTGTCCCAAAGATAATAGATTCTTCTTCAAGCCCTTCACATGTCGCATATCTTGAATGGTGCGTATTGTACCATCAAATATTTTGATTTTGATAGTACCAATACCAGAGATCGATCTCCAAGGCATGTCATTCCCCATGAATACAGATCCTCCTGAGATAGGTTCATATTTGTGAAACCATTCTCTCCGAGAGGTCATGTGCCAAGAGGCTGCTGAATCCAGAAGCCAGACATCAGCAAACCTCTTTCTACCTTCATCAACAGTGGTTGCTCCACTGAATAGAATTTCACCATCGTCTGATGTGCTGACAACGCATCCTTGAGATGTTGATGGCTCTGAAAACTTTTTCTCTCCACTCTTCTTATGCCAACACTCCGATTTGACGTGCCCTCTTTTGCCACAGTTATAGCATTTGACATTCTTCTTACTTCTTGATTTGGATCTACCATGGGTATGACTCCCACTGGAGTCACGTTCCGTTGATCTTCCTCTCGTCACCGATAAGGCCTCCGCTTGTTGCGAACTTGCATGCCTGTCTTCCTTGTTCTTGCGCCGATTTTCTTCCTCCAGAACAGCGGCTGCAACATCGCCGAAGACTAGATTGTCCATAAGGACGTTGTTTGTCAGGTTGATGATGAGTTAATCATACGAGTCAGGTAGACTCTGAAGTAGAAGTTCTGCACGTTCATTCGCACCAACTGTATACCCCAACGTTGTGAGTTGGGAGAACAGTGTGTTTAGGGTGTTGATGTGGTCGGTCATTGATGTAGATTCCGCCATCCTCAGAATGTAAAGTCTCCTTTTTAAGAAGATTTTGTTGTGCATGGATTTCGCCTCATATAGCTTTGTTAAAGTATCCCAGATCTCTTTTGCTGTCTTCTTCTCCTCTATGCTTGACAGCACCCCGTCTGCTAATGCCAGATGGAGATTTGCAATAGCATTTTCGTCCATCTCGTTCTACTTCTTATCATCTGTGATGTCGTCCGGCCTTGCACCAATGGCAGCATTTTCGTCCATCTCGTTCTACTTCTTATCATCTGTGATGTCGTCCGGCCTTGCACCAATGGCCGCTAGACAATTATCTTTTCTCAAGATAGTCTTTATCTCCAACTTCCACAGAAAGAAATTACTCCCGTCAAATTTCTCGATCTTGAACTTCGTCGCCATTGCTTCTACCACGAATAGTAACTTCTTACTATTTCACGTAAATAGTATTGTATTTATGAACAGTAACCGTACCCGTGAATAGTACCGTACATATGAATAGTACCGTATTTGTGAACAGTACCATACTCGTGAATAGTCCTCGTCGCCTCCAAAAGGTAAATGATAACCTAACATATTTTCTGATGTGGAGGATCCACCTTTGGTAGCAGCCACAGAGCATACGATAAGTAGATATATACAAGTACCCTAAGTTGGCTCTGATACCACTTGGTGGGATAAACCCGGGGTCTAATAGAGCAGGATCGCAGCAATAGTAGAGCAAAAGTAGAGATAAAAAATTGGACACACAGATTTACGTGGTTCGGCACTTGATTGCCTACGCCCACGGGCAATGATAGAAGAATCCACTATGAGGAGAAAACTCTGGAGTTACAAACTCTCTCTCTCTCTTTACAAGGAGAAACTCTCTCTATTTTTTCTCTCTCACTCTTCTTATATAAGAAGCTGTTTCTAAGATGAGATTTCCTTAAGGATTTGGAGCCCTATTTATAGTTTTTTGAAAAATACTATGCATAATAAAATATTAATATTTTACTGTAGCAGTGGGGCCCGCTCTTTTGTTTTCTTTTAAAAAATCAACAAAGGCTGCATTGGATGAAAAAACGTGGGCAGCTGCTTCTTTCGGTGCTGTGTCATTGTTAGGCGCCTGACAATCCAGAAATCAAAAAATCCTACAAAAATTGGGAATAAACATTGCACAAAATAAATATCATAAATCCGTTCATCAACCAGATTGTGAAGAGAACTACATAACATCAAAAAATCCTGCAAAAATTGGGAATAAACATTGCACAAAATAAACAAGAATTAAACGATCGTGAAGAGAACTACATAACATCAGCCAAAAATTGACTATCAAATATATAGAGAGAGGGAGAGAAAAGAGAAAGAAATTCTCAGACTCTAGTTCAAGAACCCAAACTCAAATTCCGAGAAATTATCCAAGAGAAAAAAAACCCCAGGTCTGAAAGAAAAAGTGAAAATTCAAAGGGCTACGCTATGAACAACGTGCAAACTCAAAACCACTGCCAGATCCAGCAATCAAAATAACTGCAAAAATTGGAACGAACACTGCACAAAACTGGTTCTAGAAATTCGAACAACCTGACAGGATCCAGAATTGTGAACTTATCAATCAGATTAACAGGAAACTCAATGATCCAAAAGTCGAGTGGACAATCAAATAAAGAGAGTTAGATCAAACCATTAGGACCAGCGATAAGCCTCTTGGCCTAGTACGAATTCTCCAGCTTGGATCCAAGGCTAGAATCTCCAGTGACGCCATTTGATTCCGCGAAAAGGAAAAGCGAAGAGAGAAAAACCTAGGTCGTCAAAGAAGAGAAAGAAACACAGCGAAATCTAGAAATCAATAAAATCAGCAAAAAAAAGAACAAAAAACTGAACAAATTCGATTCCAGAAATTTCAAGAGCGCAACCAAATCCACATTTGCGATTTTAACAATCAGAGAAACTCTCGAACTCGAACCAAAGGCTCGAGATTCCAATTACGACATCGAACACAAAGGGAAAAAAATCTATGTCTAAAAACAGAAAGAAAAATTAAGACAAAACCACAATGAAATCCAAAATTCGAAAAAAAAAAATTAAGAAATGTGCAAAATTTTGTGAAAAAACGCAGAAAATCGGTTCAAGAAAGTAGACGATCGCCTAATTGGATCGAAACTCTCGAACTCGAACCAAACGCTCGAGACTCTAATCACGCTCATCGAACAGAAACAAAAACCTAAGTCTAAAAGCAGAAAGAAAATTGAGACAAAAACCACAACGAAATCAAAAAATCAACAAAAAAATCTGCAAAAATCGGTTTAAAATGCACGAAATCGATTCCAGACCTTACACACTTGAGATCTCATCGATCAGATGCACAAGAAAAAGAACGATCGTCAAATTAGAGAAGAGAGAGAGAGAGAGAGAAGAGTGAGATCAAACCACAAGTATCGCCGATGAGATTCTTGGCGTAGAGAAGAGAGAGAGAGAGAGAGAAGAGTGAGATCAAACCACAAGTATCGCCGATGAGATTCTTGGCGTCCTACGACATTCTCGAACTCGAATCAGAGGCTGGAACTCAGATCGCCATCTTCGAATGTGAGAAACCTAGATCTGAGCAGAGAGAAACGAGGGGAGAAATTCAAACAGAAAAGCGCTCGATTTCTGATCCTTGACTCATCTATTTATAGCTTCTCTTCTTCTCTAGGAAGCTTCACCCAAAAAATAGCCGTTCGTCTGAAAAATATCTAATTAGTATCATACCATCATACCATTAATTAATTTATAAAAATTATGAAAATTATGAATTAACTGCAGTGGTACTATAATGTTCTCTGCCCTAAATTTTACACCAAAAATAATTTTAATTTAATAATTATTTTATATTATAATTTCATTATAAAATTTAAAAATAAAAAAATAAATGGAATAAATTGAGGTTAATGAATGATATAATAGTATACAATAGGTATTTTTAATTTGTTATCACATAGTTTAAGGGTAAAATCGAAAAAACAAAAAAACTCTAAAGATACAGTGTTGCGCCATTCCTAGCACAATACTGTAGCACCTCATCAATTTAACGCGTGATTTAGCAACCAGTTGGAGGGAGTTTTTTTGCGCTAAAAATATATTTTAACGCTAAATTGCAGCTCCGTTGGAGATGACCTTAGCACTAGCAGCAAATTGCAATGAGGTGCAAGAAAAAAATACCCAAATGTGAGTGCATCCCGAAAATTTACGGCAATAGTCAAGGAAAAATACCTTATCTAGAGTTAATTTCAAGCTGAATGCATTTCTATTTTTGCTTCCTGAATTTTTAAAGTGAAAGTATATCTATTTTCGTACTTTTATTTTGTATACTTTTGTTTCTATCTTTTTTATGTACTTAGAATTCTTCGTATCCATGTGAGGAAATTTACGACATTCCTTGGTTTCTCTAGCTTTGGCTAGTATGTATAAGTTTGTTTTCCCCCAATATTGTTACGAACAAAATAGATTCCTGGGCGCCATAGGTTGTCATGTTATATGCAAAAATGAGTTTCTCAGTCGTTGGAAGATGTGAAAAGTAATTTCATTCATTTATTATAGAAAGAGCATGTTTGACAACTAGTCAAAGTGTGGCATATAAGCCAAGATGTATTCGGCAAATAGGTTATTATATGACTTATATGCCAAAAATAAATAAGCTAGGTAACCCGGTTTATATTTTGGTGGCTTATAAGCCACATAATTTGACCAAATAATAGACCAAATTACTCCTTAGAATTTAAGAAATCTATTACTATATACTAAAGTAGAAGCCTAAACCCATTTTTTCGCCACTTGGTGAATCCTCATAGAACTAACTTTTCAGCTTCACTTTGATTAATCCATCCTATAATTAATGGAATCAACAGTTTTTTAAAATCTCTACACAACTAGTACTCATCCCGTGCTAAGCACGGCATCCTTATAGATTATTTTTGTGCGCAATTTTTTTCCACATCATTTTTGTGGTTTGTCACGTGAAATTTATCTTAAAATTATCTTATGCTTTATATCACGGTTTCATATGCTAATAATTAATTATTAACGGTCAATGATTTGCTCTATGAAATATTCATTTGCTTGTCGAAGTGGTTCATTTGCTTGTGGAAGTTATCAGTGCTATTGTTCGACATTACTCCGACTTGTATATCAATTCCAATTTCTTAGCATCATTGAATTTCACATCTGTAAATTCCGACTATATCAACTATATATTTAGGGTATGACTATATCAATTCCAGTATTTAGACCAGTGCAAAGCACGGTTTCTAAAAAAATTTCACAACTTGATTGTAGTTATTGATAGTAACTAAGGGCTCTTCGTGATTTTATCCAATATGGTTTGACTCAAATTAATTGTTTTATGTAATAGTATTAAACAATGACTTTTATTAATAAAAAAGATTCATAACTTGTAAATCCCGTATAAGGGGAAAATAAGCAGACAAAAACACATAAATCCCCTTAGAAATCAACTATATATTAGAAGCGTGGAATTAAATACATAAAAATTGGGCAAAAGCAGCCATATTGAGCTCGTTTTAGACAATCATCCTCATAGTCACCACAAAAGATGAAACACATACTCCAAACATGAGCATAATTAAGAGCTACCCGCAGAGAAGAAACATACCTCCACCAAATTGGATAGAATCATATCCGTTTCTGCGTAGTACTGAACACAAATATACTATCTAAAAGATGTACTATAAATTGAAAATTACAAAATCTCATATGAACTCTTTTACTCTCCCATACTCACTTATTTTAAATTCTCCTCAACATTTTCATGATAATAATCCTTCAACTTTGGTTCTTAAAAGAAATTTAAATCACCAATCTAATTTGTATTAAACCATATAAAATTTGTATTATACCCTACAAAGGGCTTCATATTTTCACTAAAGCACATAAAATTTATATTGCTCAATTCAGCTACCTAAATGCAATTCCACAATCTAATCACTAATCAATGAACCCAAAAGCTATATTTAATAAAATTAAACTATAAATATGTAGTCATTTAAGAATTAATTAAGGGAGAAGTAATCATAATACACTGGTAAGTTTTAAAACCAAGAAATAGCTAGCAAAAAAGTATAAAGATAAAGAGGCCTAATAAAAAAAGATTTTCCCTAAATGACGAATCAAACACTGATCAAAATCAAACATGAATAAGAAAATTTTGATCTATATCAAACATGAACAACAAAAATAGGCCCTAATCAAGTATCTAATCGCATGAGGTTCAAATCTTACCGCTAGCAAGTTTTCCTTGTTTGTACGATCTGATTGAATCAAATCCTATAACCACATCAATATGATTTCCCTAAAACTAAAATAAAATCTCAACAAAACATATCATAACTTTAAGAGGAAATCTTTAAATATGAAAAAACTAAAAGGCATTTTATAGTAGTGATTGCACCTTGATTTTCTCGACAGCAATGGCCGATCATAGCCCACTCATCCCTACAATGAATACTATAGCTAACATGAATTGTCATGAATTAAGTGCAAAGTTAGTATAAAACTATACCAATGAGCAATGAGCAATGAGAGGATATACTTGTTCGAGGGTGTTTGCGTCAAAAGTTACTGTTTTCATTGCTATCGAATCTATTACAACTTTAGTCGTTACAATAAACTTGAATAAATTAAAAGGTTGATCTTTTTATAAGATCTCCTTACACAATGAAAATAAAAAAAAAAGTTTACAACTTTATCAAACAAATGCAGAGATCGTTTATCGGTCTTCTGCTTGCGTGGGAACTTGGCCTGTGATGGGGACGTTAATATCCGTGGACCACCGTCGATCAGATCTAATTGCTGAAAAATTGGGTAGAGTTTCGTCGATTTGCGAAGGAATCAAGAAGCCGTAGCACTTATCTCGGCAACAGCGAGATAATTGCTCTTCTTAAGATCACCACAACGGGGTAATCTTAAGGGACGAACATGAGAACTGCAGATCTGACGAGCTCCTCTTCTTTATGCCGACGAACTCGATCCGATCTCTCCTCCTCCTCTCTGAAATTCGTGCACCTTTTGATCTTCAATCCGGCAGGGCTTCGCCAACGCTTGAGAATTCTAGCCCTGAAAAAATAAGGTTCCCGGGGCTGTATTTATAGGCTCCAAGGAAGTCTGAATAGTTAAAACCGCATAACGGTTCATTCTTGTGCCTGGAGACACCCTAGGGTGTCTCAGCCAGGCCGAGACACCCTTGGGTATCTCGGCCGCCTGAGCCGTCTCGGCCTTGGTTGAGACACCTTGGGGTGTCTCACTTGTGCCGAGACACCTCGGGGTGTCTCAACTCAGGCTGAGACACTTTTGTCCGCATATTCGTCCGTTTCCGCCGTAATTTCTTCGTCCGAACTCTGATTTGAGTGATTCAAAGTGCGTTGGAAAGCTGACGATGAGTTCTATAAGCTCTGATGATTATATCATTGTGTATTAAGCTGGGATAGGAGCATCATTTCATCTTTTGTAAGCGACGCGGGACTCCCGATCAGTTCGTGTCTTCGTTATTCTGAAATTTCGTTACTTCACGTAGTTCGTCGATTCACTTCAAGCGTTCATCGACGTTAATCAAGCTTCTGTGACTTGGATAGTGACGTTCCTCATCTTCTCTTAGCTTTGAGCTGCTCACGGAGACCTATAGGTAATTTTCGATGCCTACAGATACCCCCTCCAAAGCGTTCCAGACTCGTTTCTTTTATAGAAGAGGCTGGAATACTTTGAATGTGATTGGTCCAGCCTTCGATCGGTGTAAAGGACCTTTAATTAGCTTCAACTCTTGGCTCCTTTGATTTTCAATCTATTCGATGATTTGACGAATAGCTGAAGTCCTTCCGGCGCTGCGTTTATCGCCTGGCCGTCGTCGGAGTCTCGAGTCTACAACCGGTGAGTTGGGTTTGGCTCGTGTTATTGAATTGACTTAGAACTGACTATTTCTGTTGCATCGACTCTTTCATTGCAACGCATTGATTGATGTTGACCTAGGGTTACGCGTTGACCAGCGTTGACCTAGGGTTTCGGATCGCCTGACATTAACTTTTGGTCACAATGCGTTGACTGGCATTGGCGTTGACCTAGGGTTACGTGTTGACCGGCGTTGACCTAGGGTTTCGGATCGCAACACGTTGATTGGCGTTGACCTAGGGTTACGCATTGATCGGCGTTGACCTTAGGGTTTTGAACGTCGCACGTTGACTTTTGGTTGCAACACGTTGACTGACGTTGACCTAGGGTTACGTGTTAACCGACGTTGACCTTAGGGTTTTGAACGGCGTACGTTGACTTTTAGTTGCAACGCGTTGACTGGCGTTGACCTAGGGTTACGCGTTGACCGGCATTGACCTAGGGTTTCGGATCGCCCGATGTTAATACAGTTTATACTCGTACGTTTATTAGAGTATACACAGTTTAAGCTCTTGAGGTATTGGAGCATGGCGGTCCTAAATGTTGGAGTTGCAGGACCAACTATGAAAGTTGATTCATCTGCATGTATGGATCTTATCCTGAAGTTGTTGGATGCTCAAATCATGAGACCAACTAATGAAGATGATGCGTCAATGACTCGCATTTATAGAATTTTTGGCAAATTCTCAGTCATCAATAGGTTTGTTTAGCCTTTACCGACTACCATTTGAGTTGGGCTAGCATGCAGATTATTTTAAGTCCGTTCCGCATGTGACGTTAAGCTAGAAGAGTTAACCCTTTTAGTGTTACGATGTTGAATACGTAGACTTCGTCTTTCTCCCGTGAAAAGACTAAACAGCGACGTGTATCAGACGTTGACTTAGGATTTTTGGCAAATCCCCAGCCCTCAACGGATTTGACGTGCTCTTACCGATTACCGTTTGAATCGGGCTTACATGCGGATTGTTTTAAGTCCGTTCCGCATGTGACGTTGTGCTAAAGGAATGAACTCCCTTAGACTTGATGCTACGACTTTGAATACGTAGACTTCGCCATTATTACGGGAATAGGCTACCCGGCAACGTGTGTTAGACGCTGACGTATCCCTACTTAGGCTTCAGGATAAAAGTCCTCAGACTGGAATTCTGATGTCTTCTTCAATCGGAGAAAGACTAAACCGGCAACGCGTGTTAGGCGTTGACTTATCCCTACTTAGGATTCAGGATAAAATTTCCCGTGCACGTGAAGCACGGATTTTAGTGTTATGAATAACAACCTGCCACAATGTCGAATATGTGGGCTTTTGTCCCTTTTTTACGGTTAAGGACTAACCGGCAACGCGTGTTAGGTACTGACTTATCCCTTCTTAGGATTCGGGATAAAATTCTCCAGAATTATACTCTGGTGTCTTTTTTAATTGGTGAAAGACTAAACCGGCGATGTGTGTTAGATATAGCCTTAGGATTTTTGGCAAACCCCCAGTCATCAACGGGTTTGATGTGCCTTTACCGATTACCGTTTGAATCGGGCTAGCATGTGAATTCTTAAAACCCGTTTCACCTGTAACGTTGTGCTAAGAGAATTACTTCTCTTAGACTTAGTGCTATGATTTTGAATACATAGACTTCACCATTTTTTACGGGAACATGGCACCCGGCAACACACATTAGGTGATGGCTTACCCCTTCTTAGGCTTCGGGATAAAATTCCCCAGAATTATACTCTGGTGTCTTTTTTAATCGGTGAAAGACTAAACCGGCAACACGTGTCAGGTGTTGACTTATTCTTGCTCAGGATTCGGGATAAAATTCCCCGTACCTATGAGGCACGGATTTTGGGAGTTGAAAAAAGTGGTGTCTTCTCTTGGGGCAAAGACGAACCCGAAATGGAAGAGGAAGAATTTTATATTCTATCTCCCAACACTGAAGAGGGAGAATTTTATATTCTATCTCCAGTTGGAAAGGAGGCTCGAGGTGGGATCTCCACCCCCAGAATCCGGAAAGGTAAAACTAAGAGTGGGATCTCCACTCCGAGAATCGAAAAGATTCGGATAGCCCTAACTGTCGGAAGGTTTGATTACCGAACTAAAGATGAATTTATCGTTTATCAAGAGTGAATTATGGTTTTGGTCCTAACTGTAGGAAGGTTTGACCAAGCGGGAGTTTGAGATGACCCTAACTGTAGGAATGTTTGATCACTCGATTTGAAAGTGGACCTCTCGTTCATTGGAGAAATCGAAAGGGAATTTTGGTTTTGGCCTAACTGTAGGAAGGTTTGACCGAGTGGGATGTTTGAGACGATCCTAACTGTAGGAAGGTTTGATCGCTAGATTTGTGGATCTCTCGTTCATTGGAGGAATCGAGAGGAGATTTTGGTTGTGGTCCTAACTGTAATAGGTTTGACCTGAAAGCAAAGAGAGTGGAATACAGGTAACAGTAAACATACCGGTTTGTACTAGCCACTCAATGGAGGATATCGATGTTAAGCTTTGAAAATTGCCATGAATTGGCGGATTGAAGTTTTGGTGGGCCCACCGTCAATTGACTTGATCAGTGGGGATTCTTTGAGGAAAGGCTGTGAGTCATCAAACACCAATGAGAGTTTTGTGAGGGATGATTAATCCGACGAAGTAATCGAATCTTATCTCTGCAAAAGAGTGTTCGGAAATCACGGTGGGTTTAGTGTTTATCATTTTATTTGTAATGATCGGGTTATCCCTAAGAAAATTACATGTAAAAATTCTTCCGGGAACTTCCCGTTACATGAATCATCCACCCCCAGCTTCCTTCGCGAAACTGGGTCTAACATCATAGTGAGTTACATGACCAGGTTATCCTTAAGAATATTACATGTAAAAATTCTCTAGGAACTTCCCGTCAAGTGTGGGAAACAGTTTAGACTCATATACCTATTGGAGTATCAGGGAGCAGTTTAACCTCATATACCGGTTGGAGGATTGAGAAGCAGTTTATACTCGTATACTCTTCGGAGTGTTGCCGTTCTCGTTTGGCTTATCCTAACGTTATGACACCAGCTTCAACCAAGGTCTGGATGCTATTCTTTAAAGTAAAGCAAGCCTTGGTGGGATGAAGGATCCTCCTGTGGTACGCGCAGTACTTCGGATCCGTAGTATTGTCAGCTTCCTCCTGATTCGTGATGGGTGGCAGCTTGATCTTATTGTTTTCGAGAAGGGTCTCGAAGATGGCTGGAACGTCTTCGTCCTTGAATGAATACTCTTTTTGGAGCCTCGGATCCGAAGTCTTCTGCTATCTTCGGGGTTGCTGTTGTGACGTCTGATTAACGTCAACAACTGTTGTAGGTGCCTTCCCTTCATCATGGGAAATGAGACTCGGATTCAGAGGGTTAGCCATCGGTTGGCTTCTTTCGACCTTCCTCCTTCTGAGGAAGCGTTCGGCCTACTCTCCGCACACCTTCAACTATTTCCAAGTATTGAGCGGCTCTACTCCCATAACGTCCAAGATGTTAATGGACAAGTTATTATGACAGGTCTGTAAGACGAATTCCTCCGTGACGGGATCCTTGCAGTTCATTGCCTAATTGAGGAAGCGTTTGATGAAGGTATCCACCGACTCTCCGTCTTTCTGTTTCTCACCGAAGAGTGTCCTGATTGACACTTCAACATCATCATCGAAGAAATGACCGAGGAACATGCTCTCCAGGTCCTCCGAGCTAGTGATGCTTCCGGGTTTGAGACGTCGGTACCAATCGAAGGTAGGCCCGCGAAGGGTGCTAACGAATGACCGAACCATTAAGGCTTCATTGTCGGAGATCATACCTAAGTGGGACTTGAAGTAGATCAGAAACGAATGACCGAACCATTAAGGCTTCATTGTCGGAGATCATACCTAAGTGGGACTTGAAGTAGATCAGATGCTGAGTGGGCGAGCCCTTCCCCTTCATTGTCGGAGATCATACCTAAGTGGGACTTGAAGTAGATCAGATGCTGAGTGGGCGAGCCCTTCCCATCAAACGGCATGAAGTTGATCAGGTTGAACTTTGCCGGATACGGAATCAAATCTCACTCTTTTGGATAAGGATACAGAACGCCGGTCTTCTTTACCTCTCGAGCAGACATCAGAGCGTTAATTTTGCTCTCGAGGTCCTTCATCTTTTCGTCCTCATCTATATCCTGTTTTGGATAATTTTTGAGAGGAATAATGCGGCCACCCCTAGTGTTATCATTATTGGTAGGTCCACCCCCAGCGTCGTTATTTTTAGTGGGATCACCCCCAGCGTTGTGTTCATCCACATCTGAATCGCTACCTGCTTGGTTAGCAGTGCTGTGATGGATGGACTCACCTAGCTGATTCGACAAAGCTCGGATTTGTTGGTCGTGCATTTGTCTCATCTCCTGCATAGCCATTTCCAGTTCGATCTTGAATGCTTCTTTCTGCTTGGCTAAAGCATCCTCAATCATTTTGGCTACTTCCTCGGTGTTGATCATAAACACCTCATGAGATTGTCCGGGACTGGATACGGTGGCTTCTGAAGCGACTGCCGAGCAAGCGTCTGATGCTTCATCGTCCGAGGATAGTCCCCTGGTCATCCTCAAAGCCGAGTTATACGATGTGATATGAGGGGGTCCGAATCAGAAGGTCGGGTAGATTTCCTCTTATCAGTCACGTTGGCGATGACTACGGATTGTTCAGGCCCGGTAGCTTCTAATTGAAGCTAAGACATTAGTTGGGCTATCCCCGAATTGACTCTCTTTCCTGGGGAGAAATCGGGGTTAGAAGTAATAGGAGACTTCCCCTTATCGACCATATTGATGGTGAATGCTAGGAGTTCGTCATCTTGATTGGCCGATCGTCTCTTGCTAGAACGCCTTGATTTGGGTTTCAATGCTTCTGCGGAGATACTCTCGAATACCGAGATCCTCCGTGGAGGGGTCTTGGGGCAGCTACATACTGATAATACTGTCCTGATTAGTTTGGTACACGGACAGTGAGAGTCCGCTTTCTGGGTACCTCTCTTTTGAAATTTATTTATACCCCTAGCCCGATAGTACAACTTATCGATGTTGTGGTCAGAGCAACCTATCGGCTGTTTACATGAATTCTTAGGTATAACGCGTTCATCTGTCTGACGTGTTTTCCTCTGAGTAAACATCGCCTTGTTGGCGTCTGCGGGAGTCACACGTTTGGAATCACACCTTTGTGAGGGTGAAACCTTAACGGGCTCCTAGTTTTCTGTACGCACCCCCAAGCGGGCGGTTGCAGAAATCAACTTGTTAGGAGGTCGCGTACGACCCCCAGTCTGGATGTTTGCTCGGGGTTCCTTTAATGGTCCCCAGTGTTCCTTAACAGGCGCTTTGCCTCGATCTTCGGGTAGAGAACCGAGATGATCCTTCAGAGGAATCCTGAACTTGGGGAAATCCACGCTGCGGTGGGGCCTTACCGGAGGTTCGGGATCTGAAGTTGACAAAAGCTTAATGATAGTTCCGTTTGTTTTTGCCTTAGGCGCTGATTTAGCTTTTGGCATCCAAACTTGTTTAGATCTTGGCGATCTCTTAACTGCCTCTTCCTTTTGCATTTCCTGTGCTTTTCGCACAAGGGTCCGGGCATGCGCAAGCAAGGCGCGGCGCTTCTGGATTCGCTCCTCGAGAGTAGAACGGGTCCGTTTGACACGAACTCATTCATTAATTGGAGGTCGAGAGGAGGATTCCGATGCTGGTCGTGGCGACAGATTAGCCACTTGGCGCTTTCTGAACTCCAGATCTGCTTGGTAATGGAGTCCATCCACCTGATCCAAAGCCTTAGCGAATTGGCGCGTGAGGCGTTGGTGTTTTCTTTAACGTGCTCTCTTTGATAGAGTTGGCGCGCCTTCAGCAGTCGGCTCCTTGATCGCGAAGGAGTTCAGATCTGTAGATCTGGTCTCATTGGATGCCAGCGGATCATTACAAGGTGCAACTATAGCAGCGATGATGTGGAGATCGACTTCTTGGGTCTTCAGATCTAGAGACCGACGGATCTTCTGGGAGGAGGAGATCTTCCTGCGCTTATGAGGAGGAGCAGATCTGGAGGAGGAGATCTTCATGCGCTTATGAGGAGGAGCAGATCTGGAGGAGGAGGAGGAGATGTACTCTTCAAATTTCTGCTGGTCGAATTCGTACTCGACCTCTTCAGCCACGGGGATCTTGATCGTCGGCTGTGGCACGACAGCCTCGGCAGCGAGGCTGTTGGCTCCCACTGTGGTCGCCAGTTTGTTCACGGGAAAAGTTTCTATTTTCATTGCTATCGAATCTATTACAACTTTAGTCGTTACAATAAACTCGAATAAAATAAAAGGTTGATCTTTTTATAAGATCTCCTTACACAATGAAAATAAAAAAAAGTTTAGAACTTTATCAAACAAACGCAGAGATCGTTTATCGGTCTTCTGCTTGCGTGGGAACTTGGCCTGTGACGGGGACGTTGATATCCGTGGACCACCGTCGATCAGATCTGATTGCTAAAAAATTAGGCAGAGCTTCGTCGATTCACAAAGGAATCAAGAAGCCGTAGTGCTTATCTCGGCAATAGCGAGATAATTGTTCTTCTTAAGATCACAACAACGGGGTAATCTTAAGGGACGAACACGAGAACTGCAGATCTGACGAGCTCCTCTTCTTTATACCGACGAACTCGATCTGATCTCTCCTCCTCCTCTCTGAAATTCGTGTACCTTTTGATCTTCAATCCGACAGGGCTTCGCCAATGCTCGAGAATTCCAGCCCTGAAAAAATGAGGTTCCCGGGGCTGTATTTATAGGCTCCAAGGAAGTCTGAACAGTTAAAACCGCATAACGGCTCATTTTTAGGCCTGGAGACACCCCAGGGTGTCTCAGCCAGGCCGAGACACCTTGGGTGTCTCGGCCTTGGCTGAGACACCTTGGGGTGTCTCGCTTGTGCCGAGACACCTCGGGGTGTCTCAACTCAGGCTGAGACGCTTTTGTCCGCACATTCGTCCGTTTCCACTGTAATTTCTTCGTCCGAACTCTGATTTGAGTGATTCAAAGTGCGTTGGAAAGCTGACGATGAGTTCTATAAGCTCTGATGATTAGATCATTGTGGATTAAGCTAGGATAGGAGCATCGTTTCGTCTTTTGTAAGCGACGCGGGACTCCCGATCAGTTCGTGTCTTCGTTATTCTTTTCGTCTTTTGTAAGCGACGCGGGACTCCCGATCAGTTCGTGTCTTCGTTATTCTGAAATTCTGTTACTTCACGTAGTTCGTCGATTCACTTCACGTGTCTTCGTTATTCTGAAATTCTGTTACTTCACGTAGTTCGTCGATTCACTTCAAGCATTCATCGACGTCAATCAAGCTTCTGTGACTTGGATAGTGACATTCCTCATCTTCTCTTAGCTTTGAGCTGCTCACAGAGACCTATAGGCAATTTTCGATGCCTACAGAGGGATCTGTAGTTATCGGCAATCTGCGAATACCTCTTATTTAACCTCGGCCCTGGCCTGGATGCAAAAGAAGTCTGCTTAGGAAGGTGGGGATAAGGCAGAAATGGGTACGCCTGAGGTGGGGGGGTACCCATAAGGCTGAAAATAAGAATCAAAGCTTGGCGTTGACGTCAGAGACTGAGGAGGAGAATAAGAATCAAAGATTAGGCCTTTTTCCTTCTCTAGGGCTAGTAGGTAACCCTTGTTAACGTTCGCCATGCCCTTGATTCCCCCGTTAACCTATTCCATATTCGAGAGTTTCCCGTTGAGATCTACAGTGAAGATCTCTCCGAAAGAGGTGGAGATGAAGGTGTTTCCAGTGCCGAGATCAATGGAGGTGTCGGAGATGGAGAAGGTGTCGGGGAGGGGAGAGGAGAAGATGAGGCGGTGGGGGATGGGAGATCGAAGGTCGTAGGAGGATATCATGGCGGGAGAGGAGAAGGCGGCAATGAGAAGGCGACGGATGGAGTCGACGACGAGAGCGGAGATGGAGAAGGAGGAAGAATCAGAGGTCGCAGGAGTTTGGACGATGCTGGCGTCGGAGACTGAGAAGATGAAGGGCGGTTGCGGGCTAGGGAGGGGTCTAGTAGAGAGAGGAGGAAGGAGAATATGAGGAGAGTGGAGGGAGACATCGTGGGCGGTTTTTTCTCCTCTTTCTCTGGTTCTAGTTTTAATGAATGCGTGGGGAAGTTGCAAGCAGACGGTTGTTATTCGTCTTCTGGTTAATTTAATGAATGAGTATTTTTTTAGGTGGTTATTTTACTATTGATCAGAACTTTTTTGTTGTTCTTCTTTAGTAATAAAAAAGTAGATTAAATTATCTATAATTAATTATTTATTTCCTCTTTTGTTCTCCCCAACACTAAGAATATTATTGAGATTTATATATTCTTTCCCTTCCTTTATCTTTCTCTCCCCGGTCTATCTGTGCTTTTTTTTAATAGGGTCTATTCTCATTTTTTTGTTCCATGGTAGCAGCCTCACGCCCATCACTCCCATATCTCTGACGAATTTCTTCTTGGAAGAGCTATGGACTATTCCTCTCGCGAAGAGACCAAGAGGTAAAGGTTTCCTCTATCCTTATTTCTATAATTCTCCAAAATTTTCTCAATGATTCTTTCCTTTCACATTGAATCAATCTATCAATTTCGTTAGTGAATCTATATAATGTTGGGATTTTACGCCGAAAACCCTAAAACAGCAGAAACACAGTATAGAGAAAATACACCAAGATTTAACGAGGTTCGGCAACTGCCTACTTTCTCGGGAGCCACATAATTAATTTCTTATTAATCAATAAGAAATTATAATATAAGAGCAGATCTCAAACTTGAGATCTCTCAAAATATAAATCAACACTGTAGCTACAGTGTTAATTCTCTTCTTTAATTCCCTCTCAAACTAAGATCTGGGAAAAAGAATCCCTCTTAAATCTCCCCTCTTTAATTCACTGAGTGCTGGAGATAAGAATCAAAAGCCCCCCTCTTTAATTCTCTCTCTCTCTCTAAAATCCCCCCTCAAATCGTGAGCGCTGGAGAAAATGAGAGAAGAACAGATGGGGGAAAATGGTTGTCGCCACCGCTAGAAGATGAAAAACGAGAGGAAGGGCAAATCGGGCTCGAGCTCTGGGTTTTCCTTTTATAGGGAAACCCTAGCGACAACTTGTCGCCAGGCTGTCGCTGGAGCTCGCCTATGAAGGGCTCTGCTCGAGCTCGCATGCTTGAGCCCTCCAGAAACACCGACCTTGCCTACAACTCGTCGAGGTCGCCTACATCGCCTCGACCTCGCCTACGTGGAGGTCACCTCGAGCTCGCATGTGAGCTCCTCGCCTGATTTCGACCATGAGCTCCAACTGCATTTGGACCTCGCCCGCTCATGAGCTCGCCTGAAGCCGCTGATCTCGAGCTCGCCTGAAGGTCTTCTCGACGTCGCCTGGACCGCGCTCGCCTGAAGCTTCGCCGACTTTGAGCTCGCCTAAATTGTGGTTTGGTCTTCAACCCAATTCCAATATATAAGTCATATATAAATCTCTCTATATATATTCTAGAGTTATTTTGTGGACTTATTGTTCTGTTATCTTCTGATCTTGGTTTAAAAAAGATTGGATTTTGTTAGAACTATCAGATGTGATTTATTCATGATCCTGTTTTGACCTTGACAATGAGTTGGACAAATTTGTATGCTTAAACTAGACATTGGTTTTCACTTAGGGCCTGTTTGTTTGCATGGAGCTAATTATGAAGTAGCTGAAGTAAAAAAGTAGAGGCTACTTCTGCTACTTCCAAGCAAAAAAGTATGTTTGGTTCTTTAAAAAAATTACTTCCAATACTTTCTTAAACGCTTATGTGGCGCCTACGTATCATTCTTATTTCCAAAATATTTTTTTTAATTCTCAATACTCAGGAGTAGCTCGGAAGTAGTTGAAATTCATATTAATTAGGAAATAAATAATTTTTTAATAATATTTCCTTTATTAGTTACTTCTAACAACTTTTTATTGATAAAATTGATTTTAATTTTAACAATTATTTTATAGTAATTTATAATGACCGTCAGCCAGCTTTTCTTTAGGATGAAAAGAACAGTTTGTCTATTATTTCTTTGTCTAAATAACACGTTGATGTTACGATTAAAGGAGCGAGGGAGGAGGGAAATTAGAGATTCATAGGAATTTATGGTCATCCTTAGTCTCATTGCAGGCGAGAGGTAAATAATTATTTTGAAGCTATGCGGTTGAAGGATTCTTCTTACTCTCAAGTGGCGAGGGGCCATAGCGGCATAAAACTGGTTGTAACATGCTAGATCAAATTAAAGAGTGTGGCGTGGCTTTGAAATTATGGAAGCAACATGTATTAATTACTTCCTAGTAATATTTTCAAATGTTATCCAAACAAAAAAAGTATATGAAGAGGAAGAAGTTCTACTTCCATTACTTCTAAAAATATATGAAACAAACAAAAAATTACTATTTCCACTACTTCCTACTTCATAGTTTTGAAAGTTACTTCTATAACATATTTCTTACTTTCAATACTTCCATTATCCAAATGGACCCTTATGATGATGGTTTTGGTGCTTAAATGTATAGCTGATGACGGATGAATTTCACTTAAGGTTTCATTGCTGGGTCATTAATGTGAGGCTTTCCATTAATTGACTTTGTTGAAATGTTTACATAGAATATTTATCTATTTGCCACTGGTGGTTAGCAGGCTAGGATAAGTTTTTCCTCCTCTCTCTTTGTTGCTCTTTATATACTATGGTGATGCATGTTGTAGATGATATCAATGATGATGTAGAGTGTAATGTTTTCTCAAACTATCTAAGACAGGTTTCTCAAATTCAATTATCTAAGATGTTTTCTCAAATTCATATAGAAATTCATTGAAGTCCCAACAGACTATAAGGGGCACAATTATTTTAGTGAGTTACTTTCTATAAGATATACTGTAGACTTTGAAGGTATGTTATCCATATTATTAATGAAATGTGAAAAGTTTCTATTATTTTTTTCTCTCTTTGAATATATTATAGTATGCTTCTCCTTTATTTATATATGTGAATTTGGTTCCTCTATATTTTCTTACAAAGGCATTTAATTTGAATTTTCTCTAAACACAACACCTAATCATAAATTGGTTTTACACACACATGAATTCATGACATTCGGCCATTTTGTGATGAACGAGCAAGGAAGAAGTCAAAGTCTGAAAACTCCTACAAGTGACAAATATATGTGTGTGTGTGTGTGTGTGTCTATATATATATATATATATTTTGGTAACATGATTCTTAATCTATTTTGGTAACAGGTTATTAGGATTCCTAATTTGTTTTGTTTTTTATTTTAGAATTCCTAGTCTATTTTGGTTTTAGGTTTTCTATATATATGGAACGCCTTAGAAGAGATTAGGATCTTCAAAAAGAGGAGAATTCTAATCAGAGATTAGAGAGACTTTTGAGCATTGTGAGAGGGAGATATTATGAGCAAGTTGAGAGCTTTGGTTGAAGGTTAGTTTGTGAGATTGTAACCCTTTGTACTCTCCTTGATTTAGTGGAATCTCTCCATCCTCTCCCCGTAGACGTAGACAAATTTTCGAACTACGTATATCTCTATGTTTGTGATTGATATGTCGTATTTTAGTTTTGGATTGTACTCGTGTGTGGTTGGTTATTCTTCTCCCGTGCTTACGGCTTGTTTGGTGAGCAAGCACACTTCCGCATAGGCGCACGATAATTGGTATCAGAGTTAAGATTTTAGATCTAGGGTTTTCGCATTAGGTGGAGGAAGATTCGTCGTGGAATCTTGGTTCTTGGAGTTCTAGGCTTCGATGGAGATAGGATTTAAAGTTGCCGTTGGAGATCTCGCTTTCATCGTGTGGTTAGGAGTTCTATTTAGAATCCAATCTAGGGTTCAGTTGGATAATTTCTTATTTTTTTTAAAGTTTGAATCTTTCTTTGTAATTTAGAGTTTGTGAGTATGGGTGAAGAAGTTGGTGAAAGCAGCAAGATGGCGAGTATAGTCCAAGTTGGTTTGTAGAACACCAAAATTAGTGTTGTGAAGTATGACGACAAGATCAACTTTAGTTTATGGATGAGTGACGTTCAGGATGAGCTCAATGCGCAAAATTTGGAGGATACTTTTGAGTTGGACGGGAAACCGTATGACATTGAGGAGAAGGTTTGGAAGAAGATGAATCGAACGGCGTGTGGTGTGATTAGATCTTGTTTAACTCAAGATTTGAATTATGATGTGATCATTAAGACGTCGGGTAAGAAGATTTAGGAGATCCTAGAGGGCAAGTATTTGACAAAGAGTGTAGAAAACCACTTGCATTTGAAAAGGAGACTTTATCGCTTCCAATTGAAGAAAAGAACCTCCATTGGTGATCATATGAACTACTACACAAAGCTTCTTGCGGATTTGGAGAATGTAGATGTGATGATTGAAGATGAGGATAAGGTGTTGTTATTATTGAGTTCATTGCCCGACGAGGAATATGAGACATTCGTTCTTACTCTTATTAATGGGAAGACATATCTTTCGTATAGTGAGGTCGTCGCTACACTTCTGAATTATCATCTTCGAAAGAAGGATAAGGAGACTTCAGTTGAGCCGATAGCCGGGGCATTAATCGCAAGAGCAAAGAGTCCAAACCAAAATAGGAGGTCACAGTCTAGAGGGACATATCTTGGAGTTCGTAGGAATCAGTGTACCTTTTAAAAAGAAGATGAACATTAGAAGTCTGAATACCCAAAGTTGAAAGATCGAGTCGAGAAGAATAAGGAGAAAGCTATTCAAGCTTCAAAGGTGAATGTTGTCAAGGGTAGTGATGACAATTCAGATTCAGATTCTTCGAGCTATTCATTAGCACTACCGTCAGTTTGTGTTGCCGACTCTACAGAGGGGATGTTGGATTCGGGTGCTTCTTACCATATTTGCTCTAGGAGGGATTGGTTCTCCAGCTTTCAGGAGTTGGAAAAAGGAAATGTCATGCTCATGGGTAATGATCATGAATGCCATATTGGTGGTATCGGTACCGTTCATATTAGGATATGTGACAGAGTGATTCAGGAGTTAGATGAAGTGAGGTTTATTCCTCAGTTGAAGAAAAACATCATTGCACTTGGAGTTTTGAAGGCAGTAGGCTATAAGGTGACCTTAGAGGATGCATGTTTGAAGGTCACATTTGGGTCCATGACTGTGATGAAGGGCGTCAGGAGGAAGAATTTATACTATTTGATTAGAAGCACGGTGATTGGTAGAGAACTGACGATTTCTTTGGATTTAGCTAGACCGTGGCATTTGTTAAGGCTGGGATATTTGATTGGTTATGTCATGCATGGTTTGTTAAGGAGTGCTTTGACCTGCAGATTGAAGTCCTTTGACCACATTGGTATGGGTAAGAAGACTGAGGTGGAGTTTGATACTTCTATCCATCGATCAAGGGGTCTTTTAGGTGGTGTTCATTCAAGCATTTTGGGACCTTCCCAAGAGGTATCATTGGGAGGTAATCGATATTTGATTTTCGTAGTTGGGGACTATACTAGACATTGGTGGGTTATAACCAAGTCCCGTTAGTTTGAAGTCCTAGAAGTCAACAACAGATGGAGGAAGTGTATTGGCAGAAAGGTAACCCGTCGTTTTATTTTTAGTAGGGGTTCTTTCTTACATTTGTGCTAAATTCATGGTAGTTTGAGACACTTCATTGGAGAGGAGACATTGGGGCGACGAGACGAGATGACGGTTTTGATGGATCATTCCTTACTGGAGGAGGATCAGCATTTGATGTCGAGCATTGGTTTTGGTGTTCAGGCTTCGACATGTTTGGATCATCTTAGTCATAGGTTGCCGACTGCTACGTTTTGAGATTTAGGATCTGGTGGAGCTACTTTAGATTTTGGGTTACGTCGTATGTTTGGTTTCTTAGTATTTGGTCACATCGAGGATGTGAGATTTGGTCTGATTACACATTTGGAATTCAGATGCTCGTTTGGTTATCAGTTGAGAGACTCTGATTTTGTTATGAGCAGGTATGTTACATTTGACTCTCGACAGGTGGAGAATGTTGATCAGATCATTAGGATATCACATCGGGTGGAGGGTGGTGCTACTCCACATTGGGTGGAGATTACTCTACATACTCCAGATCATACTGTATCGTTTGTGATTCCAGCTGAGGTGACACAGTTTGGGGATTATTTTGGATTTGGATGTAGATGATGAGTTGGTTAATTTGAGTACAGCTAGTGAACATAGTTTGGATTTGGATATAACCATTGATTCACCTCAGGTGAAGGTGTTTGGTTTGTTTCACTTTAGGGTCATTAGGAGTTCTATCAGCCGCAGATTTATTAATGATGTTGGTGAAGAGTTAAGAACTCTTCTATTAGATTGAGGGTCTTTGGAGGCCATTTAGATGAACTACGGACGACTTGATCCCTTGGGAGAGGGGGTACGTAGGCAACCACATTGGTACAACCAAATTTAGTGAGACGATGCATTGGTGCTCATATTGGTGTCGGCTCAGTTTTGGGAATACTTCACCGAGGTGGAGAATTGTTGGATAGCGGTTCCTAATCTGTTTTGGTAATATGTTATTAGGATCCCTAATCTATTTTGGTAACATGATTCTTAATCTATTTTGGTAACAGGTTATTAGGATTCCTAATTTGTTTTGTTTGTTGTTTTAGAATTCCTAGTCTGTTTTGGTTTTAGGTTTTCTATATACATGGAACGCCTTAGAAGAGATTAGGATCATCAAAAAGATGAGAGTTGTAATCAGAGATTAGAGAGACTTTTGAGCATTGTGAAAGGAAGATATTGTGAGCAAGTTGAGAGATTTGGTTGAGGGTTAGTTTTGTGAGTCTTGTGAGTTTGTGAGTTTTCGAGATTGTGAGATTGTTAGTTTGTGAGTTTTGTGAGCAAGTTGAGATATTGTGAGTTTTGTGAGATTGCGACATATATATTGTAAGATTTTAGTTTTGAACATTAGCAAAATAATTTTTTTGCAAGAGAATGATGCTTTGCTACAATTTCCTCATCCCACTCTTCATAAATATAGTGTATAGTTAACAAGGTTTTCTATTATGATGAATGATTATATTATTATTTTTTTTTGGTAAATAAAATTTTTTATTCATTTATCCGTATGGAGAAATTATGTACATCTAAAACTCAGAGGCTGAGTAATCTACAAAATAGAAGTTCCCTTCTAACTATATATTAGGGAAAGCAAAAACAGTTACAGAGAAAGAATCATCTCTCATCCTCTGTTGATATATTGATATTTAGAATAATTATCATCATGTCCACCTTGATTGCTTTAATAATCTGCTCAGATCCCTTGAATTTTTGTTTGAAAATCCTTCCATTGCGTTCCAGCCAAATGTTATATATAGAGGTAGATAAAGCCATTCTTTTAACTCTATGCTTGAAATCCTTCCCTCGTAGACTAGAGTTATACCAGTTTAGAAGAAGATTCCAATCACAACTCTTCCACTTAAATTGCAGCCAGTTCATAATGTTGTTCCAGATTTCTCTAGTGAAGTTGCAGCCAAAAAATAGATGATTTCTGTTTTCTGCTTCAGCTCCTGAGCATAGTATGCATTGGTTAGATTGAATAACTCCTCGTCTAAGCAGCTTATCCTGAGTTAAGAGTCTGTCATGAACTGCCAACCAGGAAATAAATGAGTGCTTAGGATGATTAACCCCTCCCCCCCCACCCAGATAGTTTTGCACCATGGCACCTTATTGATAGCAGGGCATAATGCTTGATACAGGTTCAATAGCTTGATTTTGTTATTATTGCAGCATGACCTGATTAAATCCAGCAAGTTCTCAACTCCTCCACATTGTTGCAAGGCTTTGTTTCTAGCTCTTAAAAGTTGTTTTCACATCCAAGAG
This sequence comes from Asparagus officinalis, assembly GCF_001876935.1. Taxonomy (NCBI): domain Eukaryota; kingdom Viridiplantae; phylum Streptophyta; class Magnoliopsida; order Asparagales; family Asparagaceae; genus Asparagus; species Asparagus officinalis. The sequence continues at coordinate 60,375,188 of NC_033797.1, forward strand.
TCACTATTATTGATTTCCACTTGCCAAATATCCGTGTGTTTTAGATATGTACCATGAATCCATTTAATCCATAGGCATTCTTTATTAGAGTGTATATCCCATAATGTCTTCAGCGCTGATGCATAGTTTCAAATTATTGAAAAGAAGATCCCCAGACCACCATATATCATACATGTACATGTTTTACCCCATGAAACCAGTAGAGTCTTGCGGATTTGGTCTTTCTTGCCCCAGAGAAAATCCCTGCATAGTTCATCCACCTTCTGCAATACTTTGATTGGTAATATATAGCATGTAGTCTAATAGATTTGAATGCCAAGGATAATTCTCTTGATAATTTGAATTCTGCCTGCATATGATAGGTTTCTGATTTTCAAACATTTCTGGAACTGGTTTGAGATTTTAGTGAAGAGGGGGTTGCAGTCCTGAAATTAGAGCTACTTACTAAGGGAACACCTAGATATCTAATAAGGAATGATCCCTTAGGAAAATTCAAGTGGATTTTAATAGCTTCTTTAACAGGCTCAAATACTCTCCCATAGAATATTGCACTTTTACCTGGGTTTGCATCAAGACCAGAAACCCCACGAAAATATGTGATGTATTGATAAAGCTTCTGAATTGAATTTAGATTACCTTAGCAAAACAGCAAGAGATCATCCGCAAAGATCAAATGTGTGATTTTAAGTTTTCCACACTTTGAGTGAAAATTGAAATCTCTATCCTGTTTTAGCAAATCCAAATTCCTTGAGAGGTACTTCATGCCCAAGATGAACAGATAGGGAGAGAGGGGATGACCTTGCCTAAGGCCTCTCTCTCCTTTGAAATAGCCATAGAGTGAGCCATTGAGAGAGATAGAATACTTAGGAGAAGATATACAGGTCATGATCCTTTTAGTCAGAGCTCTAGGGAAACCCAAGCCCTTGAGCATGGCTTCAATGAACTTCCAGCTAATGGTATCAAAGGCCTTTCTTATATCTATATTTATCATAACCCTTGGGGGAGATGTGCTTTCTACCATAGTTTTTTACCAATTCATGAGCTAAAAGGATATTGTTGGCTATATTTCTACCTTTAACAAAAGCACTTTGGGCATTACTTATAAGACACCCCATCATAGATTGGAGTCTATTAGCAAGAATTTTAGATATCACCTTATAGAGACAATTGCAGCAAGAGATTGGCCGGAAGTCAACAGGGGTGTTTGGGCAATGTACCTTAGGTATAAGGGTGATAGATGTAGAATTGATAGCCCCTAGTAGCTTCCCAGTTCTGAAAAAATCTTGAATAGCATGAGTAACTTCATCTCCAATCATATTCCAAGCAGATTTAAAAAAAAAAGAAGCTTCGTAGCCATCAGGACCTGGAGACTTGTTATCTGGCATGGAGAACACTGCACTTTTTATTTCTTCATTTGATATAGGTGTAGATAGACGCCTGATATGATTATCCTCCAAGCAGGGACCATTCTGGATGATATTAGTACTTGGATCTAATGTTGGAACGACTTTGCCCATGAGGTTTTTGTAGTAAGAGATTATTTCTTTTACAATGTCCTCTCCCTCAGTGATTCTTACTCCCAGGTTATTATTTAGGACCAGGACCCTGTTATAATGTCTGTTAGCTTTGATTATTGAATGAAAGTAGTTGGTGCATCTATCCCCTTTAATACTCCATTGGATTCTAGCTTTTTGCTGGAAAAAAGAGATCTTACAAGTTAAGAGCTTATTGTATACTGACAAACATTCTTTTTCTTGGCTAATGAGAGTAGGGTTGAGCGGATCAACATGAAGCTTTTCCTGAATCTCCTCTAGTTCATTTTTTGCTCTTTGGACTTGCTCACTTATATTTTCAAAATGTTTCCTGTTAAGATCTTTCAAGGCATTCCTCAAACTTTTGAGCTTGGAATATACTGAAAATATTTTGTAGCCTTTCACTTACTTTTGCCAAACAGAAGACACTGTAGGCAGGAAGTTGCTATGATTAGTCCACATTTTGAAGAACTTGAAAGGCTTCTTACCTTGCTAACCCTCATCATAGATTGAAACCAAGGCTGGACAATGGTCAGATATTAAGTTGGAGGCAAATACTCAACATGACTAGAGTTGTATTTTTGTATCCATGCATCATTTACTAAAGTCTTGTCCAACCTGCACCAGACCCTAGTATCATGATCTTGTTTGTTTGACCAGGTAAAAAAATTCCCCAAAGTTTTGAGATGTAAGAGTTGACAATCCTCAATAAAAGTGTTGAAGTCTTCATTGATCATGGTGTTAAAATCTACTTCAGTGAGCTTGACTCCCCCAATTTTCTCCTCTTCATTGATCATGGTGTTAAAATCTCCATAGAGAATCCAAGGCACATTCCCTATAGATTGTTGTAGGTGAAAGAGATCAGCGCATAATTCCCTCCTATTTTCTTGCTGATTGTAACCATATATAGCTGAAATTATGCAATCAACTCCACCATCAATTGACTTGACAGAACATGTTATATGCTGAGGATTGATGTTAACATTTGGAATGTTCAGAATATTAGGATCTAATAGCATCAGTATCCTAGCTTTGACATTGTTCGTTTCATTTGAAGCACATTTCCAGCCTGCAGCAATCTTCTTAGAAATGACCAACATGTTGGATTCTTTAATTTTTGTCTCAAGAAGAGCCATAAAAGGAAGATGATTTTGATAAATGTGTTGCTTAACTAGATGTTGCTTAGGGGATTTGTTCAATCTTCTTATATTCCAAAAAGATAGATTCATCTATTTGTCCCCCCTCTATCCATTGTAGAGGGATCAAGTTCATTCATCATGCTAGCCAATGGAGTAAAAGAATTAATAGGGGTAATCATCAAGTTCATTCATCATGCTAGCCAATGGAGTAAAAGAATTAATAGGGGTAATCTTTATGTTTTTACTTCTATGCATAAGCATCCAAGAATTTCCAGGGGGAGAGCCTTTTTTTGCTGTAGGCATTAACCTCAGAATTTGCCTGTAAAACATTCACAATGTGCACAAAATTACCAGAGCTCCTAGTTCCCAGTTCTGTTTGTTTTTCAGATGAGTGAACTTGCTGAGCTTGAGCATTAGGGGGAGCAACACGCACAACATGCACAAAATTGCCAGAACACCCACTTCCCAGTTCTACTTGCTTTTCAGCTGAGTGAACTTGCTGAGCATGAGCATTAGATCCAGTTTGATCATGAGTAGGCTTTTGTATAGGTACCTAAGGAAGCTACACTTGGATATCATTTTCGTTATCATTTCCAGAAATAAGAGCCCAAGCTGAATTAAAGACTCCAGGAGGAGCAGGAGCCTGAGCTGTATTGGTCACAAGAGCTTGTTTAGGAATCCACTTCCTTTGAGTTCTAGGATGCCATTTGCAGAAACTGGTATCATGACCAATTTGTTTGCAATGATCACACCATCTACGCTTGAACTCATAATGAACCATTTGATTAATCAATTTTCCATTTGGTCCTTGAATAGTTATATGCTCAGGGAGTTGTGAAGGCATATTTACCTCAACTAGAACTCTTGCATAGGCTAGTCTTTGTCGATTGTCAGCGAGCTTATCTGTAGTTACTGGTCTACCAATGACACTAGCTATTTTGCTTATGCACTTAGCATTCCACAAATTGAGTCTTAATCTTGGCAGTTGTATCCACATGGGATAAACATTATCAAAACTCTTCCCTCTCTCTTCTTCATTAGACCAATGTTTTAATAGGAGAGGTTTTGACCTAAAAAACCAAGGGCCATTTTCAATTACTTCACTGATTTCTTCCTTATTGTTGAATTTGAATAGAAATAATCCTGATTTAAGAAGAAAAACCTTAGGATTTGCCAATTGGAGCCATGATTTCTTAACAAAGGTCTCCATGGATTTAAATTTAGCATTGAGTCCCATAACCTATCCAATAAGTAAAAATTTCCACATGGATTCACCTTCTTGCCATTCTTCCTCCTCAAAGATCACTGAATTCTTTGACTCAAGAGGAATGAAATCCAAGACCATGCCCTTTCTAGCTTTTCTATTATCGGCAAAAAAATTGATCCAACTTTTTTTCTCAAGATTCACCGTATCATTAGCAGGTATAGCATTTGAAAGAGGAGGGAAATCAGAATCAATATAGAAGTTCTTTCCGTTGCTTGAATTACTTTGGATTTTATCAGAAACAGCCTATTTAGCTAAATTTCCAACAGGATTCAATGAAACAGTAAAATCCAATGCAGGAATCAATTAAACAGGATCGAACTTATTAGAATTTGGAAAAAAAAGCTGATCTATTGAATAAATCTCAAATACTTCATCATCAGCCCAAGAAGATCTATTGGAACTACTCGGACCATCACGAGCGGGAGAGGACTTACAGAGATGACGGGATCTACATCAATCGGTTGAGGAGTTACCTGATCCTTTGGATTGATAGTTAGATTTGTAGATCTGAGGATCTCTTCCATAGATTTCTTCATTCTTTCCCCCTTAGGGCCAGTTGATCCCATAGCTTCAGATTCAAGAACTTCACCATTTCCAACAAATTTTACCACAGAACCGATCTCTTTGGATTGCGAACAAGAACTTGTCGCTCTCAATCAAATGCTATGTAACTGTTTACCGCTGCTCTTCTTCTTCCTGACAATCGAGAACTCGGCGGGGGTGTATGCTAGCAAAGGTTGATTCGCCTGCTAACGTGCACCATGGAGACCGCCAAAACTTTTTTTTTTATCTAAAATGATTATATTAAAGTGATGCATCTTATTTGGTCCATTGGGATATTGGAGAAAGTAATAATGGTGGTGTAAATGGTATCAGTTCTAACATGGAGGGTAAAAATGTTTCTCCTTCAACTTTTGGTTCAACCGTTCAAGGTATTTCATGCAAATTGCGGTCATTAATTTCTCTTCCCAAAACATTCCATATAAAGCATTTATTATTGGCATCATAATTTCTTAGACCTCTTAGACGTAAATACCTTACTCTATTTGCTCTATTTGTTGCTTTCCCTTAGAGCATCACAACTTGCTGCACCAAATTTCTCTTTCTCTCTTGCTGAAGCGCCCCAAACGGGAGCCCCCTTCCCCTACCTCTTACTTCTTTCCCCTTTAACTTTTATGCTTTTTTTTTATGGGAGAGGTGGGGGTGGGGTTCGCCATTGTGCATGTTACCGTGGAGATTCAAAGAGGGGGTCTTATCTTGATATTATTAATAGACAAGTAAGCTTTCAAATTTGAGGTTTTGTGTTTTTCTTTGAATAGTTGTGTGAATACTTAATTTATTTCACTACATTAAATCTATCAAACATTCTCTCTTTCTCAAAAATTTGTTTCATTAGGCGAATTTGCATGAGCTTAAACTCATGACTATTGATGTGATTTTATAGAAGCAACAAGTTTCATGTCTATGTCATACTATTTTTTTTGCACGTGATATGTGTAGATCTTTGGTCATATTAGAAGATAGTTTATGTTATTTTCACTTATTTTGTTGATTGTTCAATTTATGTTATTTTCTGAGATGATAAATTTTCTCATGATCAATTTGATGATTAAGTATACATGAATACGTCTAGGGGTTACATTCCAAGTGTTTGTAACTTTTTATCAGTTGATAATTATAGGCATCAAAAACTGCCTATTGGCCCCGAATACAGTTCAAGGTGATGTAACAATGAGTCGTTGACGCAACAAAGTCACAAATGTTTGGAACAAGACCACGGGCTCACACGCTCACCAACCATCTCTAAAAGGTTCATGTCGTTCGATGAACGTTCGCTCCCGAATCAACAAAACACATGAAGTGAACCACAAGTTCGATAGACTGTTCGCGAGTTAGCGACACGCATAAAACGAATCACAGGCTTGGTAAATCGATCGTGAGCTAGCGAAACGTATGAAATGAATCGTAAGTTCGATAAATCATCCGGAAGTCGGCAAAACGCATGAAGCGAATCGCGCATGAGGAGATGAACCAATGAACATGCATAAAGCGAAAAACAACGGCAGAGAAGACGAACAGATGAAACAGAAAACTATCAAAAAATCAAAAAGACGAGTAAACGGAAACCACGGGGCTCGCGTGAGTGCGAGCCACCAAACGGTGGCTCACACAGTTTTGGGCCACCGCGAATAGTCCCGACCGATCGAAATTCCCAAAAATGCATTTTTCGATATTTTATCAGAGTTCTTTCGTTCCAGGACTTCTTCAATCAGTTTGAAGCTCCTCCAAATATATCTGAATCGTTATCAATTGCAGAAGACATCAGAATTCCTATCTTATCAGAAAATACAGTGACAAAAGCCTATAAATAGAAGCTTAGGGTCTTCATTCAGGAGGATCTAAAATCAAAGGGTGAGGTGCTGTTGAATTGAACAGTGAACACGAATTTCAGAGGAAAATCAGCGAATCTTGGCGAACTTTTTTATAAAGAAAAAAGCCTTCGAAAGATTCGAGATTCTCTCCCCCTCCTTCCTCCGGATTAAACCTTGTTTTAATCTCGAGAAGAACCACAATCTCTCTTGGTCGTGATTGTCGCTGCCGTAATTATTTCCTTCATGAAACAAGGGCGTAGTTAGACATTCAATCGAATTTGATCTGTGGTGGTCTACGGACAAACACGTCCCCGGCACAGGCAAAGATTCCACACAAAGCATCAGGAGATAAACTACTGCTGCGTTTTGTTGGATAAAGTTATAATCTTTAATTTTCATTGTGTAAGAAGATCTTATAAAAAGATCGATTTGCCTTTCCGATTGAACTTGTAATCGATGAACGGTGTAACATGTTTAACAGCAATGGAAAAAGTAACTTTTGACAAAAACAAACTGGTAACCACAGTGGGAGCCAACAGATTCTTTGCTGAAGCTGTAGTGTCACAGCTAAAGATCATCATCCCGGTTAACGAAGAGGTTGAGTATGAGTTCGACCAAACAAAGTACGAGGAATACTTATCCTCATCTTCCAAATCATCCTCTCCACCCAAGCATAGGAGAGACTCCACAAGGAAGTTTTGGGGGTACTCAGACTTGAAGGCCCAAAATCAGGATCCTCACCCCACGGCGGCCCAAGATACACCCCGCAATAGCCTCTCGGCGTATGACAAAACCAAGGCCACGAACTACAGCTCTTTAATCAAAGAGCTCACTTCTGAAAATATGTCGACTTTCTCAAAAAGAGCACGTCAAAGATAACACCAATGCCTCACGCGTTAATTCACAAAATATTCTTCTTTTACAACAATGGCTAACAAGTGGACCACATTAAAAGGACTCGTTCAACCGTTAAAGAGCGAATCCAAAAATTCCACGCATTACTTACATGTGCGGAGAGCCTCATACAGGAGGCTAAGGAGTTACAGAGGCACGGCGCGCCGAATAAATAGTCAAAACTGCGACAAATTTGGAGGCCAAAATCCAATACGAAGTCTGGAAAAACTAAACCACAAATTCCTGGTTCAACCAGACCTGAACCACAAAAGCCTGGTTTAGTCAGACCTGAACCACTAAAAACTGGTTCAGTCAGATCTGAGCCACCAAAAATTGACTCTGCAGGACCTGGGTCGCCAAAAACTAGTTCAGTCAGACTTGAACCGCCAAAAACTGGTTCAGTCAGACTTGAACCGCCAAAAAGTGGTTTAGCCAAACTTGAACCGCTAAAGACTAGTTCAGTCAGATCTGAACCACTAAATATTGGTTTGTTTGGAACTAAGTCCCGGCCCGGCCAACCATTTGTTGTAGAAATTTCAGTTCTCGTAGTTATTTCAGAGCCTCCGATGGCTTCTGTTCTCGTCCCCACAAGTTCGGAGTCTCCGATTAAGCTTCATGAAAGCGTGGACTTGTCTGATGGCTTCTGTTCTCGTCCCCACAAGTTCGGAGTCTCCGATTAAGCTTCATGAAAGCGTGGACTTGTCTCGATTCAAAGTGAAGGTCAAGTTCGGAGTCTCCGATTAAGCTTCATGAAAGCGTGGACTTGTCTCGATTCAAAGTGAAGGTCACGGATCATCTTTGTCCTTTGCATGAAAATCAAGATGAAGCCCAAGAAAGAGAACGTCCAGGGCTAACAAATAAGCTATGCACAACACGCCGGACTGGGAGATAAATACGCGCCTTTTCAATAGGTTGAAGGCTACTTACATGGAGATGGTACCTGTGACTAATCATCTCGGGTTACGGGTTGAAGTTTAAGAGCCCGTTGAGGCCCTGCACTCACGAAAGAATGATTTTAAACGTGCGACTTTTGGGGAATTATCTTCACCAAAAAAAGATGACCAACATACGATACGTTGCTTCGGTAATTATGCCGATGAGTTGTACTATCGACCCGCTAGTACGAAAAAGACTCAGAAGGAAAATACTTGGGAAGCAGCTTCTCATTGTCCGTGCACCAAGCTTATGAGGGCAGTATTATCAGCATGCAGCTACCCTAGGCTGCTCTATAGAGGCTCTCGGTATCCCAAAGGCTTTTCTCTGAAGTGTCGAAAACCAAGCCAAGGCATTTTTGAGAAAAACGATCAGCCATTCAAGATAACAAACTTCCAGAAGTCACAATTAACGTGGTTGATAAGGGAAAGTCGATTTGACCTTCTAGTTCTGACTCTCTCATATCGCATCGTCTAACTCGGCTACGTGCAGAGACTACTAGACGTAGGGACTACCAAAGAATGAATAGAAGATTATCTTCGGATGATGAAGCATCAGATGCCAACTCTGCACTCGCTTCCGACAATATGGTGTCCAGCACCGGACAATCTCGTGAGGTGTTCATGATCAATATCAAACAAATGGCTAAAATCCTCAAAGACGCTCTGGCCAACCAGAGAGAGAATTTTAAATTTAAAATAGAAATGGCTACGCAGCAGATGAGGAAACACATGACTAACAGATTCAGACTTTGTCTAATCAGATTGGCGAATCTAGTTGTCACAACAATGCCTACCGGGCAGGTGGCGATTCAAACATGGACGAACATCTCAATGCAGATAACCTTCCCGTTGACTAAAATACTGAGGGTGACCCCACTAAAGACAATAACGCTGGGGGTGGTCCCACCGAAGATGACAATATTGGGGGTGGTCGCGTTGTTCCTATCAGAAATCATCCAAAGCATGATACAGACAAGGACAAAAAGATAAAAGATCTCGAGAGTAAAATCAACACTCTGATGTCTGCTTGAGAGGTGAAGAAGTCTGGTATTCCGTGTCCTTACCCAAGAAAGTAAGAGTCGATCCCGTACCCGGCGAAGTTTAACCTGATCAACTTCACGCCGTTCGACGGGAAGGGCTCATCCACTCAACATCTGATCTACTTCAAGTTCCACTTGGGCATGATTTATGGTAATGAAGCTTTGATGGTTCGGTCATTTACGGGCATCCTTCACGGGGTTGCCTTCGATTGGTACCGTCGTCTCAAGTCTGGAAGCATCAACGGCTGGAACGACATAGAAAGCTCATTCCTCAGAAATTTCTTTGATGATGACGCCGAGGTATCCATCAAGACACTCTTTGAGGAGAAATAGGAAGACGGGGAGGCAGTTGACGATTTCGTCAAGCGCTTCTGGAATAAAGCGATGAATTGCTGAGATCTGGTCACAGAAGACTTCATCCTCCAAACCTATCATAATAACTTGTCTATTGATATCTTGGAAATTATGGGAGTAGCACCATCCACAACATGGAAGGAATTAAAACTACGAGGGGAACGGTCCGAACGCTTTCTCAAAAGAAAAAAGCTTGAAAAAGGCCAACAGACGACTAACCCCCCGAACTCGACTTTTTCTTCTCGTGGTAATAGAAAGGCACATGTAGCGGTTGTGAACGCTAATCAGACGTCACAACAACAGCCTCAGAAATAGTGAAAGACTCCAGATCTGAGACTCCAAAAAGAGTACTCCTTCAAGGATGAAGAGGTTTCGGCTATCTTCAAATACCTCTTTGAAAACAACAAAATCAAGCTGCCACCTATTACGAATCAGGAGGAATCTAATAACACTTCGAATCTAAAGTACTGTGCGTATCACAGGAGGATCCTTCATCCTATCAAGGCTTATTTCACTCTCAAAAACAACATTCAAGCTTAGTCGATGCTGGCATCATAACGTCGAAATGAGCCGAATGAGAATGGCACACTCCGAAGAGTATACGAGTATAAACTGCTTCTCGACACTCCAAAGAGTATATGAGTATAAAATGTTTCTCAATCCTCTAATAGGTGCATGAGGATAAACTGCTCCCTACAAACTCCAACAGGTATGCGAGTCTAAATTATTTCCTAATTTTAACGGGAAGCTCCTGGAAGAATATCGTATGTGATATTCTTAAGGATAACCCGACCATTCATCTGAATACAAAGTATTCCTCATTAGACCCAGTTTCATAAGGAAAGCTAGGGGTGGATAACCCGGTTACTATAAACGGGGATAAATACGAAACTCCCACTATCCCTCACTGATCAGATCAATTGACAGTGAGCCTATCATAGTTCTTTCTGTCAAATCCGTTCAAACTCCCACTTCATTTGCGCACTTAGCACGCCCAAGGTTAAGTCCTAACACAGTATTCTCAAAGTTTAGCTGCCAATTCATGGCAAGCGGTAGACCCCTTTCATCACTTAACATTAAAAAATTCTGCTAAGTAACTTTTACAAATCAACACTCCCAGTGTGATTTGCACTCTCACTCCCATTGATTCAGTTTGGTTAAACCTTGCTACAATTAGGACCACAACCAAAATCTCCTCTCGATTCCTTCCACGAGCGAGAGGTCCACTTCCAAATCGAGGGACTATAACTTTAAAAAAGTTAGGGTTGTTCATCCATTCCCACTTGGTCAAACCTTCCTACAGTTAGGGCCACAACCAAAATCTCCTCTCGATTTCTTCCATGAACGAGAGGTCCACTTTTATATCGAGCGATCAAACCTTCTTACAGTTAGGATCATCTCAAACCTCTCACTCGGTCAAACCTTCCTACAGTTAGGGTCAAAGCTAAAATCCCCTCTCGATTCCTTCTATGAATGAGAGGTCCACTTTTAAATCGAGAGATAAAACCTTCTTACAGTTAGGGTCGTCTCAAACCTCCCACTCGGTCAAATATTCCTACAATTAGGACCAAAGCTAAAATCCCTTCTCGATTCCTTCCATGAACGAGAGGTCCACCTTCAAATCGAGTGATCAAACCTTCCTACGGTTAGGGTCGCCTCAAACTCCCACTTAGTCAAACTTTCCTACAGTTAGGGTTAGAACCGTAATTCACTCTCGATAAATGAGAAACCCATCTTTAGTTCGATAATCAAACCTTCTGACAGTTAGGATTATCCAAATCTTTTTAATTCTCAGAGTGGAGATCACACTCTTAAATTTTACCTTCCCGGATTCTTGAAGTGGAGATCCCACTTTAAGTGTCATTTGCAACTAGAGATAGAATGTAAAATTCCTCCTCTCCAGCATCGGGTTCGTCTTTGTCCCAAGAGAAGACACCATCCTTTAATTCCAAAATCCGTACCTCACACGTGTGAGAAATTTTATCCTGAATCCTAAGTAGGGGTAAGCCAACGCCTAACACGCGTTGCCGGTTTAGTCTTTTACCGAGTGAAAAAGATACCAGAATCCAAGTCTGGATAATTTTATCCCGAAGCCTAAGAAGAGATAAGTCAGCGCCTAACACGCGTTGCCGGTTAGTCATTAACCGTAAAAAGGACAAAAGTCCACATATTCGATTTTGTGGCAGACCATTATTAATAATACCAAACTCTGTGTCTCACACGCATGGGGAATTTTATCCCAAACCCTAAGTAGGGATAAGTCAATACCTAACATGCGTTGCTAGTTTAGTATTTTACCGAGTGGAAAAGACACCAGAATCCAAGTCTGAGGAATTTTATCACGAAGCCTAAGTAGGGATAAGTCAATGCTTAATACGCGTTGTCGGGTTGTCTATTCTCGAAAGAAATACGAAGTCTACGTATTCAATATCGTAGCACTAAAAGAGTTAACTCTTTTAGCATAATATTACATGCAGAACGGACTTAAACAATCTGCATGCTAGCCCGACTCAAACGATAGTCGGTAAAGGCTCATCAAACTCGTTTATGGCTGATGGTTTGCCAAAATCCTATAAAGGTAAGAGTTATTAACGCACCAGATTTATTAGTTGGTCTCGTGACTTGAGCATCTAACAAACTTCAGGATAAGATCCATACCTACAGACGAAATAACTTTAATAGTTGGTCCTGTAGCCCAACATTTGAGACCGCCACGCTCCAATATCTTAAGAGCTTAAACTGTGAAGACTCTAGCAAACATACGAGTATAAACTGTGTTAACATCGGTCAATGCATGGCCTCCAATCAACTCCAAAGTTCAGATATAAATTCTCGACGAAGATGATCTCATTGGCATAATGCCCCCCTAAAAAGATGAGAAATCTTCTAAGTCCAAAGGATAACATGTGTATCAGAACAAAGTGAAAAAGAAGATACTCACCCCCTTCAGCAAGTCGAACCAAACCTGATCCAATCAAACCAAACCACGGCCTGATCCAACCAAACTGACCCGCGGTCTAAACCATCTTAAACCAAACCAGACCAGACCAAACCAAAACAACTCCAAGAGAGTTTTTCAGTGGTTTGCACGTGCACGAAGCCACGATTCATCGATTCGCACGCGTACGAAGCCGCAGTTCAACGATTATCACCCAAATGAAGCTAAGATTCTCTACAAATGAGTGATTCGGTTAATTTACGGATAAATTCCAACCTATCTTGGACCGGATATTTGATGGATTCACAAGTCTGAACTGATCTTTAACAGGAAGTTCCTGGAGAGTATCGTACATCGTATTCTGAAGGATAACCCGCGGCCTCCCTACAGATATTTTAACTCAAACTGATTAAATCAATTTAAGAAGGAATGCATTTATAAATAAGCTTTCCACCATATTTCAACATAGGGAGGAGAGAACGCAGGCATCGGTCAACATAATTCAACGTCATCCGAACGAACGGCGATGAGAACTCAACGCTAATCAATGCATCCACTGTCTCATCAAGTCAGGGCTCCAGATCAATTCAACAAACACGAGCCAATCCAGACATCAAACACACTAGTCTAAACCTAAAATTTTGTCAATGGTCAGACGATAAATGCAGAACCGGATGAAGCTTAGCTATTCTACAAAGAATTGAATAGACTAAGAGAAATTGAGGGATTACGAACCATACGTATCATGTCCAAATTATCACAGCCTCTTCTATAAAAAGACGAGGCTGAAACACTTTGGAGGGGGTATTTGTAGGCGTCAAAAACTGCCTATCGGCCCCAAATATAGTTCATGGTGATGTAACAATGAGTTGTTGACGCAATGAAGTCACAAAATATTCGGAACAAGACCACGGGCTCACACACTCGCCAACCAGCTCTAAAAGGTTCGTGCGTTCGATGAATCTTTGCTTCCGAATTAACAAAACACATGAAGTGAAGCACAAGTTCGATAAACTGTTCGCGAGTCAGTGAGACGCATAAAGTAAATCACAGGCTTGGTAAATCGATTGTGAGCTAGAGAAACGTATGAAACGAATCGTAAGTCCGATAAATCATCAGGAAGTCGGCAAAACGCATGAAACGAATCGCGCATGAAGAGATGAACCAACGAACACGCATAAAGCGGAAAACAACGACAGAGAAGACGAACAGATGAAACAGAAAACCATCAGAAAATAAAAAAGATGGGTAAACGGAAGCTACGTGGCTCGCGTGAGTGAGAGCTACCAAATGGTGGCTCGCACGGTTTTGGGCCACCACGGACAGTCCCGACCAGTCGAAATTCCTAAAAATGTGTTTTTCGATATTTTATCAGAGTTCTTTCTTTCCATGACTTCTTCAATCGGTTTGAAGCTCCCCTAAACATATCTGAATCGTATCAACTACAGAAGACATCAGAATACCTATCTTATCAGAAAACACTGTGACAAAAGCCTATAAATAGAAGCCCAGGGTCTTCATTCAGGAGGATCTAAAATCAGAGGGCGAAGTGCTGTTGAATTGAACAGTGAACCACGAATTTTAGAGGAAAATCAGCGAATATTGGTGAACTTTTTCATTAAGAAAAAAGCCTTCGAAAGATTTGAGATTCTCTCCCCCTCCTTCCTCCAGATTAAACATTGTTTTAATCTCGAGAAGTGCTACAATCCCGCTTGGTCGTGATTGTCGCTGCCGCAATTGTTTCCTTTGTGAAACAAGAGCGTAGTTATACAGTCAATTGAATTTGATCTGCAGTGGTCCACGGACTAACATGTCCCCGGCACAGGCAAAGATTCCACGCAAAGTATCTGCAGATAAACTATTGCTGTGTTTTGTTGGATAAAGTTGTAATCTTTGATTTTCATTGTGTAAGAAGATCTTATAAAAAGATTGATTTGCCTTTCAGATTGAACTTGTAATCGATAAACGGTGTAACAGATTTAACAGCAATGGAAAAAGCAACTTTTGACGAAAACAATAATTGATTGGTAGGTTGATCCTAGTACTTCACATTTCAAAATATTCATTTAGCTAAGATTTTGATCGTTGCTAATACTAACAGCTTATGCAGGACTTGGGTCTTTCGTCTTGGGAAGTTCTTCTCTATCTCTTTATCAAAATTGAATGTTTATGCACATTAACGTTATGGAAAGTATTTTCCAAGGAAGAGGTCTCAATTCTCATGCATGTGCTCAATGATCTGGGAGCATGCACCATGCGTACCATAACCTTCAACTGGAGAAACTTTATTGCTATCCTTAAGAATATGAAATAAATGATCAATCATTGGATGGCATTCAACGTGTTCAAAACCCAAGGTATTATTGCTTTCTCATAATACGCTATTGTATGCATCTCTTCTATGGCAGGAAATAGTCTAATCTTTGGTCATGTTTACATGCCTATTTAACGGGTTTTCGTTCTCTTTTTTGACTAAGAATATTAAGGGGATAACAGCTTTCTTTGTTTTGATATGGTTTGATTTAGCTAAACATACTTCCTAACTATCAAACAATAGGAAGCAAAAAAGAGTGAGTTTGCATTTTACTTATCAACCAAAGCAAAAAACATAAAAAATTTCTCCTGTTGAGCTATACTATTAGCCCTCTAAAATCTCATATGGTATATTTAAAATTAGATACTTTTTTCTTTTGGTCGGTAAGATCTCTTTTCGAATTCTCTTAGTAAATTACACATGGAGTATTTATGTGTCATTATTATAAATAAACACAACATAGCTATTGTCCTGTTAGAAAGATGCACCTTTTATGACATAACCTTACCATACTTGAGTAGTTCAAGCAAAAAAGAAAAGCAAATCTAATTTGTTAAGGGAGAAAAACTGATGCCTAGCAGTATCTAATATTGTGTACGATTCTGATATTGACTTTCACACATTAGTTTGCCTGATTCATTTTATTTTTTTTATTTTAGTAGTACCTAAAAGCCAAGTTGTAGCAAAGTTTCTCTTTATTTAACATCATTGTTAAAAGGTAATAGTTCTTTTAGTTATCATATTTAGTACTATCTTATAAAATTTCTCATATTTGAGATTTGGCTAACTAATCTATAAGCAATTGTCTAATTTAGATTGGCTTCTCGACTAGATTATAAAGAAAATATGTGTGGAAACTGACATGTTGACCTGGATCTATGTGAATTTGGGGATAGGTATTGAATCCTTACTAAGTGTAACAAAGTGCAGATAAGAGCACTTTTTTCAAACTAATGCTATGGGAGCAGATGCTTGACGACATACAAGTCCAAGATAATTCATTGTATTTTCTTCGACACATTTTTCGATGGTTAGGTCATTTTGATTGTCTATTCTTATATATTGGGTATCAACTCAAACTCCAAGTTAGTATAATATTTTTAACTTTTTGTAGAACTTCATTAGAATTAGATAAGGTTAGAGATCTATCATGATTAGGAGTTTGAGTTCCATCATGATTAGGAATTTGAATTTTATTCTAATTAGGAAGTTAGGCTAGAGATATGGTTTGATTTTCCTATATATATGTCCTTCTATTGCTAGAGGGAAAACTAAGAAGAAGAAGAAGAAGAAGTGTAGAGAGAAAGAGAGAGAGAGTTTGGCAGTATTTGTCCGTGCAAAAAATTATAATTTGGAGGTGATAGCGGATTGATTTTGATCCCGTGGTTTTTTCATGTTGAGGGTTTTTCACGTTAAATCTTGTGTGATTTTATTTGCTGTGTTTGGTGGCTTTTCGGGGTTTTTATGAGATCTAAAAATCCCTACAAGTGGTATCAGAACGGGGTTTGACGGTTCGTAGAGGTTTGACCGGTGCGCGATTCATGAAGGCATTAGCAGTCAAAGCATGGTGATCAACATTGGGGGAAAAAGGTTACTGTAGTGATGGCACTGTAGGGAGAATACTATAGTGAGCACTGTTTACACAAATCTAACGGTTGTGGTTGATTTGTCTTTTGATCGAGGATTTGGATGCGGATTTTGGTGATCCAGGAGTCGTTCCTAGGGTTTTTCGACGTGCTAAGTTCGTTTTTGATGTTGGTTTTATCAAATTCAATCTCTATAGTGACTGATTTGAATTTTGATTACGGTTAGAGGATGATGACTTCTTTGGGTCCGAAGTTTGATATTCTGCTATTCAATGGCAAGACAAATTTTACAATATGGCAGTGCACGGTTTAAGATATTCTTATGTAACAGGGTGTTGATCAAGCTTTAGAGGATAAGAAACCTGAAGGATTGAAGGATGTTGAATGGAGTTTTATGCAAAAGAGGGCGGTTAGCACAATTCGTTTGACACTCGCCTCCGAGATCAAGTACAATGTTATGCAAGAGACCATGTTAGACGCTAGAGGGGGGGTGATTAGGGTCTTATGCTAATCTAATCCGATTAAATGCCAATTAAAATTAATTAACAAACATATTCTTGCAAGAGAGATATATAATATGTTATAAGCAAGAATAAGCAATATGAACAATAAAATATATCCTAACAAAGAGATATAGGCAATGTATGTGCAAGGATATATAAACTCACGGGTAAACAATCTAAACTAGATAGTGGGCAATATAATCAACAAGCAATATACAAAGGCGATATAAGATATGAATATAAAAGTAAGTGCGCCAATGCAATCACAAACAAACAATATGATTACAGAGTTCGGTCCCCACGACCTACGTCTCCGCTCCTCACCTCGAGGAGATCTCCACTATCACAACCGGGTTTTCTACGTTCACCCGAACAACGTTTACACCTCACAATACAATCACTATGCAATCACACCTCACACACTAAGTGTTGGTCCTAGCCCGTGTCCTCCTCCTCAAGTGCTCGGTTACAACCTCTCCCTAGGCACGTCAACCGACGCCACTCCTCTTGGATTCGACCCCGTCTCTCACCACACACTTCTCTCGGTGTACAAGTGTATTACAAGTGAATCCTCACAATTAGGCTCAATACAAAGTGTTTGTTCTCTACAATGAATGAGAACGAATTATAAGCTCACTCTCTAAGTTAACAAAGAGATAAAACAATATAAACTCAATATAAAATCTAGCTTATGAAATTAAGAACAAACTTATAAAATGCTAGAATTGAGTTTAAGGAAACTTCTCTATAGATGACAAGAGAGAGGGAGAAGAATGAATGCTCAAACACCAAGGATGATCTCCACTTGCTCTTGTGAAATTTGCTCCACAAACCAAACTCTTGTAAATGCTTAAAAGCTTTTTAAACAAACACTAAAAACAAACTTAAACCCTTGATTAAAACTTTCTTAAACTAGTTTTAAAACTCTCTTGGTTCACTTGAAAAGACATCAGCAATGGGGTATATATACCCACTCCGATGGAGCTTTCGGTCGACCGGACCGGTCGACCGACAGACTCTCTGTCGCCCAGTGAACATATGAACTCAGGTTCGGTCGACCGGTGCGGTCGACCGAATACTGATACTCCTGAAAAACAGTTTTGAAACGCTGTTTAAAAATAGCAAACAAATTCCAAAAAATGTAAAACTTTGGGGAATGATTGTAGACATGATAATAAACATGCTACAACGACTGGTTTCGAAAAAGGACTTCCCAAATGAAAAATATCATCATTTTGCAAAATAGTCCAAAACACGAAAATGTAAACATGTGAATTTTGATATTTTGGCTAAACCAACTTTTGAAACTTTACAAAATGATTTTATAGACTTGAAGAAAGATGTAAACTATTGTTATGAAGTCTATAAACAATGAATATAGTATTTTATCAAAATACACATATAATACACTAAAACATGATTTCATGGAACTAAATAAAATTGATATTGATGAAGTCATATAAATGTATTAAGTATGAAACAAAAGTATGTTTTCCAATTGTATTCAATTGTTTCATAGTAAAACGTGAAAACTATCAAACCAAAACATATATGTATATATATAACTATATATATACAAAACCAAAACGTGTATGTGTGTATATGATTGAGCTTAAAGTACTAACACACATAATATAAATTCCTAAACTAAATTACCCAAGCAATGATCTTGATCTTCAATAAGCTTGACTTGGTAATCTCGCGGATGAAGCTTGAACTCTTTAACTTGAATTGCAAGGCTTCACCGACATTCCGCCAACCTCCTTTGGATATGATCGTTGAAGCTCTATTCCATCCATCCTCCAACATATTGTTTGCCTAGAATAAATATAAAACACAAACACTAGACAAACAATATTAAATGTAAATTGTTTGTAAATCATCATCAAAACAAGAAGGCCAACAATCTCCCCTTTTTGATGATGACAAACAATTTACGAAAAGAGATATATGCATGAAAGGAAATGAATATATAAATTATAATTCACATGCATATAAACAAACAAGATAGATATACTCACAATATTTCTCCCCCTTTGACAACATCAAAAAGAGGACAAAAGAATTAAGAGAGCGAAAGCTCCCCCTACCAATAAGTATAGGTGAGTATCAAACAAGTATAAGGATTGCTCCCCCTATCAAAAAGCCATATAGAATATATGCGATGAAGATCATGGCAAACATATGTGAGCAAGCATACATGAATATGCTAAAAATTTACTCACATACATGAATATAATAAGAACACATATAAATATGTCAATATGAAAATAGTGTCTCATTAACACAAAAAAAATATAAAAACCATATAAAAGAATAGATTTATGAAATCAAAAGAAGAGGAACATGAGAATCATGCAAAAAGTTTTTAAATGAAAACAAATCAACCAAAAGAAATCATAAATCAAAGTTTATATTCAAAAATAATGTTTGATCGATAAAGAAAAATTTTCTTTACATAACTTGATCAAACCACTCATAGAATATATTATAAAGCACGAATAGATGATCCATTAGCACAAACACATAAATATCATCATATAAGTGAATTATAATGAATTCAAAAGCAACAAATCAAAACATAATTTTTAAGAGAGGCGATAATTATATCAAGCTCTTGAGCTTGTTCCAACCCATATAATCATTCTAGCATCCGGTAAACATGATTTGGGAATAAACACCCAATAACTCCGGAGGGTTATATGAATACAAACCTCTCATCAAAATTAAAACTAGGAATTGTGAAAACAAAAGAATTTGACCAATAAAAGGAATTGTTTTCATAAAAGTTTAATATACATTTTTCAAAACCAAGAAAAAGAAAATTGAAAAGCACTAAAGTACTTGGTTTTTAAAAATCAAATTTGTTTTGGTACCCAAGTATTCTTGGTACCAAAAGATTTAGGGACATGACCCCTACCAATGAAGCTCAAAGCCCTAGGGTTATGAACCCTCTTGGGCATATATGGTGCACGGGATCGGTCATAGCAATATTCATTCAAATGACCCTTCCGATTGCAATTTGTGCAATGAAAAGGTTGAAATAATTTGCGTTGACCGAATGGTTGTGCACGGAAAACATTAGAAACATTTGCAAACATGGATGGTCTTTTAAAATTATTTTTATCAAAACAAAACTTTCCTAGGTGGCCATGTTTACCACAAACATTAGATTTATAAACATGTGGTCTACTAGAAATATTTGGCAAATGAGATTTATTTTTCAAATCAAAACAATATTTGGCCAAATGACCAAAACGACCACAAAGATCACATGAATACACATGAGCATGCATATGATGAACTTTATGAGAGTGTGCATGTGCATGTGATGAAGAAGCCTTAGCCTTATGAGATGCACAAGAAACATTAGTCTTGGAGGATTTATGTGCATCATAGCAAAACTTAGCTAAATGGCCTTTACGACCGCAAATAGAACATTTATAAGCTTTGCTATACAAGTGTGCAAAGTGTACGGGTTTAGAAGTAGTAGTACGAGACTTTGCACCCAAGTACATAAGTTTCTTATTATCTACAATGCATGTTTTAAGGGTTGAATCTAAAGATGATATGCGTTCTTTAACATGATCCAACTCATTTTTAGGCATACAAGCATTGGAAATAGAAGTAAATGAAACATGATCATATTTAAATAAATTAAACTCATTTCTAATTATTTCTACTTCTATCATGGCATTATTATTAGCATGAGTTAAGCTAGTAATAGATGAAGTTAATTTTTTATTTTCAAAACTTAGCATGTCATTGTTTTCTTTAAGCATAGTATTTTCTTGTTCAATGACATCAAATTTGGACACTCAATTGTTACAATTCTCACCAACCCAAAATATATTATGAATGTAAATATAATAAGCTCAAGTGGGTGTGTGTAACAATGAGATAAAATCAAATATAACTCAAATAGCAAACTAGCAATAATAATAATATGAAAATCAATAATAAAATTGCTAGAGAAAAGAGTTAGAAAACTTCTCAATAGATCAAGAGGTAGAAGGAGAATAGTTGGATGCCCAAACACCAATAGATGATCTCCTCAAGCTCTTGTGAAATTGATTTCTCAAACTCAAACTTCCAAATGCTTAAAAGCTTCTTAAACACACTTAAACCAAACTAAAACCCTTGTTAAAACTCTTTTAAACTTGGTTAAAAACCCTCTTAGATGATGGAAAATAGTTATGACAAATGGGTATATATAGGCTTGAAGAAATCAATAACTTCCCATAAATTGAATTGTTTAGATCTAACAAATATGTTAAATCTAGAACACCATTGGTCATATGGGAGATTATCTATTTTAGGAGCAACAATAGGATCATAGCCTAAACAAGATGCACAATGTATGTCCATAATAAGAAAATGTATGCAAGCAAGATACAAATAAAGCTCAAAAATAGATTAGCACAATAAGCTAACTTGGATCTTTAACTCAAGGCGATTAGACCTTAAATCAAAGAGCACCAAGCTCTGATACCAATTGTTAGACCCTAGAGGGGGGGTGATTAGGGTCTTATGCTAATCTAATCCGATTTAATGCCAATTAAAATTAATTAATAAGTTATCCTAGCAAGTATGAAATACAACAATGTATATGAGCTAGGATAAGCAATATGAACAACAAGATATATCCTAACAAAGAGATATAGGCAATGTATGTGCAAGGATATATAAGCTCAAGGGTAAACAATCTAAACTAGATAGTGGGCAATATAATCAACAAGCAATATACAAAGGCGATATAAGATATGAACATAAAAGTAAGTGCGCCAATGCAATCACAAACAAACAATATGATTACGGAGTTCGGTCCCCACGACCTACGTCTCCGCTCCTCACCTCGAGGAGATCTCCACTATCACAACCGGGTTTTCTACGTTCACCCGAACAACGTTTACACCTCACAATACAATCACTATGTAATCACACCTCACACACTAAGTGTTGGTCCTAGCCCGTGTCCTCCTCCTCAAGTGCTCGGTTACAACCTCTCCCTAGGCACGTCAACCGACGCCACTCCTCTTGGATTCGACCCCGTCTCTCACCACACACTTCTCTCGGTGTACAAGTGTATTACAAAGTGTATCTCACAATAAGCTACAATATAAATCAAATGATTGTTCTCTCTAACAAGGTGAGAACTCAATTAAGCTCACTCTCAATGTCACAAACCCACAACCCTAAATTATACTATGAATGTAAATACAATAAGCTCAATAGGTTGTGTGTGAACAAAGAGATAAAACAATATAAACTCAATATGAAATCTAGCTTATGAAATTAAGAACAAACTTATAAAATGCTAGAATTGAGTTTAAGGAAACTTCTCTATAGATGACAAGAGAGAGGGAGAAGAATGAATGCTCAAACACCAAGGATGGTCTCCACTTGCTCTTGTGAAATTTGCTCCACAAATCAAACTCTTGTAAATGCTTAAAAGCTTTTTAAACAAACACTAAACCCTTAAACAAAACTTGTAAACCTCTTAAAAACTTTTCTCTTGTTAGTTGTAGAATTGAATGCAATGGGGGTATATATAGCCTCCCAAGAATTCAACCAAAAACCTGAGCAAAAGACAAAAACAGCCCCAAGGCAACGGTCAAAAAACTAGCCGTTGGAAGCAGAAAAAGACCTTGTCGGTCGACCGAAAAATTCGTCGGTCGACCGGAAATTTTCATCGGTCGGCCGGACCGGTCGACCGACAGACTCTCTGTCGCCCAGAGAACATATGAACTCAGGTTCGGTCGACCGAAAACGGATATGACAGAAAACTGAAAACTATTTTTCTGATTTTAAAACGCTGTTTAAAAATATCAAATAAATTCTAAAAAATATAAAACTTTGGGGAATGATTGTAGACATGATAATAAACATGCTACAGTGACTGGTTATCAGAAAGGACTTCCTAAATGTAAAATATAATCATTTTGCAAGGAGGTCCAAAACACAAAAATATAAATACATGAGTTTTGTCATTTTAGCTAAACCATATTTTGAAGCAATACAAAATGATTTTATAGACTTAATAGAAGATGTAAAGTATTGTTATGAAGTCTATAAATAATGAATATAGTATTTTATCAAAATACACATATAATACACTAAAACATGATTTCATGGAACTAAATAAAATTGATATTGATGAAGTCATATAAATGTATTAAGTATGAAACAAAAGTATGTTTTCCAATTGTATTCAATTGTTTCATAGTAAAACGTGAAAACTATTAAACCAAAACATATATGTATATATATAACTATATATATACATGAAAACCAATAAATGTGTGTGTGTATGATATTGAGCTTAAAGTACCAACACACATAATATAAACTCCTAAACTAAATTACCCAAGCAATCTTGATCTTCAGCGAGCTCTATCTTGGTACACTTGCAGATGAAGCTTGAACTTGATCTTTAACTTGAATTGTATAGGCTTCAACCCGACATTCCTCCAACCTCCTTTGGATATCATCGTTGAAGCGCTATTCCATCCATCCTCCAACAACGTTGTTTGTCTATAATAAATAAGAAAACACAAATACTAGACAAACAACATTAGTGATAAATTGTTTGTTAAACATCATCAAAACAAGAAGGACAACAGACCACACCAAGAGGACTGTGGGAAAGGCTCAAGGGGATTTATGCGTCAAAGTCGATGACCAACCGATTGTGTTTGAGGATGAAGCTTTATTCGTTGAAGATAGAAGAAGGTACTGCAATTTAAGACCACATCAATACCTTTAATCAGTTAGTTTGCTAGCTTATGAATGTTGATGAGGAGATTAAAGAAGAAGAGAAGGCGCTACTCCTATTGTCTTCCTTGCCAAAGTCGTATAAGTCGTTAGTTCAGATGATAATTGCAGGGAAGCAGACTTTAAAGTTCGACGATGTGACAACACTCCTATGTGAGAATGAAAGAATGATGGTAAAGGAGAGCGCATCTAATGGTGGTGAGAGTGCATTAGATTTTGAAGGTTCTAATCAAGGTAGGAGTAAGGGGAGATATGACAGTTATCGAGGAAGGTCAAAATCTCAGGCCCGAGATGACAGTGAAAAGGAGTGCTATTATTACAGAGAGAAGGGTCACATTCAGTTCAGATATTCCCAGATGTGTGATGATTTGAAAAGTATTAGACAAATGAAGCTTCAAGAAAATGGAGAAAAGGCGGACTCATCGGTAGTTGTGTGTGATGAAGATATGGTTTTATTGATACAGAGTACAGATACTGATGCGAGTAACACTTGAGTGTTAGATTCTACAACCTCTATGCATGTTTACAACAACAAAAATTATTTTAACACATTGAAGACAAATGAAGAATTTGACGACGTGATTGTTGGAAACAACGAGAAGTGAAGGTTGAAGGTGTTGGAAGTGTTCGCCTCAAGCTTCACACTGGGAATGTTGGAATTCTTCATCATGTGAGATATGTGTCATCATGTGGTGCTAATTTAATTTCGTTGGGTGAGATGGCATCACGTGCGTACAAGTATGTGGGTGAAGGAGAGTGGTGCAAAGTGTAGAGAGATGGTGATTTGATTTTGCAAGGGAGGAAGAATAACAGTCATATTTGCTATTTAGATGGGCGATCTGTTAATAGTATAGATTACTCTTCTCAGACTCTTGTCCACAAGGGAGAGGTGAAGAAGAAGAAGAAGAAGAAGAAGAAAGTGAGTCTTTCTGAAGTCGTTGAGACACTTGGAGATTTTTCGTCGAGAGAAGATATGTTGGGTATCAACTCAAACTCCAAGTTAGTAGTGTTTTTAATTCTTTGTAGAACTTTATGAAAATTAGATAGGGTTATAGATCTATCATGATTAGGAGTTTGGGTTCTATCATAATTAGGAATTTGAATTTTATTCTAATTAGGAAGTTAGGCTAGAGATAGGGTTTTGGTTTTCCTATATATGTGTTCTTCTTTTGTTAGAGGAAAAACTAAGAAGAAGAAGAAGTGTAGAGAGAAAAAGAGAGAGAGGGTTTAACAGTTTTTGTCCATGCAAAAGATTATAATTTAGAGGTGATAGTGGATTGATTTTGATCCCGTGGTTTTTTCCTGTTGAGGGTTTTTCACGTTAAATCTTGTGTAATTTTATTTGTTGCGTTTGGTGGTTTTTCGGGGTTTTTACGAGATCTAAAAATCCTTACATTATATACATTGGGAAAATTTTCTTGACATTGATTAGAGTTCCAAATTGGCAACTCTTCTAACATGAAGTTGAACACTATCTGAAGTCGCGAGTTGCTGCTCCATGGAAGAAGGATGCAAGCATCATCAAAACTAGGATCATTAGACACGTCAAGTTAAAATTTTTTGTTTTGGTAATATTCTCACATTGTAATGCATTTTGTTTTGGTACATTTTATGTTCTCTTATATTTATCTGGAGGTAGTTTACAATATGGATGTCTACGTCACATTTATCCTTTTTTTCGCTAGAGAATTCAATTGGTAGCGTAGTACTTGATTCATTGAACATGACTTTTTCCCATTATGTAGATGGGACATCTTAATCACGCTCTTTTGATAGAGAATCAAGTTGTATAAGGTGGTGTTTATTAGTAATTTTTCCTTTTTTTTAATTTTTTTAGTTTTATTTTGCTGAGCTGTTTTGTGTTGCTATATTTCTGTGAATTGTGACATAAGTTAAAATTCAGTGGTGGACTAAAATCTTCTTCTAATTTTCCTGAGATTTGTGTTTCGCTGAGTGCTCTTAATACTCTATGTATAATTTTTTCTTTTTAACAAGATTTAGTAAATGGACTTGGAAGGGCTAAAATTGCTAAAACATATGCCAGGCTGAGGTAACAAAAAGTCCAAGTGAGAATGAGTTACCTTGAAGATTGAATTTGTTTTTATCTGTATTAATTGCTCACAAAAAACTTGATTAAATTCTGAAAATTTACTTCTAAAATATTGCATGGGATTTGTTCTTTTCTATTGTTTAATTTCCAAATTTAGTTTTATTTTTTTTAATAAATTATGGCATTATTCTATTTTGAATTTTTTTTATAATTTCGATTATTAACAAATCCGTGCATGGCATGGGTCTGAAACTAGTTTTAAAATCCTATTTCTCTATCTTCATAATACTTTTTGGTGATTTCGACAACAAAGGTGGACTATAAGCCACTCAATTACCAAATATTTTACTATTGAAAATGGCTTATAATACACAAACTTACCAAACACTTTGGCTTATATAATCAATTGGCTTATATTAGTCATCTTGTTAGGTCCAAGTGTTCAAACTGGTAAATTACACAAAACCCCCCAAGAATTTTCATCATTTTGCAGTAAACAACCATATTCAAAAGGACAAATTTTCAAAATCAACCTTTTTCGTATTTTAAATAGCAAAACCGACCTCCTAGGAAATTATTCAGCAAAACCGACCTTTTTCTTCTGAAAAGGTTCGGTTTTGCTGGGGGATAAACTTTACGAAATACACGGGACTGCTGGTCCCGTGTATTTCGACCCAGCTTTGAAAAACACTGGACTAGCAGTCCTGTGTTTTTTGCAGACGCTTCGATCGGGGTAAAAACCAAGTACACGGGATTGCTAGTCCCGTGTATTTCGAGCCAGTTTTCAAAAAACTCGGGACTAGCAGTCCCGTGCGATCGGTGGGTAAAACCCAACTACCCGTGACTTCATCCCCATTTCTTTTACTCAAACCCTTTCAACACAACTTCTTTCACCCGCTCCTCAACCCCATTTCTGTCTCGACGCCGACCACCACCGCCGCCGACCAAGCACGCTCCAACCATCGCCGCCGCCGACCAAGTACGCTCCGACCACCGCCGCCGCCGACCAAGGTAAAGGTGTTTTTTTTGTTAATTTTGATTAGACATGAAATTTCCTTTTTAGTTAAGATTTGGGATTATGGTTGAGATTTGGGAATGAATTTAATTGAGAATTGGGATTAGGGTTGAAATTTGGGAATGTATTTAGTTGAGATTAGGGAATTAGGGTTCGGTTCAGTTAGGATTTGAGAATGTATTTAGTTGTGATTAAGGTTCTAGTTGAGATTTGAAATTTACGAATAGGGTTCAGTTGAGATTTAGGATTGGGGTTTAACCATGATTAGGGTTTAGACATGAATAATGTGATTTGAGATTAGAGTTTAACCATGATTAGGGTTTAGACATGAATAATATGATTTGGGATTAGGGAATTTAGCCATTATTTGCTTTGCTACACTTGGTATTGGAGGATAACTAGAAGATGGATACTCCATGCGACCACATCCCCGGTTGAGTTGCAAAGAGGATATGTGCCTCGGGGTATAGATGAGAGAGAGTTAATAAGTATTTTCAAATTTATTTTAAGTTCATTTTAATTAGTATTTTTCAATATTGCTAAATTATGTTTTTTTAAAAATTTGCAGGTATCAGCAATAGATGATGTTCAAACCATTGCAAATTATGGCTTGGAATTTGCTCGAGCAGGTAATATAGAATTAAATATAAAATTTACATATTGTAATTTGAATTTGGTAATATAGAATTAAATATAAAATTTACATATTGTAATTTGAATTTTAAAGTAATTTTTGCATTTCGGGTTTTTTTGAATTATCTCTCGCAGGTACATATCCCGAAGCACAGAAACATGCATCAATATATCAGTCAATAATGCAGAGGCTTCACCAAGCCTTATATCGAACTCATGAAGACCTTCATGATGGACGAGAGGTAGTGCAATTAGTATACACACGTCAACAATGACACAAACGAGGACGACGTAGAAACGACAATGAAGCTGGGCCTTCCCAACGTGTTGACGATGGAGCTGGACCGTCACAACCACAAACGCAACCGGATCATGAACTCATAGAAGGTCGGGATGGAGGAGGCCGAAGACAAAGGAGGAGAAGAAGAGTTCTTGGATGTATATAAGCTAATCGGTATTGTTATATAAATTACAATCCTATTTTGATATGTACATTACAAACGTATTTCAGGACAATAGATGGATTTTGGATTTGTAGCCGAGACTGTGGTGTGACTTATTAGATTTGTAAGTGGGTTTGTGGCGTGATTTGTTGGATTTGAATTCGTAAGTTTGTGGTGTATTTTATGATTTTCAGATTTGATATATGTGTTTATACAGGGAATTGACATATGAGTTTGTACAGGGAATTGATATATGTGTTTATGCAATGGTGTAATTTATGATTGTTGCATTTGAAATATGAGTTTGTACAGGGAATTTTCCCGCAGCAGAAATACATGCACATTTTTGAATGTGCAGGAAATACACGGGACTGCTAGTCCCGTGCATTTCATTGTGCCCAGGAAGTGCACGGGACTAGCAGTCCCGTGCACTTCTTTTGTAACTCTCTGTAAAGTGCACGGGACTGCTAGTCTCGTGCACTTCTTTTTTGTAGGGATGTTACTCTCTGCAAAAAAAACGGGACTGCTAGTCCCGTGTATTTCAAAGCTGGATTGAAATACACGGGACTAACGGTCCCGTGTATTTCGTAAAAATTTTCTTACAGCAAAACTGACCCTTTTCTTCTGAAAAGGGTCGGTTTTGCTGAATAAAATCAGATGAGGTCGATTTTGCTATTTAAAATGCTAAAAAGGTTGATTTTGAAAATTTGTCCTATTCAAAATTGCAATAAACCCTTAGCAACTTTTAGAATTGCAAACCCCCCCCCCCAATAAGTTCTCATGCTTTTGTAGATAATCCTCATAAATTTGAACCAAAGAACAACAAAAAAGGGATTTTGAAAGCTATCAGGGGGTTTAGTGCAATTCTGCGAAAATCATTGGGGCTTAATGCAATTTTAAAAGTTATTGGGGTTTTAACACAAAACACTGAAAGTTCTAGGGGATTTAGTATAATTTACCCTTTTTCAAACGCCCTGCACTTAACCCTTTCGTGAGTTTTACAAGGATGTTGAGAAAGATATTTGCCTTAGATTAATGTCGCAAGCGCTTAATATGTTATCTTGTATATGAATGGTCACATTCGTTTCTATTACAATGTCAATATAAGTAAGTACTCTTCCTTAGGGGTGTCCAAAAAGCCCGTCCGGCCGAGGCCTGGCCCGGCCCGGGCGCGGCCGGGG